>NC_064645.1:48798450-49998450 GCF_023864345.2 Schistocerca serialis cubense
CACTTCTCCACACCTTCCCTGTCCGGATGGAACCGCACCGTAATTTAAATTCCTCGCGTGGAGTCGTTTATACACGCTCCCTCGATGGATTGTCTGACGAAGAAATTCAGCACTACCTGTCTGACCAGGGCGTAACAGCTGTTCATAGGGTTTTAAAAAGGGTTGACATGAACATCATTCCAACCCGCACTGTCTTCTTGACATTTGACAAAGTTCAACTCCCATCCAAAATCAAAACAGGCTATTAGATAATTTCCGTTCGCCCTTATTTCCTGAACCCTACGCGTTGCTACCGGTGTCAGCGGTTCAATCACACCAGCCAGTCCTGTTCCAATCCAGCCAAATGTGTTACGTGTGGCAAGGATGCCCATGAGTGTGCTTGTCCACCTCCGTCCCTTCGCTGCATCAACTGTATGGGTGATCACGCTGCTTCCTCTCGAGATTGCCCCATTCTTAAAGACGAAAAGCTCATCCAGTAAATCAGAGTGAAGGAAAAGGTGTCGACCTTTGCTGCTCGAAAATTATTCGCCAGTCGACAGCCCACTGTGCCTCAGACAGGAAAATACAGCACTGTCCTTGCTTCTCCTCGGCCAACGAAGGTGGCAACCACGCAGACTTGCGACCTCGCCTTTAGTGCCACGATCGTCAGATCGGCCAGCGCAAAGATCGCCCTTTCAAACCTGACCACTCTACGGCTCACCCTTCGTCGAGTTCCGCTAAATCTCGAGCCCAAAAGTCAGACACAAAGACTTCGAAAAAAGAGCATACTCGTGAAGAGTTTTTACGTTTCCCAACTTCACAACCATCGGTTCCTCCTTCATCTAAACATCAAATTTCCAAGAAGTCAAATAAGAAACCCAGTTCATCTCCTTCTCCGACAAGGCGTGTCTCACCTACAGCACCACCTGGCGGAAATCGCCCTCGGCCGTATTCTGTGTCGCCGAGGCGCACTGCTGGCGGCCGATCAACCGGCCGATCGCTGGTGGCAGGAGCTGCTCCTGAACAACCTATGGATCAGGATCTGCTGCCTTCGGCTAAATGCCATTCCATGCTGTAGGTCGCAAGCTCTGAGCAGTCGTTGAAGTGACGGCAACCTTGGTCACATTCCTCCATTTTCTGTTCACCCTATGTCCATTATCCACGGGGATATCCGCGGCATTCGAGCCAATCTGGATGAATTATCGATCCTCGTACGATTCTACTCGCCAGTCATCTTCTATCTTCAGGAAACAAAGCTACGTCCCCATGACCACTTTGTTCTCCCTCATTTTCAGTCCGTCCGATATGACCTCCCCTCTGTTTAAGGCACTCCAGCCCATGGAGGACTCATGATTCTGCTCCATGATACTCTCCATTATCACCCAATCCCCTTAAACACTTCGTTCCAAGCTGTCGCCGTCCGTCTTTCCCTTTCTGGATACACGTTCTCTCTTTGTACAGTATACATTCCATCGTCTACACCAATGGCACGAGCTGATCTCCTTCATCTTCTTGATCAGCTTCCACCCCCCTATTTGCTGGTTGGGGACTTCAATGCCCACCACCCGCTTTGGGGATCTCCACATCCTTGTCCACGTGGCTCACTATTGCTAGACGTCTTCCACCAAGCGGATCTAGTCTGCCTCAACACTGGGGTCCCTACATTTTTGTCTGCCTCCACGGCAAATTTATCCCATTTGGACCTTGCGGTCGGTACTGTTCCGCTAGCTCGGCGCTTCGAATGGTTCGCCCTTGATGATACACACTCGAGTGACCACTTTCCATGTGTTCTTCGACTGCAGCCTCAACTGCCATATATGCGCTCGCGACGCTGGAAGTTTGCCCAAGCCGATTGAACACTTTTTTCGTCTCTAGCGACATTCGATGACCGTCGCTTTCCCAGCGTCGACGATGAGGTCACACATATTACCGACGTTATTCTCACAGCTGCGGAACGTTCAATACCACGCACCTCCGAATTGCCCCGGCGCCCCCCAGTTCCTTGGTGGAACGAGGCATGCCGTGACGCAATACGTGAGCGGCGACGTGCTCTTCGCATTTTCCGTCACCATCCAACTTTGTCCAACTGTATCCGATATAAGCAGCTCCGTGCGCGATGCCGTCGCGTCATCCGCGATAGCAAGAAGGCAAGCTGGAAATTCTTTACTAGCTCATTTAACAACTTCACTCCCTCCTCGGAAGTTTGGAGTCGGCTTCGACTGTTCTCAGGCGCGCCTAGTTTCTCCCCGGTCTCTGGGCTCACTGTCGCGCATGCTACCTTAGTGGACCCCGTCGCAATTTCTAACTCATTGGGTCAGCACTTTGCTGAGATTTCGAGCTCTTCAAATTACCCGCCAGCGTTTCTCCCGAAGAAACGTGCAGCGGAAGTGCGACATCTTGCTTTCTCCTCTCAAAATCGCGAAAGCTACAATACTGTTTTCTCCATGCGCGAACTCCAACATGCACTCTCTTCTTCTCGCTCCTCCGCCCCAGGACCGGATGGTATCCATGTCCAAATGTTGCTGCATTTATCAACCCATAGCCTGCGTTACCTCCTTCGCCTTTATAATCGAATTTGGACCGACAGTACCTTTCCCAGGCGATGGCGGGAAGCTATTGTCGTTCCCGTTCCGAAACCTGGAAAGGACAAACATCTCCCCTCTAGCTATCGCCCCATTTCTCTCACGAGTAGTGTCTGTAAGGTTTTGGAGCGTATGGTGAATTACCGTTTAGCTTGGTGGCTGGAGTCCCGCAGTCTTTTAACACCAGCCCAATGCGAATTCCGAAAGCATCGTTCTGCTGTTGACCATCTTGTTGCTCTCTCCACTTATATCATGAACAATTTTCTCCGGAAACGCCAAACGGTAGCAATATTTTTTGATCTGGAGAGAGCGTACGATACCTGTTGGAGGACAGGCATCCTCCGCACACTGTTCTCTTGGGGCTTTCGAGGCCGGCTGCCATTTTTTCTTCGCGAATTTATGGCAGAGCGCACATTTAGGGTGCGGGTGAACACTACTCTCTCCCGTACTTTCTCCCAAGAAAACGGGGTACCCCAGGGCTCCGTGCTGAGTGTTGTACTGTTTGCCATCGCCATTAATCCAATTATGGATTGTCTCCTTCCTGATGTCTCGGGCTCCCTCTTTGTGGACGATTTTGCGATCTACTACAGCTCTCAACGGACCAGCCTTCTTGAAAGACGTCTTCAAGGATGTCTCGATCGCCTCCACTCGTGGAGCATCGAAACCGGCTTCCGTTTCTCACCCAGTAAGACCGTTTGTGTTAATTTTTGGCGACGTAAGGAGTTTCTTCCGCCGTCCTTACATCTAGGTCCTGTCAACCTTCCGTTTTCCGACGTCGCAAAATTCTTGGGTCTTATGTTTGACAGAAAACTGTGCTGGTCCTCCCACGTTTCCTATCTTTCGGCTCGCTGTCTGCGTTCCCTTAACACCCTTCGTGTCCTGAATGGTACCTCTTGGGGAGCGGACCGGGTGGTCCTTCTCCGCCTCTATCGCGCCTTAGTGCGCTCGAAATTGGATTATGGAAGCATAGTCTACTCCTCTGCTCGGCCGTCTATTCTTCGGCGTCTCGACTCTATCCACCACCGTGGATTACGTTTAGTGTCTGGAGCTTTTTACACCAGCCCTGTGGAAAGCCTTTATGCTGAGACTGCTGAACCTCCGCTGTCCAATCGGCGGGCAGTCCTTCTGAGTCGTTATGCTAGCCATCTGTCTTCCATGCCTGCTAATCCAGCCTATAACCTTTTTTTCGACGAGTCCTTTGATGTCGGGTATGCAGGCCGCTCCTCCTCCCTACTACCCCCGGGAGTCCGCTTCCGTCAACCGCTCCATTCTCTTTCCTTCCGCTTTCCTAAAACCTTCTTGACAACTTGGGGTACAGCACCGCCTTGGCACCGTCCCCGGATCGACTTGCTCAGAGACCTATGTAAATTTCCCAAGGATGGTACCCCTACACTTGTTTACCGTCGGGCATTTGCTGCTCTATGTGCACAAATGACGGAAGCCACATTTATTTACACCGATGGCTCGAAAACATCGTTAGGTGTAGGGAGTGCCTATATTGTTGGCGACACCCCAAATCACTTTCGGCTTCCCGACCAGTGTTCGGTTTATACTGCGGAGATTTACGCTGTTCTCCAGGCTGTCCACTACATCCGCCGCCATCAGCGGATACAGTACGTAATCTGCTCAGATTCTCTCAGCTCTCTCCTCAGTCTCCAAGCTCTTTACCCTGTGCACCCTCTGGTCCACCGGATTCAGGACTGTCTGCGCTTGCTCCACCTGGGGGGCGTCTCAGTGGCGTTCCTCTGGCTCCCGGGACACGCTGGTATCTGTGGAAATGAGGCGGCCGATATAGCAGCCAAGGCTGCAGTCTCTCTTCCTCGGCCAGCTCTTCAGTCTCTTCCGTTTACCGATCTACGGAGCGGTTTATGTCGCCAAGTTACTCATTTATGGCATGCGCATTGGTCAACACTTCCCCACAATAAATTGCGGGAAGTGAAAGCCGTTCCTTGCGCTTGGACCTCTTCCTCCCGAACGCGTCGTCGGGAGGAGGTAATTTTAGCCCGACTCCGGATAGGGCACTGTCTTTTTAGTCATCGACATCTTTTAAGCGGTGATCCTCCCCCACTCTGTCCCCACTGCTCTCAGCTGTGGACGGTCAGACACCTTTTAATTGAATGCCCCTATTTTAATCCGTTACGCTCCCGTCTACAGCTATCGCCTGATCTATCGTCGATTTTAGCAGATGACACGCGCTCAGCTGACCGCGTTCTACAGTTTATTAGAGACAGTGAAATGACGTCAGTCATTTGAAGCCTTTTTTTTGGGGGACAACCAACCCCTTTCTATAGTGGATTTTTAAGCATTCCTTCTGCCTTTAGTTTCTCAAATTTTCTGACTTTGTTTCCATTGCTGCTGATTTTAAATTTGGTTTTTTTCCTGTTTTCTACGTCACGGGCTGGGCGCTAATGACCATAGAAGTTTTGCGCCCTAAAACCACAAACAAAAAAAAAAAAAAATCATTCACGTACCTCTGTTGTTGAGCAGAGCCGTCGTAAGATAGTCGCCTCCATCTAAATCCTCCATATAAAATTATAATAATCTTCCAGAGTTACAGGAGCAAGTGAGAAAGTCGCATTGTCTGAGCAGTTGCCTTCATTATTTATCACAATCAGTCATTACACAGCATGTCTTATCACCACGACATGAGAACAACGAAAAGCAACCATTACTAAAAGTAATAAGCAAAGAGCGTAAATCATTCGTCCGTCAGTGTTAAATACTTTCCAAATTAATCTTTGGTATGAGAGTCGAATAGCTATTTATCAATAAGAAAAGCTTAAGTTCCTTTATATTTAAGAAGTGCAACAGTGAGAAGTTGCTACTAACTTAGCTCATTGCCACATTTAGATCTAAATCTACATATATACTCAGATAGCCACCAAGCGGTGTGTGGCGGAGGGCACAATTCGCACCAGTCATATTTCCCTCTCTGTTCCACTCGCGGATCGCACGAGGGAAAAACTACTGTCTCAGCGCCTCAGTACGAGCTCTAATTTCCCATATCTTTGAATGGTGATCACTGCGCGAGTGTAAAGTTGGTGATAATAGTATATGCTCTACATCCTCGGCGTAGATCGGATTTCGGGAATGAGTGAGCAGCCCCTTCCGTTTAGCGTGTCGTTTATCTGCAAGTGTTTCCCACTTCAAACTTTCTACGAGATTTGTTACGCTCTCGCGATCGCTAAATGTACCAGTCAGGAATCTTGCCGCTCTTCTTTGGACCTTCTCAATTTCGTGAATGAGACCCAACTGGTAAGGGTCCCATACAGACGAAAAATAATCTGAGTGGACGAACTAACGTACTGTAAGCAATTTCCTCAGTTGAAGGACTGCATCGCTTCAGGATTTTCCCAATAAACCGCATTGCCCATTACATGTGTATAATCTGATAATTCCATTTGAGATCATTTCGAATAGTCACGCCCAGATACTTAACGGACGTTACCGCGTCCAAAGACTGGGCATTTATTTTGTACTCGTACATTAATGGGGATTTTCGCCTTGCTATACGCAGTATGTTACACTTACTAATATTGAGATATAACTGCCAGTCATTACACCACACATTTATTTCTGCAAATCCTCACTGATTTGTTCACAACTTTCGTGTGATACTACTTACCTGTAGACTACAGCATCATCGGAAAAGTAATTCGCATTCAAATTTTTCTCCTCCCACACAATTGTTTTATCTTTCGTTATTGGTTGTGACAGGTTTGGCGAGATATCCTCTTCCTCACAGCTACCGAATGCGATACCACTAAAAGAGCGAAACGGGATATTCATTATAAAGAATGCAAGAGAGGAAAAGACTTCAACGAAAATGATAGAGGCCTGATGTCTGTCGTCTACTTCCAACAGTTGGTATCATGTGCCTTATCCTTTTAAGTAACTATGTCCAATTTACGGGCTGGTTCACAAAGAAATGCAAATATTTTAAGGGGCTCCGGAACGCCCTATACTTGCAATGTTAAAATAACGCTTATAAATTACATCTTTCCTCACAAAGTATTTGAGGTAGGAAGTTGAACTTTTTACAGATTATTTATTGGAATATGGGCTACAACTTAACACAGGGATTCTACAAAATTTTAGTTCAGTTATTAAAGATGATTTTTTTCAATTGTAATGAAAATTCACCACATTTTTTTGCAATTTATTTATATATTCAAAAATATACAGTTTTTTGGAAAAAGGCTGTGTTAAATTATGCTGAAGGTACTGTGTAACATTTACTGAAAGTTTGAAACAAATATGTTTGGAAGATCCTTAGAAAACATGTAATTAGTATGAGAAAATAAAAGTTTTGGGAATCGAGCGATAAAGATTGGATTAACTTTTTAGTGCATTCCAGGTCCATAGGATGGATTATCTTCATCCTCTGCAAACTCCTCCTCCTCCAGCTTCGTCTTGTTCCTCCTCCTGTTTACTCTTGTTTGTATTTCTAGACTCTTTACAGCCCTGTCTGCAGCCCGAAGGCGTTCCTTGTCTAAAGCAAGCATCGCTCGTTGTTGTGTTCGTAGATTTTGCTACCATTTTCTTCAGTTGCAGTTACTGCAACACTGTTCCAAAAGGTGGTCATGTATGAACGCTTGTCACATTTCAGTTGTATTTCACTAGCACGTCCTACGTGCTTTATTATGGAGAGTTCCAGACCAACTTCACTGCAATGAATACATCTTACACAGTTTGAAAAAATTCCTTTGAGAACCGACATATCAAATATTTCATTCACATCCGATTCGCCCATAAAACATTCATAGTTTTCACTCATTGAACCAAGCTTCTTCTGTGAAGTATTTTCTTTCCCACTTTGACTGCTATGGGCAGGTGTACTTGAGAGGTTAGGTTCACTCACTTGGTTATCGTCTTTATTGTTTACAGTAATAACACACACCTTTGGCTTTCCAACATTTCTCCTTTTCTTAAAAGCCTTCAGAGGATTTCTAATAACTTTACTTTTACTCATTATTATACTTCAACAAAACAGAGACTCAAGAAACAGAATTAATTACGAATA
Organism: Schistocerca serialis cubense; assembly: GCF_023864345.2. Lineage (NCBI taxonomy): Eukaryota > Metazoa > Arthropoda > Insecta > Orthoptera > Acrididae > Schistocerca > Schistocerca serialis. The sequence continues at coordinate 48,806,035 of NC_064645.1, forward strand.
TTTTCGAGATAACGACAGTAAATAAGCATGAAACAATCGACAATCACACCAGCGATATATATTGAACCATCACAGGTTAGCCACAACATACTTTATCTCACATCACTAAAATGTACCTGATGATAGCAGTTTAACAGCGCCACAGTGGGTCACGCCCATGTAGAACACATTTCAAAAAAAATTTAAAAAAAGGTGTAGTCTTCGGAATTGAATAAATTATATATCTATTAAAAGGTAATAGTCTGCAGATTCAGAAAACGCAAAAAGTAAAAATTGAACTTTTCATGATTTTGAGCCTTTCCGGAGCCCCTTAATGTCAGTCTAAGAGTACAACTAAAGAAAAAAGTTCGTATGAACATAGGTTTGCAAACGTTTAGTTACGGAGTTACGGCTGATAAGATTTCACCTGAAATTTAGCAACTTCGCTAACATGAAGCCATCGCAAAACTACACGAGGTTAAAGCAAAGCAAGATTTCCATTTGTATTTGTTATTGGTCTGGTGAATCTAATAAATCATGTCCCAGACGTGTATCTGCAGTTGTTTTCCAGAACAGAGGGGCAAAGACGGAATTTCGTAAAATTTTTAATTTATTAACTACTTGACCGAATTTGTTTTTGCAATTGTCTGCAATTTAATAAAGTTTTCAACAGAAGTTGTAGAGAATTTAATTTTGGAAAAATGATGGTAATAACGCTAACTGAAACACTGTAAATGTCAGATAATCTGCTTTTATTAATACCATGGCAAACGTTAACTCACGTTTAATCGGAAAAAAGGTACAGTGTATACAATTTCGCAATAAATGTTCAAAAATGTCTCCACAGAGGTCAGTGCATTTAGCTGACGTGAATGAACAGATTTTGTTGCTTATTTCCACTTCGCAGGGTTGTTCTTAATTTCGTCTATTGCATTCTTAATGAGAGCAAGTAATGCATATACACGTCTGGGACATGTTTCATTAGATTCGCCAGACCAGTAACAACAAAATAAATGGTAATAGTGCTTCACTTCAACCTCGTATAGTTTTGCGATGGCTTCATATTAGCGAAGTTGCTAAATTTCAGGTAAAATATTTTATTAGCCGTAACTCCGTAACTAAACATTTGTGGACCTATGATTGTGAACTTCCTTCTTTAGTCTTACTTGTAGAATGACACATTAAAATATTTGGATGTCTTCGTGAAGCACCCTGTACAATCAGTTCTACAGTCCTGCACGGATCGTCAGAAGCGAAGATTTCTGAGGAAATGGACGAGACTTCTAAAAAATCAGATTGTTGGAAATTTCTGTACATGGTGTTGTTTGATACCAGCTCACATTGTCTGAGACCTGTAGGCTGAAAGGAACACCTGACAGGATATGAGAGACCTGTATGGAAGAGGCCGGATGCTGGTAGCCAATTCCCGTTTTAAGGACCTGGACATAAACCTCGAGCAACAAGGCAGCCAGTGAGTAGTCACAGTGCTAGGGTGGATATTACTACCGGGCGATAGAGGAAGAGTTTGAACTGAAAACCGTTGCAGTCTTGTTCTTGCAAGTTTTTCCCTGATCTCTCAAACTGTATGACGAATATTTTCCCTCCGAAAGTGGTCATACTCACAGTAGGCTAGCCTTACTCTCTGGAGTCGTGTTGTTCGTTATGGCATTCATCATTGCTTACCACTGTTCATAGTTTCCTCTACTGATGATGACCAATTTGTTCTACCTTCTCCGTTTGAAATGGAAGAACATGAACGAACTTGGGTTCTGAGTCTGATGCCACGAGGGCATCTCGCATCGCGGGTTTCCATTCTACTGTTTTTCCCTTCTTGAACTACTTCAGAGCACTGGAACACAAGAGGACTTACCTGCTGTGGCGGTAGCCGGCAGCCGTGGGTCGCGCAACCACTGGCTGCTAGTTTCGTAACGAAATTATAAAGTGGGAATTATGCAAATGAAACTACAGGTGTGTGCCTATGCTGCAGTGGTTGGATAGTAACAAATTAGTTCCATTTGATACTGGGGTGCTATTCCTATACAGTTGGAGAGCCTCTTGGGAGTACCAAGTGGGATTGGGCACGATGGAGGATGGAAGCGTGCTGCGGTAGTCAGGGCGATTGTGCACAACCACTGTGCCAGGGTGGCGTAGTGGTTAGCGTGTAACAAGGGACCCGGGTTCGAATCCTGCCATTCGTAAAAAATTTCGTTCGCCACTTCAGTCCGCATATATACATCACTGGTGTCGGAGGTATCTGGAACAGTATTTCATTTGAGTAAATTATCTTCCTTTAGTGGCTCTGCTACTAATGTAGGTGTCTGGTTGTGCAACCTTGCACTTTGCCCTAAAGAAATATGTGAATAGTAAAGGCCCACTCTAAGGAAAAGTCAGTCATTGAATTATGCGTATCCATTACGGATATTTTAGAACCGTGACTGTATATTGAATGTAAATAAGTTATACGCAACTGCAACCAGTCACTTTTTTCAATAATAATCCTTTATTACGTGAGCCGGTTTTCGAACCTTTTCAGGTCCATCTTCAGATGGTTTCGGGAGGAGCCAGGAAGTTACATCATTACTGGTAGTAGCATAATGCTGGGTGCTGGTTCTATGGCAGAAAGATGGGTCACACTTTAATGTATCGCCATGGCTATAGCTTATCTGTCGATATGGTTGTAAATTTAGTTTTTACTTACTGTGACAGTATAGGCAGCTTTTTTCGTATCTGTCTGCCTCCATTTTGATGTGCAGAACACTTTCACACAAACTATATTAGTTTACACTTTGACAGCGACACTTTACCAGCATGCGCTTTACAACTATTGCTTGTAACAAAGATCTTGACAGAAAGATATGGCATAAGCCTACTTTGTACAGAGATGTAATTTGTTGTTCTTTACATGTGTTAAAGTCGATATACGGGCAGGTATTTTAATCAGAATGGTGATAACATGAGGGCACAAGATAAAATAAATTACTACAAGAACAAATTTCAGGTGATCTGATATCTTATTTCTACTTGTATATTACAGGCAGTTTTTTTAATAGCAATTATCATGTTTGGCATTAACACGAATCGCAAGGAATCAATAATACAGAGTTATAGTATCTGCAGTGAGGTGCAGCTGTCTGTATGACTAGGACCTGTATATTTTAGTTAATAACAAATCTTCAGATAAACTGTTGGCTTATTTCTGTTGTTACGTTAACTTGATCTGAGGTATTATCAAGAGCAGATTCTGTTTATTTCAGCTAAAGGTATATGTATAAGAGTTATAGTGATTTTAATGGATTAAAGCTGTTTGTATGGCTGTACATTTAATATTTAAAAAAATCATGAACAAAATTCTTTAACTGTTGACTTATTTTTATTCTAACATTAGAGTGATCTGGGATATTGGTAAAGGCAGCTTCTGTTTGTTCCAGCTAGAGTTGATACGTATAAAGTACTGATCTATGTTAGTAATGGAGGGCTTTAACATTTAGAGATATGGTACATGTCTTATTCTGTGTTAGTATATTACATTGACACTGGTGTGGTTAGGATGTAAGCAGAGGGAGGGGGTGGGTCATGGGGGGGTGGGGGGCGTTGGGCAGCCGGTGTAGGGTTCGTTGGGCGGTTACTTGTTTCGAACTAATAGATCTTCAAAGTTCTGAAGGAAAAATTTTTTATTCTCAGTTCAGTTCGTTCATTGAGTAGGTAGTCAGGTGCTGTATTTGTGTAGATCAATATTTCAATTTCTTCAAGAAGGTAAAGTATTGTGCCTTTGTTGGCAAAATGTAGTATTCGGAGATTCTATTCTATGTTGTTTGCAGAACGATTGTGTTGGGCAAGATGTGAGGCAAAGCTGGACTTAAGACAGAGAGCATCTGTGTGTTCTTTAAATCTTGTGAAGCTTCTACCAGTTTGTCCAATGTAGAAGCTTGGGCACGAGTTGCAAGTGAGCTTGTACACACCTGACTTTTGATATTGTTGTATGGTGGTTTTGGTGCTGTGTATGATTTTATTTTGTATTTTGTTGGTGAAGTAACTTATTATGTTGTGTGTCTTGAAGAGGTTGGCAATTTGGTGAGAAATTTTCCGTAGGAAAGGCAGGCTAACAAATTTGGTTTTCTTGTTTGTGGGTGGTTGTTCAGCAGTTTGAGTTAGTTTTGCTGTATGGATTAGTTTATCTATTATTGCAGGATTGTATCCATTGGTGGAGGCAATTGATTTAATAATTTCTGTTTCTATTTGTCTTTCACTTGTCCGTTGGGATTTTAAGCATGCGATTAACCATTGTTCTGAATGGTTTTTTTACGTTGGTCTGGATGGCAAGAGGATTTGTCTATGGTAAGATTGGTGGTTGTTGGCTTTCTGAAAATTTGAAATTTATGCTTCTGATTTTTATTTGAGATTGTTAGATCAAGATAGTTAATGCCTTCCTGTGTTTCATATTCTACTGTGAATTGGGTTTTATTGTGTATTTTATTAAGTTCTTTGGCTAGATTATCTATTTCTTCTGTTGCTCCATTGAACAGAATGAATGTGTCATCAACATAGCGTTTGTAATAAAGCAGCTTATCTTTTAGTTGGGTGTGGGACCTGAAAATTATTTTCAAGGTTATTGATATATATGTCTACAACGAAGCCTGCAAGACTACTACCCATTGCCAGTCCATCTTCCTGGATGTAAAACTTGTTGTTGAACAGGAAGTAGTTGTGTGACAATATAAGTTCCAGGATCTCTAAGAGTTCATAGATTTCAGCTCTACCCATTGTCCCATGTTTCAGTAAGTTATTCCTTATTAAACTAATTATTTCCTTGACAGGTATGTTTGTATATAGGTTTACTATGTCAAGAGATGTAAATTTAGCTGTGACTGGGGTGGGGATATCTTTTATACAATTGATGAGGTCATAACTGTTTTTAATGGAGTAGTTATTTTCAAATGGATATGCCTTGCGATGACTTGATCAGTGATGGCACAAATCGACACCATTGAGATGTGATATAAACGCTACTCTTTTTTTCCAGGTTTCAGAATGAGAGAGGGAGGCGAGACCTAAAGTTTCTAAGTTTTATTTTCGTTAATTACGCTCCCACACTTGGAGGTCTGGGGGAGGGAGGCGTTATCGTGAACGCAATTGACATAAAATATTCAAAAGTTAAGCCGCTTTTTGACAGCTCCTGCTGTTCTACCGTCGTTCTCCACAAATTGGGTTTTTTGTACAATGAGAAAAGTGTTGGCGTTTTAAAGCACACTATGCAACAGGATCACCATATTTTTTTGATTGTCTTAATTTCAATCACCACCTGCTTCCACCTGATACTACGTAGAAGCTTTTCTGTAAAAAGCTCGCCTTCTACATCCATCACAAAAAGAATGATCACTTGCTTTTGCTGATATACACAACTTCAACGCATTTGTTCCCCCTCTCATAATCTTTAAGGAGCATCTGATCAATTATGTTTGTTGTACCGGTATGTGCTGAATTTAAAAATCACACTCTTGAAGTGCTAACAACCAATGCGTTGGCCTGCTGTTCATTAGGTACAAATTTAGTAAGAATGAAAGTGTTTGATGCTCTGTAACGATATCTCATCCCAGTACCAGCGAAACTTTTTCGTGGAAATGCTCTCTTCTCCTGTGAATATGTACTTCCTCTCCCAGTGAGTGAGTGTACGGATTGCGAATGCGACAGTAAAATTTACTAAGATTCTGTTAACCTCATACTTTTCTGCGCCAAGGTAAGAAAAGTTGAATCATTACCAGTGTTGAAACCAGTCCGGCAAAGTATCGGTGCCTCACACAGCTGGTTTTTAGTTAACTCGGATGTTCCTTATTCCACTTCAGATGGCGATAGCCATGTGAAGACAAACAAGATCGAGGATGAAAACTGATAGAAATTGCACAAGCCGAGATGACTTCATTTGTCTACAGCACTTCGGTGCAGGAAAATTTCTCACTGCTTCCATTTCCGTCAGATGAGGTTCGGTTCCGCACAAAAAATTGTGTGTCCAAGGTATTTAATCGCGACCTGGCGAATTCTTATTTATCCGACTTAAAATGTGACTCCAGCTCTGTTAAACGCTTAAAATACATGGTATAGAATGTCTAAATGTTCTCCCCCAAGGCAGTACTAATTACAATATCGTCTACATAGTGTTGAATGTGTCTATTATTCTTCTCTTGAAACTTCATAAAGTGCTCTCATAACGGCCTCTGATGTAGACAGACCGAAAGGCATTCTTCGAATCTGGTAACATCTTCGGTTCCACATAAAGGCTGTACACTTCCTCCTATATCGAAAATAGATCGACTTAACATCTTAATATTTCTACCCGTTCCTCCCGCTTAGCTTCAGGCACGTCCACTGATATTTGAATCTTACTTTGAATACTAATCAGAGCATTGTAATCATTTTCCTGAAGACCAGTGTCTTCCTCAGAATTATTTAAAGTTCCAGTTCTCCTTTTTTCGAAAACGATTAATCTCATATTTACGAATGCATCACCCTAATCATCTCCCGCGACGTATCCTTACTCTCTCCTCTCCTCTCGTGTCCCTTCCACTAGTCAACCTTGGTTTGACAGAAATGAAGTGTAAGAACGTATTTACAAACCTGTTCAGAGCCGGGCAATTTTGAGAACTAAACTGATATTACGTGATCCGGAAATGAATACACTTTGCTCGTACTTATCCTTCTGAATTCTGAGCTTTGACAGTGCCTGGCCTTTAATGGGTTTACTTTGTTCACAGCAATGACAATACGCGCGTGATACTGAAAATGCAAGGGGGTAGATTTTTCTGAAATAGCTCCCGTCCTCCTCGCTGGCTGTTGTCCATAATTCCCCATATTTTGACTACTCTGAAAGGCATTAAAATGTCCCCTAAGGGGATCAGCATTCATTTGCTCAGTAGGTGCTTGGCGACCCCGGGGTTCCTGAGCTGGGGGACTGGTAAGCGCCACCAGTCCTCTGTCACAGCAAGCTCTGGTTATAGTTCAGCGACCACCGTGCGGCGCAGCGGTTGAATGGTGAGAGTTTCGGAGAACGCAGGGGTCTCTGCTTCACGGCCTGGACCGTGAAGAAGGTACACAACTCTATAAAAAAAAAACTCAACCTCAAGGTGTGCTACGTGCTGAGGTGAATGGATGTTGAGGTGAAACAGTCTCTAGCGGCCAACGTCTGGGGCACCTGCCGCCCCCCCGTTGTACAACGCTTGCTCAGAAATGCAGGGCTCTGCCTGGGTCGACGGTTGTTTCCCAGCGTCTCGTGGATCCCTGTGGAACTGCCTCGTGAAACTACTACTCCTGACGGGACGGGTGTACCGTCAGGCAGCACTTAGCCCACTCCTCAAAGAGAGCTCGGTTGGTCAGTCCTCCCGAAAAGAATCCTCAGAATCATAGTAATAGGGCATTAGTGTGCCATAACGCTTTCTTTGTAATCAAGCGAAACGGGGAAAGCTTTGAGAAGATATCCCCTTCCGATATTCACAGGGCATTGGAAGGTATTTCTGGGTCTCTGAAAAGTGTCAAACGACTTCGTAATGGACTTCAGTGCCCACAGTGTGCTGTAGGGATCGGCTACTACTTGCTGCAGGGATCGGATGATCAAGCGACTCGTCCATTCTGAGAATACCTGCCTCCTGAACGTGGGTCAGATGACTCACTTTTCCACAGCTGCAGGGTCTTTTTCAGCTATTGACCTTCTTGTTTCCCAGTTACTGTAGACTCAGTTCACTGGGAAGAGGCTCCAGATTTACATTCTAGTGACCACTTTCCAGTGTGGATCCGTCTGCCAACTAGGATGGTGGCGAACAGACGACGACGCAGGTGGATGATACAAAGGGCAAATTGGTTACAGTACAGTCGACAGGCTATTTTTGAACAAAAGGATTGTGCACGGGAGGTGGAGGCCCATATAATCATGAGATCTAAAGGGCTGCCTCAGAGTACATCCCCAGGTCTAGTGACCACCTCGGACGATGGCCTGTACCTTGGTGGAATGACGACTGTCCATTGGCCATCAGGGCCAGACGGACAGCTCTGCGGAAGTTCAGTGTCAAACTACAGACATTTTCATGCCTTAAAGTCTGAGAGCACATGCAAGGCGACTGATCAAAGAACGGAAGAGGGCTTCCTGGAGTGAATTTAAGACTTCCATTAATCGTCCACTCCCGTTTTGCATGTTTGAGAATTAAGATGGATTTCAGGCAAGGGTAATCCTTGTCAAATAGTGGGGTCTTGGTGGACACGTCAGAAGACATGGCTCACGTTTTAGCTGAACACTTCTCTACCGTTACTAAGTCATCAGACAAGCTCCTGCTGTTATGGTATTTCGTCAGACTGCAGATAAAAGGAAGCCCAATTTCTTCTCGTGTAATGAGAAAGTCAACCTTCCATTCTCCATGTGGGAACTGAAGTCAGCTTTATCTGCAGCCAGAGACCCTGCTCTGGGACCTGATGATATTCCTTATACCATGCTTAATCTATGCCCTGAAGCGAAAGGTCAGCTCCTCTCTCGTTTCAATCAGATCTGGTTTGATGGACAGTACCCCACGACTAGGAATTAGGCAATATTAATTTCATTCTGGAAACTAGGCTTGGAACCACCCGACCGCTACGGTCGCAGGTTCGAATCCTGCCTCGGGCATGGATGTCTGTGATGTCCTTAGGTTTAAGTAGTTCTAAGTTCTAGGGGACTGATGACCTCAGTCCCATAGTGCTCAGAGCCATTTGAACCACTTTCTTTTTAACCAGGCCAAGGACTGTAGAGCCCCTAACAATTGTTGGAGTGTCACCCTTACCAGTTGTATATGTAAGACACTTGAACGCATGGACAACCGCCACCTCGTCTGGCTGCTTCAGTCCCGAGGCCACCTGAGCCGCTCCGAGTGCGGTTTCGGGCACTAGGATTCCACTCCAGACAACTTAATTCTAGGCCGAAACCATTTAGTTTGCGTGTTTCTTGACCTCGATAAAGTATATTACACTACTTGGAGGTAAAACATCCTTCGCCAACTTCATGAATGGGAACTACGTGGACGCCTGCCGCTTCTGATCAAATCCTTTCTCGAGGACCGGCGTTTCCGTTATCTCATTGGCGATGCCATGTCTGATTGCAATGTTCAGGAGAATGGTGTGCCCAGGGCAGTGTCCTCGGTGTCACATTGTTTGCCATCGCTATCAATGGCATTTCCTCCAGTCAGGAGCCCTGTCAAATGCTCTTTCCTTGTGGGTGACTTTGCAATGTTTTACTCATCCTCTGATCTTACGGCGACGACGAGGCAGCTGCAACTGACTATTAGGAGGCTGGAAAACTGGGCTCAGGCAACTGGTTTTCGGTTATCACCTGAGACGACTGTGTGTGTCAATTTTAATCGTGCTGGTCGGAGTTATAACCAACTAGAGCTTACACTGAGGGACTGTATTTTACATTTTCAAGACACAGTGCGCTTTTTGGATTTATTTGACTCGAAATTAACATGGCTTCCACACTTGAAAGACCTACCAACAAAGGGCTTCCGGTTGTTGAACATTTTGAAATGCCTTGGCGGAAAAACATAGAGCGCCGACAGGTCCCGCCTCTTGCAGTTTCATAGGGCATTTGTTCGATGATGCTTGGACTATGGCAGCGTGACTACGGATCTGCCTGCACATCCTTCCTACCTCCGGATGTTAGATGCTGTCCACCATCAGGGCATTCGGATATCGACTAGAGCCTTTTGGATCAGCCCAGTTCAGAGTCTGTGTGCAGAGGCTGGTGAACCACCACTCTGGATTTGGCGATGTATCCTTTTGGCTCGACAGGCGCTGAAACTCTCAGCGTTGCCTCATTGGCATTTAGTTCAGTGATCCAACCACCTTCGATCGACTGCTCAGGAATCGGCTCCAAGCGACCCAGCCATTTGGTATACGTGCTACAGACTGTCTCAAGGATCTGGATCTTTCAGGTATGAAAATACATACCCAGGGATGGAACACACTGCTGCCTTGGTGTGGCCGAAAGTGATTTTAAGCTTGATACAGGACACGAAAAGTTGTACTCCAGATTTGGTTGTTACAACTTCGTTTTCGTCTATTTTAAGTATGTACCATAGTTTTATCGTTATTTATACAGATGGATCCAAGCAGGGGAATGCTCTCAGTTGTTCTGTGGTTTTCCCTGATAGGGTTTTTAAAGTGTCTCGTCCGTGACTCCTTACAGTGGTTCAAACACTGTGGCAAGGTGGTGATCTTCTGCTGGGCACCTGGCCGCATTGGAATACAGGGTAACGACATGGCTGACGAATCTGCCAAGGAAGCATGTTGGGATGGTGCTGTCCATCAATGCCCCATCCCGTTGCTCGCCATTCTCATTTTCTGACAGATGTAAGACGCATCATCAGTCACTGGGAGACTGAATGGTTGCAGGTGTCGGACAACAAACTGTGGTCACTCAAACCAACCACCAAAGGCTTGGCGGACTTCGTGTCAGCCTTGCCGCTGGAAGGAGGTTATGCTTACCAGACTGCGCATCGGGCATAGTCCTTTCACACGTGGCTTCCTCCTCTGGCGAGAGGATCCATCATTCTGTGAATTTTGTGGTGTGCCGCTTTCAGTTCAGCATATTGTGGCTACGTGTGTTCTGTATACCGATATTACGGCAGCCCTAGGTCTCGCTGGAGATCTGCCCACCGTCCTCCCAGATACCGATACCAGTGTTACATCTACATGATTACTCTGCAATTCACATTTAAGTGCTTGGCAGAGGGTTCATCGAACCACAATCATAGTATCTCTCTACCATTCCACTCCCGAACAGAGCGCGGGAAAAACGAACACCTAAACCTTTCTGTTCGAGCTCTGATTTCTCTTATTTTATTCTGATGATCATCCTACCAATGTAGGTTGGGCTCAACAAAATATTTTCGCATTTGGAAGAGAAAGTTGGTGACTGAAATTTCGTAAATAGATCTCGCCGCGACGAAAAACGTCTTTGCTTTAATGACTTCCATCCCAACTCGCGTATCATATCTGCCACACTCTCTCCCCTATTACGTGATAAACCCTTTCGATGTCCTCCGTCAATCCCACCTGGTAAGGATCCCACACCGGGCAGCAGTATTCTAACAGAGGACGAACGAGTCTCTTTAGTGGACTTGTTGCATCTTCTAAGTGTCCTGCCAATGTTACGCAACCTTTGGCTCGCCTTCCCCGCAATATTATCTATGTGATCTTTCCAACTGAAGTTGTTCGTAATTTTAACACCCATGAGTTGTGAAATTTTGTGAACTGTCAGGCCCCATCCCTAAACTGGTAGAGAAGGGCGGCAGACTTCAATACGTTATAATCTGCTCCCCATGTGGGGACAGCCTTCGTCTCCACCCACGAGACTTGCATGTTGACTTATCGTTAGGGCGCTGATGACCATGCTGTGGAGCGGCCCCTAAACCCAAATAACCCATCATCTTTAAAATTTATTTTATTCTTTCTTCTCTCTAATTTTTTTTTAGCGACAGTGACGCGTTTGCAGTTGATAGCCCTCATTGTGACTTGTGACCCATTTCCCATAACTTTAGTTTCAGAGCGGGCCGTCTCCAAAACTTCATTTGGTTTAGTGAATCACGACTTCTCAGATTACGACTTGCGCTTGTGGCAAGTTGCTCCCATTGATTTTGCACTCTATCTCCGGTATTTGTTGGAAGCTTTGACTTTACATCCTATTTTTTCTCGAGACCAAAATTTGAAAACGGGGTTTCAAATTCTTCACGTTCCGAACAATTTTCGGATATAAAAATTTCCCAGATATGTGCTAAACACTTCACGTGGCTGACGCACATGTCTATTTTAGTTAGTTTACTTTCTCTGAAATGTTAGGACTGTTTAATAAAAGGCACAGGATGCAATCCTGGTTGGGTTTGTCCTCAAAACTTCATTATCTACAATTATTTGAGGCGCATTATCGCTGTTAGTCTCTCTTTCGTTTAATGCTTCATTAATCTCGTGCAGTAGATCTGTAAGGGAGCGGGTGAGATAGGCAAGCGATAGTTCGCCCTCCAGCGCGGTACACGTATTTCCGTCACCGCTGATTCCGCATTACCGGGTCGCTGCCCGCGCGGGTCAGCTAAATAGCAACGCAGAATAAAAGTGGGTCTTTCTGTCGGCCGGGCGGCTGTTGTCATCCGACCACCTGCTGCATCGTCACACAGGGCTTCCGCGTCGCATTCCGGTCGGTAGGCTGCGAGGACGCTGGCCGCTTCTGAGTATGGCTGTAACGAATTTTTAATAAAAGTTAAAGCAAATTATTCGACCGTGTTCAAATGCTTATCACCGGCTCGCCCTAAGACCCTCACGCCCACCCGCCATCATCCTGAGCCGTCAAATACCTTATGGATGTCTATTTATTCCGTTCGACCCTTCGACACAGTCTGTGACTTGGCGGCGGGTTTCGTCTGCTCACCCACCCACTACCGCTCACCCACCCACGAACTCTACTGACCATTTTCGCCGCACACGCTATTGCACATTGTTGCTGTCAGCGATATTATATTCACATGTATGGGTACTTTTCCTTCACAATAGGTACGGTGGTACTTTGCATCGACGATATTGCACAACCTAGCCCCTTTCCTCTTGCACGTAGATGGTCGCTATTATTTGCATGACTTCGCTGCTTGACGACCGTGTTGATAACATGCTTAAACAGTATCTTTCCTAGAATTTGGTACTTCGTTCGACTAATGCCTTCAGCGTTCAGTTGATGTTATTTAATATTTGGTCCCACTTCTGTAAATTTTTGGCCCTGGTAGAGAGCTTCTGATGTGGTGTTGAGTCATTCGTTCTTCTCATGAAGTCAGGAGATTGGCCAGTTGTTGGTTTCGTAGTACAACGCTCGGGTCTCATGCAGTGCCCTTTAAGGTTGTGAAGCTGCATTGACCTCTGAAATACTAGTATCAACCTTTGCCAGTTACATAATTTGTTGGGTATATCTTAGATAAGTTGTCTATAAACATATTGTTCCACGTAGTGTTTAGAGATAGTTATGTAGTTCAGTTTCGAATATATATTTGTTTCATAAGATTTTCAGCTCAGTGGCAAGGATGTCGAAAATTATTACAGCAGCATGCATAGCGTTTGTCTGCAGCGCAGAAAGTTCACATAATTCCTCTAAGTGCCACACACGTGGACGGCTGAGTTCTGTTACCTAGGATCTAGTCTCTAGGCAGACGATATATTGGTGAAAATAGGTGTTGGGAAGCAGTAGCAAATATTCTCAGCTGACTAAACTATTTGCAACGGGAGGTTCACGGACTCACTCTGTACATGACTCTAATCTCCCTACTAAGCAGTGAAAACAGTTTGAGTAAGAGGAGAGTTCCCAGAGGACATAGAACTATGTGACACTAGGGAGTGCGCAGAAGCAGAACAAGATACCTCTCTGACCTCTTCACCTCCAGAGGGAGACAGCAATAGCTGCTGAGCTGACACTCATCAGTCTAATAAATGTGACGTTCCCAGTGTGATTTTCCGTGTAAGAGAATGCCCAAGAACTTGATGGTATCAAATCTTTATCTGCTGGTTATTCAGTGTCACTGAGTGTTCGTTGGTGAAATGTAGTTGGTGATTGTGTTTGACAGATATTCTGTTACAATGATGGCGTCATCTGCAAATACGGTACATTTCTGTTGTTCGCATACCATTCACAACTGCAGGCAGATCTTAGCACACATCACGGTTGCTGAAGGAGCCAGGAGGACAGAAGTTGTTTTTGTACACACACACACACACACACACACACACACACACACACTATTGTCTGTATTACAAAATGATTAATGCAGTTCATGACACAGTACCAGATGCACGTAGCATATATAACTGCTTTCTTTGATTTTTCAGTATTTCATACAAATATGGAGTGAATTTTAATTCCTGTCATAATTTAGTACTTAAAAGGTACAACCTTATGACAAAAGTTTAACATCGTAGGACGAGATATGTTGTTGTTTTCAGTCCTGAGACTGGTTTGATGCAGCTCTCCATGCTACTCTATCCTGTGAAAGCTTCATCATCTCCCAGTACCTACTGCAACCTACATCCTTCTGAATCTGCTTAGTGTATTCATCTCTTGGTCACCCTCTACGACTTTTACCCTCCACGCTGCCCTCCAATACTAAATGGGAGATTCCTTGATGCCTCAATATGTCCTACCAACCGGTCCCTTCTTCTAGTCAAGTTGTGCCACAAATCTCTCTCCTCCCCAATTCTCTCCAGTACCTTCTAATTAGTTAGGTGATCTACCCATCGAATCTTCAGCATCCTTCTGTAGCGCCACATTTCGAAAGCTTCTATTCTCTTCTTGTCTAAACTATTTATCGTCCACGTTTCACTTCCATACATGGCTACACTCCATACAAATACTTTCAGAAAAGACTTAATGACACTTGAATCTATACTCGATGTTAACAAATTTCTCTTCTTATGAAACGCTTTCCTTACCATTGCCAGTCTACATTTTATATCCTCTCTACTTCGACCATCATCAGTTATTTTGCTCCCCAAATAGCAAAACTCCTTTACTAATTTCAGTGTCTCATTTCCTAATCTAATTCGCTCAGCATCACCCGACTTAATTCGACTACATTCCATTAACCTCGTTTTGCTTTCGTTGATGTTTATCTTATATCCCCCTTTCGAGAAACTGCCCATTCCGTTCAACTGCTCTTCAGAGTCCTTTGCTGTCTGACAGAATTACAATGTCATCGGAGAACCTCAAAGTTTTTATTTCTTCTCCGTGGATTTTAATACCTACTCCAAACGTCTCTTTCGTTTCCTTCACTGCCTGCTCAATATACAGATTGAATAACATCGGGGAGAGGCTACAACCCTGTTTCACTCCCATCCCGACCATTGCTACCCTTTCTTGTCCCTCGATTCTTATAACTGCCATCTGGTTTCTGTATAAATTGTAAATAGCTTTTCGCTCCCTGTATTTTACCCCTGCCACCTTCAGAATTTGAAAGAGTATTCTAGTCAACATTGTCAATAGCTTTCTCTGAGTCTACAAATGCTAGAAACGTAGGTTTGCCTTTCCTTAATCTACCGTCTAAGACAAGTCGAAGGGTCAGTATTGCCTCACGTGTTCCAATATTTCTACGAAATCCAAACTGATCTTCCTCCAGGTCGGCTTCTACCAGTTTTTCCATTCGTCTGTAAAGAATTCGTGTTAGTATTTTGCAGCTGTGGCTTATTAAACTGATAGTTTGGTAGTTTTCACATATGTTAACACCTGCTTTCTTTGGGACTGGAATTACTATATTCATCTTGAAGTCTGAGGGTATTTCGCCTATCTTATGCATCTTGCTCACCAGATGGTAGAGTTTTGTCAGGACTCTCTCTCCCAAGGCCGTCAGTTCTAATGGAATGTTGTCTACTCCCGGGGCCTTGTTTCGACTTAGGTCTTCCAGTGATCTGTCAAACTCTTCACACAGTATCATATCTCCCATTTCATCTTCAGCTACTTCCTTTTCCATTTCCATAATATTGTCCTCAGGAACATCGCCCTTGTATAGACCCTCTATGTACACCTTCCACCTTTCTGCTTTCCCTTCTTAACTTAGAACTGGGTTTCCATCTCAGCTCTTGATATTCATCCAAGTGGTTCTTATCTCCAAAGGTCTCTTTAATTTTCCTGTAGGTAGTATCTATCTTACCCCTAGTGATATACGCCTCTAAATCCTTCAATTTGTCATCTAGCCATCCCTGCTTAGCCGTTTTGCACTTCCTGTCGATCTCATTTTTGAGACGTTTGTATTTTTTAGCCTGCTTCATTTACTGCATTTTTATATTTTCTCCTTTCATCAATTAAATTCAATATGTCTTCTGTTACCCAAGGATTTCTACAAGCCCTCGTCTTTTTACCTATTTGATCCACTGCTGCCTTCACTATTTCATCCCTCAAAGCTACCTATTCTTCTACTGTATTTCTTTCCCCCATTCCTGTCAATTGTTCCCTTATGCTCTCCCTGAAACTCTGTACAACCTCTGGTTCTGTCAGTTTATCCAGGTCCCATCTCCTTAAGTTCCCACCTTTTTGCAGTTTCTTCAATTTTAATCTACAGTTCATAATCAATAGACTGTGGCCAGTCCATATCTGCCCCTGGAAATGTCTTAAAATTTAAAACCTGGTTCCTAATCTGTCTTACCATTATATAAATCTATCTGAAACCTGTCAGTAACTCCAGGCTTCTTCCATGTATACAACCTTCTTTTATGATTCTTGATCCAAGTGTTAGCTATGACTAAGTTGTGCTCTTTGCAAAATTCTACCAGGCCCCTTCCTCTTTCATTCCTTACCCCAATTCCATATTCAGCTACTACGTTTCCTTCTCTTCCTTTTCCTACTATAGAATTCCAGTCACCCACGACTATTAAATTTTAGTCTCCCTTCACTATCTGAATAATTTATTTTATCCCATCATACATTTCATCAATCTCTTCATTTGCGTAGCTAGTCGGTATCTGTTTGTAGTAGCTTGCCCGCATTCCTATTTTTTATTCATTATTAAACCTAATCCTGCATTATCTGTGTTTGATTTTGTATTTATAACCCTGTATTCACCTGGCCAGAAGTCTTGTTCCTCCTGCCACCGAACTTCACTAATTCCCACTATAACTTTAACCTATCCATTTCCCATTCAAAATTTTCTAGCCTATCTGCCCGATTAAGAGATCTGACATTCCACGCTTCGACCCGTAGAACGCCAGTTTTCTTTCTCCTGATAACTACTTCCTCCTGAGTAGTCCCCACCCAGAGATCCGAATGGGGGACTATTTTACCTCCGGAATATTTTACCGAAGAGGACATGCATCATTTAACCATACAATGAAGCTGCATGCCCTCGGGAGAAATTATGGCTGTAGTTTCCCCTTGCTATCAGCCGTTCGCAGTACCAGCACAGCAAGGCCGTTTTGGTTAATGTTACAAGGCCAGATCAGTCAATCATAGAGACTTTTGCCCCTGCAACTACTGAAAAGGCTGTTGCCCCTCTTCAGGAACCACACGTTTGTGTGGCCTCTCAACAGATACCCCTACCTACGGGTACGGCCATCTGTATCGCTGAGGCACGCAAGCCTCCCCACCAGCGGCAAGGTCCATGGTTCATGGGGGAGGTATATGTAAAATTTACAGTGAATGTTTCATAATGATAGCTTGAAATTGTTTAAAGTTTTTTTGGAATCACTAACCTCTCCTAAATGCTTAACGTCTATTTCAAGACAGTCGTGCATTTGCAAAGCAGTCAGTCTGAAACTGTTTTATACGTTAGAGTTTGAGTCTCTAAAGGTATTAAAGACGATTGATGTAGAGGATACTTTTTATGCACCATAATTTGATAATATTTTTATGATCTGGTTGTTCGTCACGCGTGCCTGAAATTACCTTAGCCACATGTACTTTTGTAGCTATTTGGGATACATATGATTGTAATTTGAGTTATGTCACCCTTATAATTGTACTTGTAGATAAGCAGCTGATACATGTATTTGCTAAAATGTGTCTGTCATTGTCCCGAGGATGAGGTGGGAACCGTGAGGGACTGGATATTATCAGCCTTCTCACTGTGTATAAATATTACTCGCAGTCCAGTAACTGGGTTTATACCATTTTGTTGTATTTTAGAATGTAACATTAAGCTAACACTAATTGGCACGCCAGGTAACTATGTACTGTGCCTAATGTTGAAGTGTCAGAAGACTTGTATATTGTCTTTTAGTGTGCCTTCGACAGAAGTTGTAACAGCTGATTAATCGTTCATTCTGTGTTAGTAGATTTGATTAGTTGTGGTTCGCACACGATACAGTATGTCCTGCAGTGAGAGGACGGAATGTTCGTCCTTGAGTTATTCTAGGTATGGAACTTCCACATTCTGTACTGCTCTTTCCTTTGTCTTTGATACAGAACATACTGTTGCCCATGTGTGGCTTCTTGTGTGGGCTGATATTTTGATGTGTAACATGGTGCACATTTGTAAGTGGACGATGTTTTCTTTCACATCTTTTACAAAATGTTTATATGCGAGTTCAGAGCCTCCATATAAGATTGTCAGACTTGATAAAGGTAGATATAGGAATTGTTGGTGAAGAAGTTGTAACTATAGTTGGTAATTTAATGACCTTGTAAATGATTGTCATTACTTTTTAAATTTTATTAATTTGTAGAAATTTTACTTTAAGATAATTTAGAAACACTAAATATCTGGAAAGTTATATTTACTTCCTGTTGTGTAACCTGTGTAAACAGGCAGTTATTAAATGTTTTGTTATCCGCACACATTACTACAGCTACCACAATGCCAGTACGTTTTCCTACAAAATATCTCTCAACACACTACTTGTAATGTCCCTCAACTTTATTTCTGTGAGATGCTTTTTCCACGTAATGACAATCTGAGTTAGTAATACTATGTAGGAGGGGCGTTCAGTGAGCAATGCGACATATTTCTTTTCTCAGCCAATGTCAGTTCCAAAAATTAAGAATTTGTTGTGGGACACGATGAAACTGTAGGGACCGAAGTAGGAATATTCCGCGGATTTCCGACAAGTGGCAGCACTGTACGTAGCCTCGGAGGGAGAGACCTCTGGAGTTTTCGGTGCAAAACCAGACCATCGCAGATATTCGTAGGCCTGGGAGAATACCTACAGAGACCTGGCAGTGGAAAAAAAGCACACTCGCCCACCAGTAGAGTGTGTGCCCTGCTGGCTTCCTCGCCGCCTGAGGACCGTAAAGGGCAACAAAGTGGCGAGTTGTCTGCGCGTTACGAGGCTGACGGTGATAATTTTTCGTCGAAACGTGGGTGCGTCACTTCGAACCAGAAACAAAACTGCAATACGTGGGAGGCTCCATGCCATATCCTCCGAAGAAAAAGTACGAAGACACATCCTGGCACACTAAAGTCACGGTGGCGGTCTTCTGGGACTGTGAAGGTGTTGCGATGTTCGATTACATCTGTCACTGTGTGACTGTCAACTCTGAAGTGCATTGCGCCACCGCGAGGAAGCTGAAGGAACGCCTCCAGCGTGTTCGTCGCCACATAAATGGAAATGAACTTTTCCTTCTCCGTGGCATCGCGAGACCTCAAACGAGTCAGCACACACGAGACGAGCATACTGAACTTCATCGGCGCAAACAAATGGAAGCCAGAGGGTGCGAGATCCGGACTGTCGGATGGCTGAAGGACGCGCTCTGCTCTACAGGCGGCGGGGCAGGGAGGCTGTCGCTGCGACGAGACGTCGACCAGCAGAGTGGAGTGGAGTGGTGTCGCGCGGGTGTGCGAGCCCTCCAGGCGAGGCCGTGGCACTCAACGGAAATTACGTTGGAAAAGTAGGGTTTTGTAGCCAAAATCGCAGGGAATAATATGGTGTATTGGAATCCCGAGTGAATCCAACCTGCTTTCAAAAAAAATTTGTTGCATTACTTACTGAACGCCCCTCTTATATTTGTCAGTATTTTGTACAATCTAACGTTGCAATTTAGTAATGCGGAAATTATTTTGTTGTCTTACGATCAGGTCAAACGATCTGCAGAGTTATTTCATCTGTGCTCGACGTTAAGAAAAGTCTTCTAACACTAGTATTTATTTTTAGCTGTGCTGTAACCTATAGTGACTACAGAGGCTTTTACATGTTAAATTTCATTGTCTGTGTTGTAAAAATTACTGTTTAAATGATTCAATAAATGTAACAGCACAAGTATCTGGTAACTTGAAGGTATTCAGTTTTGTAATGTTGCATGTAATGCAACAATGTATCCATTGTTGTATTATGACAAAAGAATGTCCTTCCAGTATTAGATAACATGATATTGTCAGCATATTGCCTCTGCGTAAATTTAATACTGTATGATTTACATATGACATACTACTGTTCTGTTTGTCAAATAGTATTCGACCATATTTAAAAAGTCGTGTCTGTCTCTCTTCGCTGTCAGCTCGCTACTAGAGACGTCTGACGTTGCTTCCACTTCCTTGTCAGGCGTATTCTGTTTTCTTTCCTGTCGGTCTCTCTTGACCAACTCTTGATTTTTTCGACCCCGACGGTATTAGGTTGCGAGGCCGGAGGGTGTCTTTCATTTTATTTATTTAATCTTACCTCTGATGGGGAGGAGGACCTCCTCAGGCATTATAGTAGTAGTAGTAGTAGTAGTAGTAGTAGTAGTAGTAGTACTGTTTCGAATCTCCACAATGTATGTGGAGAAACTTTCGGCAATGCTTGTCTGAACATTGTGAAGACTGTGCTGTCTACGAGCATTATTAAATTTATATGTCACCGTCAGCCCATCAGCTGGTAGTAAAGGGAGCAACTGAGTAGTGGCTGTGAATCTGAAGGTTTCGCCCTGGCTGCCTGCACTGCTACAGCTCCTAACATACCGGGTGTCTACACGGCAGCGATCCTACCATTACTCAGTCACAGGAGTTCTGCATTTCGAACACAACATGACGCACAGTTGGAGACGTTTCTCTGCGTCAAAAGTGAATGTATGGAAGGCTTCTTTCGCCGTCCAGCCTTCAGAGATGTTAACCACGGTAAGTGGGAACTTGCTGCTCTTGGAGATGTCCTCACCAAAAGGAGTGGGGAATATTGGAAAGCTGTAACTGCATAAAGGAGTGGGGAATACTGGAAAGCTATAACCGCATGTTCCTGCCATTAAAAGAGAGACAATCCTGGAGAGGAGCACAGCAGTAAAGCGCCCTTCGTGGCAAGTGAACAAATGCTTGTGAAACAAAGCAGGCTGCTGTTGAAAATTCCCGTAACGTTGTGCACGAGGCTGGACATTGCTGACGGATACAAAAGTAATTTTGGAGGTGCCAGATGGTTTGAGAAGACGGAAGTGAAAATGACAGGGCACTGTGGTGGAGCCAAGTACGAAGTACTTCCTCCCAAAACAATACCTTCTTGGTAAGCGGTCTCCCAGATGCTACTTTGTTCAGAGTTGGGTCTTTCATCCCAGACCTCACGGATGTCTGCCCGGAGCCTATCGTTTGTATTTTGGTGTCCGCTACTGGGAGAAAGATCACTGTCATTGTGGATGAATGTTTTGCAAGTCTGCTAACGGGAAGACGACACAAGGTCTAGAGAGCTTTGCCAGATGCCTTTACCTGCACCCTGCACGGGGGAGGGACGTCAGCTGCCTGCGGGCCAACGACCTTCCACAAAACCGTCTCACGTCAGAAGCCCTATTTGCCGAGCAGCACGCTTCTTGCAGTCATGTACGTGCCTCACCGTTCCAAAAAAGTGTACGTCAGTATTATAAAAGCCAGGACACCAATGTACGGAGGGTAGTTCACGAGTGCCGCCGACTGCAAGTCGTGGATTCTCCGTCACGCATCGACATTGTAGTAACTCGCAGCACATCGAGGTATCCGGACTAGTATTGGGCTGAATGGAAAGTTATGTAGAAGCAGTGGGTATCACTTCTGTCCGGTGTGGAAGGAGTCAGCTTAGAAGAAATGCGGTGCAAGATGACAGCCTTAGGCCAGCACCTCAAACGTGCGATTCCTTTACCAAGGTTTCAACACAGCCGGTGAGATCTGGTTGAGTTGGTTATGTGTGCACAATGGATGAAACAACTGGGCTTCCTTTCACTTTAGATATACTGTACATGGTATTTAAATTTCTTTTCTGCAGCTTAATTTTTCCTCCTTGTGAACTCTTAATATGTTTAACCAGAAAATACTATTTACAAATCTGTGATTTGAGCATCATTTCTTACTTCTGTTTAGCAACAGTTTGCATCAGAGAAGCTGTGGATTTCCAACTGACACATGATGCATTGTATTTTAAATCAATGTAAATGAAATAATTACCATCTCAAATAACGTAACTTGTTTGTTTGTAATGTGCCAGTTAATGTAAATGGTGTGAGTAAATGATAGTTACTCGTTGTATTGAAGCTGCCAATTAAGTATGAATATTTTACCGATAAGACAGCCTATCATGATTTCAAAATTAAATCTATCAAAAAAAAAGAAACAGTCATTATTTTGGCCATTTATTTAGTCACAAATACCATACCATTCATGCTCTTGGCACATTTTCAGTGGTGTTAAATAAATTTAATATAAATTACGCAGTGTGTTGTAGAATTGCCACACCGTGCTGTTAAATTTTTTACATTAATGAGCATTTGGCTTGGTGTGGAAATTTTGCAACGAAATACATCCACGCAAACTGAGATGGAAATTTTAAGGTAGATTAATCATAAGTTTTTATCGTCAATTTTTGGTTCCAGACATTGCCTCGGCCTAATGAGCTAATCGAATAATGTCGCCTCTTGAATACAATAATTGTGAAAGATGATTTTATGTCTGCAGAGATGCTATGATAATGCTTGTTTATAACGTGGAAATGTAGGCACATATTCATAGAAACACTCTAAGGCCTAGTTTTCCACTCTATCTTTTTAAATCATTAAAGTTGTTTTGGAATTTGGAACTTAGCTACTGTAATGCTCTTAATATTGGGGCACTGCTCTTACATTATTCACTTTAAGATGACTAGCCACTAACAATGCTCAGGGCATTTCACAATTCCTATTACAGGCTTGTAGGAGCTGTAGAAGCGACTTTGTAAATTTTCAGACATTGGTTCATTAATGAAACTTAGTGGATAAAGTTTGCTGTACAACCTCTCTGTAATGGGAACTGTGGGACATCCTGGCCTTTTTAGTGACCAGATTGATGGCACGTGTTCAGTGGGGGCTACTGAGCCTCAGTAAGTCAGTGTCCTTCGTATCTAGTTTGCACATCATTCCACTTGCTACACATGTTATTAATGTTACTACAGAGAAATTGTATATTTTGTGTAGTTTCTTTTTATGATGCTAGTTGGTCAATTGGATTCTTTACAAGCTTGTTGTTTGCAGTAAAGCTTATTTTGATGCCAATGTAGTGAACTAAGTTTTTGTAAAGGCTTTGTAATTTTTTGAAACTTTGTTTTTAAAGTAGTTTGTTACCTGGCGGTGAAAAACAGAATTGGTTGCACTTAAGAAACTTTGCTTCCGTCTTAATTTATGAATATAAATTTGCAATAATTCAAATACATCGTTATTCTGTGATGTACATACGATTCTCTCTTTAGATACTTTTGTACAAATATTGCACCAGTCAAGAGTACAGTTATTGAGTCACGTTTTCCTTATACAGTCTAAGTGACGAAGTATGTGATTGAAACACATTACATAATAATAAAATAGATTGTTCATAAATATTTTCAGCTGTTAGCTGGAAAGCATGTATGCTGTTCTTATTCTGTTACAACAAACTTTGTTATTGTTCAGAAGTTACTATGATTTGTGTACATATTATTATTAGTGATATTTCCATGTTCCTGTTGTTCATATGTGAAAATTCAGTACCTTATCATCTAGCTGTTGTAAATGTGCCGGGAAATTGCCGACTGTTCACTCTAACTGCCGTCTATAACACGGCGTCAAACTTCTGACTGCTTTGCAAATGAGTTAATGTGCTAAATATTTCACTTGAAGCATAATTCAAACGTTTGCTAAACTTTTTCCTGCTTACGCGCTTGAAGTTAATCAGAAGTCTGTGAGTGCGCTCATCTCGAGATGCTCGACGAATAAAGTCTCTCTGTGTGTGTGTGTGTGTGTGTGTGTGTGTGTGTGTGTGTGTGTGTGTGTGTGTGCGCGCGCGCGCGCGCTGCCTCGACAGTCGCACAGCTACCAACTGTCGACACTCGCCAACACCTGCTCGTTAAGACGTACAATCGTATGTTAAAAATTTTAGTGTGTCCTCTTACGTTAAAGACAGTAACTGCACGAAATACTGAAAATCAAACTTTTATAGTTGCTGGAAGGCATTAATCAGGCAACTTGCAACTGGTACAGGGTTCCCGGATAGCCCCTGGATACTCAGCTCAATCGCCAGTATCCTTGAGTACAAGTTAACTTGAAGGTCAGTTACCGGAACAGTGTTAGTGTAATAAGTGACGATGTCATTCGTTGTTATGAAAGTGAATTCCGTGCCTACAAAGTTAGTTTCATGATACTGTCCGATTGTATAGTACTTTTTTAACATAAGTCTTGAGTTACTGATGTCAGGGCATCTCCATCTGTTCTCTTGTCTGTTTCTACTACTCAAGATATTGGCAACAGTGTTTCCTCCGTCAGATGCGTGTATTCATGCATGTCCCCTCTATGCACGTTTCTTACTTGTCTGAATTTTAGGTTGATTGTGCACTTGGTTATTGGGTGATCAGAAATCAGTAACTCAATCCATTAATTGATCGCTAATGACAAAATCAGTTCCCTGTTGTGGAAGGTTCTTCAATCTTCTACATCGTATCTTTTACTTACACATGCATTTCTTCTGATAATGCGCTCTGCAATACGGCAGACCAAGTACACAATGTGTCTGTTAACTGTTGTAGTTTATCAGCTCACTTCTCAAGATCGGCAGTGTGGCTAAGGTCTGTTGCTTGTGTCTGATTTTGTTAGTGGCTGCAGGACTCGGACTCCCACAATCCAAACACCATACAAATACAGTCAGAGGCGGTGATGGTTTGCATAAGACGTGGGGTAGTTGTTTCCGTAAGTTCTTCCTCCGTGATTTAGTTTTAATTATTTTGGTGTATCGGACTGTGAGCTGCAGTAGGTTTGCTCCAGCGGTTTGCTCCCATAGGTTGGTTGCGTCGCAAGGATTTTTTTTTTTTTGTCACATTAGCCTTCTGATTGGTGTTATGCGGCCCGCCACCAATTCCTCTGCTGTTCCGACCTCTTCACCTCAGAGTAGCATTTGCTACCTACGTCCTCAATTATTTGCTGGATATGTTTCAGTCTCTGTCTTCCTCTACAGTTTTTTACCTCTACAGCTCCTGGTACCATGGAAGTAATTCCTTCATGTCTTAACAAATGTCCTTCCTCATTCCTTTCCTTATCAGGACACCTAACTTTCAACATTGGTCTGTAGCACCACATCTCAAATGCTTCCATTCTCTCCTGTTCCGGTTTTCCCACAGTCCACGTTTCACTAACATAGAATGCTGTACTCCAGACGTACATTCTCAAAAATTTATTCCTTAAATTAAGGCCGATATTTTATAATAGTGGACTTCTCTTGACCAGGAATGCCCTTTTTCCATCTCCACTGCTTTTGATTTCCTCTTTGCTCCGTCCGTCATTGGTTATTTTACTGTGTCGGTAGCAGAAGTCCTTAACTTCGCGACCAGCAGTCGTGATGTTAAGCTTCTCGTTCTCAGTTCTACTGGTTATCATACCTTCGTCTTCCTTCGATTTACTCTCTGTTCATACTCTGTACTCGTTACACTGTTCATTTCATTCAGCAGATCAAGTAATTCTTTACTTTCACTCAGGATAGCAAAGTCATCAGCGAATCGTACGTATCATTGATATCCTTTCACCTCGAATTTTAATTCCACTCATGAACTTTTATTTCCACAATTGCTTCCTCGATGTACAGATTGAGCAGTAGGGGCGAAAAACTGTATCCTTGACTTGCACCCTTTTTAATAGGAGTAGTTCTTGGTCGCCCACTCTCATTATTCCCTCTTGGCCGTTGTACACATTGTATATGACCCGTTTCTCCCTGTAGCTTACCCCTACTTTCTTCAGAATTTCGAACATCTCGCACCATTTTACATTGTCGAACGCTTTTTCCAGGTCGACAAATCCTATGAGCGTATCTCGATTTTTCTTTAGTCTTGCTTCCATTATTAACCGCAACGTCAGAACTACCTCTCCCGTGCCTTTACCTTTCCTAAAGCCAAACTGATCATCTAGTGCATTCTCAAATTTTCTTTTCCATTCTTCTGTATCTTGTAAGCAACTCTGATGCATGAACTGTTAAGCCGATTGTGCGATAATTCTCGCACTTGTCAGCTCTTGCCGTCTTTCGCATTGTGTGGATGATGATTTTCCGAAAGTCAGATTGTATGTCGCCAGTAACACATTCTACACACCAACGTGAATAGTCGTTTTGCTGCCACTTCCCCCAACGATTTTAGGAATTCTGATGGAATGTTATCTATCTCTTCTGCCTCACTTGATGTTACGTCCTCCAAAGCTCTCTTAAATTCTAATGCGGGGTCCCCTGTCTCTTCTAAATCGGCTCCCGTTTCTTCTTCTATCACATGAAATCTTCCCCCTCATAGACTTTCAATGTATTCCTTCCACCTATCCGCTCTCTCATCTGCATTTAACAGTCGAATTCCCGTTGCACTCTTAATGTTATCACCCTTGCTTTTAATGTCACCGAAGGTTGTTTTAACTGACGCAAGGTAGTGGAACTTCGAGTACTGCTACGTGTTTGCACACGCTTCCATTCTTTAATTATTCCTCTTTATTATTGGGATTGCCTTCTTTCCAATTGTAAAGGTAGTGAAACTGCTGGAGTATTTCTCTAGAATATTTCTAAATATTTTAGATGTGGCTATTTAGAGTTATTGCTATAGTCATTCATTTTGTGTTGCGTTAAACGCACTAAGCGTACCGGTGGAAAGCTGTTTCATATTCTCTCACAGTCAAACACCACGGTGTTTTGTAACGGGACTGCTCTCGACTTTATAATCCTAAACAAAAACTCGGTTGCGGTGGATATTCGTACACCACGGCAGATCAACCCACGCAAGCCGCAGTCTGCCCGACTGTCGACCCGATTCGTGGAGCACTTGACTGCAGCTCATCGCTGTTTTCACCTTTCAATAGAACACTGTCGAATCATCAGCAAACAGGATACCTTCTAGTGCTTCTACACTTAGGTCCAGTGTGTTCAGCTGCACAATTACGTGCTGCACCGTTTGCTGATGACGCTGTGGCACCCAGAAAAGTACCGTCGTTAAGGGACTCCAGGAGGGTACATTTTTTCTGCGTGTAGAGCAAGCTGCCATTCATGACACCAAATACAGATTCAGTGTAAGTTAATGCAGATGAGTAGGGGACACAAGCCAGTAACGTTGGAATAAAACATCAGTACTGTGATGCTCGACACAATCTACATCCTCAAGAGTACTCTGCAGTTCAAAATAAAGTGCGATGCAGAGGGTTCATCGACCCAGCTTCACGCTCTTTTTTCCGTTCCAGTCACGAACAGCGTGCCAGATTCACGAACACTTCAGTCGTGTCGTGCAAGCTCTGATTTATTCCATTATCATCATTTCTCCCTACGCAGGTGGGTTCCAGAAAAATATTTTCACACTCTAGGATTAGACTGGTGATTAAAGTTTCATCAGAAGATCTCACAGATCTTAATGATCGCCACACCAATTCTCGTATCAGATCCGTGACAGTGTGTCTCCTACTTCGCGATAAGACACAACGAGCGGCCCTTCTTTGAACTTACTGCTGTCCTCCGTCAGTCCTATCTGATGCGGATCCCACACCTGGGCGGACAAGCGTCATGGGGGGGCACTCTTCTCTTTTAGAAGCTGTGGCTCTCTCCAAGTGTTCTGCCAGAAAATCGCAGTAGTCTGTTTGGTTTCCTCACAACATTCTGTATGATCGTTCAAGATTAATTCTTCCGTAATTGTAATTTCTAGCTATTAAGCTGAATTGACAGCAGCCGATATCATTTCGTACACATGTCTCCTTATTGGTAGACAATCGCCACTCTTTGCACCATACAGATATCTTCTCTAAATCATTTTGCAATACGTTTTGATCATCTGACGACTTTACACGACGGTAAATGACAGCCTCGTCTGCTAACAATATAAGAGGACTGCTCAGATTGTCTCCTAAATAGTTAGTGTAGATCAGGAACAGCAGAGGGTCCATAACACTCCCTTGGAGATCACTAGATACTTCTGTTTCACTCGATGACTTTCCTAAATTATTAAGATCTCTGACCTCTCAAAGGAAATATTGAATTCAGCGAACAACTAAGACGATAATACATAGTCGTGCAATTTTATTAGAAGTCGCGTTTGAGTAATATTGTCGAAAGCCTCCAAATCTAAAAATGCGGAACTAGTTAGAGATCCCCCCCCTGGCGATAGTACTCATTACTTCGTGGAACTAACACGCTAGTTGCGTTGCACTGTTTCACGAGAAAGATGTCTGAATCGGTTCTCACTGTGTGTCAACAAATACTTTTCCTCGAGATAATTCATGATGTACGAACACAGTTTATGTTCCAAAATCCTGCTGTAATTCTGCGTTAGTGATATAAGTAATTTGCTCTTTATTGCAGACCCATTTTTCCTTTCTTGTGTATTGGTGTGACTTGTGCAACTTCAGTCTTTAGGTGTGGATCTTTGTCACAGTCAGGTGGCTTGCTGAGTATGAATGTAAATGTAGATGTACATGTGATTGCACATGTGATTGCTAAATATGGAGTTACTGTATCAGCATATTCTGAAACACCTGAATGGTATACAATCTGGACTGGAGGCCTTGCTTTCATTAAGTGGTGTAGGGTACTTCTCAACTCGGAGGATACCTTCTACCAAGTTAGTCATCTTGGCATTAGTTCTTGATTTAAATACTGGAATATTTACTTAGTTTTCTTTGCTAAAAGAATTTC
Organism: Schistocerca serialis cubense; assembly: GCF_023864345.2. Lineage (NCBI taxonomy): Eukaryota > Metazoa > Arthropoda > Insecta > Orthoptera > Acrididae > Schistocerca > Schistocerca serialis. Next base: position 48,834,537 of record NC_064645.1, read on the forward strand.
GGGAAAATCATGTTTGGTAACTCTGCTTTAGTGCCACTTCATCAGTGACATCACCATTTTTATCGCGCAGTGAAGGTATTGAGTCTTGACGTTGTACTTTACATACGATCAGAACCTTTTTGGTTTCTGCCAGATTTCGCGACAGTTTCGTTGTAGAAGTTGGCGCTAAGTTTCCAGCTTTTGTAAAACACTTTCGCCAGTGCTGGAGTTTTATGTTCTTACATATGGCGTGCTTTCCTTCGTAGCTTATGTAATGGTGTACCTACCTGCTTTGTGTACCATGTGGGACATCTTACTGATTTGGTATATAACTCTCAACTGCCGTCGATTCTATTTGAATCCAAACAACGTCTGGACTAGGCTTACATAGTGAGATCGGAAAGAGTTGACGCTGTTTCTTAGAAAGGCGTCAAGCACGTTTGTATCTGCTTTTCTACATATAAACCTATATACTTTCTGTTTATTTTTGGTGTGCCTGGATGTTAAGATATTTAGACTCGCTACAACAAGCGTGTGGTCACTAACCCCTGTATCCGTAACGACGCTTCTTATTTGCTCAGGATTATTTATTGCCAAGAAGTCAGCAGTGCTTTAACAATAATTTACGCTTAAAGTGGGCCCTTGAAATAATAATTATTGTTCAAAGTACTTACCTGAGAAAGCTTTCGGAACGATCTAGAATGACGTCATATGCCTACAACTGGCTTGAGAAGTGTTTTCGTCAACATCTGCACGGTAGGTTGAAGTAGTCACCGTCTTTAATTGTATGAGCGGGGTACCTGTTTGAAACGACTAGGATCGTCTTTGAGATGTTTGGCAACTCATTCAGGTAGTTGGTAAAACTAACCAATTATTAATCTGTAAAAGTTGTCAAATACAGGGTGTACATAGTCTTGGAACACTTTCAATTATTGATTGCACGATAACTAAACATTGTAGAGATATCATACATATTGCATTTTGAAGAGAAACTCTGAAAGTTTCTTTACAAACATTTGATATGCGAACATTTGATATGCGAACATTGAGTGACTCGGCAGACGTAAATACTATAATAGAATTCTTGCTATACCCGTCCCAGCATGGCATTGTCTACTGTGGCAGTCGCCTCCCGTATTCTCTCCCGGAGCTCTGCTACATCACGTGGTAGAGGCGGTACATACACCAGATCTTTAACGTGTCCCAACAGAAAAAAGTCACACGAAGTGAGATCTGGTGATCGGGGAGGCAATTTCGTGAAACAGCTGTCCCCTTCTGTAGCACGGCTGATCCATCGATGCGGCAGCCCAGTGTTCAGGTACCCACGAACTTCACGATGAAAACGGGTTGGAGCCCCATCCTGCTGAAAGATGAACGGAGATTCGGATTGCATTTGAGGCATCAGCCATTGCTGCAACAACTTATATGCGCTCCAAATTCACTTCACTCACACTGGGACGTCTGCTTCTCTTTGCTGGGCATGAGCAACCCGTCGTAACGAATTTGTTGTGCCAGTGGAAAATGGCCGTCCTTGTCGATGGTTTCTTACCGTACTTGGTTCTAAACATCCGATGAACAGCTGTGGCACACTTGTTTTTGTCGAACTCCGACACACAGAAAGCTCGCTCCGCATCTGAACCGCCATGTTTGCGATTAGCGCTCTCTCTCTCGCTCTCTCTCTCTCTCTCTCTCTCTCTCTCTCTCTCTCTCTCTCTCTCTTCGTTTAGTCGTTTCCCACTCTTCGTGACCCCATGAACCAAATCACGCCACTTTTTCCTGTCTTGCACTTTCTCCCGTAGACCTTCCAGGTTGGAACACATTGCTTCTGTGATGCCATCGATCCATCTCATCCTCTGACGTCCTTTTCTTCTAGTTCCTTCAATCTTCCCCAGCATTAATGTTTTTTCCAGCGAGGCATGCCTTCGCATTGTGTGTCCAAAGTAGGTCAGCTTTTAAGATTAGACATTCCAGGGAGAAATCTGGTTTAATTTGCTCCAATATTGACCTGTTGGTTCTCTTTGCAGTCCATGGAACTCTAAGAAGTTTCCTCCAACACCACAATTCGAATGAGTCAATTCTTCGCCGTTCAGCCTTTGATGGTCCTGGTCTCACATCCATACATCACAACTGGAAAGACCTTAGTCCTCACAATACGGATCTTTGTTGCTAGTGTTATGTCTCTGGACCTTATAACCTTGTCAAGGTTTGACATCGCCTGTCTACCGAGCAACAGGCGTCTCCGGATTTCATGGCTGCAGTCACCGTCAGCAGAGATCTGGGAACCGAGATAACTGAATGTGGTCACTACCTCCATGGTTTCTCCTGCTATATCCCACGAATTGGTAGGTGTTGTTGCCATAATTTTCGTTTCCTTCACATTCAGTATAAGACCAGCCTTTTCACTTTCGTCTTTCACCTTCAGTAAGAGTGTTCTCAATTCTTCTTCACTTTCTGCCAACAGGATCGTATCATCCGCGTACCTGAGGTTGTTTACATTTATTCCAGCTATTTTAATTCTTGTTTCTCCTTCACCTAGCCTCGCATTCCTCATGACACGTTCTGCATACAGATTGAATAAGTACGGTGACAGTATGCAGCCTTGCCGGACCCCTTTCTGAATCTTTAACCATTTCGTTGTTCCATACATAGTTCTCACCGTGGCTTCTTGGTCAAGGTATAAACTCCGTATAAGATGAATGAGGTGATCTGGTACACCCATGTTTTTCAGTACGTCCCATAATTTGTTGTGATCGACGCAGTCAAAGGCTTTGGCGTAGTCAATAAAGCAGAGGTACACATCTTTCTGGAATCCTCTCGCTTTTTCCATAATCCACCGAATGTTAGCAATTTGATCTCTAGTTCCTCTTCCTTTACTAAATCTAGCTTGTTCTTCTGGCAGCTCTCGATCTAGATATTGGCGAAGTCTATTTTGTAAGATTTTCAACATAACTTTGCTAGCATGTGAAATAAGTGCGATTGTTCGGTAATCTGAGCATTCTTTAGAACTTTTCTTCTTTGGAATGGGGACGAATACTGATCTTTTCCAGTCTTCTGGCCACTGCTGCGTGATCCATATTTTTTGACATATTGAGTGCAACACTTTCACTGCATCCTTTCCAGTGACTTTAAACAATTCTGCTGGTATTTCATCATGTCCACTAGTTTTGTTACCAGCCATATTTTCAAGGGCCCGCTGGATTTCGCTCTCCAAAATATCTGGCTCTAGTTCTAAATTAACATTAACATCAGCAGTAGGAGCCCTGTCATGATGATGCAGTTCTTCCTTGTATAGGTCTTCTACATATTCTGCCCATCTTTCCTTAACATCCTCTGCTTCACTCAGATCTTTCTCGTTTCTATCTTTTATCATTCCAATTTTTGCCTGGAATTTTCCTTTAATTTCTCTAATTTTCTTATAAAGATCTCTTGTCTTCCCCATTACGTTACTACCTTCAACTTCCTTGCACTGTTCATTAAAGAATATATTTTTCTCTCTTCTAGCTAATTTCTGAAAATCTTTATTTAATTCAAACATAGCTGATCTATCTCCCTTGATTTTTGCTTTCCTTCGTTCTTCTGCAACTTGCAGTGCCTCAACTGATAGCCATCTAACCTTCTTACTGTTCCTTTTCTTGGGAATGTGTTTCTCTGCGGCCTCCTTGACAGTATTAGTTACTTCTGTCCACATCTCTTGCGAGCTTTTGTCCTCCAGCTGTAATACATTAAATCTATTTTGTACCTCTGCAGCATAGTCGAAGGGTATAGAGTTAAGGTCGTATCTGCAAGTTGGGATACTTTTTGCTACATTCTGAAGTTTCAGCCGAAATTTTGCAATCAGGAGCTCATGATCAGATCCGCAGTCAGCCCCAGGTCTTGTTGTAGCTGACTGAACCGCGCTCTTCCACCTCTGATTACAAAGTATGTAATCAATTTGGTTCCGTTGTTGGCCATCTGGTGAAGTCCAGGTATATAGGCGTCGTTTTGGTAATTGAAACAGTGTATTAGTAATTATCAATGAATTTTCTTGGCAGAATTCTAGGAGTCTCTGTCCAGTTTCATTTGTTGTACCAAGACCATATTTCCCTGTTATACCTTCTACAGCTTCATTTCCCACTTTTGCATTCCAATCTCCAACTATGAAGACGAGATCCTTTTTTGGTGTTGACAGTAGTAATTCTTGTAAATCTCCATAGAACTGGTCAATAATTTCCTTTTCAGCATCGGTTGTTGGTGCATAAACTTGAATTACTGTGATGTTGAGGGGCTGACCTTGAAGTCTGATGGACATCATTCTATCATTTTTATATTTGCATCCCATCACAGCTTTTCTCACTTTATCACCAACTATGAAGGCTACTCCATTACTTCTGTTGTTATCGTGCCCAGAATAATACACCATATGGCCATCCGAAGCAAATTCTCCCATGCCAGTCCACCTAATTTCACTTATTCCCAATATGTCGATGTTAATTTTCTCCATTTCTCTTTTCACTATGTCTAGTTTTCCTTGATACATGGATCTTACATTCCATGTTCCTATGCAGTGCTTCTCTTTGCACCATCTTACTCTTCGTGAAGCTCCTCTCAACCTGGTTCCCCCCGGAGACCCGATCGGGGAACTTGAAACTCCGGAACATTTTGAGCTGAGCGAAGCCATGGGGTTTTCTTGGGATAGTTCAGTGGTGGTTTCCCGTTGCCTTCCACTGACCTCCAACTCCTATCTGCTCACCGACTCAGTTTCCCGCTGGGGTTGGTTACCCAGCCTTCCGCTGAGTTGCTCAGCTTAACAGGGGCACCATGTGTAGGTAGGAAGTTGGAGAATTGAGGTGACAGGACAGAGGCTGTGAGAACTCTCTTGCTGAGTTTTTGTAATCGCGTATCACCCCCATTTTATGCCAGAGTCTCATGATGTCTGCAGAGACCCCCCCCCCCCCCAGGTCATTTCCTCACTATCAGCAAATTACCAAACTACGCTGTGGTAGTATACATGCAAAAAACTTTCAGGGTTATAAAGTTTGGTTTTTGTGCACTCTGTATAACCTATCGATATCAACTCGGAGGAACTGTCCACTTAAATTTCACTGAAAGGTAAATTACTACTAACAGCAATAAACAGTCCATCACCAACTGTTTTTAATCTGTCCTTCATGAACACATTCAGAACTCGGTAAAAGTTTCGACTGAATTTATTTATGGCTTTATCCAGCTTTCCATACGTACAATTTGAGCTTCAGTGCTTCCTAGTAGCGACTGGAACTCTGAGTCTTTCCCAATTTACAGTTAAAATACCAATTGTTGCTAAATCTACCTTTGCCCTGAACCCTTTTAGACTGATTCCCTTTCTGTAGAATTGGAAGGAAAAATCAGCATTGGCCGTATTTTGTTTTTGTCAGCAAACTAAGTTTTCAGTCACTTAGTGACCATCGTCAGTGCTGTAATATACAATTGAAATTGGTAGGCACTGGTATCAAGTTATAACCACAAGCTTCTGTAGCTTACCAAGACCCTCTAACCTAAGAAGCCGGCCAGTCGCCTCCACACAGCCCCCCCGCCTCCCCAAACTACTACCCGTGTAGTCACCTCCTGTGTGTAGTGGACCCCTGACATATTAAGCATAACCCAGGAAACCCACCACCCTATGGCGCCAATCGAGGAATCTGCAGACTACACAGGTGCAGAACTGTCTTAGCCTCTGACAAGGAGTCGAATTGAGGGTTTGAATCAAAGGATCATGGTTAGCTCTGTCATGATGCTACAGATGATGACCTCCACCTTCGAATAGCAAGATTTTCAGTCTTTACCACTTTAGCTAGCTGCACAAAACCAGATAGAATCTCATCTGATTCAAAGCGATACAGTGTTTTAACGACATGAGCCACCATCTGCAGTTGGGTGCAATGTCTGATCATCACATACAGAAGTACCTGTTCCATATATGGAATAACTACATATGGTATGCATACTCTCTCTCTTTGGCAGCCAAGTACCTAAGGGGCCCCATTGCTCCCCCTACTGTTGGAGCTCCCAATTGTCAGTAATCGCACCCTTAGCCATGCCCAGACTTTTGTGAATCAAGAGGATTCCTCTGGAACAGTGAAAAGGACAGCTTCTGGTTCAGAATCTTTGAGAGCCACAGATAACGCCAGAAACCTGTTCATCAAACGAACTAAGGTGGCCCTCCAATTGGTCCCTCAGAAAGTCTTCCTCTGCCTGCCACACCTCAGGACCATCGCCCACTAAACAGTTGGAAGACCCACAGATGTCCACGTCAGGTCCCTGCAGTGATAACCATTGACAATAGCATCGAGCTGCGTGACTGAAGCAAACACGGTCTGGAGCTGAGAGAGAAGGGTCACCAACTCGAATCACATCTGAACAATTAACCCTATAACAGCCTGTCTCCCGCTGGGCATCTCTGGCTCCATTTTTGCCATCTATTGGAGCTCTCCACAGACCTGTGTAACTGAACGGCGTCTTCAGCGATGTCTTGATCGTCTTTACTCCAGGAGCATCGACAATGGCTTTCGTTTTTCCACTGACTTTTATCTGTATGAATTTCTGGTGGCGCAAATGGATTCTTACACGCTCTTTACTTCTTGGGGCTTTTGCCCTTCCGTTCGTTGACATTATGAAATTCCTGGTGCTCATGCTCGATAGGAAACACTCTCGGTCCTCCCATGTGTCTTACCTGGCAGCTTGCTGTACGTGGCTCCTACATGTCCTCAATGGTAGTTCCTGGGGTGCCGATCGAACCATCCTCCGTTTGTACCGGTCCCTTGTCCGTCCCAAACTCGACTATGTGTGCTTTGTTTATGGGTCTGCACGCCCATCCATCTTATGCCGTCTCAACACTATTCAGCATTGTGGCATTCGTTTGGCCACGGGCGCCTTTTACACCAGTGTGGTTGAGTGTCTGTATGCTGAAGCTGCTGAACTACTACTATCCCAATGCCGTGACTTTCTCCTCAGCATGTATGCAGTCAGTTTGTCTGCCACGCGTGGTCACCCCTCCTATGCTGCCTCCTGTGATCGCCAGTATGGTTCGCGTCTCTCTTCTGTTACCCCCAGGAATCGGCTTTCGGCACTTCACACCACTGCAATTTTCCCGGTGGGTGTGAACCCTTCACAACCTTGGCTTCGTGAAGCAGCCCATGTTAACCTTGGCCTGCATTCGCTTTCTAAGGACACTACTCCAGTCTCGCTCTATCGCTTATACTTTCACAACCTTCGCACATAATTGCGCCAGTATACCTTTGTATGCACTGACGGCTCTCTTACTGACGGTGCGGTGAGGTGAGGTGTGCCTTCGTGACTGCCGTCCAAGTCTTTCGTTGTCGGCTTCCAGCAAACTGCTCAGTATTTACCACCAATGTCTTCGCCATGTATCAGCCCACAGAGTACATTCAGTGAGGCAGCCTTTAAATTGTTCTCTGCTCACTCTCTCAGCCCCATTCAAAGTCCATGTGCGCTGGACACCGCCGACCCCTTAGTGCAGCAGGTCTGGGAAAACTGTCACCTGCTCACTGTTGGTGGAGCCAGTGTGATGTTTCTGTGGGTCCCTGGTCATGTCGGTCTGCCAGGAAACGAGGCTGATGAGGCTGCTGCCAAGGCTGCAGTTCTCGTACCTCAGCTCGCATTTAGGTATATTCTGTCTGCTCTGTATTACCGTCTGTCGGGAGGTGGTGCCACATTGGCATAACCAATGGTCCTCCCTTCACGGGAATAAGCTTCTGCTTATTAAGCCTCTCCCAGCGCGTTGGACGACCTCATTTCGACCCTCCTGCCGGGAGGTCGTTTTAACTAGGCTGCGTATTGGGCACTGCCTTTTTAGCCATCACTTGCTCAGTGGCGCTGCCCCACCACTTGTACACATTGGGCCCAAGTTTTAACTGTCCACCTCACCTCTTCCTGACGGAGTACATATTTTTTAACCGTTCATGTTCCCTCTTGGGTTTATCGTCGGAGTTACCGGCCGATTTAGCAAATGACACTCGGGCTGTCGACCGCGTTTTACTTTTTATCCACCAAAGCAATGTGACAAAGGCCATTTAATTTTTAGTTCTGGACCTCCGTTTCTGTACGGTGTCTTTTTAGCCCTTTTTTCACCTGCCTGTTTTTAGCTGTCTTCTATTATGTCAGTTGGAACCGACGTATAGGCGCTTTTTAACTGTCCTCTGTCCTCTGTCTTCGTGTTGGGTGTGTATGACCAGTCATTTTGCACCCTAAAGAACAAAACTGAAAACAAAACTCTTCACCTAGGGGCCACTGCTGTCGCGTTGTGAGGGAGGCAGGAAGGTAGCCAGGTAGGTCAGCGTGCAATTGGCTGACCTCTTCTCACAGCCTTCTTTTCTGTCAGTCGCGACTGGCGTAGTGGCGCTGACTTTACGCTGTAACACTCGCAGTACTGCCACTATGTATGGGATCTTAGAATGTGAAGAATTTCTATGCCGTTTTGGCGATTGATTAGTAGTGAATATTCTTCTGTTGTAGACACGCTCATGTATGAGGTTGTGATCAAAACATTATGCTACAAAGGCCGTACAGACCAGTATCTGTGCGGATCGGACACAGCTGCCACGAGCATTGATTCAATTGTCCAGACAACGCACAGAGTTGAAGCAGCCGTTTGGCAGAACCTGGTGTACTGCATGCCACCCGAAGAAGTGCAGAACTGCCTGTCGTGTCGGACAGCTTCACACGACACGAACTGCGCCCCCATTGCAGGTGTAAGTGCGGGGGCTACGCCGACGCGGGCAGCACACACTGCGGCTCCCGCCCTACGGCTGGCGTCCCTCGTCTTACGGTTGTCCCGCCTTCGATCCCTTGAGGGGGGCCTCAGTGTCGACGAATCCCGTCGGATGGCGGTGTGCGGCGTCACTCAGGAACTCCCCCACACGGCAGGACACGGTAATTTACGAAATGGGCAGATCCATTCTGGCGCACTGGCTGGGGTCACTGCCTCAGTACTAGTGGCGAGTTTGCCAAGTTGGCATACCGATTCTGGACTGTACGTCCCTAACAGAATGTAATATCATTGAGGCACATACACACGAATACGTCATGACGGGACAAGGAAACAAAAGATGAAACTAAAGTGTATGCTATAAATTGTGGTCAATTTTTAAAATAAATTTACAGCAGTCTTAAAGTTGCAGAAATAAATAAGCTATCGAACTCGCTATTATATCGCAAATACAAGTTAATAAGATCAGAAGACTGCACACTTCATGCTGGCAGGGACACAACACTGACATAGCTTTTACCCTGTTTTCGTTTGTTACATCTTCACCACGAGTGTGTGTGTTCTCTATCAAACAAAAGTATACGCCCTTTTTTCTTCAGAGAAAATTTGCTGTCTAGAGCATGTAATCATCCCAGACACCATTTTTTGTCTCTGAAAGAGCACTTGAGCAAACCTACCCACCACGTAACTTATTTTCTTTTTACATGGTCCAGTGTCTCACTAGACATACCTTTGTCAGAGCCAATACAATTTCACAGGTCAGTCATTTTGACTCCACCAGTGCGAGTTCGTGACGGCAAGACCGTCCCCTGTATCGAGTGAGGACCGGCCCGACACTCCTGCAGGAGAGCGAGGCTGTGGGCAGGAAGCGACCGGAGGGCCGCCGCCGTTCTCGCATCGCTCACACTGCTTCACGTTCAGTAGTCGAGGTGCCTCTTCACCTCGGTGCCGTGCTGGCTTCCTGTTCTTGTGCTAATGTATGGGACCCTCAACATTACTCACTAGCTATGTTCCCGATCTCTGACGTCTACGAAGGGCAGCACGAATAGTGACAAGTTTCTTTGAGATATCCGACAGTGCCACTTGAAGTTTTTCATCATATGTGTGACACACTTGAACACCAACACAGACAGCCTGTGAAAGCTTGCTTACCAAATTTAAAGAACCAGTCCCTCGCATATCACTTCCACAGGGACCGGGCACACGAAAATATACTAATTACAGGAGTTTAAGCAGTCATTTTTCCCACACTCCGTATGCAAGCAGGAAAAAAAGAAATCCTAAGACATGATACACTTTGAAATATCCTCTGCCACAGAAGTAAGCACTTTATATGCAGAGCCGCACTTTGCAGTGACGAATTACGTTTTTGCAAGACCTACATTGTTGCTCATTTACCTCTCTGGCATTCTGTATGACACACATTTTATCCTGTAGCTCGTTTTCCAATGGCGTCATGTTTTGGATCCTTGTTCTTACGGCGACTACGTTGAGCAGCATTCCCTGCCTTGTGGGAGGGGTGTTTTCACTGCCGAGCTGGTTGCTCTTTATCGTGCACTGGCTCACCTTTCCTCCTGCACTGGGGAGTCATTTGTCATATGCAGTGACTCCCTGAGTGGATTGCAAGCACTCGACCAATGTTTCTCTCGGGACCCTTTAGTGCGCGGTATTAAAGATGCTGTTTCTGCTGTCGCCGAGTGTGGTCGTTCAGCGACGTTTGTGTGGACCCCGGGCCACATCGGCATTCCTGGAAACGAACGTGTCGATTGGTTGGCCAAGCAGGCCACCACCGCCACCCCTGGAGCTTGGTCTTGTGGAAAGAGACCTCCGGTCAGCCCTACATCGCAAGGTCCGCGATGTCTGGAGCTCTGAACGGTCTGTCTTGAACACGCCAAATAAGCTCCGGATGGTCAAGTCGTCCACGGCCGTATGGAACTCCTCCTTGAGGGGCACGCGTAGGGACTCGGCTGTGGGTCAACCGCGTATGTCCAATTGGCAGATAGCAACTGTCTCCTTCGCCGTGAGAACCCGCCCAAGTGTCGCTGTGATGCAGGGCTGACATTGGACCATCTTCTGATAGACTGCCCCCTTTTAGGCCCCTTGCGGCAGTCCTTTATCAGCTGCGCTTCCTTTAATTGTCGGTGACTATGCCTCTATAGCTGACCCAGTTTTACGTTTTATCCGTGCAGCTGGGTTTTATCACTCGCTCTAGTGTGGGCGCTCTCGCACGATTTCTCAGGCTAAACCCACTCCAGTGGCTTTTAATTGTGACGTGCAAACCAAAATAGTGTCTTTTATGGTAACAAGTTGTGTTTGTACCTCTATCAACGCTTTCCAGCTGGAGGTTCTTCGTTTGTAGTTGAGTGGTTGACCTTTTACCTGATCCATCAACCACTGTAGTCTGTTTTACTCTAGTCAACTATTTGCTCTGATCCTTTTAAGTGTCCTCTATTTTGTGCTACTGCGGTGTACTTTAGCTCTGTACCCCCTTGGTATTCCCTCCCTCTGGGTGTGGAGGTTACGCTTTTACTGTATAGGCCTTTAATGTCTGTTTTTAACTGGGGACTGATGACCTCGATGTTTAGCCCCCATCAAACCCCAAAACCAAGCAACCAACCTTGTCTTCATAAGTGTGTGCCTCCAGTGGAGAGGATGCAAACAGTTGTTGTTGTTGGTGGTGGTGGTGGTTAGTGTTTAACGTCCCGTCGACAACGAGGTCATTAGAGACGGAGCGCAAGCTCGGGTTAGGGAAGGATCGGGAAGGAAATCGGCCGTGCCCTTTCAAAGGAACCATCCCGGCATTTGCCTGAAACGATTTAGGGAAATCACGGAAAACCTAAATCAGGATGGCCGCAGACGGGATTGAACCGTCGTCCTCCCGAATGAGAGTCCAGTGTAAACAGTTGGCACACCTAGTGAATGGATGGGAAATGTAAGGACATAATCAATAACAGCGAAACACAGAAAACCGTGAGTGAAAACGATGAATTACCTCGCGTAACCTGTGAATTGTGCCTATCAGTAGCAATTTTACGGTAAAGTTACAGACCACAAACTGATCTACTTACTCTCCTAGCGAGTGACGTGGAAGCTCAATGTCACCGGTGATGCAGGTGACTCCAGTCTTTATGAAGGGTAAAAGAACAGACAGACAATTTCTGACCAATGTCCGTAACATTAGTCTACTGCACAATTCTCCAGCACATTCTAGGTTCAAATGTAATAAATCGAGACTGAAAGCTCGTGTCCACAAATTGGCACAAAGTTAGAGGCCGTCAATCGTGCAAAACTCGGCCAGCCCATTTCCAACACAGGACCCTACAGACAGTGGACGAAGGGCAGCCAGAAGATTCCGTATTCCTACGTTTCCAGAACACCTCGTCAGAGAGACCCCGCGCAGATTTAAGACCCGGCCAGACAGAGCGCCGCATCTTGCCCGTACCGTCGAAACGCTCGCCAGCACGGAGCGGGTGCGACGCGCCGCTGCTCGGACAAGCGGGCGTGCCGCTTCCCACAGGGAGACGCTCCGGCCTGCGCGGCGCCCCAGCCGCAACACACGCACACGCACACGCACACGCACACGCACACGCACACGCACACGCACACGCACACGCACACGCACACGCACACGCACACGCACACGCACACGCACACGCACACGCACACGCACACGCACACGCACACGCACACGCACACGCACACGCACACGCACACGCACACGCACACGCACGCGCGCACGCACGCGCGCACGCGCGCACGCACGCGCGCACGCACGCACGCACGCACGCACGCACGCCTGCCACGCTACATCCGTCCGGGCCTCCGACAGAGCCAGTAGTGTACAGGAGAGGTCCTCACATACATGAGACTTCTAGAGTCGTACCACGCAGTACGTCGTCCCAGATGGCGAGTCTTCATCCGAGACGAGGGCACCTGTAGGACTGAGATAGGATGTGTCCTGCTCTCTATGTGCGTATGTAATCTGACAGAGCTTGTAACAATCGATGACCGTATGCTGACGATGCTGTTGTATCTCTGAAACAATCGTTTAGTCACTGCGGAAGAACACAGGATGACTTTCCTGCAAGTTATGTTTGATGTGATGCGTGGCGGTTTGCTGTAAATGTGTGTTACTGCAAATGAGTAGGAAAACATTTATGGTAATACTCGAATACATTATTAGTGGTACGCTGCTCGAATTTGCATATTGGTGAACAATAGCAGCAACTACGAAGCAGGGGGTACATTACAAACCCTTTCCTGACGATTTGAAAGGAGTGAGATTACGTATATTTTCTTGTAAACTAAAAAGTTTACTCTAGAGTTGGCTGTAGTTGTTTCTATGGGTCTAATTCCTGAAGCTGAAATTCTCGCATGTTAGGTTCTCACGGTTCAACTGATCTAAACAATTGTGAATATTAGTGGTAGCGTTACCGCCTACCACACAGCAGGCCCGGGTTCGATTTCCGGCAGGGGACCGAGTGTTGTATGTCCATTTCCATCATTGACTCGCAAGTCGCTGATGTGGCGTCACCTAAAAAGGACTCGCAATAAGGCGGCCCAACTCCCCGGGATAGGGCCTCCCGGCCAACACTGCGATACGATCTTTTTCATTTCCATGTGAAGATAAACGTGACTACAAATTCTGCAACGACAATTCATTTTCTCACATTTTGTACATCACACATTATTCTGCGTTTTCTCAGTGATAACAACGCCGAAATTGAATTGTTCGCCCAAAATACAAAACTATGTCTGATCACATCAGAGGCATGCTTAATACTCTCTGGTTATAACGATATTGCAAAGGGTTTACAATTTCTATTATTGTGTCAAATACCTCGTAGTTTCAAATGTTTATGAACAAAAAAAGGTTTCAACTGTACATTCAGAGCTAGTACATATACATTCCAATGGTGAAAATAAAGTAATTGCTCTCCATAAATTTTAGCTTGAAATATAACATACTGTAAACTAAATTATATGACGCGTGTTTCTCAAGTACCCTTTTGAAATTAAAAAAAAGACGTGCTAAGATCTCAATTTTATTTTTACATGAAAGCCTGTACCTTAATCTACTGTTCTACATAGTTTCCGTCAATATTGAGGCACTTGTCATAACGTTGTACCAGTTTTTGAATACCCTCCTCGTAGAAGACTGCCGCCTGACTTGTTAACCACTGCATCGCCACTGTTTTGGCTTCGTCATCGTCTTGAAGACGCTGACCGCCCAGGTGTTTCTTCAGGTGCAGGAACAGATGGTAGTCACTGGGCACAAGATCGGGGCTGTACGGAGGATGATGTAGAGTTTCACATCGAAAAGATGTGATGAGATCTTTGGTCTGATTCGCCACATGCGGACGGGCATTGTCTTGCAGCAAAACGATGCCCTTGCTCAACTTCCACGGACTGTTGCTTCGATTCTGGTGTGACTTAGGCCACCCATGTTTCAGCGCCCGTAACAGTTTGGCTTAATAAATCATCACCGTCGTTGTGGTACCGATCAAGGAAAGTCAATGCACTGTCTAAACGTTTGGTTTTGTGCACATACGTCAACATTTTTGGCACCCAACGTGTGCATAATTTTCGGTAATTCAAGCGCTCGGTCACAATGCCATACAAAACACTACCGGAAACATTAGGAAACTTATCCCGAAAGGAGGAAATCGTAAAGCGTCTGTTTTATCTCGCCTTATTGTCCACTTCCTGCACCAAACTTTCATTAACGACCGAAGGACGCCCACTCCGTTCACCATGCACATTTGTGCGGCCATCTTTAAATGCTGTCACCCATTTTCTTACCATTCCATTACTCATAATGTTTTCTCGCTAAACTGCACAGATCTCACGATGAATATCGATCTCTTTTAGGCCTTTAGCACTAAGAAATCTTGTAACAGACAGTACTTCACAGTCGGCGGGACTCAAAATTATCAGAGGCATCTTAAACACTCAGTACACAACGGAAACAAGGAAGAATCAGACTTTAATGGCGTCACTGCGTAGATTAAGATACAGGCTTTCATGTAAAAATAAAATTAAGATACCTTAGCACGTCTTTTTTTCTAAAATTTTAAAGCGGTACTTACTTAAACACGCCTCGTAAAGATTTTTTCAGGAAAACGGCTGAGTGATTTTAGTTTTGCACAGGTAAGTATTACTGGTAACGACTACTACAGTTGAGGGAAAGTAATGCTAGACGATGTCCTGTTACAACTTCGTCACGTCAGACAAATATCCAGGCAGAGAATCGCAAAGCGGTACGAGGGAAGGGCAGTAGTAGGGAAGAGGAACTGTCAGCTTCAGGCGACTGCGAGAATCCTAGAAAAGTGAAGCTGATCTACAAAGGAGGCTGCATATAGGAAGGGTCGGTTGCCGAGTATGTCTCAAGACTCCCCAACGCGCCGTTAAGGGAAATAGATTTCTGGTGCTCGCTTCTGAACTACTGTTACCGGTAGGTCCGATCGACATGCGAACATTACGTAAACTCTCCAGGAACTCCCCGGGAATTCCCATTAGAGAAGATGGCATTCTTTTTGCGAAACACTACTGACGTGCATTTCACGTTGAGAGAGTGAAGACGAGATAAGAGAAATCGGCGTTCGAATGGAGGCATATATACAGTCTTCTTCCCCTCACTCCGTTTGTGAGTGGAACAGGGAACGAAATGACTGGTAGTGGAACAAGGTACACCCTGGCTTCCAGAATAGGTATACTGTGAATGTATGTAGAAATGTTCCCAAAGTTGAGAGAGAGAGAGAGAGAGAGAGAGAGAGAGAGAGAGAGAGAGAGAGAGAGAGAGAGAGAATGGTTAGCCACGGGTTTTCTTAATCCTATGTTGTGTAATAAGTAAGTTTGTAAAAAGCGCTTCAGTCAGTTCACAACTTAAAACATTATGGTTTTAGATCTTTCATGCGAAACACTTTTCCTAAACTCAGATGGATTTGTTTTGTGGAGGGAGTAGCAGCTCAAAAAGACGATGAACCTCCTGGAAGGTACATACCGCGATACAAGTATTCACTCAGAATTATAAGACTTCCTGAGGAAGTTCGTAAGAAAATTTTCATTAAACTTAAAAAGAAACCTTTCAAAAGTGGATAAGAATAAAGCAAAATTTTGAAAAACACAGCCCTCAGTCGTGAACACAATTAATTTGTAACCTAGGTTTCGGTGTCACAGGGGGACACCTTCGGACAAAATTAAAACTAAATGTTACAGCGTAACGTACCAAAAAATGCGAAAGCTGACAGCGTCAGATAGTCAGAATTAAAATAAAAAGCACCAGAGGTGCAAGCCACTAGGGGCTGCCATGTGTCCTCTGCTACAGTCAACACAAAACTGAAACATCATGTGAGTTGTGCGCCACGGCAACTTAGACAATACCACCATCTGGTGGCTAATAGGTAAAACAAGCTATTTTGTAAACACTTCTCGTAACTGCAGAGAGGGAAATAAAGAAACAACTGAATGGTGTACATGAAGTAATTACAATAGCGGGAAACTGCAAGATATAAAATACAACTAATGAATGACTGGCTGTAGCACAAAAATTCCAGGATAAATGCATAAAGACGACGTACGAAATAATCCATTAAATGACGTTACTGCTTGCTATAGTTATTATAAAAAACCAGAAAAATTTTTAATTTACGTATGAGCCGTAAAAATAGAAAGAAAAGGTCTCTGAATCTGCAAGAAGTAGTTGGTACATCAGGGTTAGATTTCGTCAAGCAGCGGCTTTATACCATTGAAATAACTTCTTCCACGCAACTGCACCTGCTCTTTGAGAAAAAGTTAGTCATTCGAAAGTAAATGCCCGAAAATTTCCAGCTCCTCAAATTTATCAAGTTAACGCCCCCTTTTTTTTTCAATGTGCATAATTTCCAAATTCTCATCCCCTTTAGGAGAGTGCCCTGTGATTAGCAGGTGATCTGCAAAAGAAGAATTAGGGGCACACGAACCGCTTTCCCTCAGAAAATGTTCTTTACAGCGAATTGAAAAGGCACATCCTGTTTGACCAATAAAACAGGCACCGCAAGTGTCACATGAAATCTTGTAGACACCAGAATTCTGCAGAGAGCTAGTAGTTGACTTCAAATTACGGATGAAATTTTTTCTCAAGTTATTTGTAGCAAAGGCAATATTACACTTGTATTTAATCCGAAGCAGCCTTTGAATCTGGTAGGACACTGGACCTAAAAATGGAATTGAGAGGAATTTTTTCTCTGATTCTTCTGGGACGCTGATGAAAGAACCAAGTGTAGTACCCTTCTTGCCAATCTTCTTTCTGAGGATATCATCTACCAACCGAGCTTCGTAACCATTATTGACCGCCACAGTTTTAATAAGATTAATCTCATGAATAGCCGAAAAAAAAGCATTTTTGTGAGAGGCTGGATGCGTGGAAGCCGGAACGATTTGATCAGTTTGTCTCTTTACGGAAAATGAAGGAAATTCTGTTAATTAATGACAACGTAAGATGGACGAAATGCAATTGATTTTCATTTTCTAGTTCACAAGTGAACTTAATATTATCATGAAGATCATTAAACGGATTGAAAAAGCGGTTGATCCCATCAGGAGGACCTTTGTAGACTACTAATATATCGTCAACGTATCTGCAGTAGGACAAAATGCCCAGATCTGTAGCTGAAAACCACGTAAAGAATTTCACCTCTAACGAATTGATACAAATATCGGCAAGAATTCCGGCTAGCAAGTTCCCCATTGCTAGGCCGTCATTTTGTTGGAACAGTCGCCCATTGAACTGAAAGTAATTGCACTTAAATACAACAGTGATCAAATTAATGAAATCTGTAATTTCTCTATCACAGATATTTCTTAAACCTACGCAGATTTGCCTCCACAATCTTAAGGGTTTCTTGCACGGGAACATTGGTGTAAAGCTTTTTTATGTGTAACGAAAGTAATCTAGTAGGTTGGTCACAGTCTATATCCTCTACTTTGCGAACTACAGCAGCACTGTTTAAGACAGAATAGCAATCAGTGAAGACAAGACTTTTTCAGCCGATCATGTTTTTAGTTTTAATATTGTTTTAATTTAGTTTTAATTTAGTTTTAATTTGTCCGAAGAAGGTGTCTCTTGTGACACCGAAACCTAGGTTACAAATTGTGTTCGCGACTGAGGCCTGTGTTTTTCAAAATTTTGTGTTGTACAACAGTCGCTTGTTGACAGCCATGTTAAAAACCTTAGGATAAGAATAAGTTAAAATTTGTAGTTACGTTTATGTAGTTTGTCCAGACTGCATCACTGCTGACGCCTGCTAGCCATGGATTTGTTTCCTGCGCGTCTTCCTAGATAAACGCAAAGTGAATTAACTCACTTGGGAGATGAATTACTAGACACCTAAAAAAGTGGCATAAGTTTTCGGCAAAAACTCAAAACAATTCCTCTATTTTCAGCAAACTATACACACTTTTGGCTTTTTTGTCCGAACGATTAAATGTGTTAGATGTGTATCGTGACAACCTTTGAAACTGAGGCCGAAGCATTGGTGCATTGAAATTTACCGTAACAATAAGTGGGATTGGAGAACTTTTTGACTGAAACCTTTACTCCTGCAGAAATGGTGTCCTCTGGTTCTCTTCTTTCGGCCTTATTTCACCTTTCAACAAATGATTGTTTCTGATGGGAAGCAGTGGAATTTTCCTGATGGCAGACTGCTGCTACGATTTAAGGTGTTCATCGGTGCCATTATTCCACGTTAATTTAAGAATCTGCAGAATATCGATCTCAAACTTCCACGGGCATTCGTAGCCACGGGATCCGTACCTATCGATGCTACATATAGATCTGACAACGTACGTCGTGTAGAAGTAGAACCACAAATAACTAGCCACACGTTAGGCGAAGACTTTTGGCGCGTTCGAAATGTCAAGTTTTTGTTTTCGGGTCAGTATAGTGCAGTGTGTGGACACTATTACCTGGAAGTTGCCCACGAGCATAAATAAATTAGAATTATGGCCACCAGAGGGAGGGCAGAGCAGCGGTGTGGGGAAGCGAACCTCGCCTCCCCCTCGCAGGACAGCCAACCTGTAACTGCCTGCCAGTTCTGTTTTCACAGAAACACAGGACACAATCACGGAGATCCCTGATGCCTTCTGGAGGACTTGGGTTTGTTACTGAACTGTGTGACTGATCGAGATAAGTCTCTTCACTCATTTTGAGAGAACAAAAAATTGATTTGTGTCCCGTGTTGCTTGTCATTCAGTGATGAACATCTCTCGACTGTTTCCTGAGGTTTGCATTGTTATAGATAAGTTTGTTATGGGTGACGGATGTTTCGAATTGTAGTTGCCTCAAATACAGGTAGAGGACTGAACTGTCACGTTAAATTGTCCAACATTTCGACATTAACACACGCACACGCACGCCACATCGGATTACCTGGCTCGTGTTGTACAGACCGTTAAACTGAACAAAACTGGCACAACGCTTTCCTGCTCTTTTAATTTGGAAATACTTTTTACACACGTTATCTTTCTAAATCGAGCTTTGCCGTACGATATGCAATAACAGTAACCGGAAATAGGTTATTTCTTGCGTATGAGTATCAGAAAGAAAATACCGTTAGAAATAACACTGATAAAACAGTTCTGTACATCTGGATAAATTTCACTACAAAATGACATTAGTCAGTCAATTTCACACTTCGTGGCACAATTTGCATCTGTATTCGCATTTATCACAAATGAGATTTTTTCAGATCCCCACGAATTGGATGATGTCCAAAATGACTCTTTGTCGTATAAATACCATTAATGCCTGTGTCCACCACAGACGACGGGTGTCGATTGTCCGGGCGTAATGGTCATAGCTACGACGTTGTCGTTTGTAATGGCTCATTTAAACAGAAGCATTCAGTTTTTGTCACAACTTTTGAAACTTCATATAATTACATAATATTAGAACAAATAAGCCCTCGGTCACAAATATTAAGTCAAAATTGACCAGATTTCGACGCTACTATGAGCGTCGTCTTCAGAATTAAACTGTTCTAAAACATAATAGGTTTATAAGACATTAATAAACTAGTGTGTGTACTGACTAGAAAGAGATGCAGTACTTAAGTCACATTCTAAAAAAAATCTAAGCCGGAAAGGCGGCGTCATGAGAAGTTGTAAATAAGATGGCGAGCCGCTACGGGTGAAGACGGGTTGCAATAAAACTGAGGTGCCCACGTTAGAAAGTGTGGGCAAATGAACGTGTTGCGACGAGCGCCATCTAGTAACCGCAGAAACAACTAGGCTACTGTACATTCAAAATTAGACACATGAAATTGTGATGAAGCTGATTCAGGCATAACGTAAGCACTAATAATAATAGGATGAAGTTACATATTTATCTGCTTTAAACAGATACATTTTGTAATGTAAAAAAAGTCAGTTATGGCACACAAGAAAACAGCAAAAACGTAACAGGAAAATAACATTTCGGCAAACTGCATGAGGAAATCTGAATCAAAGATCAAGTAACGGCTTTATACTATCGAAAAAGCTCGTGTTTCGCAGCTGTAGCTTTTCGTTGAGAATGAGGCCATCATGACGAGATAGATGGTTGAAAATCTCCAATTCCTCTAAAACATCTAACCTACGCCCCTTCTTTTCGGTATGCAGGATATTGCTATCGCCAATGGCTTTAGGCACGTGTCCGGTAATTGAGAGATGATCGGCAAAGGATGAATTTAGGGGACTGGTGCAGTGTTTTTCTCAAAAGATGTTCTTTATGTCTGATGGTGAAAGCACGTCCAGTTTGCCATATATAATAGGAGGAGCAGGTATCACGAATCTTATAAACGCCAGAACTTTCTGTAGGGGAGCGAATGGATTTCAAATTATGAATGAAGTTTCTCTTCAGATTGTTATTAGTAGAGAAGGCAACATTGCAGTTGTTTGTTGCATTACTCGAGTCAGTTACACAGGAGATAGGCTACGGGTTTAGCAACGCAGATTTAAAATTAAATATTTTTTTCTAACATTACGATGTGACGTGTCCGTACCGATTCTGCTGTATTTACCGTTGCTACGCGGAGAGACGGTGCCTGCACGGGCTCCTACTCCAGCAGTTTTGAGTTTTGAGATAGCACCGTACGAGGTGGGAATGAATGCCGGCGTCAGAGCTACAGTGGGGAGGGGCTGGTAGCGTGCGATGTGAGTGGCTGACCCTGACCCTGGCCTTGTGTGACAGTACTGTGTGCTTGTGGTGTGGGAAGCTCTCTGGTGTGACGAGTACGGATCCTGCTGTGAGCGAACAGAAATTCTGGCAGTCTGCATCGGAATTGTGATAGCCACATCGCTCACTACACTTGGCTGGACTTCCCTACTGACACTTCTGATGAGCTCGCTCTTTGCTGTTTAATGTTACGTCATTCCAGAGCAGAATCTGGCACCAGTAGGCCAGTACGAATGTCATACTCGACATTAGAGCCGTCTTTACTGACACCCGTTTGCGAGTTAAACTGTCCAGACAAGTGCAGCAGCTTTATCTGAAATTTCGTAAAACTTGTCGATTTAACAGTAGTAAGAGACCGATCTGCCACGGTGTGTGCTGCTAAGCGATTAGTTAAATAATACTGTGTGCGTTAATACTGTAAGTTTTTTCATGTTTTAGAGTTGTCACCTGTCATTTAAATCTAGTGTATCGGGTATGCCTGACGCATAACCATTTTTTGTACACGGGGGTGAGTACTGTCAGCTCTGACAGACAAAAACACGAGCCCGGGTAAGGCACACAAGTTACTGTTCTTGTAACAGTGTCTTCCTGTTTAAATTCACTTACTTTGGTGCTTAGGAGTGTAAATCTGAAGATGGTCAGTTTCAATGCAAATAACGGTCATATATATCGCATTGTGAATAGTTGAAATTAACTGTCTGTCCTTGTTGCCTTCTTGCTTATTGTTTATCTGACAGTTAAAATCCAATATTTTGTGTTCTTCTTTCATTTGCATTGGATCTGAATGCAGACAGCTGCCTCTGTTGTGCCATGAAGGCGTAATGTTAAAACTAACTAGTTGCCTTTGTCTGTGCGTCAACATTTACATGCATTTCTTTTTTCAAATTTTCGCTCGTTTCAACTGACCGTTAAACTGTTTTTCTGTGTTTGAACAGCAAATACACTAAAAAAAATACATTTTCCTTGCTTTTAATTTTTTATAGTTTTTATTAAATTTATGAAATTGTAACTCATAGTATGAGTAGCGTAATTAATACATGAATATTTACCGAAGAAGTCGTAAGGTTGTTTGCTCCTGTCAGTGGGTGCCAGGTGGCAGTAATACTGTATACAGCGCCTGCACGTGTGGATTGTTTATGGTCTACTTGCATAAAACAATTATCAATTATTTGTTTAACTATGGTTTACCTGTTTGAATGTTGCCGTATAGTATGCCACCTTTTGTTAAAATACTGTACAAGTACCAGTATTGGCATTGTCCTCATTCTGTAATAGATCGGTATTTGACGTTCGTGTGCACTCAGTCCAGGCTGTTCAAATATTTCCCCACTCCCTCCCTGTATCCTCACACTCCGCGCCACAGTGTGCAGTACTGTGCGGTGATTCTGACAAACGTTCTGGAAGCCCGATTCATACTTATGTCCATATGTCTCTGACAAATGTATTTAATGCTTGAGTAATTTCAGCAAATCAGTTGTATCAATGAGACGGAATAGTTGGAATATATTAAATAAAAGATTTTTAGCATCCCACGCAAGATCCACACTCCATAATATATATTTATAATTCACAAATGGAAAATTCTTTGCTGCACGCAATGGGCAACATGTGTTGTAGGAGAAGTGATAAACCTGCCTGTGTAGATGTGTTCACAAGTATCTCAAACGGCCTAAGCACTTCAGAGTTGCCATGTACTATATTTAGATCTGATGAGTTACTAAAAAGTTGAAACTAGTTGTTATACCTTCCACGTTACCTGAGGCTAGTAATAACACTAGTTAACAAATTTAAACTTTTTTCTGCATCTGGTTTGTAAATGGGTGGACTTATCTAATTTTGGGGTGCTGAATACACTTGTGAAATCAGTTTTTCTCTGACGTCACAGTTCATAGATACACAGCAGAATAAAAATGGCGAAAATTGACACTGTGTGTGTGTGTGTGTGTGTGTGTGTGTGTGTGTGTGTGTGTGTGTGGGGGGGGGGGGGGGGGGGGGGGAACATTCCAATGAAAGGTCAAAATTGGTTCACCTTTAATCGTCTTTGGTTTTTGAAAAAATGCTACGACGGAGCTCTTGTTTGCCATTTCACTACTCTCCCTAACAAGACCCCAGCAATAGTCACCCATCATCGAAGGGTTCCAATGGCCTTGGTAACGGTGTTCCATATGGTCGCCCAACGGCTCATTTACAATAGTAACATAGTTTTTGTCTTTTGTTACCCAAAAACCCCTTCACAATTGCTTTAAAAGAATACCAAGCAGCTAATTGGATATCTGAGAGTTTGGCACCAAAGGTTGGATCTTTCAGAAGTTTAATTTGTGGTCCAACAAATATACTATCTTTCAACTTCGCCTCACTTAAAAGATAAGTTTCCCAAATTAAGTTATTGAAGCCCTCGCCTTCTTTATTCAGAGCTTCTTTCATGTCTGCTGTGTAGGCCAAAGGTACCGATGGAAATGAATTACCATTAGGCACTAGTACTGCTTTCAAACTGGTTTTACTGGAGTCAATAAATAGTCGCCACTTCTGTGGATTATGTTGTACATCTAGCTGCAGCATCAGACCACTTCCATCTCTACATATACACATTGAATTCTGCATATCGAAATATTGAGGGAAGGTAGCACCTATTAATCTGGAACAGGAAATTTTTGTCCCTGGAGCTAGAAGGTTCAGATGTTGTAGTCTCGACCCCAAGAGTTCAGCTTGCTGTTTCGAAAGTTTCACATCACGAACCAAATCGTTAAATTCCTTTTTGATTAAAGAGCTGAGGCGAAGTGTCATGATATCGAGGGCAGCACTCTTCTATATGTTCAATACTATCTGATTCACTTAGCAGGTGTCTGGTTTCGTGGCTTTCAAGTTAGACAGGAATAGGCAACCCCTCATCATGGGGCACTTGCTTGAATGTCCCGAAATATTTTTAAGACAGGAGTAGCAGCCTGAATAATGGTCATAATGCTCTCACCACACCATCAGAACAGCAAATGGCATGGCTCGGAGTTTTCCTTTCAACCACTCGGTTAAGATTGTAGTACAGGTTATGCAGGCAATATGAGGTGCAAAATTTTTATCTTGATCACCAACAGGACAATCAAAACAAAATTTATATGCCTTCTTAACCAAATCAGTGATTGGTTTTCTTTGGGCTTCTGGAGTGCATTTCCCACACACATAACAAAAGTTATCGGGGGTAGTTTAGACAGCAACGAGATATACTAGTTGCCATTTTTCTTAGTGCAAACATTGTGTGTTTAAAACTTGCACTACATTTCACAGGGAACTCTGACTGAGGATCTCTTTCACACCACTGGATTACCACACCAATCATTCACTGACGATTTGTAGATCTTCTAGCTCTCCTCTGCAAATCAAAGCATGCAATTAAACACCAAAACAGAACAGCAAAAAGCGAAATACTGAATACGAGAGATAAAAAAACTTTAAAAACTCAAAAAAAGTAGAACGTTTTAAAGGTATATTCGGATTCTACACACATCCCAGATGCAAAATGGCTGTTGGCTAGTGTAGTAAAAACAATAATAAAGTTACAGAAACAATCATTGCCATTAGCAGTCATTTGTCATCCACTGTTGGATGTAGGCCCCCTTCGAAACTTACAAGATGGCGAGTACATAGAAACTAAAGTACAACTGAACACGTGAGCAGGATCCCTCACAATAAACACACATGTGCTCTGTATAGGGATGCCAGCTTTCACAACAGCACATTACAGGACACAATCTTCTGCTTCTCTCGTTCAAATTTGTCCAGCTAGTTTATGGCAATCCAGCCCACTATTTACAGTTCTATCATTATTTTATGTAACAGCAAATGGTCACATTCCAAATTCCGTGCCTCGCCCTCATTGAGCAGCAGCTACACGCTTCTGTTCACATAAAGCCTACTGACAAATAACAGCACTCATATTTTGAGTTTCCATCCTTCTTATGTCAAATACTCTCTCTTCCAGAGCCTCGTTATTATGTTCAGATGCAGACACTTCACAGCAATACACCATTTTCTCTTCAGCCTTCACTATGCATAATCATCACAACAGTCAGGTCAAATGCAGATTCCCCACACTATCGCATCCAACCCTAATACAGCTGATTTCTCCTAAAGACAATTCGACAAGTTTCCTAAGACAGTGCCCTGAAATGAGGTCCACTCTGGACAGTATTTTGCGCACAGCACCTAGACTAGTTTTTTGTCAGACCCCATGCTGCTCCTGCATGCAGGTCCCCAGCGTATGGCTCCGCCCCTGCGATCACCCCCACTGCAACCTCCTGCCAGAACCTGTGCCAGTCTTAAAGGCAGAACACAGAGAGCGAGCCATCTGTGGAACGACGCGTCACGTAGACTGTTCGGCTTAATACATTAGTATGATTACCACCTAGTTATCAGTTAGGATGAATGGGCATAGACGGATGTGTATTGGCAATAAATATCCTGTTGCAAATAACATTCTGCAACATGACAGTCGTGACCTCAGTCCAGATGGCAGAGTTGTGGTGAAACAGGTACTCTAACTGCAAAAGTGTTTCTCAAAATTCAGCAGGTGAGAACAAACTTCATAACATGTACTCTGCTCTCTACCTACCTGGCCTAAATTTTGGATTTATTTCCACTGTCTCAGCATTTCTGTTTAGTAAGTATCCCTGTCGTTAACACTCTTATTTTCTGACCTGTCAGTTTCCTACCTCCAACCCACACCTCCACTCCGCTGTGTCTAGAAATCCTGCGTAGTCTGTTCGCTAGACAAACATTCGTACTAATGAATTTTATTACAAAAAGTTAAGTAGTGCAATTAACTTTTGCAATTACACAAATGTCTCAGGCAAACAGCGACGTACGAAATAAAGAAACCTTCAGTATAGACAATTACAAGCATGTGCTACATAGAGCACCAGCGAAGTGAATAGAATTGATGCTGCTATACAAGTAGCTAGTCCGGGAACTGCTTTTGAACTGGCCGTAGCCAGTCGCCAGTCGGTCGCGGCGCTTACGTCCTCTTCACACGAGGCCGCTGCTGCCGCGTTGTCGTCCTGGAGAGGCGCCGGTCAGCGTGCGATTCGCTGTTGTCTCGTCACAGCTCTCTCTCCTCTCTCTGGAGTGCCGGCGCTTGACTTTACGCCGTAACACTTACAGTGTACAATGCACTTACCTTTCCACCCTTACCGATTTCCTCGCGCTCTTTATTTCACACACAACCCTAAGTTCCGTCTTTTCAAATTTCGTCCACTGCCAGTGCCGACAGCAAGTCTTCCCTCCCTCCCTCCCTCCGGCGTGCTGGGCTACTTCTGCGTAGCTCTTCGCGTTTCCTTCACCTCACTTGCCCTTTCCCTTCAACCTTCTTCGTTTCCCTTCAACTCTTCTGTGAGAAGAATCGGCCACCCACTCCCGAAGTTCACGCATCTCCTCCTTTTATGCATTTTCTGATACCGCCAGCTGGCGAGTAATTTTTTCTCTACATATGGGACTATTTTGCTTGGGACATTTCTGGGTGGTGCTGCATTACTTTGCACCCTTTCGTTATTTAATAAAAAATCTTTTTCCAGCAAATGTAATCCATAACACCACAAACTTCTTGCCGTGTACGGGCTTCTTATAAACCTCACTGTCCCTATGTCATTAGCTTTCATCTGAGAAAGGTGCCTGACAAGTGGAGAGAGAAGCAGTCACGGTGTTAACCAATAGCACGGTTCCACATAACTGAAGTGTTCGGTACTTAAGTTTCAGAATTACCACGCTCTAATTATTCATTAGTTTTGTGTGAGACCGCCTGTTTCTACATGGGTTGCATAAAAAGTAGTGGCAACAATATTATAATTTGTAAAAATAAAGTGACAATTTCAGAGACTTTACTGGTCTCGTACAGATGTGGTGTATATGGACGAAAGCAGCAAGTGACAGTTTGTGCCAAGGTCGGGAATCGAACCTCGGTCTCCAGCTCACTAGGCAGGTGTGTCAGCCGCAGAGCCTCCTTGGCACAGTGGGCGGCATGAGCGCATACACCACTGGCACGCCTACCTCCTCAGTCTGGATTCTCACTGCTGCCCCCCCCCCCCCCACACACTACTTTAAATTCCCCTTACACGCAGGCAGTTGCGCTAACAAGTGTGCCTGTGTGGCTCAGTGGCTAACGCACCTGCCTAGTAACCAGTAGGCGAAGGTTCGATTCCCAGCCTTGGTACAGATTTTCACTCACTGCTTCAGTGTAATAAAACTGTTACATATAACACCAGACATTGAGAGATGTTCACTGTGTTATATGCCGTCAGTATAATCGCCCCTCTATTCCTATCACCTCCCCCGCCCCGCCCCCCCCCCACACGCACACACACACACACACACACACACACACACACACACACACACACACACACACACACACACACACACACACACACAACGCCCTCAAAGTGTCCCTAGAGTGGTTCAAGCCGCCATAAAGGCGAAAGATGACCATGTCCCCCATGTAACGTCCGCAGATAAGTGTCCAAGTACTTTTGATCCAGTAGTGTATATAAGAGGAACAAGACTCAAGCTGCTGGTTCTTACTGCAGACACGCAACATGTCCAGGCCCAGTACGAGGTCCGCCGTCTGCCTCGAATCTCGTCCAGTTACGATCTCTGCTTGTAGATAACCCGATTGGAAAAAGTCTTCAGTACTTTTGTAACAAGATAGTAACATAATGAAGAATTGGTCAAACTGACATTAACATGGGTTTGCCACTTAACACGAGTGGTTACCTTAACTGCTTTTGCTTTCTGCACACACGTCATGCCCAGCCCGAATTCCCAACTAGTTGCACACTAGTCCCACCCCCATCCAACATCTTCCTCACTCGTAGCATTTAGCACGACTGCCTCGAGAGATCCCATCCGCACCGAAGATACAGGGTGACAATTATTGAACTATATGAAAAAAACTTGAATTAATTACAAATTACGTCGTGCAGACACTTAATTCAACATGTCATAACGTAAATCCGAATATCTGTTTACATTTATATTCAATATGCCTTCCATCATTGGCGATGATGTGGCGCAGACGAATAGTGAAATTTTGCACGACCCACTGAAGTGTCGGAACATCGATGCTGTCGATGAGCTCCTGAATCGCAGTTTCAGCTCAGAAATAGTTTTGGTGTGATTGCTGTACACGTTGTCTTTAACATGCGACTCCATTTTGTGGTTGTGTGTGTTCATATCCGGAGAATACGGTGGCCAATCCAGCCCCATGCCAGTGGCCTCTGGGTACCCAAGAACCACAATCCGCTCCCCAAGGTGCTCCTCCAGGACATCAAACACTCTCCCACGTCGATGGGGTCGAGCTCCGTCTCGCACGAACCACATCTTCTCGAAATCGGGGTCACTTTGGATAGTGGGGATGAAATCATCTTTCAAAACCTTCACGTTCCCTTCGATAGTCTCCGTGCCATCGAGGCATATCGCACAGATTATTCCGTGACTGGACCCTGCACGCCGCGCCGCGTCGCGCCGCGCCGCGCCAGAGGGCGAAGAGACTTCTCAGTCCCCCAAGTGCGCTTGACGAACCCGTCCAAATGTAATTGGGCTTCCTCTCTAAACCAAACCGTACTGATTCCCATCACACCCCGTGGCGAACCGTGCAGTTCGAACATCCTGACTCGAACCTTTCAGAAGTTAGGACTATTTTATTTCATTATTTCAATAATGAGCACCCTGTACATCGTGAAATGCTGTCGAGACTACAGATATTACTAAGGTATGTGTAACAGTAAATACGTGCAGACGTTGTTAATCAATAGTATTATTTTGCACTTGGTTAGCAGTATTTAGGGTTGGCACAGCCCTCTGGCACATGGCAATTGCAGCAACTTCTCAGCTTCTTGAGAGAAAGCACCTGCTTGGATGTGTAAAGAAATGTTCCGTGTATCACCACACTGCCATGGAGATGCGTAGGCCTTCAAAGAACAGTTATATATATATATATAGTGTGTGTGTGTCGCCAAACTTTCAGGAAACATTGCTCACACACAAATAAAGAAAAGATGTTGTGTGGACATGTGTCCGGAAACGCTTAGTTTCCATGTTAGAGCTCATTTTAGTTTAGTCAGTATGTACTGTACTTCCTCGGTTCACCGCCAGTTGGCCCAATTGAAGGAAGGTAATGTTGACTTCAGTGCTTGTGTTGACATGAGACTCATTGCTCTACAGCATCAAGCACATCAGTACGTAGCATCAATAGGTTAGTGTTCATCACGAACGTGGTTTTGCAGTCAGTGCAATGTTTACAAATGCGGAGTTGACAGATGCCCATTTGATGTATGGATTAGCACGGGGCAATAGCCGTGGCGCGGTACGTTTGTATCGAGACAGATTTCCAGAACGAAGGTGTCCCGACAGGAAGACGTTCGAATCAATTGATCGGCGTCTTAGGGAGCACGGAACATTCCAGCCTATGACTCGCGACTGGGGAAGACCTAGAACGACGCGGACACCTGCAATGGACGAGGCAATTCTTCGTGCAGTTGACGATAACCCTAATGTCAGCGTCAGAGAAGTTGCTGGTGTACAAGGTAACGTTGACCACGTCACTGTATGGAGAGTGCTGCGGGAGAACCTGTTGTTTCCGTACCATGTACAGGCACTATCAGCAGCTGATTGGCCTCCACGGGTACACTTCTGCGAATGGTTCATCCAACAATGTGTCAATCCTCATTTCAGTGCAAATGTTCTCTTTACGGATGAGGCTTCATTCCAACGTGATCAAATTGTAAATTTTCACAATCAACATGTGTGGGCTGACGAGAAGCTTCACGCAATTGTGCAATCACGTCATCAACACAGATTTTCTGTGAACGTTTGGGCAGGCATTGTTGGCGATGTTTTGATTGGGCCCCATGTTCTTCCACCTACGCTCAATGCAGCACGTTATCATGATTTCATACGGGATACTCTACCTGTGCTGCTAGGACATGTGCCTTTACAAGTACGACACATGTGGTTCATGCACGATGGAGCTCCTGCGCATTTGAGTCGAAGTGTTCGTACACTTCTCAACAAGATTCGGTGACCGATGGATTGGTAGAGGCGGACCAATTCCATGGCCTCCACGCTCTCCTTATCTCAACCCTCTTGACTTTAATTTATGGGGGCATTTGAAAGCTGTTGTCTACACAACCCCGATACCAAATGTAGAGACTCTTCGTGCTCGTATTGTGGACGGCTGTGATACAATACGCCATTCTCCAGGGCTGCATCAGCGCATCAGGGATTCCATGCGACGGAGGGTGGATGCATGTATCCTCGCTAACGTAGGACATTGTGAACATTACCTGTAACGAAGTGTTTGAAGTCACTCTGGTACGTTCTGTTGCTGTGTGTTTCCATTCCATGATTAATGTGATTTGAAGAGAAGTAATAAAATGAGCTGTAACATGGAAAGTAAGCGTTTCCAGGCACATGTCCGCATAACATATTTTCTTTCTTTGTGTGTGAGGAATGTTTCCTGAAAGTTTGGCCGTACCTTTTTGTAACACCCTGTATATATATATATATATGTGTATATATATATATATAATCTCTGCCGCCGTCCTTTCAGCAGTTGTTTCAGCAATCCATTTTTCCTCGGGTTGCCCCCATTGGCCCCCCTGCGGGTCCGGGGTAAGAATAGGCCACAGGTATTCCTGCCTGTCGTAAGAGGCGACTAAAAGGAGTTTCAACCATTTCGGCCTTCCATGTGATGGTCCCCCTTGGGGTTTGACCTCCATTTTTTAAAATTCTACACAAGTACGAGCCTTTTGGGGAAGGATGCGTTACGTGGTGTATCACTGGTCCTCCGTGCACTAAGACCTTGGCACTCAGCATTGTAACGGCGTTGTAACCATACCCACTATTCCTCAAATTGGGCCTAAACGCCTGGTGGGTTGTACAAGTTACGCC
The DNA here is from genome assembly GCF_023864345.2 of Schistocerca serialis cubense. Classification (NCBI taxonomy): domain Eukaryota; kingdom Metazoa; phylum Arthropoda; class Insecta; order Orthoptera; family Acrididae; genus Schistocerca; species Schistocerca serialis. The sequence continues at coordinate 48,865,385 of NC_064645.1, forward strand.
CATAGTGCGTCCCCGTCTGCACCTACGATCATGATGGACTTTCCAAGGCACCAGAAATCCAGCACAGTAGCCAGCCCGTTGTGGTGGGGTCGTCATGTACCCTCTAGGTTGTAGCCCCCTGACAACACAGGGATCGTACTGCCGATACCTGAGCTGCACCCTCCCCACATCGGCCGAGGAGTAGATGCCCATCTCCTTCGGGCATCAGGACTCCCGGCAACGGTCATCCTGCCAGGTGGCCCTTGCTGAGGCTGGGTGGCGCCCGTGGGGACAGCCTCTGGTCGGAGTGGGTGGTATCGGGGCGGACGTTTTGTAGATGAAACGTCAACATGTATCAGGTCGCTCTGCGGCCGAGTCTTTCAAAAAGAAAGGTACTGTCTCTGGTTCTGGTTCTCCTGCCCTTTCCCCCTTAGCCACCCCCTGGGAGGAAGGACAGGCCCGACGGCTTGGGGCGAAGTACTTCCCCCGCTATTTAGTCTGTTCTCGGACCAATGGAGGGACGTTCGCCACCTCCAAGCCCATGTTCTTTGTTCAGCACATCGAGGACATCTGTGGGGAAATCGAGGCTCTCAGTAAAATGCGTTCGGGGTCCGTTCTCATAAAGACCACCTCCGCCACACAGGCGGTGGCGCTCCAGGCGTGTGACCGACTATGGGACATCCCAGTGTCCATTGTCCTGCATCTGGCACTGAATAGGACGCAGGGGTTATCTTCCATCGAGACCACCTGCTGCAATCGGATGAGGAGCTCAGGGCCAACCTGGAGCGCCGAGGCGTGCATTTCGTCCGGCGAGTCCAGCGCGGCCCCAAAGATCGTCGCATCGACACCGGGGCCCTTATCCTCGCCTTCGAGGGGACATCCTCCCAGAGAAGGTAAAGGTGATGTGCTACCGGTGCGACGTGCGACCTTACGTCCTGCCTCCTATGCGCTGCTTTCGGTGTTTGCGCTTTGGGCACATGTCGTCACAGTGTGAGGCTGACCCCATTGTGGCGATTGTGGACGTCCTCTTCGTGAGGAACATACATGCACCCTACCACCTCGGTGCGTTAATTGTCCTGGCATCCACTCGCCTAGATCTTCAGACTGCCCCGCATATCAGATGGAGAAGAAGATTCAAGAATTAAAAACTTTGGATCGTCTCTCTTATTCTGAGGCCAGGAAGAAGTATGACTGCCTCCATCCCGTGCTGTTGACAACTTAGTTTGCCTCATTCGTGTCCGCTCCTTCCACAGTATCCTCACCCCTATCCTGTCCCCCTTCCACCTCCTCACCGCGTCCAGGGTCTATGCCTCCGCCTCCCAAATCCCTCCCTTCCAAATCCTCCTCCCTCGTGGCCCCCGCCCCCTCTTCCCCCGCTGCCCCAGGGGCCACCCTTCCTCCTCCTTCCCCCCCCCCCCCCCCGCCACCTGAGAAGCGATCCTCTTCTCAGGCGTCCATCGGGGAAACATTCTGGACTCCGGCTTCCGAGGTCCGGCGTTCCAAAACGGACCCCACGTGTGAGGACCTTCTTCGGGTCCCACCCACCATCCCTGTGCCTCCTCGGACTTCCAAGAAGGCCTCCAAGAAGAAGCCTTTATCCCCCTCTTCACCCCGGCGCGATTCGTCAGACGCTCCACCCGTGAGTCGCTGCTCCCGGCCGTCCTCAGTTTCGCTGGACCGCTCTGCTGCCAGGCGCTCAGCTGGCCTCTCGTTGGCAAATGATGCTGCCCCTCCTACGCAAACCGGAACAGCGGCCGCAGCTGGCGACGACTCGATGGAACAGGATCCGCCTCCCGCCGGTTGTAGCATTGTTCCCTCGAAACATGGCCCTCCACGGCCATCGAGATGATCAGCTCTTCCCCCGTCTCGTTCCCCCCTTTATTCTGACTAGCGATGGCTTTGTTACATTGGAATATAAGAGGTATTCGATCTAATTGGGAGGAATTATTGCTGCTCCTCCGCCTGCACTGTCCGCTCGTCCTTGGTCTCCAGAAAACCAAGTTGCGCCCAACTGACAGTATTGCTTTTACCCACTATACCTCAGAGCGGTATGACCTCACCCCTGTGGACGGTATTCCAGCTCATGGTGGGTCATGTTGCTCGTTCGGGACGAAATCTATTACCATCCCATCCCATTGACCACCCCACTCCAAGCAATAGCTGTCCGTATTACTCTTTCTGCCTTTACTTATTCTGTTTGTACCGTCTACACTCCATCGTCTTCCGCAGTTAGTCGGGCTGACATGATGCACCTGATTGTTCAGCTTCCTCCGCCAGTTTTATTGTTCAGCGACTTCAATGCCCATCATCCCCTTTGGGGCTCTCCTGCATCCTGTCAGAGAGGCTCCCTCTTGGCGGATGTCTTCATCCATCTCAATCTTGTCTGCCTCAATACTGACGCCCCGACTTTCCTCTCGGACTCCACTCATACCTACTCCCACTTGGACCTCTCGATCTGTTCTACCACTCTTGCCCGTTGGTTCGAGTGGTATGTCCTTTTTGACAACTATTCGAGCGACCATTTCCCCTGTGTCGTTCGTCTCCTGCATCACACCCCATCCCCATGTCCTTCGAGCTGGAACATACCGAAAGCTGACTGGGGACTTTACTCCTCCCTGGCGACCTTTCCGGACCACGATTTTCCCAGTTGTGACAGTCAGGTCGAATACCTCACGGCTGTTATCATCAATGCTGCCGAACGTTCCATTCCTCGTACTACCTCTCCTTCACGTCGCGTTTCCGTCCCCTGGTGGAATGAGGTTTGTAGAGACGCTATCCTTGCTCGACGACGTGCTTTACGCTCCTTTCGCCGCCATCCTACGTTTGCGAATTGTATTGGATACAAACAACTCCGAGCGCAATGCCGTAGTGTCATCAAACACAGCAGAAAAGCTTGTTGGGCCTCTTTCACCAGCTCATTTAACAGTTTTACTCCCTCTTCTGTCGTCTGGGGTGGCATGCGCCGGCTGTCCGACATTAAGGCCCACTCCTCGGTACCTGGCCTGACCTCAGGTAATGAGGTCCTCGTTGATCCTGTGGCTGTCTCCAACGCCTAGGGCCGGTTTTTCGCGGAGGTTTCAAGCTCCGCCCATTACCACCCTGCCTTCCTTCCCAGGAAAGAGGCAGAAGAAGCTCGGCGACCTTCCTTCCACTCGCTGAATCTGGAAACCTATAATGCCCCCTTTACTATGTGGCAACTCGAACGTGCGCTTGCACTCTCCCTATCCTCTGCTCTGGGGCCAGACGCCATTCACGTTCAGATGCTGGCACACCTTTCTCCGGCAGGCAAAAGCTTCCTTCTTCGTACCTACAATCGCGTCTGGACCGAAGGTCAGGTCCCCTTGCCTTGGCGTGACGCCGTCGTTATTCCTATACCCAAACCCGGGAAGGATAGACACCTTCCTTCTAGTTACCGCCCCACTTCTCTTACAAGCTGTGTCTGTAAGGCGATTGAGCACATGGTTAACGCTCGGTTAGTCTGGTAAGTAGCCGTCGAGATTCAAGAATCCAATGTTCAATGCGGCTTTCGTCGCCGCCGCTCCACTGTTGACCACCTTGTGACCTTGTCGACATTCATCATGAACAACTTTTTGCGAAAGCGCCAAACGGTAGCCGTGTTCTTCGATTTGGAGAAGGCTTATGATACCTGTTGGAGAGGAGGTATCCTCCGCACTCTGCACAGGTGGGGTCTACGCGGTCGCCTGCCCCTTTTTATTGATTCCTTTTTAACCAATTGACAGTTTAGGGTACGTGTGGGTTCCGTATTGTCCGACGTCTTCCTCCAGGAGAACGGAGTGCCTCAGGGCTCCGTCTTGAGCGTAGCCCTTTTTGCCATCGCGATCAATCCAATTATGGATTGCATTCCACCTAATGTCTCAGGCTCTCTCTTTGTCGATGACTTCGCGATCTACTGCAGTGCCCAGAGAACATGCCTCCTGGAGCGTTGCCTTCAGCGTTGTCTAGACAGCCTATACTCATGGAGCGTGGCAAATGGCTTCCGGTTCTCTGAAGAGAAGACGGTTTGTATCAACTTCTGGCGATATAAAGCGTTCCTTCCACCATCCTTACATCTCGGTCCCGTTGTTCTCCCATTCGTGGAAACAACTAAGTTTCTAGGGATCACGTTGGACAGGGGGTCTCCGCATGTCTCTTATTTGGCGGCCCGTTGTACACGTTCCCTTAATGTCCTCAGAGTTCTTAGTGGTTCATCTTGGGGAGCGGATCGCACTGTCCTGCTTCGCTTGTATTGGTCCACAGTGCGATCGAAGCTGGATTATGGGAGCTTCGTCTACTCGTCTGCTCGGCCATCCCTCTTACGCCATCTCAACTCCATCCACCATCGGGGGTTACGTCTTGCGACCGGAGCCTTCTACACTAGTCCTGTCGAGAGTCTTTATGCTGAAGCTGCCGAATTACCATTGACCTACCGGCGCGACGTACTGCTGTGTCGGTATGCCTGCTGGCTGTTGTCAGTGCCCGACCACCCCTCTTATCAGTCCTTCTTCGCCGATTCTCTCGACTGTCAGTACGGGTTGTATGTGTGTGCCCTGCTGCCCCCCAGAGACCGCTTCCGTCGCCTGCTTCGACAATTGGATTTTGCCCTCCCTACCACCTTCAGAGAGGGTGAGAATCCGACACCACCTTTGCTCCAGGCTCCAGTTCATATTTATCTCGACCTCAGCTCACTCCCGAAGGAGGGTACTCCGGCTGCAGTGTATTGCTCATGGTTTGTCGAACTTCATGTGCGACTTGCTAGTCACACCTTTATTTACACCGATGGCTCCAAAACTGACGATGGTGTCGGCTATGCCTTCGTCGTCGGGGCCGTCACCTTTAAATACCGGCTCCTCGACCAATATTCCAGCTTTACGGCCGAGCTTTTTGCTCTTCATCAGGCCGTTCAGTATGCCCTGCCGCCACCGCCATTCATCGTATGTACTCTGCTCTGATCCACTCAGTGCTCTTGGAGCTCCCTATCCAGTCCATCCTTTGGTGCGACGGATCCAGCAGTCCCTTCATTTTTTTGCTGATGATGGCTCTCCTGTCAGTTTTGTGGGTTCCCCGACATGTAGGAGTGCCTGGGAATGAGGCTGCTGATGCTGCAGCCAAGGCTGCAGTCCTCCTGCCTCGGCCAGCCTCCCATTGTGTCCCGCCATCTGACGTTAGTGGGGTTGTTTGTAAGAGGCTTGTGTCCTTGTGGTAGGATACTTGGTCCTCACTTCAAGGAAACAAGCTCCGGGCAGTAAAACCGTTCCAAACTGCTTGGACAACCTCCTCCCGACCATCTCGGCGAGAAGAGGTCCTTCTGACCAGGTTGCGGATTGGGCATTGCCGGTTTAGCCACCGCTACCTGCTCTGCAGTGACCCAGCCCCGCAGTGCCCTTGTGGTCAAGCATTAACAATGCGCCATGTTTGACTAAAGCGGGGACATGGCAATAAATCTCGTGTTGTCCTGTCCCTGCCATCTACTTTACCGGATATTTTAGCTGATGGCGCTCGAGCAGCTGCTCGTGTTCTTCGTTTTATAACTGTAACTGGCTTGTGCAAAGACATCTAACCTTTTTACTTCTTTTATCTGCATCTTTGTCAGGTCTTTCTGGTGTCCCCCCCCCCCCTCCCCTTGAGTTTTACTAGATTCCATGTGCTCTAACAATTGTGACTGGGCGCTAATGACCTCAGCAGTTGAGCGCCCTTAAACCCCAACAAAAAAAAATTAACTCCACTGGAAGATTGGTCCCTTGCTGGACTCCAGAAAGTGCTGCAGCCGTAAAAGACGGCCGCCGTGCTCTTCAACACTCCAAGTGGCATCCTTCTCTTCTTCTGGTCTTTAAACTACTCTCTGCCCAGACCTGCTACCTAATCAAATTTCAGAAACTGATTTGCTGGGAATGATATGTAGCTGCCATAGCACCCCACACCCCCTCTTCACAAGTCTGGGTGAAACTGGGCGAATGTTTGGCCACCGACCTCCCACTGGGGTTGCAGGAATTTCTGTGCATGGTGTTGTCCTTACTGTGGTGTCACCGCCAGACACCACACTTGCTAGGTGGTAGCCATAAATCGGCTGCAGTCCGTTAGTATACGTCGGACCCGCGTGTTGCCACTGTCAGTGACTGCAGACCGAGCGCCGTCACATGGCAGGTCTAGGGGCTTCCTAGTACTCGACCCCAGTTGTACAGCCGACTTTGCTAGCGATGGTTCACTGACAAATTACGCTCTCATTTGCCGAGACGATATTTAGCATAGCCTTCAGCTACGTCATTTGCTACGATCTAGCAAGGCGCCATTATCATTTGCTATTTATCTTGTGTTGCATGTACCGTCAGACCAATGTTCACCAATTATGGATTAAAGTTAAGTATTCCAGAAGCTACGTACCTATTTTGCTAGTCTCTATTCCTTTAACTGTTCCAGACCTCACGCCAGCCTGCGTGAGCTTAAACGCGTGCCTTTCGGCTTCCTCTCATAGTGGCTTGGCTGTCTTGCCAAGTCACAACACTTACCAATCCGGACATTGAGCTAAGTGTTGAGCGAAATTTTCTGCTACAAGCTCCAGTATTTGCTCAGTATCCGCCCACATTCCTTCTCCTGAAAGAGCGCTGAGAACGACTGGCATTGTCTTTTGTTTCTCACTGCTCAGAGCCCTATAATGTCCCATTCAGCGAGTGGGAATTCGCCTGCGGCATCGCCCTTTATCCCGACACAGCTCCTGGACCAGATCAGATACATAACCAAATGCTCCAACACTTAGTATATGATGTTGGCCAGCCACTGCTGACACTTTCCAACCGCCTGTGGAGTGAGGGAGCCTTTCCTACCTAGTGGCAGGAAAGTATTGTTGTTCTGGTGTTGATGCCAGGGAAGCCGTCTCTTCAGTTGGTAAGGCTAATTGGATGGTAGCTATCCAACACATTGAATGCATGGTGAGTAAGCAGCTGTTTTGGATCCTTGAACCCCATGACCTTTGAGTTGGTGACAAAAGTGGTTTTTGCTGTGGCCGCTCTATGGTCGATAACTTGGTCCACCTGAAGTCTGCAAGGAGGTGTTTCCAATGGGCAAAAGCCGACCGAATAGCAGTCTATTTTTTGATCTGCATAAAGCCTAAGACACCACCTGGCGCCATCATATCCTCACCACCCTTCACGAATGGGGCCTTCATGGCACTCGGACAAGAAAGAAAGTTACGGATAAAAAGGGCACTCTTTTCAGGTCCAAGTTTGCTCCTCCTACAGCCCTCCCCATTGGCAAGAAAATGGGGTTCTATAAAGGCACATTTGCATGCCGAGCGTGAGTTTCCTCGGAAACGCGAAATAATAATTAAATAAATAATCAGTGACAAATAAATAAAGCCTATGGCACACAACTGCAGCGCTGTGTCGCTGATAAAACAAAAGCACAATTACGTTACTCTTATGTTTGATTAAGAAAGGGAGAGCTCTGGTTGAAGTGGTGCGAGAAGCACGTATTTTATTTGATTGTCTGGCACACCGCCATATTTCATGTTATAGAAGAATACTGCGAGTTGCAACCACACTAGGCACTCGATTCTGTAAAGAATTTATATTTATAAAAGTAAGTAGGATTATGAACTGTAGGCTTATTCATTGAATATATCTGATTTAACTAACTGTGTAACTTTTTTATGTTTAGTAGACAATCACCTCTGTACGACGTATTGGCATGGCTGGCAAATTATTGTAATATTGAGATTTAGATTATGAGTCCGCACCTACCGCAGCAGTCTTTGGAATCGATTTAATTACGAAGTCCGATTATTCAGTTTTATTTCACGGTCAACTACGAGTAACATTGCTTATCTGGAACGTGGACGTTTGATTATTCGTTATCAGACGCTTGACAATGGCTTTTTCGTAAAGGCAAACACAATTGCAATCACAATCACCATCATACAGATAGAATAATCAATATCTAAATAACAATATATATTTTTTTATTTTATTTATTTTATAGTTCCACAGGGTTCCGTGCGGAGTTTCCCCCTCTTTCTTATAGCCATTAATGGTCTGGTGACAGCTGTTGGACCGACAGTATCCCCCTCTTTGTATGCTGACGATTTTTGGATCTACCTCGCCTCCTACGTAATGGGCGCTGCAGAACGCTCTCTACAGGGGGCAATCTGTTGGGCGCATTCATAGGTTCTCTCCCATGGCTTTGTTTTCGGCGGCCAAGACGTGTCTCATGCATTTCTGCCATCGCTGTACAGTCCATCCCCATCTGGTACTGTTCTTCGATGGCCAGCCCCTCGAGGTGGTGGACACCCATCGCTTCTTGGGTCTGGTCTTCCCTTCTTGGGTATGGTTGGCATGGCTCCCTCATCTTCGAGATGGGACCAGCACATCCTCTTCTGCTGGCGATGTTCTCAGGCATCTGTGCAGACCACTCTGTTCTCCTGCAATTGTATCAAGCACTGGTCCAGTCTCGTTTAGACTATGGAAGTCCTGTCTATGGTTCTGTGTCGCCTTTGACCCCACAGTGGTGGATGGAGTCTAGTATCTGCAACGTCAGACTTGCGACGGAATCCCCACCTCTGCGAGAAGGCTAAGTATGGGGCTAGTCCGGAAGGCACCAATCACTGTGAGTTTTGCGCCAACAGCAGCTGATATCTTGTGCGCTCCGCATTCGCTGCACCCCAAAGTCTGGTCTCCTTTGACTATGCAGACGCCGCAGTGGCTGTCCGCATTTACATTTTTCTGAGCTCCAGCAATTCCCTTTACCGCCTCTATTCTCTGCTCATGCACATACCTCTCCGTGGTGCGTCTCTCGGCCGCAGCTCTGTCTTGATCTCTCAATCGATTCAAAGGTTTCTGTTTCTCCGGTGGCTCTTCGGAACCCTGAAAGGAACTGAGGGAACAGAACAACTGGTGGTGAAGTGATCTATACTGATGGCTCCATGGCTGCTGGCTGCACTGGTTTTGCTTACATATATGCGTGATGCACGGAACTTGGTTTCTTGCCAGATGGCTGTAGTGTTTTTACTGCAAAATGGGTAGCCATCTTGCACACACTGGACCATATCCACTCCTGCTCAGAACTATCCTTCACCATCTGTAGTGACTCATTGAGAGGTTTGCACGCTATCGGCCAGTGCTTCCCTCGCCAGCCATTGGTCATCGCTATCCAGGACTCCCTTTCTTTCTTTCTTTCCTTCCTCAAGGTGGATGCTCAGTGGTTTTCATTTGGACCCCAGGCCATGATGGGATTCCTGGCAATGAACTTTCCAATCGACTGGCTAAAGTAGCCACTACCAGGCCATCTCTTGCTATTGACGATCCGGAAATAGACCTTTGCTTGGCATTACGTTGTCAGGTTCTGGGCCTTTGGGATGCAGAATGTCACAAGCTCAGGGCGATTAAGAATTACTCAACGACTCTGTGATGGTCGTCCTTACGGACCTCTCGTCAGACTGCTGTCGTCCTGTGTGTGTGTGTGTGTGTGTGTGTGTGTGTGTGTGTGTGTGTGTGTGTGTGTGTCGGTCGCTACACGAGATGGTTGCCGAGCGCACAACGGGGAAACGAACCAAGTGTGGCTCTGGCAGAGGCGGACTGCGAGGGTTGACAGAGGCGGACTGTGTGGCGCTCACACGTGAAAAGAAACATTTTTAAATCAGATCTAAAGAAAGAGAGAACTAACCATGGAAACGAGTACATAGTATCAGAGCCTGCGTTTAACAACTTCCTCCTGCAATAATACTATGTATTACTTAATGACTGGGTGACATGTGAGACATAATTTACATGCTCAGAAACCGTGGCCGTTAAATTAGCCGCCGAGTTCCACTTCTCGAATGGCCGCATGAACATCTCCGTGAGGGCCCTCGTCGTCTTCACTGGCATCGCCCAGATTTTCAGAGCTGAAAAGTCATAGTAGTACTGCAGTACTGTGCCGTCTCTCTACCACGGATGTGGGAGACCTGCGTTGCTCACTTGGAGGAGACACGCAACGTGCAGTTCATTGAAGGGGAGCTTGTGCCAGATGCCTTAAGGGGGGGGGGGGGGGGGGTGAGAGGAAAGGAAGTAAAAGCGAGTGGACGCGTATAAGGTGCCTTCAACAAGAAATCAGCCGCAGGGTGTGGAATGAGAACTGCTGGAAGGAGAGCAGCACCACCACCACCACCACCACCACCACCACCACCACCACCACCACCACCACTGCCCACAGGAGGCGCGCCGCGGCGGGCCCCTGAGGGCCCAGCGCTGCCTGTCCGCTGCACTCGCTCCTCTGTCAGAGAACGATCCAAACGTGAAGTGCATTTTCTTGGAAAACGGAAAGCTTCAAAAGAATGGCAGAAGTGTAGACACAGCACTGCACGCCCTTCTCTTAGCTGTACTCTGCAGCGTCGGCTGCTCCGACAACTCGTCCGTCTTCAGCAACGAGGGCGGCGGCGGCGGTGCGCCAGTAGTAGTGCGGGGTGCGGAAATTCTTCTTTTCGGCACAAGCGGGTGTGTGGTGGACTGTATACGAACGCACGTGCTCGGTCTGTCGTCACACAACTAGAGGGATACGAGAGGCCACTTGTAAGTTCAGCGCCTCCGCTCGCTTCCGGGGACCGCACGCTCTTCTGCAGGTACCACCACGATCGTTTCGGCAGTTTTCATTTTACAGTCTATGGCTCGCTTCTAAATTTCTTTTTATTTCAATTACGTGTGTTTTGCAAATGTTTTTCATTTAAGAAAACATTGTGGAAAAACTATAACCTTCAGTTGTTTCGTGTAATTATACGTAGGTAAATCTCACACAATCTACTCTACGGACTTGAACGCATATACTAATAGAGAGACCAGTCCACGATGGCACAGGAGAGACAGGTGTAAGGCCTTTGCAGTGCGAAGCGGGCACGACCCAATGCTACTGGGAGTCTGGCTACCGCCGACCTTGCGATGTGGCACGTACCATGTACCACCTGATAGGACGACTGACATCACCTCTGTACCGACACATCTCTGAAGGAGTGTCGACAGAAATGCGAGAGACCCCCACATGGACGACGTACCTCGTCCCTCACTGGCAGACCAGAAGAGTCGGGTACTGGAAGACGTGTCAGACACCGGAGTCATTTGTCATCTGTGCTTTCCAGTATTTACGATTAGAAGTGAAATAAGCAGGCGGTGCGAAATCAGACTTGATGATCACCATTTACTATGGAAAGATGGTAAAAAAAAAGTGAAGAGTGTGTCCTGAGGATAAATACGAGGAATACCCCACTGCCCGGCACACCGACGCGGCCGGCGGGTGAAGCCCGTCCGCAGACTGCACACCTCGGTCGGTGTCCCAGGGCTGACGCGCGTGCCACCCCAAGTCCCAGTGCTGAATGAATGCTGCCGACACGTGGTTCTGTTACTGTGCTTAACATGAAAAGTGACATACAATATACAGTAACATACAAAGGAAACAAGTCATTTTAAGAAGTTCTCAACCAATTACTTCAAATTTGTACACAACGATGTAACATTCAGACAGGCTATATTTTTAGTACATTTAATTCATGATTAAAAATATCAATATTTCAGGCCCACATCGCTGACGTCGATTTGCAGTAGGATTTCGCAACATTTACTGAATGTTCGAAGCACAGAATGTCTTTTTCTTAGAGGTAATTCAAAAATAGCCAACGCGGATTCAGGAAATACCGTCCCTGTGAAACACAACTAGCTTTGTTCTCACGAAGTAATGATACTTATCGACAGAGGAAAGTCACAGAGTAAATATCTGACGTTCCCCAATGAAGTATTGCTCTGTGTGTATTAGGAACAACGGAGCGCCTGTAAAACAAACGATTTAGGAGACACTCTTACCGTCATTTAAACGATCTAAGACCACCGTTCAATGATACCACCATCTGCAGTCATCAGATGATCAAAATGAATTTGATCTAATGAACATTTTCATACTTCTATGGTGCAAAAAGTGGCAGTTGACTAAATCACGAAAGGTGTCAAGCCACCCACACGAGCACTAAAAGAATCCGCCAAATTTCAGTTACACGATAAATCGCACAAATCTAGAAGCTGTAAACTCAAATATTTCGGGATGATAATGACGAGCAAATGCAACTGGAACGATCACATAGACGATGTTGTGAGGAGAGGAACCGAGACACTGTGATTGTTGCCAGAATGGTTAGCAAATGTAACAGGTCTACTAAAGAGACTGCTTACACTACGCTTGTCCGCTCCCTACTGGAATATGTTTGTACGGTGTGCGATCCGCATGAGATGGGACTGGCGGACGACATCGAAAAAGTTCAAAGAAAGGCTGCTCGTTTTGTATGATCGCGAACTGGGGAGAGTGCCACTCAAATTCACGTATCGTGTCAGTGGCAAAACCATTAAACGAAAGGAGTTCCTCGCTGCGGCAGTACATTCTCACGAAATTTCAGTCTCCAGTTTTCTCCTCAGATCGTGAAAACATTTTTGGCACCTGTCTACATAGGAGCAAATGATCATTATAATAAAAAAAAAGAGAACTCTAACACCCCGCGGGAAAAACGAAAATCTTCCTGTGCAAGAGTGGAACGATAGAGAAGTAGCTTAAATTCACTTAATTGTGAATTGCAGAGTAACGGTGTGGATGTAGACGCAGGCCGCTGATGATGCCACACATTTAAGGCAGCTGAAGTCGTTTGTGCTTGTGGCGGACATTTTTCACTGCTGATCACGTAACCACCTTACCGATCGAATGAACGTGAGACTGCTAGGTAGTAGGTACCTGTGCCACAGTTTCCACAGTCTGCTCCTTCTTAATCGACAACTTAGATTTTAATTTATAAATATGATAAATGGCAATGTATCCTAGACGGTTGACGAATTTCTACAGCTTCTCCTTATATCCTTCACATTTAGTCCCTACGTTCGTCTAAGTTGTATACGATGTTTTGGGAATATGTTACAAAATTCTGGCTCAGTTAAGTATGTTTTTACGTTACGCGATACAATTTGTCACCTTGTGCACCATATTCTCTCCTTTCGGATTTGCAGCTCTTTTATTCTTTCATCGTTCGCAGTTAAAATTATTGAATATAAGGCAGGACTTTTATGTGCGAAGCGCAGTTTTTTCCTTGTTAGCCAAACATGTTTCGGCACATCTGTGCCGTCATCAGTACGTTTTCTTTATCGGAAAACTGTAAAACGTGAACATACTTTAGGTTGTAACTGATCTACCAAAATGAGGCCTAAAGTATGTTCATGACATTTCGGCACATCTGTGCCATCATGTTCGTGTAGCAAGAAAAAGGGCTTGAAGTGAGGAGCGCCGTGTTGTGAGCCATGCGCTGCGCTCCAGCTTCAACTCCAGCTCCAGCTCTTGCCACGACACCAGCACGCACGCCTCGCTTGACAGTTGCCGCGAAACCCGGTGCCAAACGCTGGGTCGCTACAGACTACCGTGCGTCAGAGTCGCTGCTCTCAGTGGATTTCCAGAATTTCGGCACGTGCCGCTAGTGTAATGACTCCCCACTCGTGTCTCTAACCTCGACATTTCCACAGCACAGCATTTCACACGGCATTCAATCCAAAACAAATCGGTCTGATTCAGAAGCCAAACCTAAATATACCGTTATCCCATACGTACGCCAACGATCATACCAAACATAAAAATACTAAAATAAGTTTTCAAAGATTCTCTACTAATGCAAAATTGCAGCAAAAACTGATCCACGATGTACATCTTTGCGAGGCCCCCCCTACAGCAAATCAGGAACGATTCGTGCCAAAATTGTACATCGATCAGAGAGGCACAAGTTTCGAGATTACTTGCAAAGACCACCACCATGTCTGAAGGCTTGGAAACGTGAACAAGTCTACAATTGCAGTCCACATTGCAGAAGAAAACAATATTTTGCTGTTACCCTCAATGTTAATTCGGTCAGTATCTTTAACAGAAAGACGGCCAACTATGAATCGGTGAGGCCCTGATGTTATCCTTAATGAGCAGACCGACTTGGCTGACACTCCCTTCTGGTAGTCGTTTAGGAAAGTACTTTCCACGCTCCAATATAAACGATGTTTGTACATTTATCTCCAGATCAGATAACTAATCTTATCAAATTGTACGTACCTACAATAATCAGTGCTGAGTAGTAATAAAACTTAATGTGGTACCTTCATCACTGTTGAAATAGCGCATGAGGATTTCACACTTTACACAAATATATTTTCTTGTCCACATTTCTTTCTATATAAGTACTATACTTCACAAAATCCCATTTACGTATCGTTACGTCTGTATTTGACATCCAACATTTATTAAAATGAAAAAGTATTTTCCATTGAAACAGTAATTTACGCTTGCTTTCCCAAAAATGCCATATGTTGGTGTCATTGAAAACTTTTTGAGTGATGTGACTATACAAAGCACATGAGTGTCGTACTTCGTGAACCAAAACATGTGGTGCACATTCGAAATTTGTTTTTGTGACAACGAAATATATTCGCAAAGACGTTCTTATTCTCACCACCACATACACCGTTTTGCGACCAATGGAAAGTATTTTATAATGCAAAACACATGGAATGTCCATCTGGCGCATTTAAGTTGTGTTCTAACACACACATTTGACGGAATCGTTTTTATTACACGTGTGTAATCGTGAATTATTGTTTATCCTACAGCAGTTCACCTGCAAACCAATGTATTATTTAGCTTTGACGGAAGCATAAAGCTGTTTCATGATGAATTGTGTACATTCGAAACCGGTGACTGTTCTACTTAAATAAAGTAACCTAAAACCGGCTGGTTGCTGTAAAATATCAATAACGTATTTCGTAACTCCTTTTATAAAGCTTTTAAGAAGCATGGTATCTACATTGACAACGATAGCTGGTTAATGACTGTGTAGCCACTACGTAGCTCCATTCTACAGGGTGTTTCAAAAATGACCGGTATATTTGAAACGGCAATAAAAACTAAACGAGCAGCGATAGAAATACACCGTTTGTTGCAATATGCTTGGGACAACAGTACATTTTCAGGCAGACAAACTTTCGAAATTACAGTAGTTACAATTTTCAACAACAGATGGCGCTGCGGTCTGGGAAACTCTATAGTACGATATTTTCCACATATCCACCATGCGTAGCAATAATATGGCGTAGTCTCTGAATGAAATTACCCGAAACCTTTGACAACGTGTCTGGCGGAATGGCTTCACATGCAGATGAGATGTACTGCTTCAGCTGTTCAATTGTTTCTGGATTCTGGCGGTACACCTGGTCTTTCAAGTGTCCCCACAGAAAGAAGTCACAGGGGTTCATGTCTGGCGAATAGGGAGGCCAATCTACGCCGCCTCCTGTATGTTTCGGATAGCCCAAAGCAATCACACGATCATCGAAATATTCATTCAGGAAATTAAAGACGTCGGCCGTGCGATGTGGCCGGGCACCATCTTGCATAAACCACGAGGTGTTCGCAGTGTCGTCTAAGGCAGTTTGTACCGCCACAAATTCACGAAGAATGTCCAGATAGCGTGATGCAGTAATCGTTTCGGATCTGAAAAATGGGCCAATGATTCCTTTGGAAGAAATGGCGGCCCAGACCAGTACTTTTTGAGGATTCAGGGACGATGGGACTGCAACATGGGGCTTTTCGGTTCCCCATATGCGCCAGTTCTGTTTATTGACGAAGCCGTCCAAGTAAAAATAAGCTTCGTCAGTAAACCAAATGCTGCCCACATGCATATCGCACTATATCGTTAGCGAATGTGTCTCGTGCAGCAATGGTAGCGGCGCTGAGGGGTTGCCACGTTTGAATTTTGTATGGATAGAGGTGTAAACTCTGGCGCATGAGACGATACGTGGACGTTCGCGTCATTTGGACTGCAGCTGCAACACGGCGAAAGGAAACCCGAGGCCGCTGTTGGATCACCTGCTGCACTAGCTGCGCGTTGCCCTCTGTGGTTGCCGTATGTGGTCGCCCTACCTTCCAGCACGTTCATCCGTCACGTTCCCAGTCCGTTGAAATTTTTCAAACAGATCCTTTATTGTATCGCTTTTCGGTCCTTTGGTTACATTAAACCTCCGTTGAAAACTTCGTCTTGTTGCAACAACACTGTGTTCTAGGCGGTGGAATTCCAACACCAGAAAAATCCTCTGTTCTAAGGAATAATCCATGTTGTCTACAGCACACTTGCACGTTGTGAACAGGACACGCTTACAGCAGAAAGACGACGTACAGAATGGCGCACCCACAGACTGCGTTGTCTTCTATATCTTTCACATCACTTGCAGCGCCATCTGTTGTTGAAAATTGTAACTACTGTAATTTCGAAAGTTTGTCTGCCTGAAAATGTACTGTTGTCCCAAGCATATTGCGACGAACGGTGTATTTCTATCGCTGCTCGTTTAGTTTTTATTGCCGTTTCAAATATACCGGTCATTTTTGAAACACCATGTATTACTGATAGATGTTCCATGTTAATGTCTGGCTCATTGCTTCAGAATAAAGTTGAACATTAAGAATAGGAACGAGTGTAAGACAAAACAAACAAAAAGCAAAGAGTAAATCATTATGTGCACAGTAGAGTCTTTGCCGCTGCCCCTGTACTGTGCACACGCAACTATTCGTCTGCATGCTCCCACAACTGCTTTCAGCTTTGGAGAGTGTAACCGGTTTAGCAATAAAAATAAGTAGTGTAAAATATTTGTGCTTTTCGTTCAAGACTTAGAAACCGTTCAAACTGCAATCTAGCACCTCAACGCAAAGAATAACCGAGAAAAGAAGGTATCTGATTTCGTTAACACAATCTACATGGATGAAGGAAGTCTTTAACTATTATTCACAAGTTTAAAAGAAGTCGTGTAACGCAACTGCGTGAGAGAGCGCTCAACCGTATAACTCTGAAAAGATTTCTCCCTGGGACACGAATTTCCTTAACGCTGTGACAGGCACAGTGGTGTACTGAAGACTTGTCGGTTTTCATCTGGTCAGCAGATATAACCAATCTTCAGAGTCATAAACTATAAGTGTCTTGTTGAAAAACAGACGTCGTATTTGCGGAATTATACAGCCAGAGTGCATTTTACCTTGTTCATATACGTTACTCCCTCCCTCCCTCCCTCCCACCCCAGAGAGCAGAACAACACGAAACTGAATTCTGACCCAAAGTGCCTATTAGCGCACTCAGTGCTGCCTCTCTTTAGTTTCTCTGCGAGAAGAACAAGTGGAGCACGTCACAGCGCGTCGAAGCAAAGTGTTTTTCTGGCAGTGAGGGCAGCATAGACTACCTGTGTACTCAGTGTCACATACGTGTAGCTGATTGAGAGAACATGGACGTCACCTGCTAGCGGCGTGCATTCGAAGCCAGGGAGTGGAGTGAACGGGCGGATGGCAGGAGTAAGTGCTGCGAGCGAACCTCGTCTTCTCGTACGGCCGACACCGCTTGACGTATCGACAGAAGTCGAGCACTTAATCCAGTCATAGGTAGATGATAGTGCAAGTGATCAGTACTGTTCCCGACCAGTCTAACATATTGCGCTGTTTTTTTAGGACATTAAAATGCGAGGATTTATGGCCTAAAACTTCATGGAATACATTCCATGAAGTTTCTCGATTTCAGCTGGGTAACGTCTTGCCACGATATTTCGGCTGAGGGCCATTCAGCTATTTCCAACTGAGTGCGCATACGTGACATCGCTAACTCTGTTGTGCACTGGAGGTTGTTGCGAAGAACTAGCAAGTTTTGGTTCAAAGGCAGTCGCTACTTGACGGACCTCCCTCGATTTTCGCGCCCTTTCCGAATATTGCTTCACTTAGAGCGCGTATCGACAGTATGTATATGCGCCCCGTGTCAGAATGCACACTCGCGGACCTGAAATTCATATGTCCAGTTAATAAAATCGACGGTCGCTAGACGCGTCGTGAATGACAAAATTAAAAAAAAAACATATCTTCAGAAAGAAATCACTGCGTCCAGACCTTATCCACCTGTGTGGAGGTACACTGTTCCACTACGGCCGACTCACTGGGCCGCGAACGGCGAGAGTGCGTGCAACGTGGTCGCCAGTGTCAGCGTTGCCTGTCCAGTGTGGGCTCTGCCACGCTGGCAACCTGGTCTGCACATTACAGCCCTCCGTAGTCCCACACCGGCCCTTCCCAGTCGAGCAGAGCACGGGTCTTAGAAACGGCGTCCAGCTCAAAATAATCTTGCGCCCACCTACACGTTTATCAAAACGGCTGTGTTATATGCATATCGAGCTTGCTTCCAATGGTTGAAATAGCTCTGAGTACTATGGGGCTTAACATCTGAGGTCATCAGTCCCCTAGTACTTAGGTTTAAGTAGTTCTAACTAACCTAAGGGCCACACACACATCCATGCCCTAGGCAGGATTCGAACCTGCGACCGCAGCGGCTGCGCGGTTCCGGACTGAAGCGCCCTCTCCTCCTCTCCTCCTCTCCTCCTCTCCTCTCCCCTCCCCTCCCCTCCCCTCCCCTCCCCTCCCCTCCCCTCCCCTCCCCTCCCCTCGCCTCCCCTCCCCGAAATTTCATGAACATGGTTACAGTAGCGTGGTAATGAGTCTATAATTGTTTGTCCATTATTGTACTTTAGATTTTAACTACATGTTACTGAATATATGTACACTACTAGAAATGACGTTTACATTTTGTTTGCACATTCTCCAGTGTGTGTACATACGGAGCTATTCAAAGAGACGAAACATTTTTCTAACTAGAAATGTGTGAAATAAAATTCCTGGAAAGACGGAAGCTATAAAAGATTTATGGCTTTCAAAGTACAAACGATTAAATGCATTCAATGTTTGAAATCTGTTCTTTCTGTTTGAATAGCCCTATACTATACTGTTTAAATTTTGCACCATGTTCACGTCACACTGACCTAGTACTGAGTCATTCACTGGAAGGAAAAATCACTTTTGAGTGGGGGCGTTAGAGAACAAGCCAACAGGGTTTCTCATTTCTCAATCATTTATTTTAATTGCCCTCTCTGTGGGTGCCAATAGGAAGATGATCGGGCATCGAGGATTTGAATTACTCTTTGCTCGAACTATGTCACGTGATGCGTCTTACTTCACCTGAAATATTTCGCAAGGTCTGTTGGTGGAGGGAGCCATACACAACTCCTTCGGACATTATGTCAGTCACGTCTCCCACACAGAGTTCCAGATGTGTCCAGCCCAGGTCACAATGGCGGTGGTCAGGGTCTCTGAAATCGATAGGAAGCTGCCCAGGACGCCTTTGACAGATGAAAGGCAACGATGCTCGCGTAGACCGCTTTGCGCGCCGACAAGGCGCCACGTTACCAGATCCACGACCTGTGGCTGGCATTCCAGCGGAGCGCAGAAGCTGCCGCTGCCTGAGAGACCCTGCCGTCAGCGGCACAGTGCCCGACCGCCGCACAACAGCCACCACGACGTCGACGTCGCGCTGTGTCGCGCTGTGTTTTGCTGTGTCCGCTAGTCCTCCCACACGGCAGTCTGCCAATCGGCTTACTCAATCTTCCCAGATGGGCTTTTAAAGAGTGTAAGTAGGCTGTTTAGGTTTCTATACTGGGAACGCCACGTAGCGCTCTGTATGAAAATCACTGGCTGTGCTGTGTGCAGTCTGTGGCTGGTTTTCATTGTTGTTTGCTATTGTATTGTTGGGCAGTTGGCTGTTAACAGCGCGTAGCGTTGCGCAGTTGGAGGTGAGCAGCCAGCAGTGGTGGATGTGGGGAGAGAGATGGCGGAATTTTGAAAGCGGACGATCTGGACTATGTCCATCAGAAAGAATAAATTTGTAATATTGGATGTCATGGACTGATACATATATTATGACCTTTGCACACTATTAAGGTAAAGAAAGATTTTGATAGAGAACAAACAATTCAATTTGCTAACTATGCCTAGCAGTAGTTAGTGCCTTCAGTAGTTTGAATGTTTTACACTCCTGGAAATGGAAAAAAGAACACATTGACACCGGTGTGTCAGACCCACCATACTTGCTCCGGACACTGCGAGAGGGCTGTACAAGCAATGATCACACGCACGGCACAGCGGACACACCAGGAACCGCGGTGTTGGCCGTCGAATGGCGCTAGCTGCGCAGCATTTGTGCACCGCCGCCGTCAGTGTCAGCCAGTTTGCCGTGGCATACGGAGCTCCATCGCAGTCTCTAACACTGGTAGCATGCCGCGACAGCGTGGACGTGAACCGTATGTGCAGTTGACGGACTTTGAGCGAGGGCGTATAGTGGGCATGCGGGAGGCCGGGTGGACGTACCGCCGAATTGCTCAACACGTGGGGCGTGAGGTCTCCACAGTACATCGATGTTGTCGCCAGTGGTCGGCGGAAGGTGCACGTGCCCGTCGACCTGGGACCGGACCGCAGCGACGCACGGATGCACGCCAAGACCGTAGGATCCTACGCAGTGCCGTAGGGGACCGGACCGCCACTTCCCAGCAAATTAGGGACACTTTTGCTCCTGGGGTATCGGTGAGGACCATTCGCAACCGTCTCCATGAAGCTGGGCTACGGTCCCGCACACCGTTAGGCCGTCTTCTGCTCACACCCCAACATCGTGCAGCCCGCCTCCAGTGGTGTCGCGACAGGCGTGAATGGATGGACGAATGGAGACGTGTCGTCTTCAGCGATGAGAGTCGCTTCTGCCTTGGTGCCAATGATGGTCGTATGCGTGTTTGGCGCCGTGCAGGTGAGCGCCACAATCAGGACTGCATACGACCGAGGCACACAGGGCCAACACCCGGCATCATGGTGTGGGGAGCGATCTCCTACACTGGCCGTACACCACTGGTGATCGTCGAGGGGACACTGAATAGTGCACGGTACATCCAAAGCGTCATCGAACCCATCGTTCTACCATTCCTAGACCGGCAAGGGAACTTGCTGTTCCAACAGGACAATGCACGTCCGCATGTATCCCGTGCCACCCAACGTGCTCTAGAAGGTGTAAGTCAACTACCCTGGCCAGCAAGATCTCCGGATCTGTCCCCCATTGAGCATGTTTGGGACTGGAAGAAGCGTCGTCTCACGCGGTCTGCACGTCCAGCACGAACGCTGGTCCAACTGAGGCGCCAGGTGGAAATGGCATGGCAAGCCGTTCCACAGGACTACATCCAGCATTTCTACGATCGTCTCCATGGGAGAATAGCAACCTGCATTGCTGCGAAAGGTGGATATACACTGTACTAGTGCCGACATTGTGCATGCTCTGTTGCCTGTGTCTATGTGCCTGTGGTTCTGTCAGTGTGATCATGTGATGTATCTGACCCCAGTAATGTGTCAATAAAGTTTCCCCTTCCTGGGACAATAAATTCACGGTGTTCTTATTTCAATTTCCAGGAGTGTATTTAGCTGGCAGTAGTGGCGCTCGCTGTATTGCAGTAGTTCGAGTAACGAAGATTTTTGTGAGGTAACCGATTGATGAAAGGTATAGATTATTGTTAGTCAGGGCCATTCTTTTGTAGGGATTTTTGAAAGTCAGACTGCGTTGCGCTAAAAATATTGTGTGTCAGTTTAGTGTTGATCAGAACAGGCAAAGAGCTAAATGTCTGAGTACGTTCAGTTCTGCTCAGCTGTTTGCTGATAAACCTCTTACATTATTTGATTTTCATAGTAATTCATTAATTTTTCTAAGCCGACGTTTCAAGAGTAAGAGGGCGCCGCTAGTTTTTGGGCAGCTAGCCTCTCGCCTGGAGTACGGTTTTCCGCGGTGTCGTGGCTGGTATATGGGCGACTGGCGCTTGAGTCCTCGGCTGGCCGTGTCGCTCGGTGCGTCCCCCTGCGGGTTCAGGGGTTAGAATAGGCCCGCGGTATTCCTGCCTGTCGTAAGAGGCGACTAAAAGGGGTCTCAAATGTTTCGGCCTTATGTGATGGTCCCCTCTCGGGTTTGACCTCCATCTTTCTAAATTATTCCGAGGAGCGAGCCAATTGGGGAAGGGCGCCTTACATGGTGCACTGTATCTGTCGTGCATTGAGACCTTTAGCCGGCTTTCTCGTCGTTGCAATGGTGTCCCGCTCGTTTTCCATCTCTTGAGCGAGGATACGTCCCTGGGTGCGATTCCCACGCTGCACTCTGCAGTGTTGCTTTTAACTGCGACGACGACCTTGGACATTTCTGCACCTAAGATCCAGCACGGTAGCCAGTCCGTTGTGGTGGGGCCGCCATGTACCCTGTTGGTTGTAGCCCCCTGACAACACAGGGATCGCTCTACTGATGCCTGCACCGTTAACTCCCCACGTACGCCAAGGAGTAGATGCCCATCTCCCTGAGGCATCAGGACTCCCGGCAATGGCCATCCTGCCAGGTGGCCCTTGCTGCGGCTGGGTGGCGCCCGTGGGGAGGGCCCTTGGTCGGAGTAGGTGGCATCAGGGCGGATGACCCGCAATGAAGCGTGGTACATCATCTCTCGCTAGCGGCCAGCAACCAGCAGTCTCTAAGCGTTCGAGGGCTCATTTTAAAGCTAACGTTTATGACCCCAAATCGTTCCCCTCCCTGGCCACACCATGGGAGGAACGAAAGGCAATGAATGACAGTGACGTGTATTCGCCCAGGTATCTCGTCTGTACCAGAGCTGATGGTGACTCGTTTCTATCTGTGAAGCCTCAGTTCTTTGTAGAGCATTTAGAGGACAAGTTTGGGGAGGTGGAGGGCTTGTCCAAAATGCGCTCTGGGTCAGTTTTGATAAAAACAGCATCCTCTGCGCAGTCATGCAGGTTACTTGCTTGTGACAAGTTGGGGGATGTTAATGTTACCATCACCCCACATAAGAGTTTAAATATGGTCCAGGGTATTATTTTCCATCGGGACCTACTTTTTCAGTCTGATGACGAGTTGCGCGCCAATTTAGAGCGCCGTGGTGTACATTTCGTCCGGCGCGTTCATCGGGGTCCGAGGGACAATCAGGTAGCTACCGGTGCCTTCATCTTGGCCTTCGAAGGTGATACATTACCAGAGAAGGTCAAGGTGATGGTCTACCGATGTGACGTCAAACCCTATATCCCTCCCCCGATGCGGTGCTTTAAGTGCTGGAAGTTCGGTCACATGTCCTCTCGCTGTACTTCTAGCCTCGCATGTCGATATTGTGGACGCCCATCTCATCCCGATACTCCATGTGCCCCGCCTCCCATCTGTGTCAACTGCGGGGAGCACCATTCACCTTGCTCGCCAGACTGCAGAATTTTCCAGAAAGAACGCAAAATCATGGAATATAAGACCATGGACCGACTGACCTACACTGAGGCTAAGCGGAAATTTGAACGGCTACATCCAGGACCTCACCTGCCCCCTTAACGATGGCGGCCCCTTCTCTCGCTGTTGCTCCCACACCATCTACCTCGGGTGCAGCACCCACTAAACCACTGGGGCCACCAGTCCCCACTTCTAAGCCGGAGAAGCGTAAGTCTTCTTCGGCTTCTCTCACTCGGAAGGGATCGCTTGGGTCACTACCTTCCCAGGTTCCTACCAGCGCCACAGCAGACAGCAACCAGTGGCTGAAGACGCCACAGGTCGCTGGTCGACGGGCTTCGCGATCCTCTTAGGTCGCGGAGACTGACTCCAATAAGCCCTCTCAACAATGGCAACCAAAGGAACAGCGAGAGAAAACGACTTTGAAGACCCGTAAGACCAAGACCCCTGTGGTGGCACCTACTCCACCGCTACCTAAAAGCTCTGCGTCTGGCGATGAGGTGGAGATCCTTGCGTCCGCTGAGGACCTCGATCTCGCCGGTCCCTCAGACGCAATGGACAGCACTTGCATGGGTGCTCCATCGGAGGCAGCAGGTGACCCAGCGGCGTTATCTGCCTTCCCAGTCCCGTCACGCCTTTCTCCGCCATGGACAATACCATCCTCCAGTGTAACTGCAGCGGTTTCTTCCACCATCTAGCTGAGCTCCGACAACTTATCAGCCTTCACCCTTTCTTCTGCATTGCTTTTCAGGAAACTTGGTTTCCAGCAATGCGAACCCCCGCCCTCCGTGGCTATCGGGGTTATTATAAGAACCGGGCAGCATATGAAAGGGTGTCTGGTGGCGTCTGGCTCTATGTCCTTCACTCTCTGCACAGCGAGTCTGTCCCTCTCCACACACCTTTAGAGGCTGTCGCTGTTCGGGTGTGGACGCCACAGGCTGTTACCGTCTGCAGTCTTTACCTTCCACCAGATGATGTCTCGCAGCGCGTCCTGGCTGCGCTGATAGCCCAATTGCCGCCACCTTTCTTGCTATTGGGCGACTTCAACGCCCATAACCCTCTGTGGGGTGGGTCAGTGGAAACAGGTCGAGGCGCCACCATTGAGCATTTATTGTCGCAGCTCGATCTCTCGATTTGAAATGATGGTGCCTTCACACACTTCAGTGTGGTGCATGGCACATACTCCGCCATTGACCTTTCAATCTGTAGCCCTAGTCTCTTACTGTCTGTCCAATGGAGTGTGCATGACGACCTGTGTGGTAGTGACCACTTTCCGATCTTTCTGTCACTACCACAGCGTCACTCTTCTGGGCGCCCTAGCAGATGGGCTATGAATAAGGCTGAATAAGGCTGACTGGGACTTGTTCTCCTCCACTGCCGCTATTGGGCCTCTCTCTAATGAAGACATTGATGCGGTGGTTCAATCGGTCACCACCGGCATCGTTACTGCCGCCGAATCTGCCATTCCCCATTCCTCTGGGTCCCCTCGGCGGCGGACTGTGGCTTGGTGGTCGCCCGAGATCGCTGCAGCGATTAAAGATCGCCGGTGGGCGCTACAGCGTCACAAGCGACATCCCTGCATTGAACACCTCATCACCTTCAAACGGCTGCGAGCGCGGGCCCGCCGCCTTATCTGCCAAAGCAAGCAGCAGTGCTGGGAGCGGTATGTGTCCACCATTGGCCTCCATGTCTCTCCATCGCAGGTCTGGGCCAAGATCCGCAGCCTCTATGGCTATCGGACCCCTGTCAGCATCCCTGCGCTCGCACGGAATGGAGCAGTTTGTACTGGCTCCGACATCATTGCAAACCGCTTAGCAGAACATTTTGCTACGAGTCCGCTTCTGCGAATTACCCCCAGGCCTTCCGCTCCATTAAAGAGCAGATGGAACGTCGGAGCCTTTCGTTTCACACCCACCACCCAGAATCTTACAATGCTCCATTCAGTGAGTGGGTATTTCGCAGTGCCCTAGCCGCTTGCCCTGATACCGCTCCTGGGCCAGATGGCATCCACTGTCAGATGTTGAAACACCTTTCAGTGGACTGCCAGCGGCGCCTCCTCGACCTGTACAACCGTCTCTGGGTCGAGGGTGAGTTTCCGTCGCAATGGTGGGAGAGCATTGTCATCCCCGTTTTGAAACCGGGCAAGAGCCCTTTGGAAGTGGACAGCTACCGCCCCTCACCAACGTTCTTTGCAAGTTGCTTGAACGGATGGTGAGCCGGCGCTTGAATTGGGTACTAGAGTCTCGGTGCCTTCTGGCTCCGTCTCGGTGGGTTCCGTAAAGGCCGCTCTGCCGCCGACGATCTGGTGAGCCTGGAGTCGGCCATCCGTACTGCCTTTGCCCGCCGTCAGCACCTGGTCGCTGTCTTTTTCGACATGAGGAAGGCGTACGATACGACATGGCGTCATCACATGCTTTCCACGCTTCATGGATGGGGTCTTCGGGGCTCTCTGCCGATCTTTATCAGAAATTTCCTGTCGCATCGTACCTTCCGCGTGCAAGTCGCGGCCTCATATAGTTCCTCCCACGTCCAGGAGACCGGTGTGCCACAGGGTTCTGTTTTAAGTGTCTGCCTGTTTTTAATAGCCATTAACGGGCTCGCTGCGGCCGTGGGAAATTCTGTCTCCGCTTCCTTGTTTGCTGACGACTTCTGCCTTTACTACAGTTCTACTGGCATTGCAGCTGTTGAACAACGTCAGCTACAGGGCGCTATCTGCAAGGCGCAGTCTTGGGCTGTAGCTCATGGGTTCCAGTTTTCGGCAGCCAAGACCTGCGTTACGCATTTCTGCCGGCGACGTACTGTCCACCCGGAGCCGCGGCTTTACCTTGCCGGCGAACTTCTTTCAGTGGTGGAATCACACAGGTTTTTGGGTGTACTTTTTGATGCCCGGTTGACTAGGCTGCCTCATATCCGGCAGCTTAAACAGGCGTGTTGGCGGCATCTAAACGCTCTGAGATGCTTGAGCCACACCCGCTGGGGCGCCGACCGATCTACCCTGTTGCGGCTCTACCAGGCATTAATCCAGTCCCGTCTGGATTTTGGGAGCCTGGCTTATGGCTCAGCATCCCCATCTGCGTTGCGGGTGCTGGACCCCATTCTCCACAGTGGGATACGCCTTGCCATTGGTGCTTTCTGCACCGGCCCTGTGGACAGCATACTAGTGAAGGCAGGTGTCCCTCCACTGCGGTTACGACGCCAACAATTACTGGCTGCTTATGCTGCCCATGTTTTTAGCTTGCCCGGGCATCCAAATTACCGTGTCCTGTTCCCGCAGTCAGTCGTCCATCTGCCAGAGCGTCGGCCCCGGTCGGGTTGTCCGATCGCCGTATGCGTCAAAGAGCTCCTCTCTGGGCTTGGGTTTTTCCCAGTTCCACCTCCTTCCCAGTTCCACCTCCTTTCCAGGCACCTCTGAGCACGCCCCCATGGTGTGTGCCTCGCCCTTGCCTTCGGCTCGATTTGGCACAGGGCCCGAAGGACTCAGTCCCTCCGGAGGCCTTCAGATGCCACTTTTATTCCATCCTGGCCACGTATCAGGGCTCTTGAGTTGTTTACACCGACGGCTCGATGGTCGCTGATCGAGTCGGTTATGCGCTAACTCTAGGGGACCATTCCGAACAACGTTCCTTGCCGGCTGGCTGCAGCGTTTACACTGGTGAGCTGGTCGCCATCTTTCGTGCCCTAGAGTATATCCGCTTCTGCTCAGGTGAGTCCTTCGTTATCTGTAGCGATTCCCTGAGCGGTTTACGAGCTCTCGACCAGTGTTTCCCTCGTTCTCGTCTGGTGATGGCTATCCATGAGTCCCTGCATACTCTTGCGCGTTGCGGCCGCTCTGTGGTCTTCGTGTGAACCCCAGGCCATGTTGGGATACCTGGCAATGAGAATGTTGACCGCCTGGCGAAAGAGGCCGCTAGTAAATCATCTCTGGAGATTGGCCTCCCAGAGACTGATTTGCAGGCAGTCTTACGCCGCGAAGTTCTTTCGTTTTGGGACGCTGAATGGCGCAATCTGCCCACGCCCAACAAACTCCGTCCAATCAAGGCGGCGACGACGACTGTGTGGCGGTCGTCCATTCGGGTCTCCCGCCAGGGGTCTGTTGTCCTCTGCCGGCTGCGCATTGGGCACACTCGGCTTACGCACGGCCACTTATTGCGCCGTGAGGACGCACCCCTATGTCGCTGCGGCTCCGTTTTATCTGTGGTCCATATTTTATTGGAGTGTCCTCATTTAGCTGTGCTCAGGCTGTCGTTCGCACTGCCTGACACGCTCCCTGCCCTTTTAACAGATGACTCTGCTACGGCTGGCTTAGTTTTGTTTTATTCGGGCAGGGTTTTTTTATCATTTAATCTAAGTGTTTGTTTTATGTGGATTCTGATTTTTTTAATATGTTTTAAGTGGTTGGCTTTTCCTTTTTTTATTTCTATGGTCGGCCAACCACCGTCACACTCTGTGTGCTTTTAGTTCGTTTTGTCTGGTCTTTGTCTCAGTTTCTCTTGTTCTGTGTCGTCTGCGCTTTCTTCTGTTAATCGTTTTTATTCTCTGTGGGTGTTTTTAGTACTTGGAAAAAGGGACCGATGACCGTAGCAGTGTGGTCCCTTTACTCCCACACACCAACCAACCAATCGCTCGGTGCGTCTTATTTTTACGGAGTTTCTTGAGAGAACTGAATTTTCTTTCTTCCGGAGCACTAGAGGGAGGAGACTGTACTCGACCGGATGTCCGGTCTCTACTTGACGAGTTTTCGCTGTCGTGGTAGCCCGCACAGAACTTGGGTAGCGCTGAACTGGACTGCCGGTGAGCGTCGGCCGGCTGCAGTGTCGCGACTCGCTGGAGCGCCGTGCGCGGCCGCAGCTCGTCCAGCAGGCCGGCAGCCGTACCGGACTCGTGAGCAGTCAAAAAGTATGTCGCAGCACCGGCGGAGCACGGACTCTGATTTACGCCTCCCGGCACTGTGCCCACAGCGGATCCGTCAGTTTGATGGAGTAACAGAAGTCATCTACATATAAAACACTGTCCCCCACGTTAGCGAACAGGATAACCAGCCATTTCACAATAGAGGAATGATCCTAGTCTCTCAATGAAATTTCCCACGAATTATTAGCCAGTAAAATTGTTCTCGCTGTCGTGAATTTAAATTTTGAATAACCATGTATTGTCTAAGGCCAAAGAAATCCAATTGTCAAATGTTAGTAAATGTCATTGTGATACTGAAATGGTAGTGGTATTTAGTAATTGTAGAACTTCATTACTCAATACTCTGTGAATTAAATCTCTCCCAAATACTTCAATTAGAATATCTAGCATTTAATGAAGAGGTCAACTCATAGTTTGGCCCTGTTTTTAGTGCCAAATAGATTCCCTATTCTGCGCAAGGGTATCTGAATGAAAAGTGAGTTCTTGGTGGCGGTGTGGGTCTTCACAGCTTTGTCAGACTCTGGTTGTCACATTGAAAATTATGGTTGGCTGTTTTTGGGGAAGGAGACCAGACAGCGAGGTCATCGGTCTCATCGGATTAGGGAAGGACGGGGAAGGAAGTCGGCCGTGCCCTTTCAAAGGAACCATCCCGGCATTTGCCTGGAGCTATTTAGGTAAATCACGGAAAACCTAAATCAGGATGGCCGGACGCGGGATTGAACCGTCGTCCTCCCGAATGCGAGTCCAGTGAAAATTATGGAATCACTGCCCAGGCACCGGAGCGTTGACACTGTAGTACTTTACCCGAAGAGAGAATACCCAGCGCCGCTGGAGCCGTCAAATTTAACAAACGGTGTATACGAGACAGTATCACACCTAAATGTGCCAGGACTAAATAAAAACAAATCTACTGTCGCACAACATACGTGACATTCTTTCCTTGTATTTTACTGGTCACCCAATTACGTTCACAAACTCCAAAGTTTAAATTGTTCTTACGTTTAACTACACGTAGCTCGTTCACCTCTTGTCAGGCCCCCCAGGGGATCCACAACTCTTTTGTGGATACGTGCGTAGCGAGCACGGGGCTCCGAGCTAATGTGGCCTTCCTTCCTTTCCGGGCTGCATACCTTCCCTTTCCGCATCCTTCCCCATCCCCTGTCTTCACCCCCCCCCTCACCTCTGGCTCTTTCCTTCACTTTCTCCCCCTCTGGGAGTATGGTTTGCGCCTACGTCCGGAGACGGACGCTTGTCAATGTACCGCATTCTTCTTCTTCCTTGCTTGTATGTCTTCTTCCTTCCTTTGTCCTTCTCCATTCCTTACCTCTTCTCTTTACCCTTTTCTCCGCTGCGGCGTTTGAGACCCCCTCTTCTTTCCTTTCCCTTTCTCTTTCTTCCTCCCTGTGCGTGTCTGAAGGCCGACCCACGCACTTCCATGCGTAGCCGGTGACGGGGTAACGCGTAATTCCCCGCCCCGGGTAGACAGGTAGGACACGTACGTACCCCCTGGTAACGGCCAGGCCCAGGGAGGGGTGATTACCCGAGCTGATACCTTCCGAAAGTGCCGATTGGTCCCTCCGTCCGTTTGTCGGGAGGTGTGACCTGAGGTGTGAACAATCACCTAAGGCGGGTGTGCCCTCGGTGAGGGCCCCCACAAGGGAGGAGCGCGCCATCGGAGACGCCGGTAATCATGGGGGATTCTTCCGCAATGGTTTCCTCACCTTCCACTATGTCTGCTCACAAACGTAAGTTCACTGAGTCTCAGCCACAGACGGTTCTTCCATCGTTGCCACAGTTCCTTGTTGTTTCTCGGTCTGACGAAGGTCACGACTTTTCCACGGTCAACCCTTTCATTATTCAGAAAGGTGTCGACGCAATTGCGGGTCCTGTAAAGTCTTGTTCCAGACTACGGAATGGCACCCTGTTGTTGGAAACACACAGTGCCCTCCAGGCTCAAAAATTGCTGCGTACTTCTCTGCTCCACACCTTCCCTGTCCGGGTGGAACCGCACCGTACCTTAAATTCCTCGCGTGGAGTCGTTTATACACGCTCCCTCGATGGATTGTCTGACGAAGAAATTCAGCACTACCTGTCTGACCAGGGCGTCACCGCTGTTCATCGGGTTACGAAAAGGGTTGACTCGAACATCATTCCAACCCGCACTGTCTTCTTGACATTTGACAAAGTTCAACTCCCATCAAAAATCAAAGCAGGCTATGAGATAATTTCCGTTCGCCCTTATGTCCCGAACCCTACGCGTTGCTATCGATGTCAGCGGTTCAATCACACCAGCCAGTCCTGTTCCAATCCGGCCAAATGTGTTACGTGTGGCAGGGATGCCCATGAGGGTGCTTGTCCACCTCCATCCCCTCGCTGCATCAACTGTATGGGTGACCACGCTGCTTCCTCTCGAGATTGCCCTGTTTTTAAGGACGAAAAGCTGATCCAGGAAATAAGAGTGAAGGAAAAGGTGTCGACCTTTGCTGCTCGAAAGTTACTCGCCAGTCGACAGCCCACCGTGCCTCAGAAAGGAAAATACAGCGCTGTCCTTGCTTCTCCTCGGCCAACAAAGGAGGCGGCCACGCAGACTTGCGACCTCACATTTAGTACCACGGTCGTCAGATCGGCCAGCGCAAAGATCGCCCGTTCAACCTCACCTCTTTCGCCTGCCCACTCTATGGCTCACCCTTCGTCGAGTTCTGCTAAATCTCGAGCCCAAAAGTCAGACGCCAAGTCTTCAAAAAAAGAGCATTCTCGTGAAGAGTTTTTACGTACTGCAACTTCACAACCATCGGTTCCTCCTTCATCTAAACATACCTCCAAGAAGGCTACGAAGAAACACAGTTCCTCTCCTTCTCCGCCACGGCGTGTCCCATCTACAGCACCACCTGGCGGAAATCGCCCTCGGCCATCTTCTGTGTCGCCGAGGCGCACTGTTGGTGGCCGGTCAACTGGCCGATCGTTGGTGGCAGGAGCTGCTCCTGACCAACCTATGGATCAGGATCTTCTGCCTTCGACTGAATGCCATTCCATCCTGTCGGTCGCAAGCTCTGAGCAGTCGTTGGGTTGACAGCACCCTTGGTGACGTTCCTCCATTTTCTGTTCACCCTATGTCCATTATCCACTGGAATATCCGCGGCATTCGCGCCAATCGGGAGGAATTGTCGATCCTCTTACGATCCTACTCGCCGGTCATCTTCTGTCTTCAGGAAACAAAGCTGCGTCCCCATGACCGCTTTGTTCTCCCTCATTTTCAGTCCGTCCGATATGACCTCCCCTCTGTTGAAGGCACTCCAGCCCATGGAGGACTCATGATTCTGCTCCATGATACTCTCCATTATCACCCAATCCCCTTAAACACTTCCTTCCAAGCTGTCGCCGTCCGTCTTTCCCTTTCTGGATACACGTTCTCTCTTTGTACGGTATACATTCCATCGTCTACACCAATGGAACGAGCTGATCTCCTTCATCTTCTTGATCAGCTTCCACCCCCCTACTTGCTGGTTGGGGACTTCAATGCCCACCACCCGCTTTGGGGATCTCCACATCCTTGTCCACGTGGCTCACTATTGCTAGACGTCTTCCACCAAGCGGATCTAGTCTGCCTCAACACTGGGGTCCCCACATTTTTGTCTGCCTCCACGGCAAATTTATCCCATTTGGACCTTGCGGTCGGTACTGTTCCGCTAGCTCGGCGCTTCGAATGGTTCGCCCTTGATGATACACACTCGAGTGACCACTTTCCATGTGTTCTTCGACTGCAGCCTCAACTGCCATATATGCGCTCGCGACGCTGGAAGTTTGCCCAAGCCGATTGGACACTTTTTTCGTCTCTAGCGACATTCGATGACCGTCGCTTTCCCAGCGTCGACGATGAGGTCACACATTTTACCGACGTTATTCTCACAGCTGCGGAACGTTCAATACCACGCACCTCCGAATTGCCCCGGCGCCCTCCAGTTCCTAGGTGGAACGAGGCATGCCGTGACGCAATACGTGAGCGGCGACGTGCTCTTCGCATTTTCCGTCACCATCCAACTTTGTCCAACTGTATCCGATATAAGCAGCTCCGTGCGCGATGCCGTCGCGTCATCCGCGATAGCAAGAAGGCAAGCTGGAAATTCTTTACTAGCTCATTTAACAACTTCACTCCCTCCTCGGAAGTTTGGAGTCGGCTTCGACGGTTCTCAGGCGCGCCTAGTTTCTCCCCGGTCTCTGGGCTCACTGTCGCGCATGATACCTTAGTGGACCCCGTCGCAATTTCTAACTCATTGGGTCAGCACTTTGCTGAGATTTCGAGCTCTTCAAATTACCCGCCAGCGTTTCTCCCGAAGAAACGTGCAGCGGAAGTGCGACATCTTGCTTTCTCCTCTCAAAATCGCGAAAGCTACAATACTGTTTTCTCCATGCGCGAACTCCAACATGCACTCTCTTCTTCTCGCTCCTGCGCCCCAGGACCGGATGGTATCCATGTCCAAATGTTGCTGCATTTATCAACCCATAGCCTGCGTTACCTCCTTCGCCTTTATAATCGAATTTGGACCGACAGTACCTTTCCCAGGCGATGGCGGGAAGCTATCGTCGTTCCCGTTCCGAAACCTGGAAAGGACAAACATCTCCCCTCTAGCTATCGCCCCATTTCTCTCACGAGTAGTGTCTGTAAGGTTTTGGAGCGTATGGTGAATTACCGTTTAGCTTGGTGGCTGGAGTCCCGCAGTCTTTTAACACCAGCCCAATGCGGATTCCGAAAGCATCGTTCTGCTGTTGACCATCTTGTTGCTCTCTCCACTTATATCATGAACAATTTTCTCCGGAAACGCCAAACGGTAGCAATATTTTTTGATCTGGAGAGAGCGTACGATACCTGTTGGAGGACAGGCATCCTCCGCACACTGTTCTCTTGGGGCTTTAGAGGCCGGCTGCCCCTTTTTCTTCGCGAATTTATGGCAGAGCGCACATTTAGGGTGCGGGTGAACACTACTCTCTCCCGTACTTTCTCCCAAGAAAACGGGGTACCCCAGGGCTCCGTGCTGAGTGTTGTACTGTTTGCCATCGCCATTAATCCAATTATGGATTGTCTCCTTCCTGATGTCTCGGGCTCCCTCTTTGTGGACGATTTTGCGATCTACTACAGCTCTCAACGGACCAGCCTTCTTGAAAGACGTCTTCAAGGATGTCTCGATCGCCTCCACTCGTGGAGCATCGAAACCGGCTTCCGTTTCTCACCCAGTAAGACCGTTTGTGTAAATTTTTGGCGACGTAAGGAGTTTCTTCCGCCCTCCTTACATCTAGGTCCTGTCAACCTTCCGTTTTCCGACGTCGCAAAATTCTTGGGTCTTATGTTTGACAGAAAACTGTGCTGGTCCTCCCACGTTTCCTATCTTTCGGCTCGCTGTCTGCGTTCCCTTAACACCCTCCGTGTCCTGAATGGTACCTCTTGGGGAGCGGACCGGGTGGTCCTTCTCCGCCTCTATCGCGCCTTAGTGCGCTCGAAATTGGATTATGGAAGCATAGTCTACTCCTCTGCTCGGCCGTCTATTCTTCGGCGTCTCGACTCTATCCACCACCGTGGATTACGTTTAGTGTCTGGAGCTTTTTACACCAGCCCTGTGGAAAGCCTTTATGCTGAGACTGCTGAACCTCCACTGTCCAATCGGCGGGCAGTCCTTCTGAGTCGTTATGCTAGCCATCTGTCTTCCATGCCTGCTAATCCAGCCTATAACCTTTTTTTCGACGCCTCCTTTGATGTCGAGTATGCAGGCCGCTCCTCCTCCCTCCTACCCCCGGGAGTCCGCTTCCGTCAACTGCTCCATTCTCTTTCCTTCCGCTTTTCTAAAACCTTCTTGACAACTTGGGGTACAGCACCGCCTTGGCTCCGTCCCCGGATCGACTTGCTGAGAGACCTATGTCAATTTCCCAAGGATGGTACCCCTACACTTGTTTACCGTCGGGCATTTGCTGCTCTATGTGCACAAATGACGGAAGCCACATTTATTTACACCGATGGCTCGAAAACATCGTTAGGTGTAGGGAGTGCCTATATTGTTGGCGACACCCCAAATCACTTTCGGCTTCCCGACCAGTGTTCGGTTTATACTGCGGAGCTTTACGCTGTTCTCCAGGCTGTCCACTACATCCGCCGCCATCAGCGGATACAGTACGTAATCTGCTCAGATTCTCTCAGCTCTCTCCTCAGTCTCCAAGCTCTTTACCCTGTGCACCCTCTGGTCCACCGGATTCAGGACTGTCTGCGCTTGCTCCACCTGGGGGGCGTCTCAGTGGCGTTCCTCTGGCTCCCGGGACACGCTGGTATCTGTGGAAATGAGGCGGCCGATATAGCAGCCAAGGCTGCAGTCTCTCTTCCTCGGCCAGCTCTTCAGTCTCTTCCGTTTACCGATCTACGGAGCGGTTTATGTCGCCAAGTCACTCATTTATGGCATGCGCATTGGTCAACACTTCCCCACAATAAATTGCGGGAAGTGAAAGCCGTTCCTTGCGCTTGGACCTCTTCCTCCCGAACGCGTCGTCGGGAGGAGGTAATTTTAGCCCGACTCCGGATAGGGCACTGTCTTTTTAGTCATCGACATCTTTTAAGCGGTGATCCTCCCCCACTCTGTCCCCACTGCTCTCAGCTGTGGACGGTCAGACACCTTTTAATTGAATGCCCCTATTTTAATCCGTTACGCTCCCGTCTACAGCTATCGCCTGATCTATCGTCGATTTTAGCAGATGACACGCGCTCAGCTGACCGCGTTCTACAGTTTATTAGAGGCAGTGAAATGACGTCAGTCATTTGAACCTTTTTTTTGGGGGACAACCAACCCCTTTCTATAGTGGACTTTTAAGCATTCCTTCTGCCTTTAGTTTCTCAAATTTTCTGACTTTGATTCCATTGCTGCTGATTTTAAATTTCGTTTTTTTCCTGTTTTCTACGTCACGGGCTGGGCGCTAATGACCATAGAAGTTTTGCGCCCTAAAACCACAAACAAAAAAAAAAAAAAAAAAAAAAAAACCTCTTGTCAGTATACTGTCACCCTCACAACTGTATCAATTGCTGGCAAAATGTGATTTGTTTGTGTTAGTAAAGTGTTTGCAACCTTTTTATGTCTTATATGGGTGCAAAGGCTCATAAAAAAGATCTACAGAAACTCATTGAAGTGACTTTGAAAGTAAACATCACATGCACAAACTCTTTCACAAGGTTCAATCAGTCCACCACTAGATTCACCCCCACAGCAATGCCATAATTGAGACCTTTGTTCAGGACGTTCAAATACTGTTTGTTAAACTTGTTTCCAAGGTATAATAGTATGATTAAAACTAAGTAGCGCTTGATATGACGCAGATGCCGCATCATGACCAAAACCACATTACAAGTGAAACGAGAAACTTGCAAAACATAACACAAACAGAAGTAAAGTAGGACCACTATAAGAGCGAAGGACAGTAATATTATACGTCACACAAATAATAACCTTCAAGAACATAGTGTCAAAAGAAGGCTACAACATGAAAGTAGAATTTTTTGACCAAAATAATATAAAAATTATCGAGAAGGTATGCACAGAAAGACATCTTTAGTTGTGCATTACATTTGAGGTTGGATCCAAGGTAGTACTAAAAGCATAAGAGATTCCATGGAAATAAATCGAAGAACGCCATCATTGCGTGCCCAGCTCAAGATACGTAGAGAACTAATCCCGTTTACTCCAACGCTGGGCAATTAACCATGTTGTCAGTAAAACAACTCTATAAGTAATATGTATACACATAAGAGACAGAACACATTGTGGTGTCACCGCCAGACACCACACTTGCTAGGTGGTAGCCTTTAAATCGGCCGCGGTCCGTTAGTGGCGACACGCGGGTCCGACGTATACTATCAGTGATTGCAGCCCGAGCGCCGCCACACGGCAGGTCCAGGGAGACTTCCTAGCACTCGCCCCTGTTGTACAGCCGACTTTGCTAGCGATGGTTCACTGACAAAATACGCTCTCATTTGCCGAGACGATAGTTAGCATAGCCTTCAGCTGCGTCATTAGGTACGACCTAGCAAGTCGCCATTACCAGTTACTATTGATATTGTAAATAATGTACCGTCAAGAGCGACTTTCACCATTAATGGATTAAAGTTAAGCATTCCACCAGCACGTTAGTTTTTTTTTCTAAATTCTAATTTCCTTGTCCTGTTCCAGACCTCACGCCGACCTGCGTGAGCTAAAACGCGTGCCTTTCGGCTTCCTCTATTAATACTGTGTTGGCTCTCCTGCCAACCCACAACACACACTACAAAATGTTTGACGGTATTATGAATAAAATTACAAATGTAAAAATTCCAGAAAATGGAACCCCTATCAGTTGATATACACTGTATTTGAATACGCATGTTCATACCAGTTTCTTTGGCGCTTCAGAGACTTGTAAACAGCCAGAATATGGAGCTGCGGTCGGCAACGCCTACATAAGACAACAGGTGTCTGGCGCATGTGTTAAATCTTGATAACCTGCCATTGTAGCAGAAGTAACCGATCGAAGTGAGTTTGAACGTGGCGTTATACCCGGGGCACGAGCGATGGGACACAGCATCTCCAAGGTTGTGATGAAGTGGGGCTTTTCCGGCACGACCGTTTCACGAGTGTACCGTGAATATCAGGAATCCGATAAAACATCAAATCTCTGACATCGCTGCGGCCGGAAAAGGTCCCAGTCTTGCATGATCTTTCACGTTGGACGATTCCCTTCAGTCGTCGTTAGAAGTGCAAGCCTACCGCAGATTGCTGCAGAGTTCAATGCTGGGCCTTCAGCAAGTGCCACCGTGCGAACCATTCAACAAACCATTCATCGAAATGGGCTTTCCGAGTCGATGGCCCACTCGTAAATCTTTGTGTCGTGCACTCATCAAGGAAACACGTCTCGCCTGGGCTCGTCAACACCGACACTGATCTATTGATGACTGGAAACATGTTGCCTGGTCGAACGAGTATAGTTTCAAATTGTATCGAGCGGATTGACGTGTACAGGTGTGGAGACAACCTCGTGAATCCACGGACCCTGCATGTCAGCAGGGGACTGTTCAAGCTGGTGGAGGCTCTGTACCCCAATGTCACTCAGACAGGTGGCACGTACGTAAGGATCCTGTCTGACCACTTGCATCCATTCCGCGGACTTGTGTGGGACAATTCCAGCAGGACAACGTGACATCCGCCGACAATTGCTACACAGTTGCTCCAGGAACACTCTTCAGAGCTTAAACACTTCCGCTGGCCACCAAACTCCAGACATTAACATTATTGTGGATATCTGGGACGCCTTGCAACGTGCTGTTCGGGATATCTCCACCCCCTCGTACCCTTCCGGATTTATGGACAGCTCTGCAGGATTCACCGTGCCAATTTCCTCCAGCACTACTCCAAGACATTAGTCGAGTCCACGCCACGTCGTGTTGCGGCACTTCTGCGTGCTCGGGGGGGCCCTACACGATATTAGGCGGATGTACCAGTTAGTTTGGCTCTTTAGTGCCTGCATGTAAATTCTTAAATCCGAGCACATGCTAGCTTGTGTGCTGTTGGGTGGCATTATTGGTTGTGAATAATTATGTCTGTTGTCGTTGGTTTCCGAAAAATACCGAGTATATTTTCATTTTATGATACACGGACCAAACAACATACCACTGGAAAAAGAAACAAAATTGAGAAGAACTGTGATAACTGTTACTTGTAGCCATGTTTCGAAGAAGATCTAACACTATAGTGGACACATTATTCAAAATGAAAACCGAACACATGCCAGTCCCATAGATGAAATAACTTTAACCATTGTATTGTGGTTCGTTTGTGTCTCTGAATAGCCATATCTAGATGTTATTTCCGACAAAAATAATTTCATGTTCTTGAAACGGATTATACACCAGCTAGAAAAGCCCTAACAACAATTATTGAGATACCCCAGAAACCAGGACCACTTTCAAAATCATGAACGTACAAAATAAACTGTGAAGAACGCCCAAAATTTTATACTGGGCAAACAGGAAGAATAATTAGGTATTTTATCGTGTGCCCTTTACATTGTGTTCCAATATGCCATATTAGAAGTAATCCATCTATGTTACAGAAAGGCAAACTCATGGATTTAATAGAAGAAATTGTTTTACTGGTCTTGGAGGTGGGTGTAAAATTGAGTTTAAAATGAGCAAAACGAGTTGTGTGAAGTTAGCACCGCTTTTTATAGAAAGATACATTTTTTCACAGTTCTTGATAGATATGCCATAGTTGTAAATTCGTTTGTAAATAAATTTGTTTTCTTCGCTGTATTCTGCAGAACTATTCAATGTATGACATAGCTGATTCAGGAACCCTTTCCTTCTGATAGAATTCTTACTGTTGCCACAATAAATCACTTGTGCATACATTCCAACCGTATTGATCATTACAAAAATATAACCGTTGACCAACGGTGCACATTTCTTGTAGCGTTGTACAAAGCATTCAGCTTATCCGTTGTGAAAATACCACACTTGACGCTGTTGTAAAATTTACAATGGATGGCTTTCGTTTATCTACAGTGTCAGCATCTATCGAATTATCTTCATGCAAACGTAATGCCAGGATCTCACACTTTCCCTTTTTATGTATGGGAAACTGGAGTTCAGTATTATGGAATCCAAAAAAGGAACTGTGGGGAGCCTTTCTTTTACTGATAGCAAACTCTAGAGAAATCTCACGCTTGTTTTTCTTCATCGTGCCAACAAAAGATGATAATATAGAGCTGTGAAGGCAGAATTTATCATTCCAATACTAGTAAACCAGTTGTCCGCTTTCATATTTCGCCCTGACTGATGTTGTTCTGTGACTGTGTAAACCTATATATCAAAATGTTTATTGCTCAGTTGGTAAATCCTTTTGGTTGCAACACAGCGTATATTTCCAAATTATACAGGTAAAATACTTAAAATCTATGCTTCTGTGGATTCTTGTTTAATTCCATACTTGTTTTGATATTGGCGAAAACTGTACGCAGCTACCAGAAATCTAATACCCTCGGAAAAAATGTTGCAGTAGACTAGAAGCTAGCTTGTCTGTGTTTGCACCTTTCACAGAATCCTCCTAACAGTAAATATTCCCCAGATTGCTAATTGTCTCCTTTCATCACAAATAGCGCGACTGTAAAATCTAAGGCACACCGCAATAAATTTGAAACGTTTTATGTTCATTTGCGAGGTAAAAGCCTGGAAGATCTGTGTGGAACCGATGGGGATGCCATTCCAAAATTTGTTACTTTCGTTAACAACAATTAAAAACAAGACAGATGTTATTGAATTGAAAGCCTTCATCAATTGTTTTAACCACTCTCTCACGCTGAAATGCTTTGACGCACTCAAAATGCTGATAGGAATACAAAACTACAATAGACAAATATCGTCATCTATGAGGCAATTACAGCATCACAAAGGCTGCTCTAGCTGCGCCTATTGGTCCAGGTAAATTTCGAATAATATTATCCTCTTCTAACAATGTGCTTTGGATTTCTTCAACATGATCTAGTACATCCTACTTAAAATAATAAAATTCCTATAAAATGACGTAACCAGGCGCAGTGTATTAATTTGATACTTGCACTTAAATTCTGTTTGACGTGCAGACAGCAGACACTGACGATTAAACAGTTCACTTTACATTCTGAATTAGCTTGATAAACAAACAAATTAATTGCTGAAATGAAATACGAAAGGGCACAGTGGATAAAAACGAGCAATCGGCTCATCTTATCAAGAGAGCATTAGCGTCAATACTGAATCATACAACAATGAAAAGCTTATGGAGAAGGGAAGCTATTAGCGAGAAGGCGCCAATACTGCAAATTGTTGAAAAGTAATTTACACAAAATTTCGACATGCATCAATCTGAACAGCTGTGCCTGATGGAAGGATAATAAAAACTCAGGACCCCGAGCTAATGTGGCCCTCCTTCCTTTCCAGGCTGCATACCTTCCTTTTCCGCATCCTTCCCCATTCCCCATCTTGCCCCTCCCCTGCCTCCCTCACCTCCGCCTTTTTCCTTCCCTTTCTCCCCCTCTGGGAGTATGTTTTGTGCCTATGTCCGTAGATGGACGCTCGAAAATGTAAAACATTCTTTGCTTTCTCTGCTTGCAAGTCTTTGTCCTTCTCTTTTCATTCCCTCTTCTCTTTACCATTTTCTCCACTGCGGCGTTTGAGACCTCTCATCTTTCCTCTCCCTTTCGCTTTGTTGCTCCCTTTCGCTTTGTTGCTCCCTTTCGCTTTGTTGCTCCCTTTCGCTTTGTTGCTCCCTTTCGCTTTGTTGCTCCCTTTCGCTTTGTTGCTCCCTTTCGCTTTGTTGCTCCCTTTCGCTTTGTTGCTCCCTTTCGCTTTGTTGCTCCCTGTGTGTGTCTGAAGGCCGACCCATGCATTCCTGTGCATAGCCGGTGACGGGGTAACGCGTAATTCCCCGTCCCAGGTAGACAGGTAGGACACGTACGTACCCCCTGGTAATGGCCAGGCACAGGGAGGGGGTATTACCCGAGCTGATACCTTCTAAAAGTGCCGATTGGTCCCTCCGTCCGTTTGTCCGGAGGTGTGACCTGAGGTGTGAACAATCACCTAAGGCGGGAGTGCCCTCAGATAGGGCCCCCACAAGGAAGGAGCGCACCATTGGAGACGCCGGTAATCATGGGGATACTTCCGCAATGGTTTCCCCATAATCTACTATGTCTGCTTACAAGTGTAAGTTCAATGAGTCTCAGCCACGGACCGTTCTTCCATCGTTGCCACAGTACGTTCGTCCAACTGAGAAAAAACAAGGAAAAGACTTCTCCACAATCAACACTTTCATTATTCAGAAAGGTATCGATGCAATTGCAGGTCCTGTATTGTTCCAGATTATGAAATGGCACCTTGTTGTTAGAAACAGTCAGTGCCCTCCATGCACAAAAGTTGCTGCATACTTCACTGCTACACCCCTTCAGTGTCCGGGTGGAAGTGCACCTCACTTTAAATTCGTCATGTGGGGTCGTTTATACATGCTCCCTCGACGGATCGTCCGACGAGGAAATTCACAACTACCTGTCTGACCAGGGCGAAACGGCTGTTCGAGTCATGAAAAGGGTTGACACGAACATCGTTCCAACCCATACTGTCTTCTTGACATTTGACAAAGTTCAACTCCCATCGAAAATCAAAGCAGGCTATGAGATAATTTCCGTTCACCCTTACATCCCAAACCCTACGCGTTCTATCGGTGTCAGCGGTTAAATCATACCAGCCAGTCCTGTTCCAATCCGGCCAAATGTGTTGCGTGTGGCAAGGATGCCAATGAGGGTGCTTGTCCACCTCGATGCAACGAGGGGATGAACTGTATGGGTGACCACGCTGCTTCCTCTAGAGACTGAGCCTTTCATCTTCAAAAATGGGGCATTCAGGAAATCAGAGTGAAGGAAAAGGTGTCGACCTTTGCTGCTCAAAAATTATTCACCAGTCGAAAGCCCACTGTGCCTCACACAGGTAAATACAGCCCTATCCTTGCCTCTCCTCAGCCAACAAAGCAGGCGGCCACGCAGACTTGTGATCTCACCTTTAGTGCCACGGTTGTCAGATCGTCCAGCGCAAAGATCGCCCGTTCTACCTCCCCACTCTCGCCTGCTCACACTGTGGCTCGAGATTTTGTAGAACCCGATGAAGGGTGAGCCATAAAGTCAGACACCCGGACTTCCCAAAAAGAGCCTACTCGTGAAGATTTTTTATGTACCCCAACTTCACAACCATCGGTTCATCTCCTCTCCTTCTCCTTCACGGCGTGTCTCATCTACAGCACCAGCTCGCTATAACCGCCCTCGGCCGTCTTCTGTGTCGCCGAGGCGCACAGCTGGCGGCCGATCAACCGGTCGATCGCTGGTGGCAGGAGCTGCTCCTGAACAACCTATGGATCAGGATCTTCTGCCTTCGGCTGAATGCCATTCCATGCTGTCGGTCGCAAGCTCTGAGCAGTCGTTGAGTTGACGGCAACCTTGGTCACATTCCTCCATTTTCTGTCCACCCTATGTCCATTATCCATT
The DNA here is from genome assembly GCF_023864345.2 of Schistocerca serialis cubense. Lineage (NCBI taxonomy): Eukaryota > Metazoa > Arthropoda > Insecta > Orthoptera > Acrididae > Schistocerca > Schistocerca serialis. The sequence continues at coordinate 48,907,494 of NC_064645.1, forward strand.
GGAATATCGGCGGCATTCGAGCCGATCGTGATGAATTGTCGATCCTCTTAAGATCCTACTCGCCGGCCATCTTCTGTCTTCAGGAGACAAAGCTGCGTCCCCACGACCACTTAGTTTTCCCCCTTTTTCAATCAGTCCGATTTGGTCTCCCCTCTGTTGAAGTCACTCCAGCACATGGAGGACTCATGATTCTTGTCCATAATACTCTCCATTATTACCCAATCCCCTTAAACACTTGGTAATGTTTTTGTCATGCAAGAAGTGCAGTGATGGTACAGCATTTCAGTGAAGCTGTCATCTTCTTTCAACTTTACAAATGAGATATGGCAGATAATGAGATAGCAACTGTGAAAAGCCGATACAGCTGGCCGTGGGAGTGGTTGCAATGGTGTCCTGCTTCGGCGGATATGCTTCGCGCTATTGATGGCAAAATATTGAGTTATTTAAAGACAGCATATCGGGGATGGTATGTAGATATAGGCCCGGTTGTAGGGTCTTCAGACAAGATATGATCCATATCACTAAACGAAGATTCTCCACGAACGCCGATTGTTTTACTTCATGGCCTTGCTGCAGGAGAGGCTTTGTGGTGTCTTAATATGGATGCTTTGGCGAGAACGAGACCAGTTTATGCAATTGATTTATTGGGCTTTGGCAGGAGTTCAAGACCAAATTTTAGTTCAGATGCATTGGAAGCAGAGCAGCAGTTTTTTCGTTCTGTGGGGTAGTGGCGTCGTGAAATGAAACTGGAAAAAATTATTTTACTTGGACACAGCGTGGGCGGTTTCCTCGCTGCATCATATTCACTGACCTATCCAAACAGGTAGAGCTCGTTTTTCAAACTCCATTAAGATGATTGGCAATATAAAACAATTTATGACTTAAGCTATTGTATTGATTTTCAGACTCTTTCCTATTTCTATTTGAAAATAAGATACTTATAACGACGCCGGCCGGGCTCGCCGAGCGGTTCTAGGCGCTACAGTCTGGAACCGCGCTACCGTTATGGTCGCAGGTTCCAATAATACCTCGGACATGGATGTGTGTGATGTCGTTAGGTTAGTTAGGTTTAATTAGTTCTAAGTTCTAGGGGACTGATGACCTCAGAAGTTAAGTCCCATAGTGCTCAGAGCCATTTGAACCATTTTTTTTTTTTTTTTTTTTTTTTTTTTTTTTTTTTGAGCAAACTGGGACTTCTTTACTAGCTCATTTAACACCTTCACTCCCTCCTCGGAAGTCTGGAGTCGGATTCGGCGGTTATCTGGCGCGCCTAGTTTCTCTCCGGTCTCTAGGCTCACTGTCGCGCATGATAATTTAGTGGACCCCTTCGCAATGTCTAACTCATTGGGTCAACACTTTGAAGAGCTCTAAATCTCAGCAAATTACCCGCCAGCGTTTCTCCCGAAGAAACGTGCAGTGGAAGTGCAACCTCTTGCTTTCTCCTCTCAAAATATCTCAGGCTACAATACTGTTTCCTCCATGTGGGAACTCCAACATGCACTCTATACTTATCGATCTTTCGCCCCAGGACCGGATGGTATCCACATCGAAATGTTGCTGCATTTATCAACCCATAGTCTGCGTTACCTCCTTCGCATTTATAATCGAATTTGGACCGCCAGTACTTTTCCCAGACGATGGCGGGAAGCTATCGTCGTTCCTGTTCCGAAACCTGGAAAGGACAAACATCTCCCCTCTAGCTATCGCCCCATTTCTCTCACGAGTAGTGTCTGTAAGGTTTTGGAGCGTATGGTGAATTACTGTTTAGCTTGGTGGCTGGAGTCCCGCAGTCTTTTAACACCTGGCCAATGCGGTTTCCGAAAGCATTGTTTTGCAGTTGACCATCTCTCTCCACTTATATCATGAACAATTTTCTCCGGAAACGCAAAACGGTAGCAATATTTTTTGATCTGGCGAGAGCATACGATACCTGTTGGAGGACAGGCATCCTCCGCACACTGTTCTCTTGGGGCTTTCGAGGTCGGCTGCCCCCTTTTTCTTCGCGAATTTATGGCAGAGCGCACATTTAGAGTGCGGGTGAACACTACTCTCTCCCGTACTTTCTCCCAAGAAAACGGGGTACCCCAGGGCTCCTTGCCGAGTGTTGTACTGTTTGCCATTGCCATAAATCCCATTATGGATTGTCTCCTTCCTGATGTCTCGGGCTCCCTCTTTGTGGACGATTTTGCGATCTACTACAGCTCTCAACGGACCAGCCTTCTTGAACGACGTCTTCAAGGATGTCTCGATCGCCTCTACTCCTGGAGCACCGAAACCGGCTTCCGTTTTTCTCCCAGTAAGACAGTTTGTATTAATTTTTAGCGACGTAAGGAGTTTCTTCCGCTTTCCTTACATCTAGGACCTGTCAACCTTCCGTTTTCGGACGTCGCTAAATTCTTGGGTCTCATGTTTGACAGAAAACTGTGCTGGTCCTCCCACGTGCCCTATCTTTCGGCTCGCTGTCTGCGATCCCTCAATACCCTCCGTGTCCTGAATGGTACCTCCTGGGGAGTGGACTGAGTGATCCTTCTCCGCCTCTATCACGCCTTAGTGCGCTCGAAATTGGACTATGGAAGCATAGTTTACTCCTCTGCTCGGCCGTCTGTTCTTCGGCGTCTCGACTCTATCAACCACCGTGGATTACGTTTAGTGTCTGGCGCTTTTTACACCAGCCCTGTGGAAAGTCTTTATGCTGAGACTGCTGAACCTCCGCTGTCCAATCGGCGAGCAATCCTTCTGAGTCGTTATGCTAGCCATCTGTCTTCCATGCCTGCTAATTCAGCCCATGACATTTTCTTCGATGCCTCCTTTGATGTAGGGTATGCAGGCCGCCCTTCCTCCCTACAACTACCGGGAGTCCGCTTCCATCAACTGCTCCATTCTCTTTCCTTCCGCTTTCCTAAAACCTTCTTGACAACTTGGGGTACAGCACCGCCTTGGCTCCTTCCCCGGATCTGCCTGCTCCGTGACCTTTGTCGATTTCCCAAGGATGGTACCCCTTCATTTGCTGATCTATGTGCACAAATGACGGACACCACATTTATTTACACCGACGGCTCGAAAACATCGTTAGGTGTAGGGAGTGCCTATATTGTTGGCGACACCCCAAATCACTTTCGGCTTCCCGACCAGTGTTCGGTTTATACTGCGGAGCTTTACGCTGTTCTCCAGGCTGTCCACTACATCCGCCGCCATCAGCGCATACAGTACGTTATCTGCTCAGATTCTCTTAGCTCTCTCCTCTGTCTCCAAGCTCTTTATCCTGTGCACCCTCTGGTCCACCGGATTCAGGACTGTCTGCGCTTGCTCCACCTGGGGGGCGTGTCTCCGTGGCGTTCCTCTGGCTCCCGGGACACGCTGGTATCTGTGGAAATGAGGCGGCCGATATAGCGGCCAAGGCTGCAGTCTCTCTTGCTCGGCCAGCTATTCAATAGATTCCCTTCGCCGATCTACGGAGCGTTTTATGCCGTCGTGTTGTTCTTTTTTGGCACACACATTGGTCGACACTTCCCAATAATAAATTGCGGAACGTAAAAGCTCTTCCCTGTGCTTGGACCTCTTCCTCCCGAACTCGTCGTTGGGAGGAGGTAATTTTAACTAGACTCCGGATAGAGCACTGTCTTTTTAGCCATCGACATCTTTTAAGCGGCGCTCCTCTCCCACTCTGTCCCCACTGCTCTCAGCTGTGGACGGTAAGACACCTTTTGAGTGCCCCTATTTTACTCCGTTACGCGCCCGTCTAAAGATGTCGCCTGATATATCGTCGATTTTAGCAGATGACATGCGCTCAGCCGATCGTGTTCTCGAATTTATTAGTGCCAGTGAGATGACGTCAGTCATTTGTAGCTCTTTTTGGGGACAAACAACCCCCTTCTATAGTGGTTTTTAAGCTTTCCTTCTGTTTTTGGTTTCCCCCACTTTTTTGTTTTGCTCCCATTGCTGCTGGTTTCCAGTTTCGTTTTTTTTAGCTTTTCCTAAGTCACGGACCGAGCGCTAATGACCGTAGCAGTTTTTCGCCCTAAAACCATAACAAAAAAAACCCTGAGGCTTCTCAAGGCCGATAAATAATAAGCAAAGCACAGAAACAATGCAAAAGTCGTGGCACTACATCTGGTAACAGCGAACACGAATCGGCAAGTGACGTCAGCGTAGCAGTTACAATAGAGGTAGCATAAAAGCTTCTCGTGGTAGCATCAAAGCTAATGACAACAACAGCTGCACTTTTTGGGTGGCGCTCGCCGCGTCGTGTGAAGGCGCCCGCCAGCGCTGCAATTCGCTCCTTCATCTGCCCTTAATGACTATTCTCATGAGTGTGAGTAGTATTGTTACATTTAATCATGCTCGTTCAGTCAAAGCTCTTCTGCAGTCGGTGCTGTTGTGTAAGTGATATTTATGAACAGTAATACCAAAAAAAATGTACAATCTACCAGAATTGAAACGTCTTCTCAGCATGGAAGAATTTAAAGTAATCAATGACAGAAACATTCAATTCACTCCGTCTCATCCGGTCTTCCAAAAAGTTTCGAGCCGATATCGGCAATGGCATCGGACAATGTCTTCAAAACACATTTACACAATAATTAAAGAAGATCGTCATGATCTGCTTACTTTTGTTAGTAACACCTTCAGGCTGGAATGTTTCGTTGAAGAAAAAGACGATGACAGGAAAGACGAGTCGTGGAATGTTTTTGGTTCTTCGTGCAACAAGAACATGACCCCCCCCCCCCTGCGGGTCCGGGGATTAGAATAGGCCCGAGGTATTCCTGCCTGTCGTAAGAGGCGACTAAAAGGAGTCCCTCCCCCTCAAGGGGGAGTTAGCGCCTGCGTCCAGAGACGGACGGTTCCACGACCTCTATTTGCGGTCATTTTGCTTTTTCACTTCTCGTTTCTTCCTTCCTTTGGTTGGTTCCTTTCTTTGCTCTTCCCCACCTCACTGTCTTCCTTACTCTTTCCCCTGCAAAATCTCCTTGCCTTCTCATTGCCTTCTTCTCCTTGCCTTCTCTGGTCTCCGCCTCGGCGTTTGAGACAATCTGTCCTCTCTCTCCCTCTGTCTCTTCTTTTTCCTCTTCTTCCTTCCTCCCTGTGCGCGCCTGAAGGCCGACCCACGCGTTCCCACGCGTAGCCGGTGACGGGGTAACGCGTAATTCCCCGCCCTGGGTAGACATGTAAGGCACGCACGTACCCCCCTCGTAAAGGCCAGGCCCAGGGAGGGGTGATTGCCTGAGCTGATACCTTCTGACCATGCCGATTGGTCCCTCCGTCTGTTTCTCGGGAGGTGTGACCTGAGGTGTAAACATTCACCTAAGGCGGGAGTGCCCTCTGAGAGGGTCCCCATAGGGAAGGAGCGCGCCAACGGACACGCTGGCAATCATGGGGGATTCCTCCGCAATGGATTTCTCTTCTTCTCTCTCAACTTCTGCCCAAAAACGGAAACTTGACCAGCCACCAGTGACCAAAGTACTACCGCCCGCCCCACAGTTCCTCGTCGTTTCTCGATCTGAGGACTGAAAGGATTTTTCCTCTGTCAACCCTTTCGTTATCCAGCGTAGATGCCATTGCCGGATCTGTCAAATCTTGTACCAGGTTGCGTAACGGTACCTTATTACTAGAAACTGAGAGCGCCTTTCAGGCACAAAAACTGCTTCGGGCCACACTCCTGTACACGTTCCCTGTCCAGGTGGAGGCTCAACGAACTTTGAATTCGTCTCGTGGTGTGGTCTATACTAGATCCCTCGACGGATTGACTGACAAGGAGATTCAATCTTTCCTCGCTGAGCAGGGCGTGACGGCTGTCCATAGGGTCATGAAAAAGGTCGACAATGACCTTGTACCGACCCGGACACTTTTCTTGACCTTTGATAGTGTTAAGCTGCCATCGCGCATCAAGGCGGGCTACGAGGTTATTTCTGTTCGCCCCTATGTCCCGACATCTACGCGCTGCTACCAGTGTCAGCGTTTCAATCACACTCGACAGTCTTGTTCCAATGCGGCTAAATGTGTCACTTGAGGCAGGGATGCCCATGAGGGTGACAGTTCACACAACGAGGAGACGGAGGTGGACAGTTAGGGTGACCATGCCGCATCCTCCCGCGACTGTCCTGTCTATAAGGAAGAACGCTGTATCCAAGAAGTTCGGGTCAAAGAGAAAGTGTCCACCTCGGCTGCTCGCAAGCTATTGGCTAGTAGGAAGCCCACGCTGCTCCCAGCGGGGAAATACAGTACTGTCCTTGCCTCTCCTCGGACTACCAAGGAGGTGGCAACTCAGACATGCGATCTGACCTTCAGCACCACGGTCGTCCGTTCGGCCAGTGCTAAGATCGCGCGGTCGATGTCTCCTCTTCCTCCCATCACCCCACAGACACCAGCCCCTTCATCAGCTTCTGCTAAGACGAAGACCCAGAAGTCAGATGCACGGGCCTTCGAGAAGGAACCGTCCCGTGCAGACTTCCTACGTACCTCGACCTCCCAGCCTTCGACCGGTACTTCCACCAAACGACCTTCCAAGAAGGCTCATAGGAAGCACAGTTCTCCTTCTCCGCCACGGCGCATTTCTTCTCCTGCGCCACCCAGCGGTTGCCGCCCCAGGCCGTCATCCGTTTCGCCTGGCCGCACCGCTGGTAGCCGAACATCTGGCCGTTCACCGGCGGAGGAAGCTCCCCCTCCCGGCCATCTTACCAAGATGGCCGTTGAACCTATAGACCCAATGGACGATGACTGTCCGCCTACTGATAGCGGCGGCAGTGCTCGCTCGAAGCCAGGCCCTCGGCGGCCTTCGGGGTGACCCCTTCTTTCATCTTCCTTTTCTTCTTACGATGGCACTTATTCACTGGAATATTCGCAGCATTCGCTCCAACCGAGAGGACTTGAAGTTGCTGCTCCACTTGCACCGTCCGCTTGTCGTAGCCCTCCAGGAAACGAAGCTACGCCCATGCGATCAAATTGCCTTGGCACACTACACCTCTGTGCGTTTTGACCTACCCCCTGTGGTAGGTATCCCGGCTCATGGAGGGGTTATGTTGCTGGTCCGGGATGATATTTACTATGATCCCATCACGTTGCACACCGGCCTGCAGGCAGTTGCCATCCGCATTACTCTCCCCACTTTTACATTTTCCATTTGTACCGTTTACACTCCATCGTCATCTGCCGTTACCAGGGCAGACATGATGCAGCTTATTGCTCAGCTACCTGCCCCATTTTTGTTAACTGGAGACTTCAATGCCCACCATCCCCTTTGGGGCTCTCCGGCATCCTGCCCACGGGGCTCCCTGTTAGCAGACCTTTTCAACCAGCTCAATCTTGTCTGCCTCAATACTGGCGCCCCTACTTTTCTTTCGGACACGTCTCACACCTATTCCCATTTAGACCTCTCTATATGTACTACCTAACTTGCACGCCGGTTTGAGTGGTATGCACTTTCTGATACATATTCTAGCGACCACTTCCTGAGTGTTATCCATCTCCTGCAGCATACCCCCTCCCCGTGCTCATCTAGTTGGAACATCTCCAAAGCAGACTGCGGGCTCTTCACTTCCAGGGCGACCTTTCAGGATCAAACCTTCACAAGCTGCGATCGTCAGGTCGCACACCTCACGGAAGTCATTCTCACTGCTGCTGAATATTCCATCCCTCACCCTACTTCTTCTCCACGTCGCGTACCGGTCCCCTGGTGGACTGCAGCATGTAGAGACGCTTTACGTGCTCGTCGACGTGCTTTACGCACCTTTAAACGCCACCCTACAGTGGCGAATTGTATTAACTATAAACGATTACGTGCTCAGTGTCGTCGTGTTATTAAAGAAAGCAAGAAAGTCAGCTGGGTTGCTTTCGCAAGCACCTTCAACAGTTTTACTCCTCTTTCTTCTGTTGTCTGGGGTAGCCTGCGCCGGCTATCTGGTACTAAGGTCCACTCACCATTTTCTGGCTTGATGGTCGCGAATGACGTCCTTGTGGCCCCGGAGGATGTCTCCAATGCCTTCGGCCGCTTTTTCGCAGATGTTTCGAGCTCCGCTCATTACCACCCTGCCTTCCTCCCCCGCAAACAGGCAGAGGAGGCTAGGCCACCTAACTTCCGCTCCTCGAATCGTGAAAGTTATAATGCCCCATTCACCATGCGGGAAATCGGAAACGCACTTGCCCGGTCACGGTCCTCCGCTCCAGGGCCTGATTCTATTCATATTGAGATGCTGAAGAACCTTTCTCCTGCGGGGAAAGGTTTTCTTCTTCGTACTTACAATCGCATCTGGACTGAGGGACATGTTCCCACATGCTGGCGCGAGTCTATTGTTGTCCCGATTCCTAAGCCGGGGAAGGACAAGCACTTGCCTTCCAGTTATCGACCCATCTCGCTTACCAGCTGTGTCTGTAAAGTGATGGAGCGAATGGCTAACTCTCGTTTGGTTTGGCTGCTCGAGTCTCGACGCCTACTTACCAATGTACAATGTGGATTTCGTAGGCGCCGCTCTGCTGTTGACCATCTGGTTACCTTGTCGACCTTCATTATGAATAACTTCTTGCGGAAGCGCCCGACCGCGGCTGTGTTCTTTGATTTGGAGAAGGCTTACGACACCTGTTGGAGGGCGGGCATTCTCTGCACCATGCATACATGGGGTCTTCGCTGTCGCTTCCCTCTTTTTATTCGTTCCTTTTTGATGGATCGACAGTTCAGGGTATGTGTGGGTCCTGTCCTGTCAGACATCTTTCACCAGGAGAATGGTGTGCCACAGGGCTCAGTTTTGAGCGTCGCTATAGCGATCAATCCAATAATGGATTGCCTCCCAGCTGATGTATCAGGCTCCCTTTTCGTGGACGATTTTACCATCTATTGCAGCGCGCAGCGTACACGTGTCCTGGAGCGCTGTCTTCAGCGTTCTCTTGACCGTCTTTACTCCTGGAGTGTCGCCAATGGCTTCCGTTTTTCTGCCGAGAAGACGGTCTGTATTAACTTCTGGCGCTACAAGGAGTTTCTCCCACCGTCCTTACGACTCGGTCCCGTTGCTCTCCCATTCATGGAGACAACAAAATTTTTAGGTCTTACATTTGACAGGAAACTTAGCTGGTCTCCACATGTGTCATATTTGGCTGCCCGTTGTACCCGTTCTTTAAATGTCCTCCGTGTTCTCAGTGGTATGTCGTGGGGAGCGGATCGAACCGTCCTACTTCGTCTATATCGGTCGATCGTCCGCTCCAAGCTGGATTATGGGAGCTTCGTATACTCCTCTGCACGGCCATCCATCTTACGCCGCCTCAACTCCATACAACATCATGGTTTATGACTTGCGATCGGAGCGTTTCATACTAGTCCCGTAGAGGGTCTTCATGCTGACGCTGGCCAATTGCCACTCACCTACCGGCGCGATATACTGCTTTGTCGGTATGCCTGTCGGCTACTGTCAATGCCCGACCACCCGTCTTATCGTTCCTTTTTTGACGACTCTCTCGACCGTCAATACGGGTTGTATGTCACTGCCCTGCTACCCCCTGGAGTTCGCTTTCGTCGCCTCATTCAACACCTTAATTTTTCACTCCCTGCAACCTTTCGAGTGGGCGAGAGCCACACGCCACCTTGGCTCCAGGCTCAGGTTCGCGTTCACCTTGACCTCAGCTCGCTCCCAAAGGAGGTTACCCCCGGTTCGGTCTACCATCCCGTTTTGTCGAACTTCGTTCGAAGTTCATTAATATGACCTTCATTTATACAGATGGCTCTAAGACCAATGACGGGGTCGGGTGTTCTTTTATTGTCGGGGCACAAAGTTTCAAATACCGGCTCCATGGCCATTGTTCGGTCTTCACAGCTGAGCTCTTTGCCCTCTACCAGGCTGTTCTTTACATCTGCCGCCACCGACATTCTGCTTATGTCATCTGCTCCGATTCCCTGAGCGCCATCCAGAGCCTCATTGATCCGTATCCGGTTCACCCTTTCGCTCTCTTCAGTAGCTGGTGGACGTCGGTTCTTCGGTTAGCTTTATGTGGGTTCCTGGCCATGTCGGTATCCCTGGGAACGAAGCTGCAGATGCCGTGGCCAAGGCTGCGGTCCTCCAGCCTCGGACAGCTTCTTGTTGTGTACCTTCATCAGATTGTAGCAGGGTAATTTGTCGGCGCATTTTATCGCTGTGGCATGCCGATTGGGCTGCACTTACGGACAACAAGCTTCGGGCCTTGAAACCTCTTCCCGCGGCTTGGACGTCCTCCTCCCGCCCTTCTCGGCGGGAGGAGGTCGTTTTGGCCCGGTTACGAATTGGACACTGCCGGTTCAGCCATCGCCATCTGCTGACGGCTGCGCCGGCGCCGTTCTGCCCATGTGGGCAATTGCTGACGGTCCGCCACATTTTAACGTCCTGTCCGGATTTTAACACACTGCGTCTTGATCTTGGCCTGCCATGTACTCTAGATGCCATTTTAGCGGACGACCCACGAGCAGCTGCTCGCGTTCTTCGTTTTATCAACTTGACAAACCTCTCTAAGGACATTTGATTATGCTGTTTTTTTTATTCCTATGCCTGTCAGTCTGTCTTTTATCGAGTTTTCCCTTTTAGTTGTTGTTTTAAACTTGTGCCTCGCGGTGCATTCTTAACGTAGTCTGGGCGCTAATGACCATTGAAGTTGTGCGCCCTAAAACCACAAAAAAAAAATGACAAAGCAATTTGACTTACTACTGTCAGCAGAAAAATGGTCTACCATAAAACCAACAAAGAGGAAACTTCGGAAGTGTTGAAGACTGGAAATCGGGAAATGGACCAATTTGAAAGAAAAGGCACATGGAATTTTGTGATGTTCATAAATTTTATCAGCGGTCAAATACGCGTAAGTGTAGGAAAGTTAAAGTTCAAAGTACTTCTTGAAGGTCAAAGGAGAATGCGGAGCCACTTTAGAAGGGATTGCTCTGAAGAACCCAAAAAAGGACAACGATATTATTCTAAACTGCAGACTTTCAAACTTTTCAGACGATAGTAAATACTGGAAAAGAAGACAACTTCGTGGCACGAGAAGACAACAGGTAGCTGCTACATTGGTTGATAACAGGATGGCTGCAGCTCTTTGGGAAATGATGAAGCGAAAAATATGTCTTTCGGAGACAGGATTCCTCCTAATTTACCGAATGCTTGTATCTTGAGAAAGGCTAAAGAAGAGGAAAGGGACAATCGATTTGGTATAACAACTAGTAAGCCTGTTGAAAACCTGCAAATCGCAAAACATACAACCCATCTGGACGGAATTCACGCAGTCGGATTGGACACATTCTTCAGTATACATTGGCTGAAAGTTGCACAAATATTGTCATCAAATCAATAGCAGTGGATACGATTCAGTAGATGATACAGGTGGCGTTGCATTTAGAGTTATTTCATCATTAGTGGATCTGTCAAACAGGGCTGACTGATGTTATTTGGATGTTTACTAGTGACGTTTACTTCGCTGATGCACAAGTACTGATACAGGTATATGTACTAGGACTTAATTTCCACACAATCAGTTGTCCAACTTATCAGATGATATCCTCTAGGCATGACGCATCATTCTTGTCAATTTTTCTTTATGGAAATCGTCAGATCTAGAGCTCCCAAACCAAAAGTCATGGTAATTGATTTTGGTAGGGCTTTGTTGGTTGCCATTTCTAGAGCAATAGCCAATTACTTGGACTTCATTTGAATAGGTGTTATAGTCATATTATCTGTTGTTTTGCTTGAAAGAGTAATTCTACCCTCATGTTGTTCGCGAATAGATTTAAACCATTTTATGGTAATGATGTGATTGACTTGTCGAGGTGGAAATGATTCTCAAGAGGTAAAAAATCTGTAATGTAAATATGGGCCAAAACTCTAAGATAAAGTTTTTCTTGATATTGAAAGTGCTTTGCGCTCACTTTTGGTTGCTGCGTTGAGTGAACATCTTGGTACTGATGAGTGCGGCCAAGAATATTCGTCAATGGAACATCGGCGCCACCTTGATAACATTATCAGAGGTGGTCCTCGTCATTGATATATTGACGAAAAGAAAGAGGATGACAGGAAAACTGGTTCCAAAAGACAGTCGTCATAGAGTTCGAATCTGATGATATTGAAAACAAAGGAACCTACTGCAAATGCGTGGATTGATAGAGCAAAACGTATCTACAATGAAGCTGAAGTCATCGCGAATCAGACTAAGGCTGACAATCTCTTTGATGTGAATCTGTAAAACATTCCTAACGCTGCTGAGATGCTGAAATAGTTGATGTACTATATACCACTGTGGATAGCTGTGATGTATCCTTCTTTCCATATTCCTTTAATTTTGAAAATTGTCCTTCAGTCGCTGCTGACGAACGAATAGATAAAGACAATGGGCTTTGTCTACTCGTAAAGGCAGCTTGTCAAATTTATTTTTCAATATTTGATGTGGCTGTGTGAGGAAACAAAACTGTTAACGCCACTTACGATGGAAAAACAAGATTCAAAGCAAGCTGTGAAGCACAAACCAACCACTTTTCCCAAATGGATCCTCAAGCAAATTCAAATCTGCTACCTACAACTTGAAGGGAACGTGCTGTTTCGGTTCTTTGATGACCTTATTCATGCAAGCAATATCACTCAGTGATGTTTTCAAAAGTACCATTCAAATGGTGAGCCATCCATTTTTGGATCTGGTTTCGGATGTTTATAATTGTTTTATCCAAAACTGCTTAAAATGCTAGGAGAGATTTGATATTTTATATGTGATACCGTTCCTAAAGAAAAAGGAGTGATCCCTCGTAAAATATTGTCTCTGAATGTAGAGTTCGAATGTTGGGGAATTATACGAGACAATATTAAAAGATATCCCGATTTGCAACAGAAAGATATCGTGTCTGACGTGCCTAAATTCACGCTATGTGAAACTACATTATATTTCCGTTGATATGTATGTGCTTTTCAGACTTGGTTATAACTTCATGAAAGAGGCAGTAGATGCAACAAATGGAGGTCTATATTTATTGCATTTTATGATAGTTTTTAAAGGAAAGGAGTCGAAGAAAAGAAATTCAGATACTACTTGATGATGGATACTAGTATAACAACTTGTCCACTAACTGAAGACCAATCTCCTCCGAATCAAAGAAAGAAATGTGTGTTGCAAACGATCACGAAAGAAATCGTAGTCAACAATCAAGAGTACACTCTCGTTGGTGACATTCATTATAATAGCTCCATCAAACACTACACGGCATATGTCTTCGATGGAACCTACTGGAAGCAGTACAATGACCTGTATAAAGATGTACAGAGAGTTTCGAAAGAAACGTTAATTTCTCCACACCTGTTCATGTATGTCAAGACAGGAAACTTTTTAAATGGCAGCCACACGACCGACGAGACGAAACAAGTAGTTCCTACTCAGGAACTTTGCTAACACCTGATATCTAAATACGACAATTGGTTACCTTATAAAGCAAATACAGCTCTTATGTTGATTCTTAGTATCTTTGTTTCCGGAACCACAGCTTTCCTGTTTTAGTTACTAGAATAAGAGCATTTTATGCCCTAAATTTCTTATATATTTTTTGTACTTATTTTTCTTAGTTTCACACCTCATAAATTCTGTGCTTATTTATTACTGAATTCCCTACATATGTATTTCCTTCTGGGTTTTAGCGTATCCTGAAGAAGAGCTGTTAAGGGGACCTGTACACAACGGCCTGTAATTTTTACTGGTACTTTGAAATTTAATAATGCAAGACTGTCAATAGATTCAGGAATGAAACTTCTACAATTTTTTCACCTAGAGCTCACAGTATACCAATTCTTTGATAAATCTGTGGAATACATTGTGCAGAGAATATTGATGTTTTTCGTACATACTGAATTACACGTAATTATTATTTTAGATTCAATGTACTTACACACATTCCAAATAAGATAAAAAACTAATTTTGTTCTTTGAATTATCTTGTTGAAGCAGCAAACCACTAATATTTACCAGTTTCATGTTCTGATTATTTAAAAAAAAAAAATTAGGAGAAAAAATTGACTCTTATGTTATGTTCTTGTATTTTGACATACTGCAGTTTAAAATATTTAATCCATTGTTAAATAATGTGGTTCAGTATGTAGGCAAGCACTATATTATTATTCATCCATAGCTTTGTTTATGTAGCTTTAATAGTGGATGAGATACCGGTAACAGTATCTTTGTATGCAAACACGTTGATTACAGAAAATTGAAACTAAAGATTTGTATGTCATTTTCTTCTCAATGACGACATTGCAAGCCATTCCTGCTCCATAATCTTGTTGATACCTTCCGTGTCCTTTTAATTTTCTTTAGTTTTACTTTTCTTTGTTATTCTGGCCTCCTTTTTCATGCTTTCAGCAGCTTTTTCAGTTTATGTGACATGTTGCCTGTCCGCCCATACCAGCACAATTTTCATGTTGTTCCTAGTTTTGATGCCTGTTCTGCTCATTGTTTTTAATCTTTACTCCATCATTAAAACATATTACACGGTTGAAACGCATTCTGATTTTGTTTTATGCAATGTAAAAATTTTTCCTGCACATACGACAGTCGACAGGTTCTTCAAAGATATTACATAAACGAGGTTCTACGGAAAGTGCGGCGCCCAAATTATACAAAATGGCAGTTAAGCACGAGAATGACAAGGTACTGTACTTGAAGTGTATATTTTTAGAATAAGGAAGAACCAGAAGAATTTTATTTGGTAAAAAAGTAACTGTTTTGAGCTCTCATGACATCCACGACCCACTAACAGCTAAACGTATGCCCAGGACCCTCATGGATGAAAGTTAGGTGGCAACATCACCAGACGCTAAGCTACATAATATTGTTGCGAATTTATTCGTTACACACAGCACATGTTTTTAACGACAGCAATTTGAAACATTTGTTCTAGTTAGAAACGAAGTGTGGAAGCTTGATGAGTTAGGCTACAGTGAGAGTCACATTTCTATACGTTGTAAAGACTTTCAAGTATATTGAAATGAATATATTGTATAAACGAACTAAGTAGTATGTTAAAATCCTAATGAGTGATAAGGAGCTCAGAGTGTGTAAATGACATTGTTTCTCAAGTATTGTACATTAATATAGCGGTGTATTTGTACCCATCAAATAAGTTGCATAGTAACCACGCCAACAGCACTCCACTACAGCTCATTGTACCTCTAGTGCGCTTCTCTACAGGTGTGACACCATCTGGTTAGTGGCGCGTGTGAATGTATCTGCTCTCTCTCAGCTATCGGTTTATTTCAAAGAGAGAAGGCTCGTCAGTGCAAATCATCTAAGCGTGCACATCCCACGCTTCCACCTACAGTTACTACAGTCAGTCTTAAGATGGTGTACCGGCATTTGAACAAAGCTGAACATTTAGACGTTTCGTATTCAGTAGAATATATATCCGGATTTTCGGTGATCCGGATTACATCCGGTCCCCCCTAGTCCGGATAGAAGAGTTTCTTGCTTACTGTACTGCACATTGTAACATTGTTTGTCTCACATAATTCCAAAATAAAATTGAGAATTTACGATCCGTCCTCATAGCTGTACTTCCACCTAATCTCCTGCGTTCCAAATTTCGCAGAAGTTGTCCGACGACAATTGGAGTTTTTATCTGACAGCAAGTTCCACATCGGCGCACACCCACTGCGGAGTGAACACACAATCTATTTCATAATCCATTGGCGCCATGAAAATGTTACGAGGGTTTTTAGAAGAACTCTTCGGGTGCTATCCAGAACTGCCAACAGAATTGTTATACAAATTTATTTTTTTCCAAACTCACAATAACTCGGCAAAATTTTGGTATAGTGAAAAATTGTTTTCTTCCTGAAATACTGCAGAACTATTCGTGTTTTGAGCAGGGAACTCTAGAACTATTATATACATATCAAGAACTCTGAAAAAAATACATATTTCTCGTAAGAGGGGTGCTAACTTCACACGACTAGTAAGAAGACAAGCGAAATGGGAAATAACTGAGAACTTTTCACCAGTTCTACAAAGAAGCATTAGAGAAGTATAGAATGTAACATAATTATTAGCGAGTGCAGCGGTAATGACTGAGAATCGAGTAAAAACTGTTGCATTGCATAGTTTTCATTACAGTTTTACGCTTATGTGATATTTAGCGTTAGAGTAGTGTGATATATAAGATCTGTGGAACGATATTTAATAGCTGGTAATCATTAGTGTAAATATGATAATGTAAATATAATTATTAACAAACCTGTATATGGTTTTGTTCTCAGAATTTCTGTAAGATAATATACTTAACCCGAGGAAGATTACGAATGAGCCCATTAGGACTATGTGGAGCTATTCATGTTTTAATTACAAAGTACTTAGAAGTGTGGGCACAAAGAAAGGCAAATACACGCCACTTTCATTCTTTTGTTGTGGACTTTTTTTCTTTCTTGTGACCACCTCGTTTTCTTAGTGCGTTCACTGGCATCACTGTTTGCTCGCCTTATCTGTCCGTGAGTGGCAGCAGCGGCGTTTATCGATAGCGAATACTGCGGTACTATCTTTGGAGTGACCTCTGGTATTTCCAGGTCGTCGTGTGTTGGAGTTCAGTTGGGGTGACGGAGCAACGGTGAGGTCCGCACAGCCAGTACTCGCCCGACCGCTGGGGCCATGCATGCACTGCCCGACGGAAGCATGTGGTCGTGAGAGTGACACACAAGTGAAGGTTACACTACTGGAATATAACGATCCACTCAAACTCGCTGAATCCGGTCCTTGACGTGGTCGTGCAAAGTGACCTCAGGGCAATAAGTTGTCAGTTTAAGATTCATACTGGGACCTTTCCGTGCCTGACTTGGGTGGGAACGACCGTTGATTGGTCGTCTCAGTGGACGACGTGTATTTGGATTTTCGAGCGCCTCTGGCTCCTCTGTGTTGGTGTGGACATGTAATTCGTCCTGTTGGTCCACAGTGACTGGTTTTAATATTGTTTGAGTTGTTTGTGGAATTGTTTTCGCGGATCCGTGTGTATCTTGTGAGGTCTGAATGAGCCGTCTGCATGCTGGATTAAGCAGGTCGGTCGCGACGGAGCAGCGAGCAGCTCCACGCATCGCGTATGCAGGCCGGGACCGCTGACAGCGTGCAGACACTAGGATCGAGAGGCTGTAGTCGTGAGGGTGACGACCTCGTTGTCCACCGAACCCAGGACGTTTGAAGTTGAGTGAGCTTTACTCCAGTAGTGTACTTTCCCCGTCTTGCCGATGCTGTCGACAGCCTCCTTGATTGCGATGTGGATTGTAGTTTCTTTTGTCTACCTTGGTTGTAGTGGTTCCTTCTGCCGTTCGATGTTTTAAACGCCGGATTCTGAAGACGCAATGCTGTCTGCCACTTCGCCCTAGATTGAATTATTCCATCGTTGTACTGGTTATCACACGTTAGGTGGATTTGGTAAGAGAATTGATCGGCGTTTAAACGTTTCCTAGTTTGAGTTTCCATCCTGTTATGCTCACCTAACTCTTGGCTGTCTCACCATTTACGCAGCTGTAGGGACTTTTCTCAACTCGATCCTTGGAGCAGTCTGTGGATCACTCCCTTCTTTACTTGGTCTAATTGTATTAATTGGTTAAAAATAAATGCTTTTATTTCAATTATTCCTATTGCTTGTGGCCTTCAGCCGGCAAATAATTCTAATTGTTTTCAAAAAAGCTACACTGATGGCTAAAGGCCTTATTAAGAACAAGTAATTTTTTAAAATGGTTAAGGAAATAAAGTGTACGTGTTTACTGTGCAACCAACGGTCACAGATTAGGCCCCGTCCACACCAAATCCTTCCCTAAGACCCATGTTTCAGTTGTTTTAAAAAATATCACCTTAAATAAAGTGACTGTCATTCAAGCTACACCTGAATCCAGACAGACCCACAAAGCAAATAGTTGAATTCTTTGAAAACAGGAGTAAATCTAAAAGAGACCCAATGAAATGGATTGGTGAAATTAAAACAGATACGAAAGTAGCAGGAATTACACCTGAGGATATCCAAAACAGGGAAATCTTCAGACCCAAAATTCACAAGTGGCAAGTTGACCAAGAGGAGAAACCAAAGAAGAATTCTTTTGATGTGTCCACAGAATCTTAATCTGCGTTTTCTAATGTCACTGTGAATATTAAAGTATTGTTTGATTTCCTGTTTGCCTCTGAGCCGATACTGTTCATGTACATGTATTGGACCTAACATTTCTCTTACGATCTTCCATTCTTTTTTTCGAATGTTTCCTATGTCTGTTTTCCTGTTTAAAATTAGTGTCTCTGATCCACATAGGGATTCTGGTTTTATGATGGTATTGCAATGTCGTAGTTTTGTGCGCTTGGAGACACATGTTTTACTGTAGATATTTGAGTGAGTCGATAAGCAGTGTCCATCTTTCGGTACCTGACGCCGTTGGCTTTCGTTTCTATTCCGTTCTCTTGAATCGTTTTACCGAGATATTAAAATATGGCAAACTCAAACGAGTCCCACAATTTAGTCTCCATGAATTTTTGGTGTTTGTTTGTTGCAAGTCATATATTCTGTCTTTGCGGATAAAGTCTGCCTGCAAGTATTTTCTGAAGTTTCTTTCAGGAGTTCAATCTGTTTTTTGGCTGTTTAAACATCGCGAATTAAGATAGCTAGATCGTCTCAAAATGCTAAGCAATCTGTCAATTTTTCTCTGACCATTCTTGTATCACCTTTCAATTACTCTTGGCAATCTTGAGGACTGATTTCAGTTTGCGCCAAACAAAGGACGCAGTTGAACAGTAGTGGAGAGAGTCCATGCCCATGCCTTTGAACCTTTCCTGATCAAAACAGGAGTAAGACTGAGATTTACCCCATAAATTTGACTTTGATAGACACTTGCAATCATACAACAGACATTAGATTTTGTGTTTTCAGATCTAAAACCTGTAATTGTAATATCTGGAATAATGATTGCACATTTGCTAACTTAAAAAGAAGCCTACGATTCAGTTGATCGTCAAAACTAATCTTAAGGTCAGAAAAATGTAGTTTAAGACATCAGAGAATAAGTGGCATTTTCTCTGGACATGAACGACCAGGTCTGAATCCTGCCTGATATTCTCCAGTTTCTGGTTCTAGTTATTGTTGTGCTATCGAGAAGGCACTGGGATAGAATTTTGTAAGCTACTGATACCAAAGAGATTCTTGTGCAAACAACTATAGAGGAGAAGGGAGAGATCGGATGTAGAGGACGAATTAATGCAAAACATTTGGCAAACAGAACGAATTCCAGACGACTGGAAAAATGCTTTATTTCGGTGATTTCCATTATAGTATTTGGGCCTGCTGATTTGAGGATTTCCGCTACGATTCCATCTTCACAAGCAGCTTTATTGTTTTTAATACGTTTGATCTGTTTGGGGATTTCCTCTACATCCGGTGATAATGAGTTTGGGTTCGTCGATTCAGGTTCCTGAGGCGGAAAACTTTGCGAAGAACTTGGTACTAGGCAGTTGAGCAGTTTTTCAAAATATCTTCCAACACAATTTTCTTGATTGTTCAGAAAGGCCCTTACAGGACCTGCAACATGCGGTCGTGCATTATCCTGCTGAAATGTAAGGTTTCGCAGGGATTGATGAAGTGTAGAGCTACAGGTCGTAACGCATCTGAACGGGACCGAGGTTGGAACGAGGCTATGGGGCCCTATTCTGTATCGTTCATACCGATCGGTGTAGTGGAGGATATTAGTGTTTAACGTCCCGTCGACAACGAGGTCATTAGAGACGGAGCGCAAGCTCGGGTGAGGGAAGGATAGGGAAGGAAATCGGCCGTGCCCTTTCAAAGGAACCATCCCGGCATTTGCCTGAAGCGATTTAGGGAAATCACGGAAAACCTAAATCAGGATGGCCGGAGACGGGATTGAACCGTCGTCCTCCCGAATGCGAGTCCAGTGTGCTAACCACTGCGCCACCTCGCTCGGTGATCGGTGTAGTAGGTTAGTCTCAGTAGTGACGTCATTTTCGCCGGCCGAAGTGGCCGAGCAGTTCTAGGCGCTGCAGTCTGAAACCGCGCGATC
This sequence comes from Schistocerca serialis cubense, assembly GCF_023864345.2. Lineage (NCBI taxonomy): Eukaryota > Metazoa > Arthropoda > Insecta > Orthoptera > Acrididae > Schistocerca > Schistocerca serialis. Next base: position 48,927,500 of record NC_064645.1, read on the forward strand.
GCTGCAGTCGCAGGTTCGAATGCTGCCTTGGGCATGGATGAGTGTCATGCCCTTAGGTTAGTTAGGTTTAAGTAGTTCTAAGTTCTAGGGGACTGATGACCTCAGAGGTAAAGTCCCATAGTGCTCAGAGCCATTGGAACCATTTTTTGATGTCATTTTCGGTTCTTTATCGAAATATCCTATTCAGTAAGCTTCTGAGACCTGTTACCGAACGGTCCTGCCACCGATTTTACGACAATTGTACCGAGAAGTTTTGGATTTCGGTCTGGCCCTGTCGATGGGTGAGCTTTGGTTTATGTACTCCTATAATTTATTTTAAACATATTTACCGGTTTTAGCTTTGGATTGAGTGATGTGTTACTAAAGAATCACCAGAGGACGCATCCGATTGGAAAGTATTTCTAACAAAGGAAAATAGTCTCTTATGAACTCATAGTTATGTTAGGTTGTTACTTTGAATGATTATATAAAAAAAAAAGTTTTCGGTCAATAAGAATAACACATATTTCGTGAGAATAAACTCTTATTTGTATAAAGATCATCAAATATCAAGACATAGGCTCTGCTTACATATATTACATGAGTGTGAACTAACGTTACTAGTGAATTTGTGTACTTTTCCCTACAAGTGGTTTAGTTAGTAATTATCGACGCGTGTTTACAACTTTCAAGTAACAATAGAAAGCAAAATTTGAAGCCTGATATTGAAAACCTTCCAATCAATCACGCATTTATGACTTACGCAGCACCGTTTGGCAACGAAGACAACCTACGTTCCTCTACGCAATAGTACAACAATTGAGCACTACGTTTCTGTTGTTTGGCGTGGCCAAGTGGTTTGCGCGCGAGAATGCGATAGGAAAGGACACGGTTTTTTTTCCCTCTTCATATATGCAACACTTTCTTCGGCGCTTCAGTGTATATTCTAGTGGGTAATGTCGGAAGCTCCATGAGAGAGTTTGCTGATTGTGCCGTTGTCTGCAGCAACAGCTTAGGACCGTAGCGAATTGCTAGAGGGCGTCCAGAGGATCGACGCGTGGTGCAGCCTCTGGCAGTTCACCCTGAATGTAAGGATATATAACGTGTTACAACTAAATAGGCGAAGAAATCGATTGCTGTTAGATTACACGGTGGTGAGAGAAAAAGATGCCTACGAGTAGCTATGCACAACGACTTAGCCTGGCACCTGCTTTTCCTACAGTTTGAGATCGGTTGGAAGAATTTATATAAAATGGAACTCATCCACGAAAGAAGTGGCTTGTCGCGTGTGGTTGTGAATTGCCCAATTCGGCCTGCCGGGTCTTTATCTGTGCGACCCGTTCTCACGGCCGAGAGAAGGTGACCTTCAGCATTGTGCCGAAAATTATACAACTCTGTTGGAACCTGTTCCGAACTTGTACATGATCGGCTGCCGGAGATGTTCTGGAATGATAGTTCAGAGAGAGAGAGAGAGAGAGAGAGAGAGAGAGAGAGAGGAAGGGAACGCATTTTGGGCGTATAAATAGAGGAGGCGGGGTAGGCGCAGGCAGTCCTTCCCCAGCCGAACCATGAGCCTGGTGTCCGCCGGCTACGTGGCGCTGGTCTGGCTGGCTGCCGGCTTGCTGGCAGTCGCCACCTGGCTGTGGGCCGCCCGCCGCCGGACGTCGATCCCAGGACCCCCGGCGCTGCCGCTGCTGGAAAACGCGCTCAGCTTCTACCGGCTGTCCGTGCTGTGGGGCCGCCTCGCGGAGCTGCACACCCGCTATGGGGACATCTTCAGGTTGTACTTGTACTCTGGCGCACTGCTGGGGTACAGTACTACGTCTGCGTCTACGTCTACACGATTACTCTTCTGTCCAAAATTAAGTGTCTGGCAGAGGAGCCATCGAACCATCTTGAAGCTGTTTCTCTACCGTTCTACTCCGGAACAGCTCGCGGGGAAAGCGAACACTTAAATCTTTCTGTGCGATCTCTGGTTTCTCTTATGTTATCGTGTTCTGTGGATGCCAACAAAATATTTGCACACTCTGAGCAGGAAGAGGGCGATTGAAATTACATGAGAAGATCCTGCCGCAACGAAAAACACCTTTGTCTCAATCATAGCCACCTCAATTCTCCCCTATATCGCGATCGTACAAAATTTTTTCTGTGTCCCCCATCGATCATATCTCATGCGGATTCGACACCACATAGCATTTCTCTAGAAAAGGACGTACAAGCATAGCGTAAGCAGTCACTTTAGTAGAGCTCTTATATTATCTCAGGGTTCTGTAAATAAATCTTAGCCTTTTGTTTGCTTTATCCACACCATTAGCTATACGATTGTTGCAACTTAAGTTATTTGTAACTGTAATCCCTAAGTATTTAAGTGAACCTACAGCCTTTAGATTTGTGTAACCGAACTTCAGAGTGTTGCTTTTGGTACTCATCTGTATCGTGCGAAAAGTGGCAAATGACTCCAAATAATGAAAAGTGTGACGTCATCCACATATCTTATCTAAATCGTTTCGCAATTTGTTTTGATCATCTGATGACTTTGCAGATGATGCTGTCATTCATCGTCTTATAAACAATCTAAGAATGCTACTCAGATTATCTCCTAAGTTGTTTATGTACTTAAGGAACAACAGAGCGAGTATATCACTTCCTTGGGGAACGTAAGATTTTGGTTCTGTTTTACTCAATAACTTTCCATCCATTACTACGAACTGCGACATTTCTGACAGGTAATCACGAATCATGTCACCCAACTGACACGATACTCCATAGGCACACTGTTTAATTAGAAGTGGCCTGTGCAGTGCGGTGTGTAAATCTAAAAATATCGAATCGGTTTGACATCCTCTGTCAATTGCTCTTTATTCTCACGAAGTAAGAGTGCAACTTGTTTTTCACAAAAAAAACCGATATTTTCTGAATCCGTGTTGGTTGTCTGTCAATAAATTGTCTTCTACGTAATTCATAATGTTCGAACACATCATATGTTCCAAAACCCGGAGTCTGTAATGCAATGGATTACTCCTGTTTCTTTTCTTGGGTATTGGTGTGACTTCTGCAACCTTCCAGTCTTTAGGTACGGATCTCTTTACTAGCGATCGGTTATATTTGACTGCTAAATGTGGACCCAACGTACACTATGTGATCAAAAGTATCCGCACACCTCCAAAACCATACGTTTTTCATGTTAGGTGGATTGAGCTGCCACCTTTTGCCAGGTACTCCATATCGGCGACCTCAGTAGTCATTAGACATGGTGAACGAGCAGAATGGGGTTCTCTGCGCAACTCACGGACTTCCAACGTTGTCAGTTGATTGGAAATCTCGTGTACAGACGTATAACACAAGTGACACCCAAACTCCTAAACATCCCTAGGTCCACTGTTTTCGATGTGACAGTGAAGTGGAAACGCGAAGGGACACGTACAGTACAAAAGCGTACAGGCCGACATCGTCTATTGACTGACAGAGAAGAGGATCGTAATGTGTAATATGCAGATATCTATCCAGACATCACGCAAGAATTCCAAGCTGCATCAGGATCCACTGCAAGTACGATGACAGTTAGGCGGGAGGTGAGAAAACTTGGATTTCATGGTCGAGCGGCTGCTCATAAGCCACACAAACGACGCCTGGCCTGGTGTAAGGAGCGTAATCGTTGGACGATTGAACAGTGGAAAAACGTTGTGTGGAGCGACGAATCACGGTACACAATGTGGCGATCCGACGGCAGGGTGTGGGTATGACGGATGGCCGGTGAACGTCATCTGACAGCGTGTGTAGTGCCAACAGTAAAATTCGGAAGCGGTGGCTTATGGTGTGGTCGTGTTTTTCAGGGAAGGGGGCTAGCACCCCTTATTTATGTGTCACTATCGCAGCACAGGTCTACATTGATGTTTTCAGCACCTTCTTGCTTCCCACTGTTGAAGACCAATTCGGTGAAGGCGATTGCATCTTTCGACACAATCGGGCACCTGTTCATTATGCACGGCCTGTGGCGGAGTGGTTACACGACAGTAACATCCCTGTAATGGACTGGCATGCACTGAGTCCTGACTTGAATCCATCCTTTGGGATGTTTTGGAACGCCGACTTCGTGCCAGGCCCCACCGACCGACGTCGATACCTCTCCTCAGTGCAGCACTGCGTGAACAATGGACTGCCATTCCCCAAGAAAACTTCCAGCAGATGACTGAACGTATACCTGCGAGAGTGGAAGCTGTCATCAGGGCTAAGGGTGGACCAACACCATATTGAATTCCAGCATTACGATGGAGGGAGTCACGAACTTGTAAGTCATTTTCAGCCAGGTGTCCGGATACTTTTGCTCACATAGTGTATCAGCATATTTTGAGAGCAACCTGAATGGTGTACAAGCAGGACCAGAGGCCTCACATTTATTCGGCGAAGGAAATTCGGAAAACCCTATTTAGTAACTCTGGTGACGTCACTGACGACAGCGCCACTAAAACATTGTTATCGCGCACAGAAGGCATTGATTGTATCTTTCCGCCGGTGTACTTCGCATACAACCACAATCTTTTTGGATTTTCTTCGAGATAGAGTTAGGTTGTAGGTAGTATTACAAGCATCCCGCATTTGAGTTCGCGATACATGTCGACCTTCTGTAGAACTTCACCAATTTTGAGGTTTTTGCGTTCTATTAAATTTGGCATCCTTTTTTGGTTGCTTCTGTAACAGTGTTCTGACCTGTTTACTGTACCATGGGCGAGAATTACCATTTCTTGTTATTTGCTATAAGTCTCTCAATACTATTTCTTTGAATTTAAACCACATTTGGTGAATTCTTATATATTCAGATTAGAAGTAGTCTAGTGTGTCTCTTAGGAACGCTAACTACTATCTTACTGGCGACCACCAGCGTTGAAATCTGTTCCTACAGGCTCCATTATGCATTTAGAATATGGACACGGGTTCGCAACAGTGTCCAGGAATCATCAGACAGCAGTTGAGACAGCTAGCATTAGGAAACAGTGAAAATAAGGCCATAGTCGCCAAACGTTGGTGCCACGAACATCTTGAACAGATTCCGTTCTGCTACCAGTAACGATATTTATTGTTTAATATGATACATTGCTGCGCCTTTTGTGCATGTTTTGCTCATTATAAGGCGTTTTCTGTTGCTTGCGAATAAAGTTGTGTGTACCATAATCTTGACGAAGTCGCTTCTTGTGACAAAATTATGTTTTAGGGAAAAAGGGATTTGGGGGAAGGCGGACGGACGGGGGGTGGTGGGGGGAGGGGAGGGTAGGAAGTGGAGTGAGTAATTTACAACCAGTGCTGTTGGTGTGCTCACTGCCTATAATATTGTAGTGGAATTCTTCAATATAATGTAATCTTTCTACCAAGAAATACGTGTAAATAAAGGTTGACAGACATAGATCGTAGGCGAAATCTGTGACAGGCAAAGAAAACGTTACGTAATTAGTGCTGCATGCTAACTGATGCCGAAATATCGTGATGCGTCTAATGCAGGCAGTTCCACGACCCAGAGTACGCAGCTCCGTCTACACACGTGTTCAGCGAACCACTGTGAAGTGTGTGGCAAAGCGCACATAGCGCGGTACGACGTGCTACGGTTTCTTCCGTTTCCTGTCGCGAGTGGAACGCGGAAAGACTACATAAATGGCTCTCTGCATGCTGTAATTAGCCCAAGTTAGTTCTGGTAGGGACCGTGAACCCATGTATGGAACGATGGACAATACAGGGTGAGTCACCTGACGTTACCGCTGGATATATTTCGTAAACCACATCAAATACTGACGAACCGATTCCACAGACCGAACGTGAGGAGAGGGGCTAGTGTAATTGTTTAATACAAACCATAAAAAAATGCACGGAAGTATGTTTTTAACACAAACCTACGTTTTTTTTAATGGAACCCCGTTAGTTTTGTTAGCACATCTGAACATATAAACAAATACGTAATCAGTGCCGTTTGTTGCATTGTAAAATGTTAATTACATCCGGAGATATTGTAACCTAAAGTTGACGCTTGAAACCTCTGACGTTCAGTTGCGTGTTGTAACAAACACGGGCCACGGTCGGCGAGCAGCATCTGCAGGGACATGTTTACGATGACGACCGTGTTTACGAGTGTGGCTGTAGTGCACTGTTGTGGTTTGGTCTAGCTGTCGGTGTCCGCATGTAGCGCTTGCTGCTATTGTTATTCTGCATTCGTCTCCGCACGCAGACCAACTGTAGTACACCGTGTTACCAGACGTCTGTGATAGTGTAGTGTTGTAGGAACTGTGGCCATGGTGTATTCGAACTCTGAAAAGGCGGAGATGATACTCATCTATGGCGAGTGTCGACGAAATGCAGCTGAAGCCTGCAGGGTGTATGCAGAACGGTACCCGGACAGAGAGCATCCAACGTGCCGCACATTGCAAAACATCTACCGCCAACTGTATGCAACAGGTATGGTCGTAGCACGCAAACGTGTCCGTAACAGGCCCGTCACAGGAGAAGCGGGTGCAGTTGGTGTGTTAGCTGCTGTTGACCTGAACCCACACATGAGTACGCGGGACATTGCGAGAGCCGGTGGACTGAGTCAAAGTAGTGTCATGCGCATATTGCATCGTCACCGCTTTCACCCGTTTCATGTGTCGCTACAGCAGCAATTACATGGTGATGACTTTAATCATCGAGTGCAATTCTGTCAATCGGCATTAGTAGAGAATGCGTTGCAGTTCTACCTGTTTACCGATGAAGCGGGTTTCGCAAACCACGGGGCAGTGAATTTACGGAACATGCATTACTGGTCCGTGGACAATCCTCGCTGGCTCAGACAGGTAGAGGGACAGCGACCGTGGACTGTAAATGTATGGTGCGGAATTATTGGCGACCACCTAATTGGTCCTCACTTAATTGCAGGGGCCCAAACAGCTGCAACATACATCGCGTTTCTACAGAATGATCTGCCAACGTTGCTCGAAAATGTCCCACTGGAAACGCGTCGACGTATGTGGTATCAGCATGATGGTGCATCTGCACATTCCGCAATTAACACTAGGCTGACCCTTGACAGGATGTTCGACGGGCGTTTCATAGGACGCGGAGGACGCATAGATTGGCCAGCCCGTTCTCCTGATCTTACAGCTCTGGACTTCTTTCTGTGGGGTACGTTAAAGGAGAAAGTTTCATATCCTCTGTGGTTGTAGGCACATCACGATACACAACGTATTGTGGCAGCCTGCGCCGACATTACACCAGATGTACTGCGGCGTGTACGACGTTCATTACGCCAGAGATTGCAATTGTGTGCAGCAAATGATGGCCACCACATTTAACATCTATTGTCCTGACATGTCGGGACACACTCTATTCCACTCCGTAATTGGGTTGAGGTACACGTACACACGTGGTTTCCGTTTTCTTCATGGTAATGTACATGTGCGTCAGTGAAAAAGTCCAATAAAAAGGTGTTAGGTACAGAAGAGACTGGAACAGCACGTTACGTCCACATGCTAAGGTCCATCACCGTTCCCTTTGGATCCCTATGTAATTCGGTGCTCTCCGATACACACGATCGAACAGCGGAGGAGTGGTACTCAAGCGTCAACTTTAGGTTACAATATCTCCGGATGTAATTAACATTTTACAATGCAACAAACAGCACTGATTACGTATTTGTTTATATGTTCAGATGTGCTAACAAAACTAACGGGGTTCCATTTAAAAAAAACGTAGGTTTGTGTTAAAAAACATACTTCCGTGCATTAGTTTGTATTAACCAATTACACAAGCCCCTCTCCTCACGTTCGGCCTGTGAAATCGATTCGTCAGTATTTGATGTGGTTTACGAAATATATCCAGCGGTAACGTTGGGTGACTCACCCTGTATAATGTGCAGTTCCTATCATAAAATTGACTGAAGAATTTTCGCAGGGTAATCGCCTTCTATTTGTCGACCTGGAAAAGGCGTTCGACAATGTAAAATAGTGCAAGATGTTCGAAATTATGAGAATAATAGGGGTTAGCTATGGGGAGAAACGTGTAATATAAAATATGTACAAGAACCAAGAAAGAATAGTAAGAGTAGACGACCAAGAATGAAGTGCTCGGATTAAAAAGGGCGTAAGACAGGGATGTATGCAATCTTTCGCCCGTATTGTTCAGTCTGTACATCGACGAAGCAATGATGGAAATGAAAGAAAGGTTCAGGCGTGGGATTAAAATTCAAGGCGAAAGTATATCAGTTGTATGATTCGCTGATGACATTGCTATCCCGAGTGAAAGTGAAGAAGAGTTACATGATCCGCTGAATGGAATGAACAGTGTAATGAGAACAGCAGAGTCTAATGAGAAGTAGCAGAAACTAAAACAGCGAGAAACTTAACATCGGAATTGATGGTCACGAAGTAAATGAACTTACGGAATTCTGCTATTTAGGCAGCAAAACAACCAATGACTGACGGAGCAAGCACATCAAAAGCAGACAGGCACTGGCAAAAACGGAATTCCTGGCCAAGAGAAGTCTACTAGTATCAAACAAAGGCTTTAATTTGAGGAAAAAGTTTCTGAGAATGCACGTTTGGAGCACAGCATAGCGTGGTAGTGAAATATTGGCTGTGGGGAAAATCAGAACAGAAGAGAATAGAAGCATTTGAGATGTCGTGCTACAGACGTATGTTGAAAATTAGATGGACTGATAAGGAATGAGGAGGTTCTGCGGAGAATCGGAGAGAAAAGGAATATTTGGAAGGCACTGACAACGAGAAGGGACAGGATGATAGGACATCTGTTAAGACATCAGGGAATGACTTCCATGGTACTAGAGGGAGCTGTGGAGGGCAAAAGATTGTAGAGGAAGACAATTACTTGCTGGATATACTCCAATCTCTGAGGACGTAGCTTGCAAGTGCTTCGCTGAGATGCAGTGGTTGTCACAGGGGAGGTATTTGTGGTGGGCAGCATTAAGCCAGTCGGGAGACTGATGACTCAAAGAAAAAGAAAAAGAAAAAAAAAGTCGTTTTTGCCTTCAAGCGCGGCCCCGAAGACTATCGATTTTATAGAAGAACTTGAAGCTGATTGTTTCAATGTTCAAAAATGTCATGAACAAAGTTTTCCTTTAGTCTACAATCAGTTTCTGTTCTGCTTATGCAACGAATCACCTAGCTCATTTGTTCCGTGTGAGATAAATCAGGAGCTGATGATTTCATACTGTATTGTCTTCGACAAAAAGGATACTTGTCCTTTTTTTTTACACGATATAACTGGTACTTGCTAGGAGGACTGTGTTTGGCGAACATTGTTATCAAATTAAGAAAATTTCCTTGAGTATGTCGAGGAAAATTTTCGGTGAGATCACGTAGGGGGCCTACAGTTGGGTAGATCGACCGCCTGGTGCAAGTCGTCACTTCGGCGACTTCATGTCGATGGGGATGATATGATGATGAAGACAACAGAACGCCCAGTTCCTGAGCGGAGGACATCTCCGACTCAGCCAGGAATCGAACCCAGACCCCTTTACTCATCATGTACCTCGTCCGCTTCTTTAGCTCGGTGGTCAGTGCGGCGGAATGCTAATTCCCATTACTACGTGTAGAATATTTGTTTGTCAGTGTGAACTAATTTCTCGATCTCGAGATCGATACCTCGACACGATTTCATTAGCTGCAAACGGGTTTTCCACCACCAGCTGATGAACACAAGCGAAAAATGCAGGTTGCAGGAATACATTAGACGCTAAATACGCCATACTTTGTGTTAATGAGTTCTTACTATTCATTCATTATGCATAACATCAGCCATATATTTCTGGTCTTGCAGGCCAGTTGTCGTGTTAGATGATACGAGTATATGTTCAAGATACAAAATGTTTTCGGCGATGACATGTCACAGATAGGTCACACACATTTTAACATTCCAACACGAACTTGAGAATGGCTACAAAGCTGAAATCATTATTGTATAAAATAAGGCAACATTTCTACGTCATTTTTTTGAAAGAAATTTCCGTCATTTGACTCTCAATCGTTCATTTATATCTCCCACAGTAAACTGCATTTTCTATTTTCGAATAAACAAGCCAAGATCTTTGAAACAATGGCAAATAAGAAAAATATTAAAACTGCATGTGATGTTTCAAGTGCCGGCCGTTGCATTCAGTGAACCTTTACGTTATTTGGATGTTCATCAGTTAGTAACCCAGCTTGTCTGCTGTATAATGACCTTTGTTGATCGATAACGTTGTCGTCATCCAGCCCTGTATCTAAATCCATTAGACCTTTAATATTGTTTTTTCTACTCAGCAGCAGTAAGTCTCTAGATGCTAGCTCATTGTCAACTTCTTCCTGGGGTAACACCGACGATGAAGAGCATTCGCCATCATCTGAGCCTTGAAGCGTCGACTGTTCTGTCGAATTATCTTGTATGTCAAAATTAGAATAATTATTCGAAATATCTGTAACCGTAGTATCGGAGCTATCAGAGCTTAATGATGCGGCTGCTTTATGAACCCATCTTCTCATCTTAGAAATCTATTTATTTACTTCTTCAATTTATCTTTAGGTCTTCTTCTCTTTTGAGCCCCGGGAAGCTTTTTGATTTTAAAACTTCCTGGCAGATTAAAACTGTGTACTGGAACCGAGACTCGAACTCGCTACCTTTCCCTTTCGCGGGGAAGTGCTCTACCGAGACTACCCAAGAACGACTCCGTGCCCACAGCTTCTATTCCGCAGTACCTCGTCTCTTACTTTCCAAACTTCACAGAAGCTCTCCTGAGAAACTTGCAGAACTAGCACTCGTGGAAGAAAGGATCTTGTGGAGACATGGCTTCTGTGAACTTTGAAAGGTAGGAGACGAGGTACTGCCGGAATTTAAGCTTTGGGGACGGGGCGTGAGACGTGCTTTGGTAGCGCAGTCGGTAGTGTTGTCTTGCCCACTCGTCTAACATAGAGTTCCTAGGAAACCTGCTTTCTCGGATCGCTAGACAACATTTTAGCAAATCATATTAATGAATTTTTATTTTCAGAAAATAATTGTATGTCTGAAGAAACTACTTATTTGTCTAAGTCACCGCCGTAGAGTTCTTAGATCGGCTAGACTTCAACTCGGCTACGGCGAGGTGGAGCGGCGCTTCTATTCTCTTCGCCTAGATACCGCTCCTGTCTCGGTGTCGTCCTAGAAAGGGGTCAGTCAGCGTACTGTTGGCTGACGTGTCGGCGCTTAACATTACGCCGGAACATTCCTTCCCCCCAAAAGCGACGGACCGTCGTCGTATAGGGGATCACGACAACAACGTTGGGGGGAGGTTCAAATGGCTCTGAGCACTATGGGACTCAACTGCTGAGGTCATTAGTCCCCTAGAACTTAGAACTAGTTAAACCTAACTAACCTAAGGACATCACAAACATCCATGCCCGAGGCAGGATTCGAACCTGCGACCGTAGCGGTCTTGTGGTTCCAGACTGCAGCGCCTTTAACCGCACGGCCACTTCGGCCGGCGTTGGGGGGAGGGTGGGGGGCAGGAGTGTGGACGCGTGGCTGGACCAGAAGTTGTGGCTGCAAGGGACGTCAGGCTTCCAGTCGTACCCCGCCATCTGGCTTCGCTCTGGAGGAAACGTCACCTGGAAAACAGCCAGAAGGGGCCCCCCAGGGGGTCCACAACTCTTTTGTGGATACACGCGTAGTGAGCACGGGACCCCGAGCTAATGTGGCCCTCCTTCCTTTCCGGGCTGCATACCTTCCCTTTCCGCATCCTTCCCCATCCCCCATCTTCGCCCCCCCCCCCTTACCTCTGGCTCTTTCCTTCCCTTTCTCCCCCTCCGGGAGTATGGTTTGTGCCTACTTCCAGAGACGGACGCTCGTAAATGTAACACATACTTCCCCTTCTCTGCTTGTATGTCTTCATCCATCCTTTGTCCTTCCCTTTCCCTTACCTCTTCTCTTTACCCTTTTCTCCGCTCTGGCGTTTGAGATCTCTCTTCTTTCCTTTCTCTTTCTTGGTTTTTCCCTTTCCCTTTCTCTTTCATCCTCCCTGTGCGTGTCTGAAGGCCGACCCACGCATTTTTGTGCGTAGCCGGTGACGGGGTGACGGGGTAACGCGTAATTCCCCGCCCCGGGTAGACAGGTAGGACACGTACGTACCCCCTGGTAACGGCCAGGCCCAGGGAGGGGTGATTACCCGAGCTGATACCTTCCGAAAGTGCCGATTGGTCCCTCCGTCCGTTTGTTGGGAGGTGTGACCGGAGGTGTGACCGGAGGTGTGACCGGAGGTGTGACCGGAGGTGTGACCGGAGGTGTGACCGGAGGTGTGACCGGAGGTGTGACCGGAGGTGTGACCGGAGGTGTGACCGGAGGTGTGACCGGAGGTGTGACCGGAGGTGTGACCGGAGGTGTGACCGGAGGTGTGACCGGAGGTGTGACCGGAGGTGTGACCGGAGGTGTGACCGGAGGTGTGACCGGAGGTGTGACCGGAGGTGTGACCAATCACCTAAGGCGGGAGTGCCCTTAGAGAGGGCCCCCACAAGGGAGGAGCGCGCCATCGGAGACGCGTAATCATGGGGGATTCTTCCACAATGGTTTCCTCACCTTCCACTATGTCTGCTCACAAGCGTAAGTTCTCTGAGTCTCAGCCACAGACAGCTCTTCCATCGTTGCCACAGTTCCTTGTTGTTTCTCGGTCTGACAAAGGTCACGACTTCTCCACAGTCAACCCTTTCATTATTCAGAAAGGTGTCGACGCAATTGCAGGTCCTGTAAAGTCTTTCTCCAGATTACGGAATGGCACCCTGTTGTTAGAAACAGTCAGTGCCCTCCAGGCACAAAAATTGCTGCGTACCTCACTACTACACACCTTCCCTGTCCGGGTGGAACCGCATCGTACTTTAAATTCCTCGCATGGAGTCGTTTATACACGCTCCCTCGATGGATTGTCTGACGAAGAAATTCAGCACTACCTGTCTGACCAGGGAGTAACGGCTGTTCATAGGGTTATAAAAAGGGTTGACACGAACATCATTCCAACCCGCACTGTCTTCTTGACATTTGACAAAGTTCAACTCCCATCGAAAATCAAAGCAGGCTATGAGATAATTTCCGTTCGCCCTTACGTCCCAAACCCTACGCATTGCTTTCGGTGCCAGCGGTTCAATCACACCAGCGAGTCCTGTTCCAATCCAGCCAAATGGGTTACATGTGGCAAGGATGCCCATGAGGGTGCTTGTCCACCTCCATCCCCTCGGTGCATCAACTGTATGGCTAACGACGCTGCTTCCTCTCGAGAATGCCCCATTTTTAAATACGAGAAGCTCATTCAGGAAGTCAGAGTGAAGGAAAAGGTGTCTACCTTTGCTGCTCGAAAATTATTCGCAAGTCGAAAGCCCACTGTGCCTCGGACAGGAAAATACAGCACTGTCCTTGCCTCTCCTTGGCCAACAAAGTAGGCAGCCACGCATACTTGTGATCTCACCTTTAGTGACACGGTCGTCAGATCGGCCAGCGCAAAGATCGCCCGTTCAACATCCCCACTTTCGCCTGCTCAATCTATTGCTCACCCTTCATCGGATTCTGCTAAATCTCGATCCGAAAAGTCAGACACCCGGACTTCCAAAAAAAGAGCATACTCGTGAAGACTTTTTACGTACCCCGACTCACAACCATCGGTTCCTCCTTCATCTAAACATCATATTTCCAAGAAGGCTAATAAGAAACCCAGTTCCTCTCCTTCTCCGCCAAGGCGTGTCTCATCTACAGCACCACCTGGCGGTAATCGCTCTCGGGCGTGTTCTGTGTCGCCGAGGCGCACTGCTGACAGCCGATCAACCGGCCGATCGCTGGTGGCAGGAGCTGCTCCTGACCAACCTATGGATCAGGATCTTCTGCCTTCGGCTGAATGCCATTCCATGCTGTCGGTCGCAAGCTCTGAGCAGTCGTTGAGTTGACAGCAACCTTGGTCACATTCCTCCATTTTCTGTTCACCCTATGTCCATTATCCATTGGAATATCCGCGGCATTCGAGCCAATCGGGATGAATTGACGATCCTCCTACGATCATACTCGCTGGTCACCTTCTGTCTTCAGGAAACAAAGCTGCATCCCCACGACCGCTTTTTCTTCCCCTATTTTCAATCAGTCCGATTTGATCTCCCCTCTGTTGAAGGCACTCCAGCACATGGAGGACTCATGATTCTTCTCAATAATACTCTCCATTATCACCCAATCTCCTTAAACACTGCCTTCCAAGCAGTCGCTGTCCGTCTTTCCCATTCTGGATACACCTTCTCTCTTTGTACTGTATACATTCCATCGTCCACACCAATGGCACGAGCTGATCTCCTTCATCTTCTTGGTCAGCTTCCACACCCCTATTTGTTGGGTGGGGACTTCAATGCGCACCAACTGCTTCGGGGATCTCCACATCCATGTCCCCATGGATCCCTATTGCTACACGTCTTCCACCAAGCGGATCTTGTTTGCCTCAACACTGGGGACCCTACATTTTTGTCTGCCTCCACGACAAATTTGTCTCATTTGGACCTTTCGGTCGGTACTGTTCCGCTAGCTCGGCGCTTCGAATGGTTCGCCCTTGATGATACACACTCGAGTGACCACTTTCCATGTGTTCTTCGACTGCAGCCTCAACTGCCATATATGCGCTCGCGACGCTGGAAGTTTGCCCAAGCCGATTGAACACTTTTTTCGTCTCTAGCGACATTCGATGACCGTCGCTTTCCCAGCGTCGACGATGAGGTCACACACATTACCGACGTTATTCTTACAGCTGCGGAACGTTCAATACCACGCACCTCCGCATTGTCCCGGCGCCCCCCAGTTCCTTGGTGGAACGAGGCATGCCGTGACGCAATACGTGAGCGGCGACGTGCTCTTCGCATTTTCCGCCAGCATCCTACTTTGGCCAACTGCATCCGCTATAAGCAGTCCCGTGCGCGATGCCGTCGCGTCATCCGCGATAGCAAGAAGGCGAGCTGGAAATTCTTTAATAGCTCATTTAACACCTTCACTCCCTCCTCGGAAGTTTGGAGTCGGATTCGGCGGTTATCTGGCGCGCCTAGTTTCTCCCCGGTCTCTGGGCTCACTGTCGCGGATGATACGTTAGTGGACCCCGTCGCAATTTCTAACTCATTGGGTCAACACTTTGCTGCGATTTCGAGCTCCTCCAATTACCGGCCAGCGTTTCTCCCGAAGAAACGTGCAGCGGAAGTGCAACCTCTTGCTTTCTTCTCTCAAAACCGCGAAAGCTACAATACTGTTTCCTCCATGCGGGAACTCCAATATGCACTCTCTTCTTCTCGCTCCTCCACCCCAGGACCGGATGGTATCCACGTCCAAACGTTGCTGCATTTATCAACCCATAGTCTGCGTTACATTCTTCGCCTTTATAATCGAACTTGGACCGACAGTAATTTTCCCAGACGATGGCGGGAGGCTATCGTCGTTCCTGTTCCGAAACCTGGAAAGGACAAATATATCCCCTCTAGCTATCGCCCCATTTCTCTCACGAGTAGTGTATGTCAGGTTTTGGAGCATATGGTGAATTGCCGTTTAGCTTGGTGGCTGGAGTCCCGAAGTCTTTCAACACCTGCCCAATGCGTTTTCTGAAAGCATCGTTCTGCAGTTGACCATCTTGATGCTCTCTCTACTTATATCATGAACAATTTTCTCCGGAAACGTCAAACAGTAGCAATATTTTTTGATCTGGACAGAGCATACGATACCAGTTGGAGGACAGGCATCCTCCGCACACTGTTCTCTTGGGGCTTTCGAGGTCGTCTGCCACTATTTCTTCGCGACTTTATGGCAGAGCGCACATTTAAAGTGCGGGTGAACACTACTCTCTCCCGTACTTTCTCCCAAGAAAATGGGGTACCCCAGGGCTCCGTGCTAAGTGTTGTACTGTTTGCCATTGCCATAAATCCAATTACGGATCGTCCACAAAGAGGGAGCCTGAGACATCGGGAACGAGACAATTTTGCGATCTACTACACCTCTCAACGGACCAGCCTTCTTGAACGACGTCTTCAAGGCTGTCTCGATCGCCTCCACTCTTGGAGCACCGAAACCGGCTTCCGCTTCTCTCCCAGCAAGACCGTTTGTGTTAATTTTTTGCTTCGTATGGAGTTTCTTCCGCTTTCCTTACATCTAGGACCTGTCAACCTTCCGTTTTCGGACGTCGCTAAATTCTTGGGTCTTATGTTTGACAGAAAACTGTGCTGGTCCTCCCACGTTTCCTATCTTTCGGCTCGCTGTCTGCAATCACTCAACACCCTCCGTGTCCTGAATGGTACCTCCTGGGGAGCGGATAGAGTGGTCCTTCTCCGCCTATATCGCGCCTTAGTGCGCTCGAAATTGGACTATGTAAGCATAGTTTACACCTCTGCTCGGCCGTCTATTCTTCGGCGTCTCGACTCTGTCCATCACCGTGGATTACGTTTAGTGTCTGGAGCTTTTTACACCAGCCCTGTGGAAAGCCTTTATGCTGTGAGTGCTGAACCTCCGCTGTCCAATCGGCGAGCAGTCCTTCTGAGTCGTTATGCTAGCCATCTGTCTTCCATGCCTGCTAATCAGGCCCATGACATTTCCTTCGACGCCTCCTTGGATGTAGGGTATGCAGGCCACCCGTCCTCCCTACTACCACCGGGAGTCCGCTTTCGTCAACTGCTCCATTCTCTTTCCTTCCGCTTTCCTAAAACCTTCTTGACAACTTGGGGTACAGCACCGCCTTGGCTCTGTCCCCGGATCTGCCTGCTCCGTGACCTTTGTCAGTTTCCCAAGGATGATACCCCTTCACTTGTTTATAGTCGGTCATTTTGGTCTATGTGCACAAATGAAGGAAGCCACATTTATTTACACTGATGGCTCGAAAACATCGTCAGGTGCAGGGAGTGCCTATATTGTTGGCGACACCCCAAATCGATTTCGGCTTCCCGACCAGTGTTCGGTTTATACTGCGGAGCTTTACGCTGTTCTCCAGGCTGTGCAATACATCCGCCGCCATCAGCAGATACATTATGTTATCTGTTCAGATCCTCTCAGCTCTCTCCTCAGTCTTCAAGTTCTCTACCCTGTCCACCCTCTGGTCCACCGGATTCAGGACTGCCTGCGTTTGCTCCACTTGGGGGGCGTCTCGGTGGCGTTCCTCTGGCTCCCAGGACGCGTTTGTATCTGTGGAAATGAGGCGGCCGATATAGCGGCGAAGGCTGCAGTCTCTCTTCTTCGGCCAGCTATTCGATCGATTCCCTCCGCCGATCTATGGAGTGTTTTATGTCGTCGTGTTGTTCTTTTATGGCACGCACATTGGTCGACACTTCCCCATAATAAATTGCGGGACGTGAAAGCTCTTCCCTGTGCTTGGACCTCTTGCTCCCGAACTCGTCGTTGGGAGGAGGTAATTTTAACTAGACTCCGGATAGGGCACTGTCTTTTTAGCCATCGACATCTTTTAAGCGGCGATCCTCCCCCACTCTGTCCCCACTGCTCCCAGCTGTGGACGGTAAGACACCTTTTGAGTGCCCTATTTTACTCCGTTACGCGCCCGTCTACAGCTGTCGCCTGATATATCTTCCATTTTAGCAGATGACACCCGCTCGGCCGATCGCGTTCTCGAGTTTATTAGTGCCAGTGAGATGACGTCAGTCATTTGAAGCTCTTTTTGGGGACACCAAACTCCTTTCTGTGGTGGATTTTTAAGCTTTCCTTCTGCTTTTAGTTTCTCGAATCATTTGAGTTTCGTTCCCATTGCTGCTGGTTTCCATTTTCGTTTTTTCCGTTTCCTAAGTCACAGACCGAGCGCTAATGACCATAGCAGTTTTGTGCCCCAAAACCGAAACAAAAGAAAGAGGATGTACACCTTGACTGTTTGTTTCGTGTGCTACCTAGATTAGACAAGTGTGTGACATGACCAAGAAACTGCAACACAGGTTTAAAAAAAATCAAAGCACGCAAATTTGCAATGTGTTGTCCAGTTGTACGACCTGATACGACAATATCGTCCAAGTAGTTTGAACAGTTTGCTACTTGAGCAGTCAGCTGTTCCAAATACCGTTGTTGAAATATAGCGGGTGTGGAGGCACTGCTAAAAGACAAACGCAGATATTTAAAGCCCAAATGGGTGTTCACTACTAACACTTATTGAGATTCTTCATCGGGTGGTATTAGAACATATCCGTCATAAAAATCAGTTTTTGAAAAGTAACGACCAGCACCTAATCTGTCCATGAGATCCTCTGGGCGTGGCAATGGATAAGTATCAATCACAGTTTGTGGGTTGACTGTAAACATAAAGTCAACAGAGAGGCGAATGCGACCTGAAGGTTTAGGGAGCAAAACCAGTCGACTTGTCCATTGAGTAGTTTGTATGAGCGTAATAGCTCTGGTATCTTTAAATTCTTTAAGTTCAGCAGCGACTGTTTCATAATGCAATGGTAACAGTTCTGGCCCAGCAAAATTTCGGCTGAGCATGGTCTTTCGTAGTAATATGTGAAACAGAGTTGTTAGCCTTGTCTCAATCTTCAAAAAAAAAAGTTCAGGAAATTCTTTCAGCAAGCTAGCTACACTGTCTTGAGCATTGAATGCAGACACTGACAACACATTGCCCTGAATTTTAAAGCCAAGTAAATAAAATGAATCAAGGCCAAATATGTTCTCACAATTGCATGATTGTAGCATAGTGAAAGCTACAGTTCGCGTAAGCGAGCGATACATGGCAGGTAAGGTACATTTCCCGAGAACAGCAATGTCTTGTCCATTATAAGCTGTCAGGTACATGCTAGTTTTAGACAGACGTGGGGAGCCTAACAGTTCACATGTGTTACAATTCAGCAATGCAATAGAGGCACCCGTGTCCAACTGAAATTTCGCACGTTTTCCTCAAAGAAGCAAATGAACAAAAAGTTTGTTGGACTAGCATATCACTGAAGAAACTGTTCTGTTGCTAGTTTTGCTAATGCCTACAACAGGCTTTGAAGACACTACACTAATTACATTGGTCTTTCGAATAGATTTTTATGAGTAGGAAGAATTCCTGTGGTTGGTCCATTGCAAACAGATGGATTGTTTGCCACAAGCATAACATTGTGCTTGTCGGGACGGGTAGTCTTGGCGTTTGTGGCATGAATAGCAGCAAGGGCAGGACCTAATTGTTTACGCGGCGTGGCGCTCGCCAGTTATTACTACCTAAATGGCACAGTCGAGAGCAAGACACTCAACACAACAAATTGCTGGCCCCTCAAATATTGGAGAACGACTCACACCCTTAATCGCCTTATAATTCAAAGGCCCGTTACGGTCTTTGCTACCCTTACCTCGCATCTTGCGTCAGCTATTCGGCCTAGGGCTATTGTACGCGGGACACTGCCGCACTAAGTGACCGGTAGCTCGACAACAATAACATCGTAACATGCGTGGACTATAGGACCCCCTTTCTCTATCACCACTAGAAATTACCACGCAAGGTTGTTTCATTTGGCACTGCGGACGTTGATCATCAACTGGGGAGACCTTCTCCACGTAATCAATTAACTGCTGGAACTGTGCCAATGAAATCGGACACTGCGCAAAAGTTAAACGCGAACGATCTTGAGGACGCATCCCCTCAAGCAGATGTTCAATATTATTTATTTCTGGTATCGAAATGTCAAGAGCAACAACTGCAGTACTCACTCGATCAAAATATTGGGCTAGCGTCTCATCATCTGCTTGTATCGTCCAATAGAAGTCACGCTGCAACTGTACCCGTATTCG
Source organism: Schistocerca serialis cubense (assembly GCF_023864345.2). NCBI lineage: Eukaryota > Metazoa > Arthropoda > Insecta > Orthoptera > Acrididae > Schistocerca > Schistocerca serialis. The sequence goes on from NC_064645.1 coordinate 48,947,204, forward strand.
ATGCGAGACCTTACTCCCTAAAATTTTGCGGCGGAGTTTAACTAGTGTTCCTTCATTCTGCAACTCCTCCGCTAAGATCTTACCAAAGCACCCACGAGCCATCGTATACAATAAAGACAAAATTACGCAATGCTCCACCCCCTAATGAATCACCATGAACTTGTAACCAGACTAATAACCACAACAATTACTGAATATGATCTAAGGTTTCAATATGTCATTCTGAAATAACTTCAAACAATTTTACACAAGGATTCGGCAGTTTCAAAAAACAATCAGAATACACAGTTTTACATTGCTCTCCCACACCCTTATTTTTGCTCTGTACAACGGGCTCGTCTCCCAAACCTCCCTCACCTAAAGCAAGCACGACGGTAGAAGCTTTAAAATCACAAACGCCACAAACTGTTTGTTAATCGGATTTATCTACTGTCGATCTCCGTGACGCATTGCAAGAACTTCGATATCAGTTACTATAATAACTTAGGTAAGCCTGCACGCGGCAAATTTCTCTCCGAATAACTTGACAAAATCTTAAAAAGTTGAGTGTACGACCAATGTCCTCCACGACACTTTAATGCGTGCAAGCCACTGACCCACATGAGCAAGGTAATCAACAGGAAGGGAGACCGGAGTATCCGTTGAAGCCGCCAACTCGTCAACATTGCCCTCCATAGGAAACCCACGTACGCACAGCTCGTAAACTAATTGCTCGCGAAGCAAATACACTACTGGACATTAAAATTGCTACACCACGAAGATTACGTGCTACAGACGCGAAATTTAAACGACAGGAAGAAGATACTGTGATATGCAAATGATTAGCTTTTCAGAGCGTTCACACAAGGTTGGCGCCAGTGGCGACTCCTACATCGTGCTGACATGAGGAAAGTTTCCAACCGATTTCTCATACACAAACAGCAGTTGACCGGCGTTGCCTGGTGAAACGTTGATGGTACGCATTTCTCCTCCTTACACGAGGCATCAGAACAAGTTTCCGCCTTTTATAAAGGTCGGATTGTAGCCTATCGCGATTGCGGTATATCGTATCGCGACATTGCTGCTCGCGTTGGTCGAGATCCAAGGACTGTTGGAAGAATATGGAATCGGTGGGTGTAGGAGGCAATACGAGACCGTTGGGATCCAGCAAGGCGTTCCGTATCACTAGCAGTCGAGATGACAGGCATCTCATCCGCCTGGCTGTAACGGATCGTGCAGCCACGTCTCCATCCCTGAGCCAACATATGGGGACGTTTGCAAGACAACAACCATCTGCACGAACAGTTCGACGTCGTTTGCAGCAGCATGGACTCTTAGCTCGGAGACCATGGCTGCGGTTACCCTTGACGCTGCATCACAGACAGGAGCGCCTGTGATGGTGTACTCAACGACGAACCTGGGTGCACGAATGGCAAAACGACATTTTTTCGGATGAATCCAGGTTCTGTTTACAGCGTCATGATGGTGGCATCCGTGTTTTTCGACATCGCGATGAACGCACATTGGAAGCGTGTATTCGTCATCGCCATACTGGCGTATCAACCGGCGTGATGGTATGGGGTGCCATTGGTTACACCTCTGTCACCTCTTGTTCGCGTTGACGGCACTTTGAACAGTGGACGTTACATTTCAGATGTGTTACGACTCGTGGCTCTACCCTTCATTCGATCCCTGCGAAACGCTACATTTCAGCAGGATAATGCACGACCGCATGTTGCAGGTCCTGTACGGGCCTTTCTGGACACAGAAAATGTTCAACTGCTGCCCTGACGAGCACATTCTCCAGATCTCTCACCAACTGAAAACGTCTGGTCAGTGGTGGCCGAGCAACTGGCTCATCACAATACGCCAGTCACCACTCTTGATGAATTGTGGTATCGTGTTGAAGCTGCATGGGCAGCTGGATCTGTACACGGCATCCAAGCTCTGTTTGACTCAATGCCCAGGCGTATCAAGACCCTTATTATGGCCAGAGGTGGTTGTTCTGGGTGCTGATTTCTCAGGATCTATACACCCAAATTACGTGAAAATGTAATAACATGTCAATTCTAGTATAATATATTTGTACAATGAGTACCCGTTTATCATCTGCATTTCTTCTTGGTGTAGCAATTTTAATGGCCAGTAGTGTATCAGTATGGTGCGAAAAAAGTCATTTGACTCTTTGATTCGTTTTGGTATTCGTGTAGTTGTCTTTACACTTTTCATTAAATAACTTTTGGTTATAGGATAAAACACACAAATCGAAAGGCTGTAAACTCAGCTAAATGCTTGGGGATTGCAGCTAAGAATAACTTAATCTGGAGGGATCACACTGAACAATGCAAACCAACGACTACGATTTATTGGCAGAATCTGAAAAAATGCAACACACCTACTAAAGAAGCTGCCTACACTAGGCTTGTACGTTCTCTTTTGGAGTAATCCAGTGCATTGTGGGATCCGCACGAGATAGGACCGACGAAGGACATCGAGAAAGTTCGAAGAAGGGCAGCTTGTTTTGAACTATCGCGAAAAAGGGGAGAGAGGGACACGAATACCATACATGATCTGGGGTGGCAATCATTAAAACAAATGCGTTTCTCTTTGACACTTCACGAGAAGATCCTGCCGCAGTTACCAGCTTTCTTCTCAGAGTGCGACAATGTTTCGTTGGCACCCATATACATAGGAAGAAATGATCATCGTAATAAAATAAGATAAATGAGAGCTCTCACAGAAAGATTTAGTTGTTCGTTTTTCGCGCAGGCTGTTCCAGACTAGAACGGTAGAGGTAGCCTGAAAGTTGTGCGAGGAACCCTCTGCCAGGCACCTACTTGTGAACTGCAGGGTAATCCTGCAGATGTAGGTGTAGATAACCACTGATGAACCAAAACATTATGAGCACTTCATGAAAGACATATTTATAGAGTTATACCTTCAGCTGCTGTCAAAAACTTTATTTAGTTGGTATTAGTTGTACCATACACACTGACCACCTTTTGGCACTGGTAAAAAAAAAATTCGTTATGACATTTTGCTTTTCGATGATTTACAGATTGTTACCTTAAAATTAAATGAGATAGGGAGCATCACTGTGTTGCCATGACAGGGTGATAATTATTGAACTGTATGAAATAATATTCTCATAACTTCTGAACGGATGCGTTAGGACGTTCAAACCGCACGTTTGGCCACAGGGCATGGTCGGAATTAGTATGTGAATGCGCACTCGCCTTCTTGTCGCTCACTTGCATGTGAAGATGTCACGGTGCAGTGTGATAGAGTGTGTTGAGCTTCTGAAGGCCTACTATGCAAGCAATAACAGCTCAACTGCGGCTCAAAGGAAGTTTGAGGCCGAATTCAAGCTGAAGATGGCCGGTCCAAGTGCGCTAACAATCGGGAATTTGATTTGCAAGTTTGAGAACGGATACTGTTTATGATGACAGTGTTGGCAATGTAGGTCGTACAGAAAGGGCGAAAACGCCAGACAACATCGATAAGACACGAGCTGTGTTTCAAACCAGCCCAGGAAATAGATCAGATGAGCTGCACAGCAGGTGGGAGTCAACCGGGAGACACTGGGACAAATTATTCATGGTGACCTGTATCTGCTCCCATACAAAATCCAAACCCATCAGCCATCAAGCCCCTGGGCCGTGGAACAGCGGTTGTGTTTCGCCAACACTGTTGTCCACAGAATTGACGAATAGGACTTTCATGCGAATATGGTTTGGTTTAGTAACAATGCCCACTTCAGTTTGGATGAGTTCGTCAATAAGCAGTATTGTCGAACTTGGGGGACTCAGAATCCGCATTTCGCGATCGAGAAGCCTCTGCACACCACGCAGTCACTTGTCGAGGGAGAAATGTCCAGTTACGGAATAATCGGTGCGATATTCCTTGATGTCACGATGACTACCGAACGGTACACGAAGGTTTTGGAAGATGATCTCATCTCTAAAGTGACCCTGATTTCGATAATATGTGGTTCGTGCAAGACGGAGTTCGACCCCATCGAAGAAGGAGAGTGTCTGGCGTCCTGGAGGAGCACTTTGGCCTCCATATTCTTCGGATCTGAACTCATGCGACTCCTTTTTATTGGAGGTAAATTAAAGATAAGGTGCACAGCAATAACCCCAAAACCATATCTGAGCTGAAAACAGCCATTCAGGAGGTCATCGACAGCATCGATATTCCGACACTTCAGCGGGTCACGCAGCATTTCGCTATTCGTCTGCGACATATCATCACCAATGATGGCACACACATCGAACATGTCGTAATCCAAGTCCGAATATCTTTAGTGACTTAGATGTTTAATAATGTGTATGCACGCCAAAGTATACGTATACGGGGTGTATCATGAACGCATACAGTTGAAAGTACACGATACTAGAAGTAAAAAAGTCTCAGTAAGCATAGGGTCGAAAACGCATACCTCAAGAGCTACGATCAATTTTTCGTCTTCGATACTCTGAAACAAATCTCTTCTACTGCAAGTTCTTTGCTTTCCATATTTTGGGAAGTGGTAGTGTGCACCAAAATAAGAAAAAAAAAGTCGAGCAAACATGTGCTCTAAAACGCATACCTTAAAAGCTACGAGCACTTGATCATTAGCAGAGTTGCATTCCTTAGGAGCTATGAGCACTAGTTCATCTTTGCTACTTTGAAACACATTTTAAAGCACATGTTTACTGGACTTCTTTCTCTTGTTTTGGTCCGTACTACCACTTCCCAAAATATGGAAAGCAAAGAACTATAGGTGCTTCCGTATTATGTCTTTGAAAAAGTAGTCGCACTTAACATGTTGGTAACTTCAGACGCACACACTCACAACATCCAATGCATTTACATTTGAAACCATTGTGGTCAAAGAGATTAAATCAAAAAAGTACGGAGATATTACACATATATACAGATAAAAGATATAACAATTTCATTTGCATAATTTGTAATATTTTTTAAATGAACACACAGCTATTTGACTTGTTGTTTAACAATTTAGTGAACAGTTTTTGATGTTTCTGAGCAACAGTCATACAACAATTCTTAACATAATTTTCAAGTGAAAATGGCATAAAAGGCCGAAACCTGGGTCATAATTAAATTGTTATATGATTGTGAAAGCACACTATCATTTCTAAAATGCATTAGATTCGTGGTAAATTTTATAAGGTTAAATAGACAAAGTTCCTTTTTCTCCAAAACATTGTTAGTTGTGAGGGGATCATGTATTACAGTTTTTGGTTTTTAAAATGTTTCGTTACAGATATTAGAAATTACTTGTTAGCAAGGTCTGTCTGTTCACTGAGAAGTAGGCGTAATGATTGAAATTTACATCCATAACTCCAAACCTCCTCAAGGAGATTCATTTTCTTTCCTTTACTGACGGCATGTCTTTTTTAATGGCTGTGGCTGAGTGCTCATATCCTTTCAGATTTGTTGCAAAAGTGGATCTATAAAAATTATTTAGCCAGAAGGCATCTATGTTTTCCCAGTACCTTATAGTGAAACTCCTTCCTGTCTGGCCTTTGTAGAATTGTAGGCAATTGTCTCATAAAAGTTAGTAAATACGTTATTTGCTGTGAAACTGGGTGTGTGTGTCTGGTTGAAGTGTTACTATATTTTGCAACACACGTCATTTAGCTACTTGCAGATATTCGATTTGTGTCTATTTAATCATCATCACATCATCTGTTTTTGATTTAAATAGTGATCTCCTGAAGGTATGCACAAGCTCGAAACAGATCGTGTGTCAAATAAAATCACCGTCTGTTGTGACTGGTAGCAGTCATTATGCTGCACCGTACAGTGCAAAAGTATTTCGGAGCACACCGTTCAGAGTGCATTGCTGAACGTGAGACTCCACAGTAGACGACCCCTATGACTTCCCATCTTGACCTAAGGGTATCATTAGTAGGCTTTAGGTCATCGAGATTCGACGGTGGATCAACATAACCGTGTAGCAAAGTCAGATGAATCGAGTTTCTTGTTACGTCAGGTCGACGGTTGTGTCCAGGTGAGCAGCTGCTCGGAACACGCACCGCAGCGCGGACACAGGCCAATATGGTCAGTGTTACACTTTATGGATGTTCACCTGGACTTCTGTGTGACCTATGGCAGTATTCGAAGGCACAGTAACAGCTGTGGTATATTTGAACGTTAGTTCTGACCACCTGCATTCCTTCATATTTGATGTGTTCGCCGACAGCTTCTGCACAAAGAGAAGGGTGGGGTCTACGTTTGACCACTTGGGTCATCAAAAGCTTCCTATGTTCCTGAAACACATTGGTTATCAAAACACAGTTTGCTTTCTCCGTCTACACACATCAAAAAAGTTTTTAATCACCTCAAAATGGCTCTGAGTACTATGGGACTTAACATCTGTGGTCATCAGTCCCCTAGAACTTAGAACTACTTAAACCTAACTAACCTAAGGACATCACACACATCCATGCCCGAGGCAGGATTCGAACCTGCGACCGTAGCAGTCGCGCGGTTCCTGACTGAGCGCCTAGAACCGCTAGACCACCGCGGCCGGCGGTTGGTGAGTCACATCGTCCATAAACATCCCTTTTCAATCTATCGCAGGCGTGTTCCATAGGGTTCATGTCTGGAGAACATGCTGGCCAGCCTAGTCGAGCGATGTTGTTATCCTGAAGGAAGTCATCCACAAGATGTGCACGATGGGGGCGCAAATTGTCGTCCATGAAGATGAATTCTTCGCCAATAAGCTGCCGATACGGTTGCACTATTGGTCGCAGGAAGCCTTCCTGTATCGTACAGCCCTTACGGCGCCTTCCATGACCACCAGCGGCGTACGTGGGCCTCATATAATGCTGCCCCAAAACAGCAGGGAACCTCCACCTTGCTGCAGTAGCTGGACACTGTGTCTAAGGTTTTCAGCCTGACCGGGTTGCCTCCAAACACGACTCCGACGATTGTCTGGTTGAAGGCATATGTGATACCTCATCGGTGAAAAGGACGTGATGCCAATCCTGAGCAGTCCATATGGCATGTTGTTGGGTCCATCTGTACCGCGCTGCATGGTGTCGTGGTTGCAAATCGCCATTCGTCGCCATGGACGTCGGGAGTGAAGTTGCGCATCATGAAAACTATTGCGCACAGTTTGAGTCTTAACACGATATGCTGTGGCTGCACGAAAAGCATTATTCAAAATGGTGGCGTTGCTGTCAGGGTTCCTCCGAGCCAAAATCCGTAGGTAGCGGTCATCCACTGCGGCCCATGGGCGGTGTGAGAGAGGCATGTCATCGACATTTCCTGTGTCTCTGATCCGAACAAGATCGCTTTGGTTCACTCCGAGGCACCTGAACACTTTCCTTGTTGAGAACCCTTCCTGGCGCAAAGTAACAATGCGGACGCGATCGAACGTAGGCAACAGACAACACGAGCCGTGTACCTCCTACCTGGTGGAATGACTGGAACTGATCGACTGTTGGACCCCCTCCGTCTAATAGGCGCTGCTCATGCATGGTTGTTTACATTTTTTTGCGATATTTGCGATTATTGTGACATCTCTGAACAGTCAAAGGGACTGTGTCTGTGATACACTGACTGTGGATATTGTATCTTCAGGTGTTCTGGGAACTGGGGTGATGTGTATAGTTTCCTGTTCGGAAATATCGATCTGCTGCTGTTTGTCACAGTCAGTATTTTGCACTTTGACATGCATTCCTCGTATCTTTTTCACTCCAAAGAAGTTTCGACATTAGCTCTGCCGATAACATATTAGTGCGAAACCACACTGATCAAGGCGTTCACTGTTGTTGAATCTGTCAGATTTTTCCCGCTATCGTTATTCTTTTGATGTTCTGATAAATTGCAAATCACAAACGCAGATTTACTGATACCAATGGCGACAACCAGTGCCTTAAATCTCTAGCGTACTGCCAGTAGGGCAATGAATTTCCGAGGAAGCGTGTGGTGAGCGAAAGTAGTGAAACAAATCATTCATCCCGCGATCTGTGTTGGCTTCCCTGTACATTACTTACTACGGCCACTGTGTGTCCTGCAGCTGACGTGCTCTCACTGACCGCTGTTCTCGTTTCTATTAAGGTTTTCTATAGCAGACGAGTCAGCATTCACACACAGCAAAAACTGTCATACATTCAAGATGACCGTCAAGGAAATCAAAGTGGCTACCAGTCAAAAGACGTATTGTAAATAGTTGGCTGCAATTTTACCACATAGTGGCAGCCAATTAGAGAAAATTCTACTCTGAAAAGGGAGGAGCTGAAAGGAGGGACGGTTTAAAAACTCAGAGAAAACTATTTCTGATTAAAATGGCGTGAAAGTAAAATAAGCCAACTGAGACACATTAGTCACATTTGTAGGACTCGTATTGTGTCGTTGTTTAGTAATGAGATGTGGCATAATGTCAGATAGTTCCACTTTTCCAGCACTTTTCATCGCACTCTCCAAGCAATGATCGTAGTGAGCGAACCTCACATACAACTAAAGGGAATGAGAATGTAATGTTTGAAATGGAGATATGGAAATACTAACGTTTTGCCTGTTGCATCTGAGAAATGTACATATAGAAACTAGGCAAGCTTTCAGAAACATTTTCCTTGTGAAGTTAGTCGAATTTCGTATTCATTTGTCGACATATGTTAAAGGAAACACATTCAAATAAAACCATTTATGACAATGCAGTCAAACACAGTTCCAGTCACATTGGCATAAATTACAAGGCATCGAGTAGAGCAAGACTTGAAATACACTGATGGAAAGAAAAATAGTTCACCAAGGAGGTGTGCGACATAGACGAAAGTTGGTAGGCCTGTTTCCACATTTGAAAGGTGATGTCCATTCAAATTTCGCACCAGCCGCGTAAGGGTGGCTCTAGTAGCGCCTCTATGAGGGTGAGGGTGTGAATCAGCTTTGCTTTACATAAAAGCTCCAACGGCCGTGTGCGTCACTTCCCTTGAGATTGGACGTAGTGGGTTAATGTTAGACAAGAATGCTTTTAAGGTGACAAGGGTGTCATTATCAACACCTCACCGAGTTTGAACGAGGTCGTGTAAAACGGCTACGAGAAGCCGGTTTTTCCTTATCCGATACTGCAGAAAGACTTGGCTGGAATGCAGCCACTGTGCACGATTGCCGGCATCGGTGGTTACGGGAATGTACGGTCGTAAGAAGGCTAGGCTCCAGAGCCCACGCGACAGTACCGAATGAGAAGACCATCGTAGTCAGCGTACGACTCTGGCGCATCCCACTGCTTCTGCAGCAGCAGTCTGAGCAGCCGGTGGCACCGCAGTGGCACGACCAACTGTGGACAGACGGGCTACTTCAAGGACAGCCCCGAGTCAGACGCCATGTAGCGTGCATTCCGCTGCCGCCAGTCCACCGCCATTTGCTACTTCAGTGGTGCCAAGCGATAGGCCACTGGAGAGCAGGGCGGAGGTCTGTTGTGTTTTCTGGTGAGAGCTGGTCCTGCCTCGGTGTCACGGAAGAGGAGGCCGGTTGAGGGCCCTCTGGACACACCAGTCCCACACATGGAGTTATGCTGTCATACGAAATCTCACACCAGACCATAAGTACGCTCGTGGTTATTGCACGCACCCTGACTGCAAATTTGTACGTCAATCTGATGATTGGAGTTGTTGTGCTGCCATTCACGATCAGTGTTCCAGGGGGTGTTTCGACGGGATAATGCTGGCCCAAATACCACCGTTGTAACCCAACATGCTCTACAAAGTTGTAGTATTCAACGAACTGTGGATGAAGCCCGACCAACAGGCATTGCACGCATTGAGAATGGCTAGCTTCTAGGCGAAATCTAGTTCTGCACAGCAAAATTTAAAAAGGACGACTCGTCGCTGCAGTCTATAATTTACAAGTCAAGATAACAAGTCGTCCATTACTGATCGCAAAAGGTCTGAAATCTTAGATGGTGGATGGAAATACGCGTTGATCTGAGATTTACAGAGAAGTCTTGCTGTTTTAAACCAAATGTTGCCCACGAAGGGAAGAAAATGTACAGATTCTGCCGGCGCGTCCCCCACTTTGTCCACTTCCTGATTCCTGGTATAAACTGGCAATGCCCTGTTAATAATCTGGATGGATATCCATTTTTCCTGGACACATTATTTAGATGTCAGAGCTCATTTGACAAACTGTCTGCATCTGAGACTGTGTGAGCTCTATGCACGAATTTTTTAAGCACGCTCACAGTTTGCGATGGGAAATGACGCTTGCAAATACAAATCAACATGTCAAGTTGAGTGGGTTAGCAACTAACTGAATGCCCCAGACAGTCGTCATTCTTTCGTTTTCTCAAGACATCCAAGAAAGGCAGACAACCATCTTTCCCCATTCACATAGTGAACCTATTGTTGTTATGAAGGCAATTAAGGTAGTGGAGGAACTCTTTGAATTCATCTTTTCCATGAGGCCACATTATGACAGTATCGTCCAGACACCTCTAAAATACAGTTGGTTTAAGAGTACCTGATTCCAGCTCTCTCTCTCCTCGAAATCTTTCATGGAAAGATTGACGGCGTCGCCAAGAGCAGCCCTCTGTCTCCCTTAGTGACCAGTCTTCAAAATATTCTTGGTTGAATGTAAAACACACAACTGGCCATTAAAACTGCTACACCAAGAAAAAATGCAAAAGATAAACGGATATTCATTGGACAAATATAATCACATGTCAGTTCTAGTACAATATATTTTCACGCAATTTGGGTGCATCGACCCTGAGAAATCAGTACCCAGAACAACCACCTCTGGCCGTAATAACGGCTTTGACTCAACCCCCTGGCGTATCAAACAGAGCTTGGATGACGTGTACAGGTACAGCTGCCCATGCAGCTTCAACACGATACCACAGTTGATTAAGAATAGTGACTGGCGTATTGTGACGAGCCAGTTGCTCGGCCACCATTGACCAGGCGTTTTCAATTGGTGAGAGATCTGGAGAATGTGCTGGCCAGGGCAGCAGTCGAACATTTTCTGTATCCAGAAAGGCCCGTAAAGGACCTGCAACTTGCGGTCGTGCATTATCCCGCTGAAATGTAGGGTTTCGCAGGGATCGAATGAAGGGTAGAGCCACGGGTCGTAACACATCTGAAATGTAACGTCCACAGTTCAAAGTGCCGTCAATGCGAACAAGAGGTGACCCGAGACGATTAAGCAGTGGCACCCCATACCATCACGCTGGGTGATACGCCAGTATGGCGATGACGAATACGCGCTTCCATTGTGCGTTCACCGGATGCGACCATCATGATACCGTAAACAGAACAGGCATTCACCCGAAAAAATGACGTTTTGCCATTCGTGCACCCAGGTTCGTCGTTGAGTACACCATCGCAGGCGCTCCTGTCTGTGATGCAGCGTCAAGGGTAACCGCAGCCATGGTGTCCGAGCTGATAGTCCATGCTGCTGTAAACGTCGTCGAACTTTTCGTGCAGATGGTTGTTGTCTTGAAAACGTCCCCATCTCTTGACTCCGGGATTGAGACGTGGCTGCACGATCCGTTACAGCCATGCAGATAAGATGCCTGTCATCTCGACTGCGAGTGGTACGAGGCCGTTGGGATCCAGCACGACGTTCCGTATTACCCTCCTGAACCCACCGATTCCATATTCTTCTAACAGTCATTGGATCTCGACCAGCGCGAGCAGCAATGATGCGATACGTTAAACCGCAATCGCGATAGCCTACAATCCGACCTTTATCAAAGTCGGAAACGTGATGGTACGCTTTTCCCCTCCTTACACGAGGAATCACAACAACGTTTCACCAGGTAACCCCGGTCAACTGCTGTATGTGTATGAGAAATCGGTTGGAAACTTTCCTCATGTCAGCACGCTGTAGGTTTCGCCACCGCCGCCAACGTTGTCTGAATGCTCTGAAAAGCTAATCATTTGCATATCACAGCATCGTCTTCCTGTCGGTTAAATTTCGCGTCTGTAGCACGTCATCTTCGTTGTGCAGCAATTTTAATGGCCAGTAGTGTACGTTTAAGGTACAGCATGACAGAACGAAGCAGTCATGTCCTCCTGAAACCTTTTGCCGATTAATGCAAAAAAAATATCCCTCTCTCATATTCTGTGGCGATGAATTAAACGAACACCGGGTCAGGCCCGAAATTTTTGTGAACGCTGTGTGCGATTTCGGTCTCAGGCCTCGTAATGGTTGCCGCGCGGGGTATTCCCTAGGTCTGGGCGCCTAGCCACGGTTCGCGCGGCTCCCTCAGTCGGAAGTTCGAGTCCTCCCTCGGGCGTGGGTGTGTGTACTAGGCCCGGCCTGCCACTCGGCTCTGCTCGGTCCTTTCCGGAAGTACTCGGTACAGCGGGACGTTTCATTTGCCACTGTGGAGCGGCATTTTGCGGTCGGCACAGCTCTCTGAGTTCGGCGTAATCGTGGTGCCAGCACTGTTTACCGTTCGCTGTTTGTTCGTGGCGTGAAGGAGGTTCACAGGTCCACTGGTGGCACTAGAAGAGGCCGTATAGATACCTCTCGTCACAGTACTTTAAAATGAAAGGCAACGACAGAAGGAAGGGCTGAGAATCCTCTATTCGCACGAGTGACGAGTACTGCTTACATGCTAAGAAACGACATTACAGTACGATGCAGAAAGAATTTAAACTTTTACATGACAATGAAAGAACAAACAATTACAACGCTCGTCAGATGGGATTCATTGTTCTGTACATTGAGAAGCACTTTGGCCTAAATTTGCCGGTTTGAAGCACTTGATGAAACTGGTACTACGAATAGTAAAATTTCTGAAGTCGGAACAGTTATTCCATTTTCAGAGCAACTATTTTCGATGTAAATGAATGTAGTAATATATGAAATCTCCACAGTCTTGATAGTACGTTGGTTAAGTCGAGGGGCACGCCTGGAAAGATTTTCCGATGTAAATCTCGCTATTGTTGAATTTATGAAGCAAACAGGAGTGTAGGAACGAAAATTAAAATGCGAGGTCTGAAATCCATTCCGGATGTTGTAAGTGGACTCGACTGCTCACCGCCCACAGTAAGACACTGCACGGTAGCTCCTTTTTGATTTGATGGGAATGCATTTGAAAAGAAAACCGCGTTGTAGAAGGGACACATTCTGACAAAGAATTCATTGTGGCCTTGCAAGAATTACAAAGAGAGTTTCATAAAGACTTTGAGGGCACCGCAAATGTTACATCTGATTCGAGACTTCTGCCGTTTCAGTTGAAAGTGCCCCTATGCTTGTGCAGATGTAACTGGTAAACCAACAAGGTAATTTCAGACTTACAAAACATTGTTTTCCTCAGGATCGGTTTCCCCATCTCCATAATGAGTTTACAAAAGTGCTGCAACAGTTCGACGTGTATGTGTGGAACGCTTTTTTTTCGACTATGAACCTGAATAAGTCACGATTATGTGGCAACTTGAGTGTGAAACTGTCGTCTTCTGTCCCTATGCCGACAGTTTATACCAGATAAAAATTGTATTATGTCTTCAGCGAGCCAAAATTAATTATTTAATTAATATTGAAGACTTGTTTTGTTCGTGTTCTGTGTTGTTGAGAAGTGTGAGATATAAAACCAAGTGATACGCAGTACTACTGTACTGTCATTTCAGCGCGGCGCATTCGCCGTTTTCCCCTCTTCCCCCAGCTTATGCTCAGACAGCGCAGCGTGGTTGCGGCGTAAATATGAAGCGAGGCTGAGCGCCTCGTCACTCAGGCAAGGGCAAGGCCTGCGAGTTGGAATCTCGGCCACCACTGTAATAGCCTGTCCAATCTGCGACGCAGTCTCAGTGGTGCATTCGCCGAACCAAATGGTATTCTGCAGTACTGGTAACGGCCAAATGGTAACATACTCGTAAATGCGAGCTCAAGTTTGTCCTCTGCCACTACCTACAACTGACACTACTCACCGTGCATGTCTATAGTGATAAGAGGTCGACATGGTCCCATGTTATCCCAGGTCTCTGTGATTTGTGGCATAGGTGCTCATCTCTGAACATAAGCTAATTCAAATGTCGATAGTTACGTCTAGATAGATATTCCACAAGCCAACGTACAGTGTGTGGTGGAGGGTACATTGTACCACTACTTCTCATTTACTTTCCTGTCCCAACTACAAAGAGAGCGAAAAACGACTGTCTATATGCCTTTGTACAATCCATAATTTGTCTTACATTTGCGGACCCTATGAAAAATGTACGTCGATGGCGATAGAATCGTCCTTCTGACAGCTTCAAATGTCAGTTCTCTAAAGTTTTTCCAACATTGTTCCTTGAAAAATAAGAACACCGCCTTCTCTCCAGGTATTTCTAAGTTCTCAAAGCGTCTCTATAATACTTGTGGGTTGATCGAACCTATCAGTAACAAATCTAACTGTCCGCCTCTAAATTGTTTCCATGTCTTTCTGTTAATCCAGTCTGGTGCGGATCGCAAACAACGGACAGTACTCAGTAATGGGTTGCGCTAGTGTTCTAAATTTTCTCTCCTTCACAGATGAATCACACATTCCTAAAATTCTCCTAATAAGCTGAAGTCGGTCAACCGGCCGCTGTGGCCGAGCGGTTTTAGGCGCTTCAGTCCGGAACCGCGCTGCTGCTACGGTCGCAGGTTCGAATCGTGCCTCGGGCATGGATGTGTGTCATGCCCTTAGGTTAGTTAGGTTTAAGTAGTTCTAAGTCTAGGGGACTGATGGCCTCAGATGTTAAGTCCCATAGTGCTCAGAGCCATTTGAACCATTTTGAAGTCAGTGATTCCCCTTCCCTACTACAATACTTACATCCTCGTTCCCTTTCATATCGCTTTGCACTGTTATGCCTAGACATGTAATCGATGTCGCTGTGTCAAACGGCACTACTAATGTTCTATTCCAACCATATAGGATTGTTTTTCCTACTAATCTCCATTAATGCTCACCCTGTCTGTCAGATCATTTGTTTGTAACGAATAACAGTAGTCCTGTCACATTTGGCTGCGGCTCTGCTGATGCTATTCTTATCTATGGTGAGCACTCGCCGACGAGAACAACGTACTTGGTTCTGCCACTTAGTAAGTCCCCCAGTCCACTCACACATATGCGAATCTATTCCGTTTTCTGGTACTTAGGTTAATAATCTGCACAGGGGCGCCATGTCAAAAGCATTTCAGATACTTGGGAATATGGACTGTGCCGGTTGTGCTTCATGTGTGGTTCGCAGAGTATCATGTGAGAAAAAGTCAAGCTGAGTTTTGCTCGAGTGATGCTTTCTGAAACAGAGCTGATTTGTGGAGAGAAGCATGTCCATCTCAGTGAAATTTATTATATTATAAACGATAATACGTTGAAGAATTCTGCAGAAAATCGATGCTAGGGATACACGTCTCTAATTTTGTGGGTCTGTTATCTTATCCTTCATATATACGGGAGTCGCTTGTGCTTTCTTCCAATCACCTGAGATTTTGCGCGTACTGCAAAAACGATTTGGATTTCATCTGGACCTGAAGATGTATTTGTTTTCAGCTTTTTTATCCACTTCAGTTTCTCAGGGATGCATATTACTATGTCGTTCCTACAGGAGTCCGTGCGATTATTAAACGACAGTACGTTTGTAAGATTTCCCTGCGTGATAGTTATTGTACTGAAAAGAGTTTAGTTGGAAGTAAGGCTTTAGGTTCTGTCGTAACTGTCACCACTCCCCAAGGGCTGGTACTTCCATCTATACAGGTGCGCCAAGCTCAACTCTGAAAGTAACCTTTATGTGATGCGTCCCTGCCAACTGGGATAACTCGATGAAAATCTGAACGTCTATTGAAAGAATTGCTACACTACTGTACAGGAGGTAACTGAAAGAAACACACAGTGAGAGAAACAGAAATGAGACATTTATTCAAAGGCAATAATTTACACTGAAATTACCGTGATCTATGATGGTCCTGTGAACATCACACATCATATTATGAACCACATCCCTCTTTTGTAATCACCACAGCAGTGTGTGCTCTGAAAGGTGCTTCCATGCTGGCCACAAGGTTGGAGAGGAGTTACTGTGTAGGACACTCAGTTCCTTCACCACTGCGGTTGACAGCAGGTTGACGGTCGTTGGTGCATATGGACATACTGCAGCATATTTCTCCACGACATGCAACACATGTTTGACGGGATTAAAGTCGGGGGAATGGGCATGTCCAGGCCTGTCCTTTCGCCGTATATCCTGTCCCACCAAGACATCCTCCACATGTGCTTGTCGCTGCGGTCATGCACTGTCATCCATAAAAATGAAGTCGGGCTGAGTGCATCCCTGAATAACGCCCACGGGGAAGGAGTACAGTGTCACAGCAATATTTGCAGCTGAGTGTACTGTGTTCATAGATTTGGAGGCCAATAAGCCCACGCAACATTATGCCTCCCTACACCATAAGACCTTGACCACAAAGACCATAATGTTCGACAATGCTGGACGTACAGCCATACGGGATGATTCAGGTGGAATGTCACATAATTTCTGAGGTGATTCTACATGTGAAAACAAACCGAAAAAGTCATATGAACAGGTGCCCGATTTTAGATCGTTAGGAACTGGAGTACACACATCGACACCACATGGTTATGAAGACAATTATGACTATCACTTACTGAAATGCTGTGTAGACTATGTGGTGGACAGGATAATGGGGGGGGGGGGGGGGAAGACAACCTCAAATGTGTTGACAAATGACCTGAGATGGATGAGGGACTCTTTGAGCATCTCTTGCAGGATTGATCAGCCATCTGTCCCCCCCCCCTCTCTCTCTCTCTCTCTCTCTCTCTCTCTCTCTCTCTCTCTCTCTCTCTCTCTCTCTCTCTCTCTCTGATCAGCCATCTGTCCCCCCCCCCTCTCTCCCCCCCTCTCTCTCTCTCTCTCTCTCTCTCTCTCTCTCTCTCTCTCTCTCTCCCCCCCATCTCCTCAAGAACATCATCTCAGCGTACTTTCATGTGGGCAACAGTGTTAGTGATGCGGGCAACAAGTTCTCCACATGTATCCACCATCGTACGATACACATCCTCCTATAACCAGCCCAATTATCAGAAGTCCAATGAGCCTAGGTCTGGCCATCTGGCAGGCTGCTTAATGGGTCCATCATGGCAAATCTGCCATTCAGGAAATGTGTTACTCAGAAACTGCGATACCTGTCTGTTATAGTGAATCGGTGATCCGCCATGTTGCAGGTAAATTTGCCATCGTTCAGGTAGGTGTTCTATCAGGAAATGTGTGTATGCTGCGGCTGTCACGCGTTTTTGCAGGAACACAGGGCCTAACACCAGACCATCAATCATGCCACACTAGACTTTCACTGACAACCAAACTAGGAACCTAGTTTTCCTAGTGTCATGTGGGTTCTCTATTGCCCATGTATGAAAATTGTAGGTATTCATGATTCCATTGCATTTAAATGTAGCTTCATCTGTAAATAAAGCATTTTGCATTACGTTTCTGTGTGCAGCCAACCATTCACAAAATTGTTGCCTGCTTACTGAGTCAGCTGGATGCAGATGTTACACGTGTTGCACATGGAATGGGTAAAATCCCTCAGAACGTAATGTACACCACACTCACGTTCGTGGGCTGTCGACCTGATGGCTAATGCGCCATGTATTAATGCTGAGACTCCGTTCTACCATTGCAATAATGTCGTCCGTTTCCTCAACAGACTGGATAGCCTCACGTTCTGATGTTACGTGTACACTGGGTAGTGTTCTCATTTCACATAATTTTTGAAAAACCTTGGAAAATACCCTGACAGGGGCGGGGGGTTCTTCGATCAGGGAAACGTCTCTGGTATTCTGTCACTGCCACACACGGATCGCCTGTATCCTAAAACGTTTCTGCATGTTCTGCGTGGCTTAACGTCTTTGGCATGTTTGTATTCACAGTCACAATGGACTTCCTCTATTAAGTCGGAAGGCACTGTGCGTGTCGTGCTTAACAGTTCCAACCCTCGACTGCACACTGTGTACACCTGCAACTGTTCCCTTGGTGTGTCATCACAGTGTTGCCATCTGTTGAAGAACCCCCACATCTCTTGTAGGATGGATCAGTCATCTGCTCCATCATTAACCTGTCCACCACAGCGACTACACAGCATTGTAGTATGTGATACTCGTTTATGGATGTGTGTAATCTTCGATCATTAAGGAACTGGAGCGGATTGGACACATGTTCATGGGACATTGCGGTTTATTTTCACTTGTAGAAACACCTTGCAAAGCATGTCACTCCCTCCTGAATCACCCTATATGGCGAGAGGCGGGAACTCATAATCCACCCAAAAACTGTCCACTATTATTCCTCATATCAACCTTGGACTGCTGTGTTATACACGTAGTATGTATTTCTCCTGAATCTTAATGAAAAGCAAAGTCCTTTTTGCAAACGAACTTTCAGCACCATTGTGAAACACACTGCGCTACGATCTAGGGCATGCGTGTAAAGTCAAATATACGGAAATGGCGTTTTGTGAACGTTACGCTATCTGTGCAACATGGGACAGCTTTAGCAGCATTATTAGGTGGAACGGGGTAACGATAGAACTCCACAGTAAGACGAAAAATTTCGAATTTGAATCGTTGAAAACTATGTTGAATTAAAAAGCGTCTGAAATTCTGTCCATCCCCACAGGAGCTGGAGAAATTCATGGAGAAGTTCAACGACGCTGGGCGTTTCTTGTGCGAGCAGCTGGCGGAAAATAAAGGAGCAGAGGTGGAACTGTACCATCCACTCATGCACACTACTTTTCGTGCGGCTGCAGCCACTATTTTCAACATCGACCTGGACTGTATTTTACCAGGTCGTTTCCGGCAGGCTGAGGTGGTTGATCTAGCGACTGATTTCGGAAAAACTTTACCGGTAAGTTGATGAAATGAACTGTGACTTACGTTTACATTTTCCATTGTTGGCGGAACTGCAGGAACGCAGTTGTATGATAAACTGTGAGAATGAATTATCCTCAGACTGCAATTAAATGATCTTCAACTTTTTTAACATAATCGGTTTCGAGGCTTCTAGCCTCATCTTCAGGTGTACCTATTCACATAAACCTCACACACAAAACTTTTGCTTTAGTTATCGACAACGTGCTAACAACCGCCTTTTACGATAAGATGTTAGGAAGTTCAATATAAGGTTTTGACTTCTTTTTTTTTCTGACGCATGAACGCTAGGTGCTGCTGGAATGTGACTCACACAGTCATTCTGAATGGTTGTTTATTTAAGACAAAAACTGTCAACAGCATTAGATGATAACATGTTTAAGTTGCACAGTATCATGGTACAAATGTTTCTTGCCTGTGGTTATAAGAAATTGTGACATTGTGCGTATTTTTGACTTGAAAATAAGGAATTTAATTAACCTCACAATCTAAAAAGATTAAGTAAGTAGTTAACAAGTAATCAGCAAGAAACGCAGGTGTTTTAAGAGCGTCGTCAGTAAGTAATGCAACACTCTTTCTTTTCTCAGCCAACTTCGGCTGGAAACATGCGGGATTTGTTTTGGAATATTCTCCTTCGGCCGCTATTGTTTTATGAAGTTTCAAATGTTGGCGGCGCTACAGGTAGCCTTAAAAGTGGCGTCTTTAACGGAGATACGTTCCTAGCAGGAAGCTGTCCCTGAGTTTCTCTTGGCGGAAAATCATAGCCGCTTGCACAGTGTGTACGATCTGTCCGTGAACAAACACACGGAGAGTCGTTGGGCGAAGTGACTATCATGGTAGCAACAAGGTCGTGCATACGTGTCCCAGCTCTTAGGTGCTGGCCGGCCACACACAGCTGTCGACGCTCTGACTCGATGTGACCGGCGTTCACAACCAAACACCTCGCTGCCCAGCTGGACCCCTGTCCCGGTAGTGCTGACACACTCGTCCATCTCTTGGGGTACCCAAGTGTGTGCGCCCGCTCTTCTTCACCGCCTAACAGAAGACCATAAAGAGCAAGGAAGAACTATTTGCGCGGAATTTGTCACGATCAGCATCGCAACGCGCAAGCAGTTTTTGTCGAACATCGTCACAGGTGCTGAAACACGAGTGCATCACTACGCGCCACAAATAAAATGGCAAACAATGGAGTGGCGCCACACCATCTTTCCTCCGAAAAAGCTTCAAAGTATCCATATTTTTGATTTGCAGCTCTTTGGGTACTGAGAAAAGTCGTGTTTTGCGCAACTGGAGGACCTCACATCCAAAAATTTTTAACTGCAAACACGGCCAATACAAACATGTTTCGGCACCACTGTGCCATCAGTGGGTTTTCGATTTTATTTATTCTGCAGTGTGAAAATTTTATAATCATTTAACAAAATGATGTTCATTTTTAGTTCAAACAACAGATCCTGTCTTTTTGTAAATACTTTTACAGTTAGTGAACATGAATTTTCTGGATCACTTTTGTGTTAATTATTACAAGTAGTTTGTCATCTGCAACCAAACGCTGTTGATGAGAAAAGTTTTTTGCTGGGAGTTAACCTATCTTCTAGAATGTAATTTAGGTTTTCGCGCCCATTTTCGTATTTACTTAAGTTTCCGTGTGGCAAGCACTTCCATTCTCCGCATCATGTTGAGATGTTGTGATGCTTACGTAACTGTAACAAGTATTTTCCACAAAATAACATAGTAAAACACTTTTTACTACACCAGAACACAGTGTGATTGACTGGGCCGGGACACAAAAAACCACAGTGTTCATTTGGTCACCAGAGAGTTCGAACCCACTGATGATGGCACAGTGGTGCCGAAACATGTTTGGGTACTGAGAACAACGGTGTTTTGCGTGACTGGCGGACCTCACATCCAAAAAAAAAAGCCCCACTCTCAGCCGGTAAGGCCAGGTGACGCTCTCCTGGCACTCAGAAGCGGTCATTCTGTTTGATGTCCTCCCTCATTTAGCAACTCGAAACTGTATTGCGGTACCCTCAGGAAATTGGAGAAACGACTCCATTGTGTTCGTCGCCACAAAAATGCAAACGAACTTCTCGTTCTCCATGACAACCGGAGACCTCACACAAGTCTGTGCAACGGATAGGAGCTCAGTAAACCCCATTGGACTATACGTCCTCAACCACCCTATACAGCTCGGATCTCACGCCTTCATACTCCAAACTCTTCAGCTCACTGAAGGACGCACTCTGCGGGTAAGGGTACATTGATGACGGGGAGAATATTCATGCACCAATACGTCGGCTGCTATGTCGACCTGTAGAGGGGTACCACGTGGACATACAGGCCTTTCCAGTAACGCGCCATAAGGCTGTCACATTGAACGGAGTTTATGTTGAAACATAGGGTTTCGTAGCCAAAATGTGTACTGGATTCCTGAATAAAATCAACCTGCTTTAAGAAGAAAAGTGTATTGTATTACTTATTTAACGCACCTCGTATATGTGCACTGGCTTATTGTAAAGATGAGGCCAGAACTGAGCGTGTTAAAATGAAATATAAAATCAAACAATGTGGAATCCAGGATGTAATGTAACAACATTATGAGAGGGAGAGTTGCTACTCACCATATTGCGGAAACGCTGAGTCGCACATAGGCATAACAAAAAAAAAGAAGACTCTCACAGTTAAAGCTTTCGGCCATTAAGGCCTTCGTCAACACTAGACGCGCGCGCACACACACACACACACACACACACACACACACACACACGCACGCACGCTGTAGAGAAGAGGCTACGGAACAACCTGCCGCATACCAATGCTGCCAACTGTTGAGTTACGAGGGTGGAGGCATTACTTTTAAGTCAACCCTCGTACAGTATGGTTTCCGTCTGTATTCCACTTATTTTAGCAAAAGTATGAACGAAGGTCAGAAGTGACCATTCAACACAAAATCCATGAACAAAACGTACATATTGGACTTCATCAACTAAAGGCACAATATTGCAGTTCTACAGTGCAAATAGTGACTAGGTTTGAGTTAAAAAAAAAAAAAAAAGCGCCATACAAATCGTAAGCAAAATCCGTTCTTATGAAAAATATTCTCTCTTTCACGTCTGACTTAGTGTGGGTAAATTGAGGACAAAATAGTATAAAATAAACTTGAAAAATGATGCTGCAATCGACCTGCTAAACCATATTATCTCTCAACCGACATTTCTGCATATAAGCACACGTTCATGAAAATATCACGCAGAGTGATACACATTTGCAGCCTACCATTTAGCTCACACCACAGCCCAGACTTTACCGGTAAGACAATTTCAAGTAATTTATTGTGGCAATGTGATGCATCATACAATTCTTCTGCATCATGGCTTCAACCTTCAGCAAATAAATTCATCAAAGCATCATGTTCTTCCAAATATGGCACCAGCACAAAGCACGTCTCATTACTCCAAGCGACACTACTTGACTAGAAGAAGACTCAGAAAAGAATGGGTGACTTGCTTTTCGAACTAACAGCACATGATATACACTACTATGTGATTAGCTGAGAGCCTACAGAATCTCAAAGAAAAAGTTTCTGGTGCAGCGGTCAAGCAAAGAGTTTACAAATGTGCCAAAGTCGATATTTAGTGGCTCTAAGCCCTATGGGGCTTAACATCTGAGTTCATCAGTCCCCTAGACTTAGGTTAGTTAGGTTCAAGTAGTTCTAAGGACATCACACACATCCATGCCCGAGGCAGGATTCGAACATGCGACCGTAGCAGCAGCGCGGTTCCGGACTGAACCGCCTGGAACCGCTCGATATGTAGTGAAGCTGGCTAACTTAATATCTCAGAGATAGTTACAAAACAAATATTATAGAACTTATAAAAGATAAAATAGGTGCCGACCGGAGTGGCCGTGCGGTTCTAGGCGCTACAGTCTGTAACCGCTTGACCGTTACGGTCGCAGGTTCGAATCCTGCCTCGGGCATGGATGTTTTAAATAGGTTGTGAGAATATGAGGAAACAAAGTGCAGACACCTTACAGTCTCTGCATAAGTACTGGAACCTACAGTCATTTGAAACTGGATACTGTGGTCAAACCTTGGTCTGTCCCTACAGTTTTACCCCTCCCTCGGCCTCCCACGAACACTGAAACAGACACTTCCCATTACACCCACTTAACTATTCATTAAGGAGTCAGAATGTGTCGTATCCACCAATAACGTGTTTCTTTGTGAATAAAGTTTTGCCTTTTCAGTCTTTGAGATAAGCTGTTCACACAATGATTCGGAAAATCGTCATTATACGCTGGTTATATCATCTGCGGTATCGTGATACCAAATCATGTCAAACTCGGTTGCGACAATCGTAGCTCACTATATACCGGATGAAAAAAATGTGAAGCCTATTCGTGTACGCGCTAATCTAAGTCAGAGCTCCTTTTGGTCAAATGGTTTACACAATAGACTATTTTTAGGAGTTTCATAACCAAACGGAGAATAGTATATGGACAAATGGGCTAACCGATAGCGATTTGGGAGGTCTAGTCTATCAAAAAAGTCTTTAAAGTCATCAGGATAATTAAGAAAAAGTTAAAGCAATTAATTAGTGATTTTAGTGACCATTTACATTAGTTCTTCGTGAGATGTTTCAATTAAGTGTGAAGTAGTTCATCTCTTCAAGAGCTAGCTGCCTGCGTATGGAAAGTTACGTTGGTGTATGGTACTTAGCGGGAAAACTGATTTTTTGAGACTCAAGAACTAAATACAGGCCATTTCGAGAACTGAAGTTAAGAGAGCAAAGATCATGGTCTCTGAATACAACTTTATTAAGTTAAAAAAGGAAATAAAAACCTCAAATGTTTTGTGAAATGATTTGTCTAAAAGTAAGAAAGAATGTAGATTTGAGAAATATTTAACATGCGTTTGAAAGATGCTCGAAATCATGTGCATCAAATTAGGTGCGTCAGATGTTTCTGTAATCTATATTAGCTCTAACGTTTATACAACAGGACTAACCGGCCGAAGTGGCCGTGCGGTTAAAGGCGCTGCAGTCTGGAACCGCAAGACCGCTACGGTCGCAGGTTCGAATCCTGCCTCGGGCATGGATGTTTGTGATGTCCTTAGGTTAGTTAGGTTTAAGTAGTTCTAAGTTCTAGGGGACTGATGACCTCAGCAGTTGAGTCCCATAGTGCTCAGAGCCAACAGGACTAATCCTACAGGGGACAGCCACTTGCGATCCGAGCAAACAAAAACACACTGATCCTTCATCACGCATTGCCATCGTAATTAAACCTCCCCCTCCCCCCGCCCACTATAGAAAACTAAGATAGTTAAAAGTGGAAATCGTTCGAGAGCCAATACTCAAGGGCAATAGGAATTAGTCATAGGGAATCCCAATAACAATGAAACAAGGATTTTGTTGTTGCTGTTATTATATCCATTCATTAGCCTTTACATGTTGGTGCAAATTTCCGTGGAAGGTGATCAAGGATACATGATGAAACGGGGAGACGGTGGATCAAGAAAACACTGTGGAGGTACCCTGTAAGGTTAGTCGGCAATGGGACGACTGGGTAGGAGCACCGTCCGCAATGACAACCCAATTGCAGAAGTCGAGGGCCGTGCGTGGACTGTTGTGAAAAGGTTATTCTAAAGCCTGACCTCAAAACCAGATGAGAGCATGCGTCTTGGAACAGGGTAGTGTGAAGTCTGGGCAACGGTAGGAACTCCAGGGTAACCAGCGTTGGTGGGGCACTGGGGCAACAGCCCACAATGCGCTGGATGAGATGCCAACAAACATCCCGTTTCAGGGGGGCACATAAGACAACACTTGACGGTGCCACAGAGATTGGTCTGGAATTTACTGTTGACAACGACATACCAGAGCGCTGACACATTTTATCATAAAATAAACCTTCTGATAGTTAACGTCTGGGTGTTGTACCTCCATGCAGTTGCAAGAGGTGGAGCCGGCCGCGGTGGTCTTGCGGT
The DNA here is from genome assembly GCF_023864345.2 of Schistocerca serialis cubense. Lineage (NCBI taxonomy): Eukaryota > Metazoa > Arthropoda > Insecta > Orthoptera > Acrididae > Schistocerca > Schistocerca serialis. The sequence continues at coordinate 48,972,037 of NC_064645.1, forward strand.
TCTAGGCGCTTCAGTCCGGAACCGCGCGACTGCTACGGTCGCAGGTTCGAATCCTGCCTCGGGCATGGATGTGTGTGATGTCCTTAGGTTAGTTAGGTTTAAGTAGTTGTAAGTTCTAGGGGACTGATGACCTTAGATGTTAAGTCCCATAGTGCTCAGAGCCATTTGAACCATTTTTGCAAGAGGTGAACATTGTAAACAATGGATAGAAGTTCTTCACGTGGGGAGGATGGGAGACCAGGAGATACAAGCTATGATGTGGTTCAATAATGGGGAGATAAGTGCTATATCGATCGGTGGTCGGAGAGAAGCTGGTTGGAGGATAACCAAGAGACCGCATATTAAAGACAGAGGACCCAAACCAGTGCTGCAGCATGGCACGCACGAAGAGCGCAGCGGATCGTGCCCACACTTTGACGAGTCCGAGGGGGCAGTGTTAGAATGTTGCAGTGGGCTTCGAAAAGGGCCACTGCCAACACGAAGCACCAGAATGCCAACTGAAGTTGGCGACCAAGAAGTAATGGCATATGGAGAATCTAGGCAAATGTACAAGTGTAGGGGCCAAATACATGTTGACAGAGGACACACGTTATAGTTGGTTCAAACTACAGTGGGCAAGACAATGGACATGGTGCTATGCGGACTGTAAAAGCTGGTGCTAAGCCAATGCTGTGGTGCATTGTGTGGAGCCCATACAGTCGATTCCTGGTAATGAAGGATGGTACCAATGGGGAGCAGGTCTGGCACCACAGCCTGGAGTCGCATCTGACATGCAGCATCGTGGACTGGCAGACACTAAGGATGCTATGCGAAATATGTCTGTATTGCTGGATCTAGTGGATGGCTTCAGTGAGTTCCAGTGAGAACCAAACGAGAAGCTGGAGGTCATCAATGTGGGCTCTGCAGCATTAGGTATGATCAAGCAGGTTGAGACACTGTAGGCGAGTTGTAAGACTGGTGGTGAGGGGCTCCAGTGGAATGGCATCCTTCAGGCAAAGAGCAGCATACAGGGACTGGCGCGACAAGTCTCCCATTGTCCTGGACCATGGAGACCGCAGGAAGCAGTAACCGGTGAATGGCATCCACAAACAGTGGCGGGAACCTCATACAATTCGTCACCATGTGGAGAAATGAGTGTTGAGTTCAATCGAAGGCACTTGTAAAATCAATGGCGACCAGTACCACTTATAAACCACAGCCATTGTGATGAGGTCACAGTATTCCTTCAAACATGTTTGAAGGGTAGCTCCACAGCCATGTACATGTTCTGGGGACAGTATTGTAGGTAAGACCATGCATATGCACCCTGCTGGGAGGAGTGCATAAATTTTATAGCCCATGTTCATTAATGTAAGGGTGCAGAGACGTTTGTCCCTCCCAATGGCATACGCACCGGTTAAAGAACACCAGTGACAAATTCGGCTGGTATTGGGAAGGATGGAGTAAAGAGTTCCCATAGCATCTCTGTCCAGTGAGAGAATTAATGTGGTGAACTTCCAGTAAAACTCCACTGGAAGACCATCTTGTCCTGGTGACTTGTTCCCTGTTGATTGCGTCCGCCACTTCATCCACAGCGAGTTCAGGCCTCATTGGTATCGACTCTGCAATGCTGGGGATCTGATCAGGAGTGGGGCGGAAATCGTCAGGAACTGGCACTGCTATCAGATCGTCGTCATAAAAGTTTCAGTAGTGGTAGGAGAAGGCAGACACCGCCAAATTCTGTAATGTGTGGCGAGTACCATCGGAACTGGTAAGGCTATAGACGAAGAGTTCATGTCGACGACGATCGTCAGATGCAGCGTGGACTGTGGACGGCGATACCTCCCGTAGAAGGTTCTGTCGTCGCGAACACAACACACCACGACACTACACAATGTATCGCGTTTGAGAGTGAGAAGATAGGCTTTCGTATACTGGCGTTCCCTATAGACATCATGTGATGGGGAGACCTTATCGAGCTTGGGGAGGACGTTGTACTGAAAGTTAATGGTTTCCCGATGCTGTGCTGCTGCCTCCTTGCCACACTGTATGCAGATCTTTGTCTTCTACCGCAGGCTCAAATGTGTAAAACTTCAAATCACAGACACATACTGCGGGAAACACATTTTGCAGGATGCCTATGTAGTGGCAATATGTTGTCAACGGTGTGGGTCTCCAAATGGGGAAGTGTTAAGCTTCCAGAAATATTTGCTGCGCCAGACGGGCTGAGGTGGTAGAGTGACTGTGGGGACGATGGCACAGTCGTTTGAAAACACAAGGGGCCATTTTTCTGCTTGGAAGAGAACCGATTTTACGTCTCTATTATCTGAAAATGATAAGTCTGCTCGCAGAATGTACTGTGTAACGGGTATAACTGAGGGCATCACCATCAATATTCCCCCCAGTGTCAACGAAATGAAAATCTTTGACCAAGGTACGCAGCATAGGGCATGGAGAACAAACCGATCACTGGTTCTTTCTGTGGAGGAGGCAGCTGAAATCGTCACCAACAAATGAGTGATGATAGCATCCGGAAAACAAAGGGCCACGTCGTCTACAAAGAATATGGACTGTTGTCGACGAGTCGTGGAACTAGATGAGGTGCAGATATTGATGATGTATGTGTAAAAGATAGTTACAACAACGTCCTGGCCATAGAGGAGAAGTGCTACGTTCGTGATCTTGATCCCTTTTCTTATGTACGAGTAAAAGGCCAGTCGCGACCCCAAGTTATTTCATACAGAGATGCGTGAGTCATGGCTATGAACTAGTTGTGGCGTAGGAACACCAACTTCCTGAAGAAAGATGACGTCTACGTCAAAGGCTCGAAGCATATCACAGAAGAGCTGCAGTTATGTTTGGTGTTGATTATTTTGATGTTTAGTGTGGCAAACTGGTACATCTGTTATAGCAGTGGTATAAACATGATAAACATGTCTACCGCCGCTGTGGGCAGTATAGGGCAGGGACCACAGAGAGGGGGAGATTCCAATATTAACGAGTTACCTGGTTGGGGGGGAGGGAGGAGGTAAAGAGTTCTGTGGAGAAGACATTCAATAGCCCCTGGACACAGAGGTGTGAACGTGGCATAAATGAACATGAGAACGTCGTTTTGGTGTGAGAGATCATGAGGTGTCGGCAGGGAGACACACATCTCACCATTTACAGAATCAGTCCTACATTTATGGCAGCCTCCACTAGTACCCCATCCAGCAAAACGTGTTTGTCACCGCTATGAGCGTTGTTTGTGTCGGAGGACGTCAACGAAGAGCGGCGACCTGGTTCGAAGACCTCGGTCGGTGCAATGAAGGAGTGAAGTGGGTGTTGTGGAGAGGTACCCTTCTCCGTGGCGTGCGTTGCACGAGTCTGGGTGGCGGCCATATCGCCGGTGGAGCGCCTGCACCGTCTCAAGAGTGGTGGGATGGCGCGACGTGCCGATCCGAGAGACCACGTGACAGGTTTGGCGTAGGTCGCTGCATGGATGGCATTGATGCTTCTGACAATGGGGGCTGCGCGACACTTCGTCGGACACAGTCAGGCCGCAAATAGTTCCTCTCGGAATTAGAACCGGTGTGGGGCTGACCGTCAGATATTATGACGGCACGGTAGCCTCTGATACAAAGGTAGGAGGGCACGCGACTCTTCAGATCGATACGAACCAGTGTGACATCATTTAAGGGGCATAGGTTCGGAATTACACTCGTCGATCGGCGACATTTTCCAGGTCGTTGCCGTAGGATCAGAGTGCCGCAAAGACGGCGTCGGCGGCTATTTCGAAAGCCATTCCGAACATCCGTATCGTTCGTACGCCGAGACTACGTTTCTGCCATTCCGAATGCAGCGTAGGGCCTGTCACCGTCGATCACATCAGTCCGCCTTTGACCTCCTGCAGAATTGTGTTGCACGCTGCATTGTTAATCATCTTGACCTACACGGTACTAACAACTCTGAACAGGAGAATTCCAATGAAATCCTGTGCTGGTATTTTTACGTCGTCGCAAAGTAGTAGTTTGATGTCAAGCGCTTTGAGACAGGTGAAGCCTGAACAGAAGGATACAACGTAAAGTCGTTTTGCGATAGCTGATCGCCGTGTTGGTCTATAAGGGAGACGGCACTTAGCAGCAACCGAAGCAAACGCGACGCGCGACACGTGACTCAATGGCGGACCTCTGGCGCCCGACCGCTGTGTAGCAATGGGGGCGGCGCAGGGACCTCCGTCAACAGCGTCACGTGCCCTCACTTAATGAGACAATGCGAAGAGGTTTGGTATTTAAACTATGCAATGTCTGGTGATCAGGAACTTCACACCACCAACTTCCCTTCCCCCGCCGGCCAAATGCTGACAGTGAAATATTTTCCGCTACCAGGATTCGAACTGGCTTGTCTGCGGGTCGAGCGCCACCGCACAAGCATGCGTTAGCGACTCTTGTTTATTATTATTGGTACTTTCATGAACATTGTGAAAATCATGTTGTATGAGTTGCAAATGGAGGAAATAATTATTAGTGACAAACGAATAGAAAATGATTCTGAGTAACCAGGAAACTAACTCACGACTTATTCTCTATACTTCTTTAATTTTACATGTTTATTTTCTTTTCTTCGTTTTTTATTCTTTTTTATGGCTATAAGGATGAAAAATGAAAAAAAACCAAGGCTTCACTATAGAAGGCTTTACGTGACTGAGCACCAGAAACAGGGAGGAATCAAAGAACACATGTAAACTTAAGCAACACCCTCTTGGACTAGAAACAAGAAGAAGCATATTTGCAAAAAGCTCTCGATAACGCGGAAACCGCGACCACTTCCACCGCGCGGTCTCCAGATACTGCTGAAAGAGAAGAGGATCAGTATCGTACACTGCTTCAACAACCTAACGAACGTAGTGATCCAGCAGCCAGACGATCGTGCTCGTTTTCATCTGAGGAAAATTATATACACGGGGCCGAATAAGAAATTCATCCGAAAAAGTGGATTCAGGCCCTTGGGAAAGGAAAGCCAACTATCAACGAATCCAGAGGCAAGAGACCAGCCTGTGAAGTAAGGTATCAGTTTGACGATATTCGTCATACTGATCCGTCGGGCGAAGGTCAATGTGGAAGAGACAGTCGCTAGATGCTGTAAAACGATTGCTGACCTTATACCACGACGAAGCAATCTCCATCGGTCTTACAGGAAGACTAATGTGACTCCAGACAGTTTTCCAGGATGTTGACGTGGAAGCTATTCCAACAGGACGGTTGACCCCAGTTGGATAATAAGTCTCCAATAGTGGGATGCATCTCTAATAATTGTCAGTTTCTTGATATCCTTTCAAATATTCGTAAATAAGTCGCAATTTAGGGTTAATTCGTTCACAATCAAAGGCAGGTGTCAGACTGGCCGGCTGGAGACAGTAAAATAACGAGATTTAATAGATATAGACGTAGCCTTCCGTGGTCAGTGTCACAGTCAGTGAAATTTTTCCTGGTATGTGACCCCATTGCCAATATATAAAACTATTGACATGTCGGTCACTCTCACAAGTGATCAAAATCAGGGTGTTTTTGTTTACTGCTGAATGAGTTTGTTTTTCCTTTATTGGAGAGAGCTGGCAGCAGCTTAATAGGCCGCTCTGCAGCCTGCAGAAGAGTTAAAAAACATAATGATAAGACAAACAACAAAAACAGGCGATAAAACAGTGACTTTTTAAAAATTGTAAAATGGCAGAGGTAGTGGAAGTTAAAATATAAAAACATAAGGTTGAGGATGCTAATGAAGATACACAGTAAGTAGACTGGCACAATTAAAAAACACAGCGTATGCCACTTTTCTGTTCACAACACCTAAAAAAGGGGATGCACAACACTGAACACTCACATAAACACTGCACTGTAGAGTAGACATGAAGATGACACACCAGAGCCTAAAGCAGATGGGGGGGGGCGACAAATGAGGAGGAAAATTGGGGAGGAGAGGAAAAAGCGAAGGGGGGGGAGTCCATGGAGGGAGAGGACACATGAAAAAGGTGGGGGGGGGGGCAGAACAGAGGTGGGCAGGAGTGGGGAAGGCAGAGGAGGGAAAAGCAAAAAGACTCGGGGGGGGGGGGAGGGGAGGAGAAAGTGGAGGCAAAGAGAGGGTAGGTGGGGAAAAACACGATGGAAGGGGAGGGGGAGAGGAAGGGATCCCAGGAAAAGAACAGAGGTAGAGAGGGGGAGGTGAGGATCAGAGTTGATAGGAGGGACAAACAGAGGGAGAGAGGGCACCATCTGGGAGGGGGAGTTCACAGAAGCCACCTTGGGAAAGGGTGTAGAGGTGGAGGGTAGGTGGGATGCAATTGTGAAGGGTCAGCACCAGGTGGGGGTTGGAAAGGAGCGGAGCAACCAGTGGGTGGGGGGTATCAAGTCTGTGGGAGGTGTAGAGGCCTTAGATATGCTTGAGGAAAAGGAGCAGGTGGGGGAACGGAATCAGGTCATAGATCTGCATGGGGGATGGGAGGTGTACACAGAAGGTGAGGTGGCGTGCATGGCGCTCGAGGATCTGGAGGGACTTATAGAATATGGGGGGGGGAGGGGAGGTTGGGGAGGATATCCAGGTGGGACTGGCATAACAGATGATGGAACAGATGAAGGACTCTTAGGTGTGGAGGATGGTAGAGGGGTTCATCTCCCATGTCCAGCCAGAGACGAGTTTAAGGAGACAAAGGCAGTTGTGGGTTTTTGATTGGATAAAGTGGAGATGAAGGATCCAGGTGTGGTGCAGTCAATGGTGAGTCCAAGGTAGGCGACAGTGTGGGAGAGGTGGGCAGGACGGGCACACATGGCGCTGAATGAGAGAACCTTTTTTATTATATACCTACAGACACGTATGTTATCTAATTGTGAAAGGCTGGTAAGGATGAATGGGAGGCATGTTAGAAGTTCGTTATTAGTGTTTTTATTATTTGTTTTAATTGTTGGTGTAAAGAAACTGGTTCTCTACTTCTGAAAAAAAAACCTTTTAAATAATAAAACATGACCTATACAAGGAATCTGACTACCCCTGTTAGTCATGGACAAAAATAATTTGGCAATGTCTTTGTCAGAACATCAAGAATCTTACGTGGGGCCAATAAGACGTCAATTTTAATCTAAATATGGTATGCAAATGTTTACATAATAAAAAAATAAATTAGGTAATTCAGTACAATTATTATATACAGGGTGTTACAAAAAGGTACGGCCAAACTTTCAGGAAACATTACTCACACACAAATAATAAAAATATGTTATGTGGACATGTGTCCGGAAACGCTTACTTTCCATATTAGAGCTCATTTTATTACTTCTCTTCAAATCACATTAATCATGGAATGGAAACACACAGCAACAGAACGTACCAGCGTGACTTCAAACATTTTGTTACAGGAAATGTTCAAAATTCCTCCGTTAGCGAGGATACATGCATCCACCCTCCGTCGCATGTAATCCCTGATGCAGCGCTGGAGAATGCAGTACTGTATCACAGCCGTCCACAATACGAGCGTTTGGTACCGGGGTTGCGTAGACAAGAGCTCTCAAATGCCCCCATAAATGAAAGCAAGAGGGTTGAGGTCAGGAGAGCGTGGAGGCTATGGAATTGGTCCGCCTCTACCAATCCATCGGTCACCGAATCTGTTGTTGAGAAGCGTACGAACACTTCGACTGAAATGTGCAGCAGCTTCATCGTGCATGAACCACATGTTGTGTCGTACTTATAAAGGCACATGTTCTAGCAGCACAGGTAGAGTATCCCTTATGAAATCATGATAACGTGCTCCATTGGGCGTAGGTGGAAGAACATTGAGCCCAATCAAGACATCACCAACAATGCCTGCCCAAACGTTCACAGAAAATCTGTGTTGATGACGTGATTGCACAATTGCGTGAAGATTCTCGTCAGCCCACACATGTTGATTGTGAAAATTTACAATTTGATCACGTTCGAATGAAGCCTCATCCGTAAAGAGAACATTTGCACTGAAATGAGGATTGACACATTGTTGGATGAACCATTCGCAGAAGTGTACCCGTGGAGGCCAATCAGCTGCTGATAGTGCCTGTACATGGTACAGAAACAACTGGTTCTCCCTTAGCACTCTCCATACAGTGACGTGGTCAACGTTACCTTGTACAGCAGCAACTTCTCTGACGCTGACATTAGGGTTATCGTCAACTGCACGAAGAATTGCCTCATCCATTGCAGGTGTCCTCGTCGTTCTAGGTCTTCGCCAGTCGCGAGTCATAGGCTGGAATGTTCCGTGCTCCCTAAGACGCCGATCAATTGCTTCGAACGTCTTCCTGTCGGGACACCTTCGTTCTGGAAATCTGCCTCGATACAAACGTACCGCGCCAGGCTATTGCCCCGTGCTAATCCATACATCAAATGGGCATCTGCCAATTCCGCATTGTAAACATTGTACTGACTGCAAAACCACGTTCGTGATGAACACTAACCTATTGATGCTACGTACTGATGTGCTTGATGCTGTAGAGTAATGAGTCTCATGTCAACACAAGCACCGAAGTCAACATTACCTTCCTTCAATTGGGTCAACTGACGGTGAATCGAGGAAGTACAGATACTGACGAAACTAAAATGAACTCTAACATGGAAATTAAGCGTTTCCGGACACATGTCCACACAGCATCTTTTCATTATTTGTGTGTGAGGAATGTTTCCTGAAAGTTTGGCCGTACCTTTTTGTTACACCCTGTAGATGCGATAAACCACTTTAACGGGGGTCAAATGAACAATTAAAGTCAATACAATTCCAGTAAACATGCAAAAGTAAAAAAAAAAAATTATTGTAGGGGCCTACATAGACATTGCGCATCTGCTAGATGCCCACGAAATACGTAATTTTCTTTTGAAGCTGACAGCCAATGGGGAAAATAGTTTTAATCTGCCAGGAAGTTTCTGACCAATAGTATTTTTGCACCTGTGTGCTGCACCGAGACTCGAACTCGGGACATTTGCCTTTCGCGGGCAAGTGCTCTACCATCTGTGCTACCCATGCACGACTGACGCCCCGTCCTCACAGCTTTACTTCTGCCAGTATCTCGTCTCCTACCTCATCCTGGGTACTGTTGGTCAGTCTTCAAGCAGTGATGGCGGACAGCATCAGCTGGTAATATACGTAATTTTATGGTAGCTAATTTTACTGCACAAAAAAATAAATTCTTTTGGAGGGAGGACATATTTTCACACAAACATTGAAATAAAATTATGATGAGCAGCAAAATGTCTGAGAAGAATTTTGAAAGTAAATTATTAATTGAACTTTAATTTGGCGGGTTTTCAACACTGTCAACAAGAAGAAATAATGGAAAGAATACTGATTGCAACTAAACAAAATTGAACCTTGATATTATGACAGTATTTTTAAAATAGATAATTTAACTGCAATTTTCTTTAAAAGAAAATTATTACGCTCTCTCTCATTTCAAAATTAATGTCTTAACTGTTGCTGCAGGCAGTGCGATGACGTCAGCGGTGGTCCGCGCGGATGATGTGTGAAGTTAATCCTGATTCGTGGCGTGAAAATAATGATGGATCCTCCTATTTCATTAATATTCCAGTTACGGAGTTGGTTCACGTCTCCGTTGTAGTCGAATCAGCTGGCAGCACTGACGCGATAATAACAGTATGTCCGTTGTCGTTAAGCGCGCGACGTTTTATTGTTAACAGTTTATTAATCACGCGGTGCGGGTAGGTCGGAATTATGCAATGTCTTTAGTATTTACGATATATAGCCGGTTAATGCCAATGCCTCGCACAGTTCTTTCACCGTGTTGCCACAGCAACAGTCACATGTGTTTATCACTATAACAGTCCGTTAAACATCAGTTCAATTTACGTCGTCGTCTTTAAGACAGTTTTGATCAAGAAACATTTATTATATTATCCAAACACAGCACTGGTCTTTTACTTAGAATTGCGTGGAAGTGGAACAAACCAAAATGTTAACAGTTAGTGTCTCCACATGACAATGGTGTCTGGTTCGCGGCTAATTGTCACTAGTTCACACAGTATGTAAAATCGTAACCGCAAAAACTCGATATACTTTTCAGGCTTTACTGTTGACTTAATAATGCGCGATCTCCTATTAACACAGAGGTGCACTGTAATTAATTGTTCCTCCGCGTATCACCGTCTTTCACGCCGAACTTTGCAACGTTTCTCCACCCGCGAGCCGGCCACGATACCACAACAACTCGCACGCTCTCTATCGATAGTCGTTCGCTCTCTCTCTGACACAGTACTTCTCCTAGCCTAACCAAAGATTTACAAAAAATGTAAAACCAGAACATTCATATTCGTACAATATAAAATATAAAACAGTAGCAAAATGAATGAAGAAACAATGTGACGTATTAACAAATAAATAATAGTTAAAATAAATGATACATACGTACTATGACAAGGTAATGCACGAAAGAAAAAAAAATATAATGGACTTTTGGGGAAAGCAATGTCTTTACAGTGGAAACCCGTTTTGGTTGGTGTTTGCATTAGAGCTTGAGATTGGTGGAAATGGGCGAATGGAAAACCAGGCGGCAGTTGTGACGTGGCGTTGTTTTCCTGCTTTTTAGCGGCGGCTGGGACGCGCCAGTACTCTGTGTACGTGCGGCCACTGCGGTCTCCCGCGTGTGTTGCTTACGTGAGCTGCCGTCCAAGACGTCCGAAGTTGCTACCCATCTTCTCTGTTAATGTTGGCGGGTCACTTGGCTATTTCCATTGCCTCTCTGATCTTCCTCCTGAAAGTAAGAAGCTTTGTCGCCAGTACGCGAGCTTCACAAAATCCGTCTGTTTGCTGCACTCCTACTGGCGTTCTGCCACCGCTGACCGTGTTGTCTTAGTCGGATATATCTCTCATGTTCAGATATCCGAGTGATGATGGGTCGCGCCGTCTCGTCTAGCCTACATACACTAAACCACATTTGCACCTGATTCCGTAAACTCTAGCAACATGTAGCTTGTCAACTGGATCTTTCGGTGGGCGAAAAACATCTTTTATTCTCTTACTGCTTCGGAAAATCGACTTGATGCCTGTTCGGTGGAGAATTTTGCCCACGCGTTCAGTCACACGTTGAACATATGCAGGCGTATAAGAAACCAAGTTTTCTCATTCGGCAGTAGACAAGATCACCCTGATGAGTCACTTGCTACAGTGACCGAAACGTCGGTAGTTTTACGTATAGACAATGTGTGTGCGCATGTTAAGATGTTGCATCGTACAGGCTAGATGGTCTTCCGATATTAATGCGAAGGCGTCCTAGTTCTCCGCGCTTGCGAGGCCTAGCCATCCCTTCGGAGTGAACTCCATAAAGATGTGTCGTCGTGGCAAGAATCGGCCTTTTAGACGTCTGAGTCTGGAGGCCACCATCGCGGGAAATGGAAATATCTGTACAATGGAATACACTTCACTGAAAATATAGGTGTCTAAACCCCCACTTGGTGAAGGAGACTAAGGGAACGACATTCGTGTTCGAGAATCGCTCCCTGAACACGCGTCGTAACCTCTCGACAGTTAAGTTCCGCCATTTCGTTCGGGTTGCGATCTGCTGTGATTCCCAAAGTCTTGTGGCGATTGACTACCGTCGCCCAACGAATTACCACTTGGTTAAATCCCTGCAACGGCTCGAACGTGCGTTTGAGATCATTAATGTGGGCACCGGCAAGGCGGCAAAAGGAATCCAAGGTGTCCTTGAGCCCATAAATGTCGCCGGCATTTCGTTCTAAGACCATGACGTCATCGTCGTCGGCGCAGACCGAGAATAGTTGTTCCAATATTGTCCAATCACGTAGTGATCATCAGTGTATCAGTACGCCCAAGCAAGAATTCTAAGTGCAAATCAAAGGGTGACAACATAGGTAAGCTGCTTCCCTGGGGTTGACCCCCATCGGAGCGAAATCCTGACGGGGGGGGGGGGGGGGGGGGGAAAGAGAGAGAGAGAGAGAGAGAGAGAGAGAGAGAGAGAGAGAGAGAGAGAGAGAGAGAGAGAGAGAGGGGTGACCATTCACAATAACTGAGGCATGGTTAATAGTGAAAAGATTCGCTAGGACTTGGCATGTATCGTGAGTAAAACCCAAAGCTGTCATTAAAAAACTGTGACATAGTCAAATGCCTTGCGAAAGTCAAGAAAAAACAAGGCTCCTAATACGTTAGTGGCCTCAACCACGAAAACTACATTTTCCCATTAGGTAAATGAAGTTAGTGTCACACATTCAGGCACACGCTTCGGTGAATGGCAATGAGTTTGTAGAGCGACCTAGAGGGACGGGCGTTTGTAGCTCGAGCGATAGTTTTATAGTCGAAGCTCAGGAAAGTAATCGGAAGTAGTGAGTCAAGATGAGGTCGACAGTTGGTTTTTGGAATGAGGCCTGTTTTACACCCCTTCAAATGAACGTGGAGCCAGATACCCCATATCATTTCATTAACCATCAACGGTATTGTGTCGCCTGTGGGAGGCTAAAAATGAATGTCAAATTCTTTGGAAATATCATCCAATCTAGGTGACTTGCATCGCTGAAACCCGGTAACATCATCATGTATATCGCCCTTGTGAAAATCACTCAAAAAACGTCATTCAATTCAGGGGTGACGACGCAATCTAGCAAACGGAAAAAGTTTTCAGTACTATTTTCAACCTTAACGTGCGGATCATACAATTCAGTAAAGTAGTTAAAAATTAAATTGACAATGTCTCGCTGGGACGTTGCATTGCGCCCCTTGCTAACGCCGATGGTTGAATATCAAAGACGTTTACAGTCCTCCCGCATACGTGTAAGACGGTATAGTGAAATATCAATATTACGGCCAACGCTGACCTTCCTTCCAAATCAGTAGTGAAATCAGTTCATTTTGAAAAATGGAGCGTGGTTAAGATTTTATCCAGAGTCCTTCCAACTGAAATTTTTTCAACCGCAGCAGTTTGCCTTTAATTAGCCGCCAATCCATAATCCGTAGAGGACCTTATCTAGCGATAGTACAGTTGACGTAATACGTCTGTCGGCGTTAAGGCACCCATGCTTCCTGAATAACAACATAGGAATGGCCTTGTAGTAGGCTATATTGAGCATCCAGGGAAGACGATAAAATTTTACTGGCCGCTTCACATAACCAAATGTGACGGCTACGGCATAAGCATCAGTAAAACTGATAACATAACCATAGACCTGCAAGTGAGAAGGAATATTTTTTATCACCATTTCTACCTATTGAACGCCAGTATAGAGATGTAAGACCTTCTCAGCAGACCAGCGGTCCCTGTGAATATGTCGTATATCCACAAAAGGAAGCAGGGTACACCTCATAATACTTTCATCTACCTCGGTTGGAAGAATGAAACCTCAAACATTTGTGTAGACCACTTTTGCATTCACCAGAAGATCCATGCTAGTGGAACTATCAACACAAGAAAACTTGACCTGAGTACTGTGACATAATAATGTCCTGTCAGTAGCAGGGCACTGGTGGCAAGAACACATTTGTTAGTACAGGCTGCCTACATTCAGGGGCAAACCTATTATTCTCCTTTGATTGACAGATCCTTGACAATGTTCTGCTAATTGGATTATGACCCCCTGGGGATAATCTGTCCTTCCAAGAAACCCCCACACCCTCCTCCCTCCACCTACCAATCCCTCTCCTCATCTTTCTCAATCACCCCTCTCGGAACTTCCCTCGCCGATAGAAGCACACTTTTAATATCAATTTGATTGAATAATTGCCCTCTGAAAAATCCCCCAGTCCTCTGCATCCCCTCCACCAACTGGAAACTATCGGGGAAAAAATACTCAGTTGAATAACCATTTCGTGGAAAATCGATTACGATGTATGTAACATTGTTTAAAGATTTTAGACAATTATTGAATATTGTTTCTTTATCAAATTTATTGGATACAAGACTCTGTATGGAAGAACTGCTTGGACTTCTCTCTGAACACTCGAACAAAGATGACGTAATATGACTTCTGACGTCACGGAACTTTCTGTGGATACATTGCTCCGCCTCTCATTTTCTTCGAACCAGTTTATACAGACTCCTATGCCTCCCACAAAGGCTGTCTTGTCACTCTCTGATGTCGTGGAACTTCCTGTGAATGAATGGAGCGTTCTGATTGGTTCTTGCTGAATTTTTCCGAAAAATTGCGGCTGCTAGTGTGAGAACACTGCCCGCCACTTTCTGCAGACGCACAAATTACGAATATTTCAGCAGCAAACTGCTTGGTACAGCTCGAGAAAGACATACGGTCATATTGTACTCACAGTTGTAAACCCTGCAAAAGTGGTGTAAAGATCACAAATGGAAAGAAGTGTGGTGTGGTCGCCACTGTTTGGGGCCTCCCGCGTATGTCTCTATCGTCAGATCACCGACAAGAAGGTCAAAACCACCCAATGTCCTAATTGCACATAACATTGTTAAGTACCACTGACTATGGACTGGATATCGGCAGTGGAGGGACAAGGCCGGCGTCACCCCACTCTCCATTGTTGCCAAATTTATTCAAGATGGCGGCGATGACGTCATCCAATAGGGTGGCTTTTCGCAGGAAAATAAGCCAATTGTGCTACGTCCACTAACCTAACCTCAAGAAAAAATGGCGGGAAGTTTGAAGTTTGCCTGGAAAGTAGGCCAATTGTGCTACGTCCACTAACCTAAGGAAGTTTGATAATAATAATAAATAATGAATGTTAATAAATGATAATAATAAAGAGAAGTACAGTCATTGCTTGCATTATCCTGTTGGAATTCACTTATTATTATTATTTATTATTATTGACCTGCCTTCACTAAAAAATTCCATCCAAATTCTGAATGAGATAATTTTTTCCGATCAAATACCGTGACGGTGATCTTAGGAGTGTGTAAGCCTAAGATGCAGCCTCGGGGTAAAATTACCACATTTTGAAAGTGATTCTGCTAAGGAACGTAGTATGTAAGCGGTATTTGACACTCTCTCAAACTGATAATTACATACTATTTCTATCCCATTCTGTCATAGGTTCTGCTATATATCCACTGAGTTTTAGGCGGTGACTGATTGAGAAGGAACACAAACAGTTGTAGAAGTAGATGATGTGCCAATTGAGGTCGTATGAAATGTACACTAACTTTTTCAGATCTCTAGTCTTACGCTATCCGCTAGAAATGATGTTCATCAGATGGAATAGGGTCTTTCCATTCAATCACATACCTGCATCCGATCACACCCACAAGTGAATCATATTTCTCACACTCTCATATCTCAAAACGAGCCACCTTCCTCGAACCTAGATGCTACAGTAAAATTCCAACCTCCTTTTAGCCACCCCCTACGCATCTTGCACCTGATCCCGTTTCTACAGCTTCACGCATGTGATCGTTCTATTTTAAGTTGGAACTGAGCAGAAGTCGGAGAAAGACAGATCCACCACCTTCTGCATCCCGTGTAGAAACAGAACGACCTTAGTGCAACAGGATCGTGTTTTGACCATTCGACGGAAATGTATGCAGTTTGGGGACGTAGCACATTGCGCACAAGTACTACAGATCCGCGTCCATTCAAATCAATCATCCTTATTCTCTACGCCCAACATAAAAAGATTACGAACTATAGAACTTCTACTAAATTCATCCCATATATAAGTCACCTAGACACCGATGCTGACGCAATTACGCCAAGCTGCGGTGAGGCTCCAGCGTCGAGAAAGATATTTCGCGATGTTCCCCCAGAATACCGCAGCGTGCAGCCACCCATGCATTCCTAACCTTTTGCCAAGTCCATCACCTCAAACTGTACTGCTACTGCCGCCTATTAAATATACAGGAACCGCAGACGCCACTTTAAACTTTGATCACCTATGCTCTAGTCGAATGATCGTATCCCACAAACTATATTAAGTAGCAAGAGACGCTCCCTCTGGTCCTGGTTCAAACTCTGTACAAAGGCGTGTTAGAAAACAACGTCAAAGATTTCCTTTTTTCTGCCACGACTTAGAGACCTGGGCCAGATTCTAAACTGACATTTAGAAGGTCTTATCCACGGCCTCTTGAAGGAAACTAGACCTTGCACGGTGTAAATAATTCTTACGGCGGATAGCATAACACTGGGCTGTAGTTTGGTGACCTACGCCAACGCCGTAAAACTGTTGCAGTTTGCTTATGTTGTAAATGTCTTTTATTTAAAATGATCCAAAGTTGATTCAGGAGCTGTACGTTTAGACTCGTCTCTCACACTTACGGAGCAGCTGACGACTTTGCGTTCCCTTTCGACTGATTCCTCATATTGCACTCATGTACGCGGTCACTGTTTCGCTGCTAGCAACCCCCAAGAAGTTGCTACCCATCCACCAAAACTTGTTCCCCAACTCAAACAAGCGATATCAGTCAATCATTATGTGGTACGCAGTGCACGGATGGGATGGAAAAGACACCATCGATGTACTCTAATAATAAACATCACATTTGATAGCGCAAAGAATTTTACAATACCTTCAACACTGGCCGAACACGTTATAGCAAGTTTCCACAATTTCAATATCATAGCTAAACCAGCCCCCCTCCACTCTGCGAGTATCATTGCGAACATAGAAAAATGTGGAGCGCTGTCGGGTATCATTTGAAGATTTGTGTGTTCGAGAATTAACACTGAATGGACGTACTGCACAGTCATCTATCCATCACCTAGAGCATAGTGTTTAATTTACGATCTATCTCTCTGTGTATCGGTGTCACAGAGCATTCTCGCTGTCTTAGGGTAAAATTAGAGTGTGAAAGACCCTCCACACTGTCATTGACCAACGAGCTCTGCAACACCGTTAGCGAATTAATCTGCAACCGACCAGAAGAAGATGGCTGCACTCCACTTCTCGTGAATTAATTGAGCTTTCCGAGTCCTAACCCGTCCAAGTGAACGAGATTTCTCGAGAAGCGAACATGTCGAGGAGCTTAGCACTCCTTATCGATGTATAGTAACATATTTAGAAGTTCCGTGATGTAATAGCGGACAGTTAAGAAGAACAAGAATGGAATGATTTTTATAGGCGATGGAGCTTCAGACGGATTGAGTTCCAGGTACCGATCCTAGACTCTAGAACAGTACTTTATAGTTGATAGCTTGGTTGATTTACGTAAAAATGCGTGGAAGATACTGGTAAGAGAGAGCATACACACACGCACTCCTAAGGCTACAACGTTCTGCACTTAAAACGGGCTATAATGTTAGATCACCTGCGCTTCCGACCTATCAGACGTATGGAATGTAGCGTTGTTAATATTCCTTTGTGAGAAATATATTTCAGGCCACATGACATACATCCTCCTTCCCGGTTTCTCTACGAAAAACTAGGTTATCGAACCGTAAAACACCCTGCATGATACGACCACAATATAGCTTTCCAGAGACTTACAGTGTCCACTCTTCAAATCCGAACACAGTTCAGAAATTATACCATGCCTGCATCAGACCTATATAAAATGATCGTTAGTAGCGGGGTATACATCCTACAACGAAACAAACGCATAGCAGCCGTGTCCGACATGTGAAAATTACAACTCACACAATCACTAACTCTGTAAACAGCACATCTGTCAGGCGTTGCAATCCCCTTGTACACATTTGCCTAACAGGCTCCTATCACATAGCCTCACAAGCTCCTATCGCGAACTTAGTTATGATGCTGAATTCTCGATTTTACAACCAAGATGCGGCTGGGGGATCGCCTAAATCAAAGTTCGTTTGGTGGACTGTGTTAAGTTTCATCATACATGAGATGGAAGTCCTCTGATGACCGACAGGTTTGAAGTCAACGATCAAAAGTAGACAATTCTTTAAACCAGTATAGTTTCGACATCTTTGCCTTGCCCAGTAAGCACAGTGCCACCCCACAAGGGGTTGTGAGCATTAAAATCTCTCAAGAGTAGGAAAGGTTAAGGGAACCCATCATTCAGTGCAGCTAACACATTCAGGGGTACTGCACCATCTGGAAGAAGATTTACATTGCAGACCGTTCGTGCATCGTCCTTATTCTGACAGCCACAACTTCAAGAGGGGCATTAAGGGGCACAGTGCTTCTTATTTCCTAAATCCAGTCTGTAGTGACAAACTCCACCTGACACTATTCTAGACTCCAGAGTTCCTGTAATACCTGTTATAGCCGTGGGCGTCTGGGGTCTGCATTGCCGAGAACCATGTTTCTTGGGGGGCAATGCAGATGGCAGGTGTAAAGCTTAACAGTAGTTGTAGCTCAGCCAGGCGGTGGAAAAAACCGCAATTCCACTGGAGGTTGATCTCGTGAGACTGGGGAGCCATTGAACATTCAATGAGGCAATTTACGCCTGAGGGTCACCTGCTGCCGCCGACTTATTGCCTGAACAGTCAATATCCATTGTGTCTGAGGATCCAGCGAGATCTAGGTCCTCAGTGGACGTCACACTCCACCTTAACTACAGATGCAGAGCTTGCAGGTAGCTGCAGTATGGGTGCCACTGCAATTCCCATGGTGTTTTTGGATTTATCACTGAATCTGTGAAGTCCTCCCAAACAGGGAAACCCAAGGAGCAGTCTCTGGGACTGAGGATGAGCGTGAAGCCCTGCGACCAGCTCCTTTTGGGCTCTTCAGCCACTGCGTGGGTGTCATATTTCCTAGTAGCACAACCTGGGAAGGGAGTGACCCCAAGGACCCCTTCCTAGCGTGAGGAGCCGAAGAAGACATACGTTTCTCTGGTGCAGAAGTGGGGACTGATATCCCCGATGGCTGGGCGGTATTGCTTGTGAAGTAGGTGGTGTGGGACCAACAGGAAGTGAAATGCCCCCACCATCAAGGGGTGATGTAGTCTTCTAGCTCAGAGGTGAATGGGGTTCGTGGAGCTGATGGGGCTAGGGTAGCAGCAGCATAATATGTCACATGTACAAGATGTAGGTGTTCAAATTTCCTCTTAGCCTCAGTGTAGGTGAGTCTGTCCAGGGTTTTTTACTCTGATTTTCCTTTCTTTCTGGAGACTCCTGAAGTCAGGAGAGCAAGGCAAATACTGCTCTCCGCAATTGACGCAGATGGGAGGCAGGGCACATGGAGTTTTGGGATGCGAAGCATATCCACAATCTCGACATGTGACGCTGGAAGTAGAGCAGGACGACATATGGCCGAACTTCCAGCACTTGCAACATTGCATTGGGGGAGGGATGAGTGGCTTGCCATCAGAGCAATAGACCATCACCTTGACCTCAACCAGTGTGTCACCCTTGAGGGCTAAGATGAAGGCACTGGTGGCAACCTCTATGAAAGTGCCAGACGAAATTAACACCTCGGCTCTATGTTGGCGTGCAACTCATCGTCAGACTGCTAAAAAAGGTCCCTGTGGAATATACTACCCTGGACCACATTTAAGCTCTTATGTGGCGTGATGGAAACATCCCCAGTGTGTCACAAGCGAGTAATGCCCATGACTGGACAGAGGGTACCGCATTTTGGACAAGCCCTCCACCTCCCCCAACTTGTCCTCTAAATGCTCTACAAAAAACTGAGGCTTCATTGCCATGAAAGATTCCCCATCAGCTCTCTAACATACAAGGTATCGTGGTAAATAAGGTTTGCTGCCATCCTTAGCCTGACATTCTTCCCATGGTGTGGCCAGGAAGGGGAACGATTTGGGGTCATATTTCTGTGCACTGAATTGAGCCCATGAATGCTTAGAGACTGCTGGTGTTTGACCACCAGCAAGAGATGATGTACTACACTTCATCACATGTCATCCACCCTTATGCGACCTACACCGACCAGGGGCACACTCCACGGGAGCCACCCAGCTGGAGCAAAGGCCACCTGGCAGGATGGCCATTGCCAGGAGTCCTGATGACTCAGGATGACGGACATCTACTCCTCAGCAATGTGGGAAGTTAACGGTGCAGGCATCAGCAGAGCAAGCCCTGTGTGGTCAGGGGGCTACAACCAACAGGGTACCTGGCGGCCCCACCACAACGAACCGGCTACCGTTCTGTGTATCAGGTGCAACCAAGCAAACAGATCCACTATAATTGTCAGCATAGAAAACAATACTGCAGAGTTGATGGAAAAATACGCCTAACAGTTGGAGAACGAGCGGAAATGCAGATCCACGTTGATGAAGGATGCAATAGGTTTCAGAGCGTGATGGCCATGTGGCACTATGTAAGGTGCCCTTCCCCAATTGGCTCGCTCTTCGGGAAAATTTTGAAAATTGAAGATCAAACCCTACAGGGGACCATCACAAAGGCTGAAACACATGCGATTCCTTTTAGTCTCCTCTTACCACAGGCAGGAATACCTTGCGCCTATTCTAACTCCCTGTTCCTCAGGGGATTGAGTCTTCAGGGGAACAGCACTTTGACAACAATACTGCGGGACAGAGACAAAATGGCGATGGCTCCATTATGCTCTGTGGAGCATTGACATGGGGATCCAAGGGTTCAGTGGAGGGTCATGGAGTATCGTACACTGGTTGCGGACCACATGCACGCCTTCATGGTAACCATGTTTATCAATGGCAGTGGGGTTTTTCATCAAGACAATGGGCGATATCAAGGCCGGGAGTGTGATGGAGTGGTTCGTCTAGCACTGGCTAGTTGGAGTTTATGTGGTGGCCCCCCAACTCATCAAATTCGAACCCGACCGACCACATCTGTGATATGGTTTAACGTGACGTCAGATCTCATCGACCTCCTCCCCAGTATTTACGGGACTTGGATTTCGTGTGAGCAGATATGGTGCCGCGACCTACCGACGCCTCACTGCTTCCATGCCACGACGCATCGCCGCTGTTATCCGCGCCATAGGTAGACATACATGCTACTAGGCAGGTAGTCTAAATGTTCTAGCGTATCAGTGTACAAGCTACATGACAATGCAGTAAATGCAGCATTTGTAAATGAAGATTCCATTGGCCTGCTTCTTTAAAACAGGAAAGAGATCTTGACGAAAGATTGTTAGACATTGAAGCAAGCAAAGCAATCATCAAGCTGAAGTGTGTGCTTTGGTCCTAGTGGAGGCGATACGTCTTTGTGTTGCTCCAACCTTTGCAGCGACTTACCTGGCTAGTTGTTCAGGTATCTACAGTTCAACGTGGAATCCGAACCACAATGCACCTCGGAATATGTCACACCAGCTAACATTGCCAGTGGTGAGAAGACGAAATCAAGCGCTGACCAGACATCGAACTCGAGACTTGGGTTTGTAGTGGGTCACCTGACCACTGAGCCACACTATTAGACATCCATACACAGATTACAGAAATTTAGGTATTTATGTGAATATGTCCCACATATCCTCCTAAACCACTGACCATATTTCAGCCAAAATTAGTAAACCTCTCTCACTGTCAAGCAGTAAGAATTATCAGCTTCTCAACTCAGGAAATGTGACGTCAAACAATGAGATGCCTGACATTCCGGATCACGCACGAAAAATTTATTACTTCTGTGCTACCTATTCGCAATAAATTTCGCATAATATTCACGTCTGTAGCCGAATGTACGTACACTAACATCGTTCAACAAGTGGTTCGAGATATATGGGGTAGTTTCTTAAGAGTGTGCAAAAATTTAGCACTACAGAATGTGAGCCGTGGCGGGACTGGCACCAGTAGTATCTCTGACGTGAGTACCATCGATTTCCCAGCGCAGAGGTTTGTCTTTGGGCTTGGGCCGGCTCGAGATATAAGGGAGTGCCGACCGCGAGTAGGGGGAGGACACAACGCTTGAGAACGGAAGGCGGCGGTGCGGGAGTCTGCGATTGGCTGGCGGGCAGAAGCGAAGACGGCGTGTCTGAGGCCGGGCGGCGGTTGTCGCGTGGTTGTGCTGGAGTCGGCGGGAGTTGGCAGGCGCTGTGCATTCTCTGGCAACCTCGCGAGCTGTGGATGTGCCTGCTTCCTTGGAGGGACACGCTGTTATGGTCTTGCGAAGTGATGGTCTGGCATCTTCGCAAAAATCGCCTCAGCATCAAGACACCCAGTTAAGTACGCCAATTGCTAAGAGCGCGTAGTCAACTTTGTGATCGCTCTTGGTACAGTAGGACGTTGCACGACGTGCGATGTGATGCTTGTTCGATATCATTTGAAGCCTCTGCTTCCGCATAATATTGATGTATTTGCGAATGTGTGTCATTAAGTTCTAGTGAGTGTCAGTTGCCAAGAGCCAGTTGATTTCCCACTCTTAGTTTGTTTATCAAGTACTGTTTCAATTAAAGGAAGCACTTCCTAGTCAAATTACTTGTTGTTTAGCCTTGATTTTATAGAGTTCTTTTTTTGGTCAGTCTTAAATCTTAAGGTGAGGAAAGGTTTTTCTGCCTTCTGTTGTCGCGTGTGGTCTGTGTTTCAGTGAGCTGAGGCAGCGGGCAATCGAAGCGCAGGGCTTCCCTTTAGATTACAACAGTGGCTTACGGGCGGTGGTCTCTGCCTGAGCTTGATTGCTCCTCTTCGATAGGGTTTGCTTGGTTCACATTTTGGTGGTCTCCTCAACGTGGGGTTGCAAACGGAGCCAAATCTTGGTTCGAAGTTAAGTGTTACGTCTCTCAGTCGGTTCCACCGTTTGTGGTTAAACTCCGGCCTTACAAGCTTGGACCTTGCTTCTGTTATACATTTATCATTGTACAAGGTTTTAACGTCCTATGCCCTAAAAGTCCATCTTACAAATCAACGGGCATTTGAATAATTTCCTGATTCACTCTGCAAGATCGCCCAAGTTTATCACGAAAGCTTAAAACGTATTTATTAAAACCGAAAGGGTCTTAATGTGTCTTAACTAGAGTTGTTTGTTAATAAATAACTTGCTTATACGTAATGAACGTCTCTTAAATAATCTTGCCCGAGTGGCGCCCGTCAAATTTTATCAGATTGTTTTGGGTAGCTAATAAATCTTAACCCCCTTTAGATTTAAACTTTAAACAAAACAGCTGTCCAGTAAAACCGTTCCAACCATTTCAGAATACTCCACTGAACGATTTGAAATAGGGAACCTGGAAGTCCGAAGCCAGCTTAAGGAGGTATGGAAGCAAACTTGTCTACTGCTTAGTCTAGCATTACTGTTTTCCAGATTATTTACAACTAACATGCGTACTGGTTTACACACAGTGTGCCGTTTATTAACATGTACATTATTTAATGCAAGGAAACAATGAGGATGGGCCTGATCACTAGGAAGTCATTATGCAGGTTTTGTTTATTTGTCCATAAGGTGGCGTTGTCGTATGTGCACTGTCCCGTAGCAGAACGTGCTATGAATCAACGACAAACCCATTCGTTACTCAGTACTATTCAGAGACCTTACAGTACAGTATGATGCAGCAGTACCGTTACAATTTCGCAGAACTCTCACAAGCGCCTTATGTATGGGAAAGTACAATGCCCTCGCTGCTGATGACTGAGAGGGTTTATGGGACTAAACGGCGAGGGCATCAATCCCACGACACCTGTGCAATGTCCTCAGTAAGCGGCAAGTGTCAGTCGAGGTCGCAACGGTGTTATGTGGAGCTGTAAGTGCGTTATGCCAGAGGTAACAATTGTAAAGTGTAACTAGTGGTGTCGTATGGTGGCTGTCTCCGCAACCAAGATAGCCATAGTGTTTGGTGTTTCAAGAGGCACTAGAAGATTCACACCACTCACAGGGAAAGCGGAAAAAGCACCATCCGCTAAATTACGATGCGGACGGGACATTTGGACACTGAACAGTAATGTGACGAAATCCACCAGGGTGGCACCTCTTCACGTCGCTGCAGAACAATGTCGCATCCGCGAACAGTCAGCATCTAAATACGAATGGAACTCCGTAAACAGGGTGCTGAAGGCCGAGCTGGAATCGTAAGACTGCTCATCACTATGCAAACGCCCTAACATGAAAATCTCGCACTGGAGCCATGAAACCTGCGCAATGGGAGAAAGTCATTTGATGGACAGTCTTCTTGCACGTTGTTTCCAGCTTTTGGTCCAGTTTAGGTCGCAACAGTGAAATATGGCGGGGTTCAGTGATTTTTGGCAGCCGTGACGCGGTAATGAGTGTTATGGACGAAGTATCACTTCCATTCCATGTATCTAGGTTTCCAGAGAGCTTCCTACATCGTTTCTCACAACTGATTTCTCAGAAAATTGTCTGACGAGTGCAAATTTAGTTGTGCGAGTAAATTCGTCATACACTGTAACAAAGGTCACAGGACCTACAACAATAACTTCAGGAATGCGAGATATCACTTCCTACTCAGATTTTCCGGCGCTTACTACGAACTCTCTTCCTTGTCTACATAAACGATTTAGGAGAAACGGAGCAGCCGTCTTTGCTTGTTTGCAGACGATGGTGCCATTTATCGTCTAGTAAACTCGTCAGATCAAAGCCAGTTACCAAATAATTTAGCCAAGTTATCTATATGATGCGTAAAGAGGCAACAGACCCAGAATAATGTGGAGTCTTGAGTCATCCAAGGAGTACTAAAAGAAATCCGATAAATTTCAGTTACACGATAGATAACACAGAGCTCGAGGCTGTGAATTATAAATACGTATCACAATCAAGCCAAATTGGAACAACCAAAGTCGATGTTTTGTAAACTAATCAAATACTGCGATTTGTTGGCAGAACACTTAGAAGATGCAGCAGGTCTAATGAAGACAACCTACTCTACCCTTGTCCGTCCTCTGCTACTGTGTTATACAGTATGGGACCCTTACCAGATAGGACTTATGGAGGAAGTCCCAAAATTTAAAGAGTGGCACCGTTCCCAATTATCAATAAGTAGGGGACAGTCACAGACATGATACCCGAATTGAGGCGGCAGTCAAAGTCTCTTTGAAGCCAATTCGCCGACTTAAGTGTCAGGGATGAAATGTTGAAACCCAGTCCTTGAGCACATACAAATTCCGACCCAGCCAGGAATGGAACCTAGACTCCCCGCATGGCAGTGAGCCGCACGAACCACTCAGCTAAGGTGGCTAATAGAACTGAAGCTGTGACGTCACTAGCAGAGGCCGTGACCACCGACAAATAGTCCTGAGCGCACGCCTGTAACGTCAGCAATGTAGCGTTGGTGGCTGGCAATAAATAAAAGTCCTTTGGTCAAATTTTTGAGACTGTAGTAGGAAAGCTTTTGGCAAAGCTCTCTGATAATATCTAGAGCGAGTGCCGTTAACATGTCGCTTAGCTCGCTTAAGACCATGTAACCTTCAGAGCAGAGTATGTTTGGTCCCTGACTACCACCACATTGATCATTGCAAAGTCTGAAGAATACAAAATTCTTCGTAACACAAAGCACGCTGACTACAAAAACCATTGGACTCTTACAAATAAATAGCTGCGACAATAAATTGCATTCCAAGTTGCTGCCCTGTGACTGATTTAAGGCTTACATATAAAAAGGATGTAGAATGAGATGTGAACAGCCAATCGTGTTCGAAGTGCACTTAAGTGCAAAGTGTATTTACTTGTAATGTAAATAACCTAATTTAACGTTCATAAATTCCTCATTAGATATATGTATTCATTTATTTCTGGAATACATAAAATGATACAGGGGGATTCAAGTACTATATTGCCAGCTGGAATAGCATTAGCCTGTTGCTAAAAGTCTTCGCCACGAGACGATCCTCAGCAGAAATAGCAATCATGATTTAAACAATCAAACACGGGACTAATTACGTATTTTTGCATGATGCTTTGCTAGATTTGTTCTCTATCAAGTACAAATAGTTACCTATATAACTTGTGTGAGGTTTTGGAAATGCGACAAAATCTGATTGCAGTAAAGCATAAAACTGCAGGGCAACATGCAGAACAGACATACAAAAACCACGAAATACCTACGTGTTTCGTTTTGACGGTAGGTTCGCGATAAGCGTCATATTAATAATGAAGAAATACTTAACTAGTGCAGTGGTTTATTATTTAAATCATGAATAACAATTGCTAGCTTTCCAGAGACGTCGATTATGATGCACGAAATAAATGGCATTTCCTAAATGAGTTGTGTATGAGAATATTGGGGGTGGTGGGGTGGCACTCGTCAAGTTAAATAGAAACCATTTATTTCCCTATTATCAGTGTCCTTGCATTGTAGCTCACGAAGCTGATTCTTGTGAACATTTCGAGCTGCTGCCTCCCTATGTTCTGTTTCACCCACTATCGTTTGCATTTCTTTTCGAGCAGTGCACTCGCCACCAACATATGCTGTTTACTCTTTGGCATCCATTACCGAACACTTATAAAAATTTTACGATCGTGTAATAGATCCACTGAAATAAGTTCATCGAAGAAGCTTTAATTCTTTGACAAAGCACGCGTCTGTGTCGGCCGAAAGTTAACACACTGCTGACATCTCACAGACGTGTGCTTGGGCCTGTATGTAACGGTGGCCACGCCAGAGGCAGTCGCAGGCTTGCTTTCACAGAACTGGCCTCCACGCAGGGGCAGCGTAGACTACACGGCAGCACACGCAGCAGCCTAACGGGAATGCGAAGCAGCGGCCTCTTCGAAGACTCGAGATCCACCTGCGGGCGCACACTGGACACGCTGGCGTATTTCAGCAGCCCGTAACCGTACAACCGGCAGAGGGGCACAGTAAAACTAACTAGTTTTAGCCGGCGCACAACCTCCGTAAGACTGCAGCCTCCACCTCCGGCAGTTCGCGACCGGTGCAAGACGACTTCCTCCTGCGACTCCAACATTGACGCCATGCCGTCGCTTTTGCTGGCCGCCGCACCTATCTCTTCCGGAGCGAAGTACTTCGCCAGCTCCAACGGCTGCTGCGCTGCGCTACGCCTCGCGCCCCCCCCCCCCCCCCCCCCAGTACACATACCTGTAATCACAACTTTCCCTTAAAGCCTTACGCCATTATCAGTGGACAACAGCCGACGATAGTGTGAAGTGGTAAAGAAACCAGTGAATCAGGTTTGCAGCCTGTCCCTGTTATTTGAGCTGTGTATCGAGCTAGCTATGAAGGAACGCAATGAGGGATTTCGTAAGAATTACAGTGAAGGGAGAAGAAACAACATTAAGTTACATGATAACATGCAATTCTGTTTGAGACAGACTTTGAAGATCAGTTTAATCCAGTGGATAGCGTCTTGGCAAGTCCATTAGTATCAACAAAACACAAGGGCAATGAAATTTTATCTAAATAAGGTGAAAAAATTAGAATCCCAGATGAGTGTGCTCCCTGCCGCCGTTGGATAAGCAGCTGCCAGCACCAAGTCGTATACTCTTAGCTCACTTATTTGTTACATAGTTTAATTCTTAATTTCTTTGCGTGTTTTAGGTACTTGCATAGTTTAATTCATAAATTTCGGGTATATTATAGTATTTGAGAGTTGCAGCATCGCATTTTAGTACCTAAATAGTGTAAAATCGCGTAGTCTCCTTCTGCCGCCGAGCAGTGTGTCAGCAGTGCGCAAGTAGCAGCATTACTGCATTAATTAGGCAATCTTGTATTTTTATAACCATTTAAATTTTGTGTCGAATTCTTTGTGATCTCTGTAGATTAGTTCAGTCGTTCTTTGCGCAACAATATTTAGCATGGATAGGGACTGCGACTGCTGTGTTCTGATGCAGGTTGAGTTGGCATCCCTTTGCTCCCAGCTTCAGGCAGTGTTGGCTTCGGTCACACAGCGTGAGGCTGTTGCCAACGGGCATCACTGTGGGAGTCCGGACGGGGGTTTTTCGGGGACTGCCAGTTCGTCCCACGCATCCCCCCGACCGGACTTCGGCTGTGGCTGCCCGGGATACTGCCCACATTGACGCTGACTCCTCACCCGTGGTGGAGTGGGAGGTCGTCTCGAGGTGTGGCAGGGGGCGAAAGACGTTTTAAAGGGCTCAACGGAAGGCCTCTCCAGTTTGTCTGACAAACCAGTTTCAGGCTCTGTCTCCGGCTGATACTGATCTTCGGCCGGACATGGCTGCTTGTCCTGTTCCAGAGGTTGCCCCTCAGTGTAAAAGATCCGGGAGGTTGCAGAGGGTGGGCTTACTGGTAGTTGGAAGCTCCAACGTCAGGCGCGTAATGGAGCCCCTTAGGGATATGGCTGCAAGGGAGAGGAAGAAAACCAATGTGCACTCTGTGTGCATACCGGGGGAGTCATTCCAGATGTGGAAAGGGCCCTTCCGGATGCCATGAAGGGTACAGGGTGCACCCATCTGCAGGTGGTAGCTCATGTCGGCACCAATGATGTGTGTCGCTATGGATCGGAGGAAATCCTCTCTGGCTTCCAGCGACTATCTGATTTGGTGAAGACCGCCAGTCTCGCTAGCGGGATGAAAGCAGAGCTCACCATCTGCAGCATCGTCGACAGGACTGACTGCGGACCTTTGGTACAGAGCCGAGTGGAGGATCTGAATCAGAGGCTGAGACGGTTCTGCGACCGTGTGGGTTACAGATTCCTCGCGCCATAGGGTGGTGGGGTTTCGGGTTCCGCTGGATAGGTCAGGAGTCCACTACACACAGCAGGCGGCTACACAGGTTGCAGGGGTTGTGTGGCGTGGACTGGGCGGTTTTTTACGTTAGATGGCCTCGGGCAAGTACAGAAAGGGCAACAGCCTCAACGGGTGCGGGACAAAGTCAGGACATGCGGGGACAAAGCAGCAATCGGTATTGTA
This sequence comes from Schistocerca serialis cubense, assembly GCF_023864345.2. NCBI lineage: Eukaryota > Metazoa > Arthropoda > Insecta > Orthoptera > Acrididae > Schistocerca > Schistocerca serialis. Next base: position 49,000,600 of record NC_064645.1, read on the forward strand.
ATTGTAAACTGTGGAAGCTGCGGTGGTGAAGTACTGGAACTTCAAGCGCTGATAGAAAGCACCGAAGCGAAATCGTTATAGGTACGGAAAGCTGGCTGAAGCCAGAGATAAATTCTGCGGAAATTTTTACAAAGGCACAGACGGTGTTTAGAAAGGATAGACTGCATGCAACCGGTGGTGGCGTGTTTGTCGCTGTTAATGGTAGTTTATCCTGTAGTGAAATAGAAGTGGATAGTTCCTGTGAATTATTATGGGTGGAGGTTACACTCAACAACCGAGCTAGGTTAATAATTGGCTCCTTTTACCGACCTCCCGACTCAGCAGCATTAGTGGCAGAACAACTGAGAGAAAATTTGGAATACATTTCACATAAATTTTCTCAGCATGTTATACTCTTAGGTGGAGATTTCAATTTACCAGATATAGACTGGGCACTCAGATGTTTAGGACGGGTGGTAGGGACAGAGCATCGAGTGACATTATACTGAGTGCACTGTCCGAAAATTACTTCGAATTATTAAACAGAGAACCGAGTCGTGGAGATAACATCTTGGACCTACTGATAAACATACGAACTTTTCGACTCTGTAAGCGCAGAACAGGGAATCAGTGATCATAAGGCCGTTGCGGCATCCCTGAATATGGAAGTAAATAGGAATGTAAAAAAGGAAGGAAGGTTTATATGTTTAGCAAGATTAATAGAAATTTTCGTTTTGATCTGTTAGGTGGTCTGAAATCTGCATCCTGTTTCGACACTGACAATGTTGAGAGTATATGGAAAAAGTTCAAGGCAATCGTGAAATGCATTTTAAACAGGTACGTGCCGAGTAAAACTGTGAGGGACGGGAAAGACCCACCGTGGTCCAACAACAAAATTAGGAAACTACTGCAAAAGCAAAGGGAGCGTCACTGCAAGTTTAAACGCAGCCAAAACCTCTAAAACAAACAGAAGCTAAACGATGTCAAAGTTAGCGTAAGGAGGGTTATGCGTGAAGCGTTCAGTGAATTCGAAAGTAAAATTCTATGTACCGACTTGACAGAAAATCCTAGGAAGTTCTGGTCTTACGTTAAATCAGTAAGTGGATCGAAACAGCATATCCAGACACTCTGGGATGATGATGGCATTGAAACAGAGGATGACACGCGTAAAGCTGAAATACTAAACACCTTTTCCTAGATCTGTTTCACAGAGGAAGACCGCACTGCAGTTTCTTCTCTAAGTCACAGCACGAACGAAAAAATGGCTGACATCGAAATAAGTGTCAAAGGAATAGAAAAGCAACTGAAATCACTCAACAGAGGAAAGTCCACTGGACTTGACGGGATACCAGTTCGATTCTACACAGAGTACGCGAAAGAACTTGGCCCCCTTCTAACATCCGTGTACCGCAAGTCTCTAGAGGAACGGAAGGTGCCAAATGATTAGAAAAGAGCACAGGCAGTCCCAGTTTTCAAGAAGGGGCGTCGAGCAGATGCGCAAAACTATAGGCCTATATCTCTGACACCGATCTGTTGTAGAATTTTAGAACATGTTTTTTGCTCGCGTATCATGACATTTCTGGGAACCCAGAATCTACTCTCTAGGAATCGACATGGATTCCGAAAACAGCTATCGTGTGAGACCTAACTCGCTTTATTTGTTCATGAGACCCATAAAATATTGGATACAGGATCCCAGGTAGATGCCATTTTCCTTGACTTCCGGGAGGAATTCGATACAGCTCCGCACTGTCGCCTGATAAAGTAAGACCCTACGGAATATCAGACCAGCTGTGTGGCTGAATCGAAGAGTTTTTAGCAAACAGAACACAGCATGTTGTTCTCAATGGAGAGACGTCTACAGACGTTAAAGTAACCTCTGGCGTGCCACAGAGGAGTGTTATCGGACCATTTCTTTTCACAATATATATAAATGACCTAGTAGATAGTGTCGGAAGTTCCATGCGGCTTTTCGCGGATGATGCTGTAGTATACAGAGAAGTTGCAGCAGTAGAAAATTGTAGAGAAATGCAGGAAAATCTGCAGCGGATAGGCACTTGGTGCAGGGAGTGGCAACTGACTCTTAACATAGACAAATGTAATGTATTATGAATACATAGAAAGAAGGATCTTTTATTGTATGATTATATGTTAGCGGAACAAACACTGGTAGCAGTTTCTTCTGTAAAATATCTGGGAGTTGCGTACGGAACGATTTGAAGTGGAATGATCATATAAAATTGTTTGTAAGGCGGGTACCAGGTTGAGATTCATTGGGAGAGTCCTTAGAAAATGTAGTCCATCAACAAAGGAGGTGGCTTACAATACACTCGTTCGAGCTATACTGGAGTATTGCTCATCAGTGTGGGATCCGTACCAGATCGGGTTGACAGAGGAGGTAGAGAAGATCCAAAGAAGAGCGGCGCGTCTCGTCACAGGGGTTTTTGGTAAGCGTGATAGCGTTACGGAGATGTTTAGCAAACTTTAGTGGTAGACTCTGCAAGAGAGGCGCTATGCATCGCAGTGTAGCTTGCTGTCCAGGTTTCGAGAGGGTGTGTTTCTGGGCGAGGTATCGAATATATTGCTTCCTCTGACTTATACCTCCCGAGGATATCACGAACGTAAAATTAGAGAGATTCGTTCGCGCACGGAGGCTTTCAGACAGTCGTTCTTCCCGCGAACCATACGCGATAGGAACGGGAAAGGGAGGTAATGACAGTGGCACGTAAAGTGCACTCCGCCACACACCGTTGGGTGGCTTGCGAAGTATAAATGTAGATGTAGAAGTCTATGTGTCACTATTTGATTGCAAAGTAGTTGACAGTGCTCTAAGTAGGGAAGGATATAACTGGAATAACAAGAAAATAGTGACTGCATAATCTACTCCTCGGTGTTGGATTGGACGAGACTGGTTTACTCTGCCTGCAGATGGCTGACCCATGAGTTGAACTGCTGTCTTGGACTTCAACCTGCAGCATTTTAAACATTTCCTGATAACTGCTTTGATTGTGTTACGCCCATTTGGGATCCAAAACTTTCTATTCAACATAGCCAACAAAAGTTGTGGCCCAGCTTGCAACAGATTTTCATGTTCATATATTACGAGAAGTTTTGTCAAATGATGTTTAGGTGGTACAGTAATAGATGGCGCTCATGATATGGTACATCAGCATTCAATAATCTCCCTCCCACTCGTAAAATACCTTTGGCATCAACAAATAGGCGCAAATCCCTTAATCTGCTGTTATGTGGAATAGGGAACTGGCCTTCAACAAAGCGATCTCATTACCACATTCAGTAGCGTTTTGATAGCGTTTTGGCATTCTTATGGAGTGAGTGGCCCAGTTATCCTGTCTGACTGCTGAACCCTAGTATTATTAGCAAACCTCAGTGCACGGGCCAAAACTCTGTAAGTTTTCTTGAATGATGAATATATACACAGCAGTTCATCATCAAGTTTAATGATCAACACCAAGGATACTTGTATACACCTTCTGTTGGGCGCATCCTCTGTGCTAAGGGAAGTACAGGTGATGCAGTTGAGGTCGCAAGTGGATAGCCATGATGGGCCAGACCACCACTGAACAAGTGAACTCAAAGCAACTGGATTAATACCACGTGATAAGTGGTCAGCAGGATTATCCTCTGATTTGACATGAACAGGAACTGAACTCAGTTCCTGAATTTCAGAGACTGTATTGGCAACAAAAGTTTTCCAATGACCAGGACTATGATGCAGTCAACAGAGAACTATTGTCGCCACTAGCTATGACGTCTAAGACATTGGCCATCTTGTGAATTAGTCGAGCACCACATAATTCTAGTCGTGGAAGAGACTATTGTTTTACAGGGCAACCCGAGATTTGGCTGCAGCCAATGAGACTAACACATTGTTATTGGGAGGAGCACATATGACGTATACACATGCACCATATTCCAACTGTGAAGCATCATGAATTTCTAGCTGAACATATTGAGGTCAAGGATTGATCTTCCTGTTAATCAAAATACCATTTACGGAAGACCGTTACACACAAACGGCATTCCATTCATCAGTCAGGTTGGATGGAAGCATTTCATCCCAATCAAGGCTTAGTTGCCACAAGCAGTGCAAGAACAATTTACATTTTATGAATGCTGGACCTAGAAGCCCCGTTGCATCATAGATTGATGCTATTGTAGACAGGACATTGCGCTTGGTAGCTTTTGAGATCCGATGACTCTTCAGCTGCACATGGCACTGTAATCTGTCAGAGCCAGGGTGCCATAATATTCGTAACGTTTTTATGGCTTGTTCACCAGTAAGATGACAAGGGAAAGACGTTTCTGTGTCCTACACAGGAATTTTTCTATGACCTTGTGACAATTGGAACACCATTTCCTCAGTGGAAACTAAGCCCAGCTAACTCAACTACTTGCTTCTGGGGAAAGTTCCTGAGATTCAGCTTCTGTAGCTGATGCACCTAAGAAGTCGACCACATGAAAGCTAGACATCAACGCTTGCGATGCCATTGGAAACCTGTTTTGATTTTCCAAAGCCAACTGCTGAAGACATTTGGTAGAAAGAAAGGCAGCAGGAGCGGTTCCGTAAGTGAGTGCACACAGTGTATATTCTTGCATCGGTTCAGACGGCGATTCCCGCCAAATAATTCTCTGGAGGTTCCTATCATCAGGATGGAGAGACACTTGGCGATACATTTTTCTATATCCGCTGACAGTTACTATGTGTTGCTATTTCAGCTGACAGAGCCACATTAAAGGAGCGAAATTTTATAACAATGGAAAATAAATCTGTCTGGACGGTGGGATCAGCCATCAAGATTTCACTGACAGATACTCCATTAGAAGTGGCAGCAGAGCCATCAAATACTACCCTCAACTTAGTAGTGGAGCTGCATTCCTTGAAGACAGCGTGATGTGGAAGGTAACATCTTGGACCAACAATACCTTGAGAATTAGAGACCTCCATGTGTCCAACATATTCATGCATGAATGCAGCATATTATTTCTGCAATTCGGTTGTCTTTTAAATCTCCTCTGAAGATGCGCCAGTCTCCGAGAGTCTTGCTGTCGTGATTCACCTAAGGGTTTACAGTCAGGTTTCACTGGCAGTCGAACCACAAATCTCCCTTCTTCATCTCTAGCCGTGTGACGCTGAAAGTGAGCCTCACATATTTTATCCTGCTTACTCATTATTCTCACAGACAGTTCCTCTAGCTCCCAAAACCTTTGCAGTTTGGCATCTAAATTGTCACCTCTAGCAAGACACGATGTCACTGTAGAATGAGGCATGTTGCATGCAGCTGAAGGCATCCAGCCAAATTTTGTTTCGAGCAGTGAAGGATGACTTGGCTTCACCAGTCTTTCCTTACATACAAAATCAAAGAAAACTTCAGCACCAAGAGTTAAATCTACTGTGGCAGGCATGTTGAATTGTGGATCAGCGAGCGGAAGATTACATGGGACCCTCCAGGACCTTGTGTCTATATAGCTCACTGGTAGGTCACTGGTAGGTCACTGGTGACATTGTCTATGATAGCACAAGTGGTTCTAACATGGAAGTCGTTGAGCCTAGGTGGCAGTTCAACATTACAGGTATAAGACAGTGAGGCTGCAAAGGCACTGTTTACGCCCTTAACAGGAAACGAATGTTTACTTCATTTCAGTTTCAATTTATCTGCCATGCCCTTAGATACAAAGCATAGCTGACTCACACTATCTAGCAAACCTCTGAAAACCTGCTGTCTACTCATGCTGTCCTCAGTGTTAACAACGGCTGTTGCCAACAAAACATTACAATTGATGAGCCGGCCGAAGTGGCCGTGCCGTTAAAGGCGCTGCAGTCTGGAACCGCAAGACCGCTACGGTCGCAGGTTCGAATCCTGCCTCGGGCATGGATGTTTGTGATGTCCTTAGGTTAGTTAGGTTTAACTAGTTCTAAGTTCGAGGGGACTAATGACCTCAGCAGTTGAGTCCCATAGTGCTCAGAGCCATTTGAACCATTTTGAACAATTGATGTTTGCTTTCCCGTTAGTATCTGTATGGGCCAAGGAATGGTCTCCAGATTCAGTATTCTGCCCATTCCTTGGATCAGCAGGCGTGTGGAGCAGTTCGTTGTGGCTTCCCTCACAGATCTTACAAGGAGAAATCTTGCATTTAGTCGAGAAATGACCAGAGCGGATGAACGAAAAACAAAGCTTATCTTTTGTCACATATGCCCGCCCCTCATCGGCATTTAGTGATTGAAACCCCCTTGCGTTTAGTGATAGCACGAGGTTCGCTACAAGAATTACATGACTCCTCAGTATCAGCATTAGCCAGATGAGCCCTCCTCACAACTCTCGTTTGATTTGAATTATTGGCATTTCCTTGTGGATCCCTCGAGGTTATATCCCTGAATCCGATCAATTCTATCAACTCGAAGCCCTAACATTTTGTTTTCCAAAAAATCTATCAGTTGATTTAATGTGGTGAATGTCGACCCAGACATCTTTACCTCCCACTTATGAAGATCCGTGGGCCACATACTAGACGAAATCTCTTCCAAAAGAATAACTTTATGAAGTGGAACATCAGGTTTGAGAGGTTCTAAGGCCATCAGGTTGTATACATGGAAGAAGCCTGGAGATACTGACAGGTTTCAGATAGATTATATAATGGTAAGACACAGATTTATGAACCAGGTTTTAAATTGTAAGACATTTTCAGGGGCAGATGTAGGCTCTGACCACAATCTATTGGTTATGAACTGTAGATTAAAACTGAAGAAACTGCAAAAAGGTGGGAATTTAAGGAGATGGGACCTGGATAAACTGACTAAACCAGAGGTTGTACAGAGTTTCAGGGAGAGCATAAGGGAACAATTGACACGAATGGGGGAAAGAAATACTGTAGAAGAAGAATGGGTAGCTTTGAGGAATGAAATAGTGAAGGCAGCAGACGATCAAGTAGGTAAAAAGACGAGGGCTAGTAGATATCCTTGGGTAACAGAAGAGATACTGAATTTAGTTGATGAAAGGAGAAAATACAAAAATGCAGTAAATGAAGCCGGCAAAATTGAATATAAACGTCTCAAAAATGAGATCGACAGGAAGTGCAAAATGACTACGTCCTTACATTTGTCCTCTAGCCATCCCTGCTTAGAGGCTCATCTCAGTAGGGGTAAGATAGATACTGCCTACGGGAAAATTATAGAGACCTTTGGAGAAAAGACAGCCACTTGTATGAATATCAAGAGCTCAGATGGAAACCCAGTTCTAAGCAAAGAAGGGAAAGCAGAAAGGCGGAAGGAGTATATAGAGGGTCTATACAAGGGCGATGTACTTGAGGACAATATTATGTAAATGGAAGAGAATGTAGATGAGGATGAAATGGGAGATATGATACTGCGTGAAGAATTTGACAGAGCACTGAAAGACCTGAGTCGAAACAAGGCCCCCGGAGTAGACAATATTCCATTGGAACTACTGACGGCCTTGGGAGAGCCAGTCCTGACAAAACTCTACCATCTGGTGAGCAAGATGTATGAGACAGGCGAAATACCCTCAGACTTCAAGAAGAATATAATAATTCCAATCCCAAAGAAAGCAGGTGTTGACAGATTTGAAAATTACCGAACTATCAGTTTAATAAGACACAGCTGCAAAATACTAACGCGGATTCTTTACAGACGAATGGAAAAACTGGTAGAAGCCGACCTCGGCGAAGATCAGATTGGATTCCGTAGAAATGTTGGAACACGTGAGGCAATACTGACCCTACGACTTATCTTAGAAAATAGATTAAGGAAAGGCAAACCTACATTTCTAGCAATTGTGGACTTAGAGAAAGCTTTTGACGATGTTGACTGGAATACTCTCTTTCAAATTCTAAAGGTGGCAGGGGTAAAATACAGGGAGCAGAAGGCTATTTACAATTTGTACAGAAACCAGATGGCAGTTATAAGAGTCGAGGGACATGAAAGGGAAGCAGTGGTTGGGAAAGGAGTGAGACAGGGTTGTAGCCTCTCCCCGATGTTATTCAATCTGTATATTGAGCAAGCGGTAAAGGAAACAAAAGAAAAATTCGGAGTAGGTATTAAAATCCATGGAGAAGAAATAAAAACTTTGAGGTTCGCCGATGACATTGTAATTCTGTCAGAGACAGCAAAGGACTTGGAAGAGCAGTTGAACGGAATGGGCAGTGTCTTGAAAGGAGGATATAAGATGAACATCAACAAAAGCAAAACGAGGATAATGGAATGTAGTCGAATTAAGTCGGGTGATGCTGAGGGAATTAGATTAGGAAATGAGACACTTAAAGTAGTAAAGGAGTTTTGTTATTTGGGGAGCAAAATAACTGATGATGGTCGAAGTAGGATATAAAATGTATACTGGCAGTGGCAAGGAAAGCGTTTCTGAAGAAGAGAAATTTGTTAACATCGAGTATAGATTTAAGTGTCAGGAAGTCGTTTCTGAAAGTCTTTGTATGGAGTGTAGCCATGTATGGACGTGAAACATGGACGATAAATAGTTTGGACTAGAAGAGAATAGAAGCTTTTGAAATGTGGTGCTACAAAAGAATGCTGAAGATTAAATGGGTAGATCACATAACTAATGAGGAAGTATTGAATAGGATTGGGGAGAAGAGAAATTTGTGGCACAACTTGACTAGAAGAAGGGATCGATTGGTAGGACATGTTCTGAGGCATCAAGGGATCACAAATTTAGCATTGGAGGGCAGCGTGGAGGGTAAAAATCATAGAGGGAGACCAACAGATGAATACACCAAACAGATTCAGAAGGATGTAGGTTGCCGTAGGTACTGGGAAATGAAGAAGCTTGCACAGGATAGAGTAGCATGGAGAGCTGCATCAAACCAGTCTCAGGACTGAAGACGACAACAACAACAAAGCCTTAGCATGTCTGGCTGCAATTATTTTTTGGGTTACTACACCTCTGCGTAGTAAGTCCCCAGACTATCGATAGGCTTCCTGCTGTGGCAGGTATATGTTTCAATGGGTCTTTAGCTTCACCTCGCAAAGACGAATTAAGGTGCTGAAGTTTTTGAACGTCATCAATTGAATTGTTATTCATAATGATACTCAAAAATGTATCCCTGTATGATGACCACTTAATGTAGTCGCCTTCAGAATTTGGCAAGTTAATAGTGGGTAGTTTCAAAGAACTGACCCTGCCTGACGGATTCGAGCCCAAAGGCTGACAAATCTTGGTGTACCTCTTCATTGAACCCTTGATAGTGGATTCAACGAAGTCCCACGGATCCTCGAATTCTGCCCTGTCCTTACTACGATCTACTGAATCGTCTTCAGTTTCCAGCAGTGTTTGAGACGACTGATAATCAGTCTGAATCCGAGTCAATCGAATTAATTTTGATTGCAGCATTTCGATGCTGGCACTGTCCGCAGACTGCACAAAGGTCACTATGCGCGCGAGAGCGGCCTTTGCTACACCTTTCTTACATTACTTACTTTACGTGTGGCAAGGGCCTTATCGAGCATACGGCTGCTCTATGAGCCTCTTCCTCTTCTGCCTGTCCAATGCGCTGTTTGTCCAGTTGCCGCTGCTGTTCATTCTCATTGTGTCCTCCCGAATGTTATCCCGCCATCTGATTCTGGGTCTCCCTCTTTTTCTCATTCCTTCTATTGTTCTGCTGAATGCCATTCTAGGTAGTCTATTCTCTGTCATTCTTGCTATATGGCCTGCCCAATTCAACCTTCTCCTCTTGAGCACTTCGACGATGTTACGGTGTTTGTACAGCCCTCTTAATTCTTCATTTCTTCTTATTCTCCATTGCATGTTATTTTCGTCGTATACAGGTCCAAAAATTTTCCTTAGTACTTTTCTTTAGAATATTAACAGTTTTTCTTCAGCTTTCTTTCTAAATATTAATGTTTCACATCCATATAACATCACAGGTTTAATGGTCGATTGATATACGCGGATTTTGAAGTTACTGCTAAGTGATCTTTTTCTTAGAATTTTGATGAAACTAAAAAGTGTCTTGTTTGCTGTTGATAAACGGGCATCTATTTCTATATCTGTTCTGTTGTTATTACTAAAAATACTTCCTAGGTACTTGAAGTGGTCAACAGTGTTGAAACTGAATCCATCTACAGTCAGAGGTGCATCTTTTCTGGTTTTCTTACTTATGGGCAGGTATTCTGTCTTTTCTTCATTAACATTTAATCCTGTTTTCTCAGAAATTTTGTAGTAATTTTGCATCATTCTGATTAATTCTCTTTTGGAACTACTTATTGGTGCTACATCATCTGCATAGGCAAGTCTTGTATAATGTTCACATCCTGTAGCTGGATCCCTTGTGGACTGGTTTTAGAAAATTCTCTATCAATCTTCACTAGGACAAAGTTAAATAAAATAGCTGAAATGGCATCCCCTTGTCTCAGTTTAGTGTACACCTTAAAATCTTCAGTTTCTCCTACCGGTGTCTTTATGCGACATAAAGTTTCATCGATACACATTTTAACTAATCTGGTTAATTTTGATGGAATTTTAAATTCCTTCATTATATTTAGGAGTGTCTGTCGGTGTATGCTATCATAGGCCTTTTTAAAATCTACGAATAATATGTGGACATCTACACTGAATTCCCACGCCTTCTCTGTTACTTGTCTTAGATCCACATTAGATCACTTATTCACCCTGTTTCCGCGTAAACCGCACTGGTAGTCCCCAATAAGTTCTTCTGTTATTGGTATCAGCCTGTTTAATAGGCAGCTTGATAAGATTTTGTAGGTGACATCCAGTAAGGCAATTCGTCTGTAGTTGTCGCAAACTAGTGGATCACTCTTCTTAAACATGGGGCACACAATTGCGGTTTTCAATCTGCAGGAATGGTTTCCGTCTCCCAAATAGTTTCTATTAACGCCTGTATTTCTAATTCCAGTTGTGGGGCTCCATTCTTTAATAACTGAGCGTATATCTTGTCCTCGCCACAAGCCTTGTTATTCTTTAATTTCTTTATTGCTTGCTGTATTTCATTTACTGATGGGTAGTAACTGTATCAGCTGTATCAAATGTATCAGGTTCTTCCAATTTAAAGTAAGAGTGTGCAGTTGAGAAGTTCTGTTTTGTATGTCACTTTTGTTGGTCAATATTTTCCCATACTGATCCTTTATAAACTGTTCCCTTTTATTGCTACACCTCTCTGCTTGACTAAATTCGTTTTCTCTGAGGGCTCCATTTTAGGACTGGCAAGATGATAGCAGGCTGCAGCGGCAATACGAGGCAGTGCGGACTGGAACAGCAGCGGCGTCACAGGGCCGCTGGCAGCCGGCGTGGCAGGCAGGCGCGGCAGTCTCCAGCGGCGCGAAGTGTCGGCTGGAGCAGGGGGTGACGTCACCGATGATTCTGGCACCGACGCGTTTCTGTGCTTCTCGCGATTGACTTCGAGACACATTAAACGTTCCAAAATATGTCCCCGACCGCCGTTGTTAAGGCTGTTATTGTTGAAGTCCCGAACAGGCCTTGGGACACTCGATAGCGGTCACCAAGGAAACCGATGACGTGCGCAGCTCACACGTACCGGAAAAAAATCCGGGCGAACGTAAATTCCGCGTGGTCACTATATCCGGCCCGGCGGAGGACCAAAAAATGTAGCCACGGGCTCTTCCCCCCATGTTGGTACATTTGATTTTGAGCGTATAGTGCGAGAGGACTCACTGTCCTCACCTTATTTTCACTCGCAATAATTAGACGGAGCACTGTACCTGGTATAAATGTTTACTCTAGTAACCTTTACGATGTGCACAGGCAGCGCGCCAACTGCAGATGCTGGCTTGGCTGAGAGACATACACGCCCGCCCGCTACGGAGTCTCGAAGCTACCTGCTCGGCCGTTACAACTGCTAATCTTACCTGTGCACACGAAGGACCTGGGAGATCCACTTCTGCACGTTGGTTACAAGGTCTCCCAACAGCGAGCAGACTATACTGCACAGTCTGACCTGCCCGGTTTGGAAGCTGCCACTAGATGGCACTTGGAGTGAGTTGCAGAGTCCAAACAAACTCTAACTTCACAAGAGTTTTCGCGCTCAGGCGGTGGACCCCCTCCCTAATACGCGGGGCCCGGCACATAGATGAAAAGTCTGTCGACCTTCTGTATTTCTCTTTTTAGATATTTTATTTCCGATACTAGTCGAAATGATGTCTGAAAAGCAAAAACCGACATTGCATGGACGTTAATTCATAAAATCTACTTGCTTCATTGTAGTGAGTGTTAAATAGTCCAACATATATCCAAACCCTCTGTTATGAAGAACAAAGTGTGTGTGTATGTGTGTTTTCAATTCTAACAGCTGCTTAATGTGCCACTTCTTATCCATCTTATAACGATATGTTTACGTAATGTGTATACATAAACATACAGTTATAAATGTACCCGTTCGTAGTCGCTAATTATAACAATATGTTTACTTTCGTGCTGTAACATAAAGCTATAATCAGCGGTGGAAATATATTTGCGAACGCCGACCGTGTGCGGCTGTTTCTTGTCGGATCGTCTGATCAGTCGGAAGTTGCATTGCAGAGAAGAGTAAATGCCTGCTCAAAATATAATTATTTTTGGATAGCTCAACATGAATTTCCTAAGGGACCGTAGTTTATCATGTATTTACCAGTGGAATATGGCGCGAAGAAAAAATTTTGCCGTTTGCATCTTCCGTCCGATTTCGACGAAAGAATTCGTGACTGTGTACTCTGTTTAGCAGAAACATAAACAAAATTAAATAAATTCATGAAAGAGTGAGACATAGATTCTATAATAAATAAATAAATAGTCCATACACCAGTTCCATTCAACGCTGAATTTATGGTAATTAATAGATGAACTTATACTGCAATGAAGGATTTAACATGGATGCCGTTTTGACTGGCACTTCTCGTAATGAAAACAATTCCTTTGACGTTTTCACATACACGTCGCACAATAAATCTACTGCTAGGCACTTTTAGTACTACGCATTTACTTTACACTAAAACAATATTATTTTTAACGATAATAATACGGCGGCAAGACATGAGCGTCCGACACAAGTTACAAGAGACAAGAGAAGAATGAGTAACTGTTCATCGAGAATATCTCGTACATCAAAAAAAAATGTCTAAAAGTGTTCTTCTTCTGTCCGTTTTTCGCGCCGCGGTTTTCAAAGTCAGTAACTCACAGCATCTCTGACGGCGCTTCGACAATAAACAAGTTACGTCACAGGTCGTTCACCTTTTACATTCTCGCAACATTATTTGCTAACTGTGGCTGTTGCCGAGCGACTGCTCGATTAGTGAATGATTTAAAATGATAAGGCAATCACATAATGTTACAATCTGTTGTTACATTTATTAGATGATGTATGCCATCACCATATGTAGTCTTTCTTCTTCGAATATGAAATGAGTTTCTTAAATTAACAAGCCATCTTTCATGCTACAATCATAAATAAATTCATAATAACATTACCATGAACGTGATTTGTTTTATTTATTTTTTCAAATGGCTCTGAGCACTATGGGACTTAACTTCGGAGGTCATCAGTCCCTTAGAACTTAGAACTACTTAAACCTAACTAACCTAAAGACATCACACACATCCATGCCAGAGGCAGAATTCGAACCTGCGACCGTAGCGGTCGCGCGATTCCAGACTGTAGCGCCTAGAACCGCTCGGCCACTCCGGCCGGCTTTTATTATTTTTTTTCACCATGTAGCATTTCCTCAGTCAGCTATAAATCACGTAAGAAGGTCTCAGGAATAATTCTAGTTAATAATTGCGGGGATACAACAGCACTGAATCTAAGGCCCTCTTAAACTTCTGCAAGTGGCTAGAAATCGTAGCTAACAGCCTCTAGTGAGAGCCTACAGCTTCATCCAACCATTCTTAACGAAAAGTAATGCATCGTGGCAGAAGTTCAGCAGCTCCGATATCTATGATTCGCCCATTCTTAAGTTATTACGAAAATCATCGGCTCCCAGCTGTTGAAATAACAGAAGGTGGGTGAATTTTTCTTTTCTCCCATTAGCCACTTCTTTGCTCACAGGTTTCTCTCGGTTTTCTTTGGCTTTGTTACCACTAACACAATCAAGACAGACCCCTGGTTTTGTTTCTGTGTAAAACCAAGCGGGATCTCGTAGAACGTAAACTGAGAGAAACAAATAACAAGAGGGCAGCTCTGCAGTCGCTGAGTGCGGCCGTCGGCTAGTGTGTAGGCCGACACGAAATCGGTCGGTCGGCCCATAAATTGGTGCCTGAAACGTTGTTTTCGGCGCACTGGAGATTTATTGTACACACGTCACCCGTAGTACGATTTCTTATGATTGACTGCCAATAATTAATAAAGCACTGGCGTTAAAAGCCTTCCGGGAACTCTAGAGATGAATAATAATAATGTTGCCGACTACATATAAGAAGCGTGTGGAGTCAATGGACGATGGTTCGCGTGCTGCTCTCTATTTTTTTCATCTTTGCCTTTATAATGTTGCCGACTACATATAAGAAGCGTGTGGAGTCAATGGACGATGGTTCGCGTGCTGCTGTCTATTTTTTTCATCTTTGCCTTTGTAACAGGTTCTCGGACCACTAATCACATTTTCATTCATCTTTGTGCAAAATTAACATGCCATATAAGATTAAAACTACGTATTTTCGTAATACGCAAGTACAAATGCGGAAACAGTGATATACCGCACTAAACATTTGTCCAAAACACGTCATTTTTTAGGATGGCTTCTTCTGCTAAAGTATCGGGTGTTGTACGTAAACGTGAAATGTGTGAATGTTGACACTGACTTGGAGTTCCAACTAAGCGTTGTGTGTAAGTTTGTAGACGGACACTTTCTGCTGGCTTCCCAATACAACTGGGGACGAAATCTGAAAGCAGAACAATAATTAACAACGGCCAACACAACACGTAGGAGGGCACTGGTTAGCAGCAATCGGAAATATTTACGTTAGCGACTGTTTCGCATTTCAGAGCTGTCGTATCTGAACTATGGCCTCAATGTAGAAATCTAGACATCTTAATTTGAATACCTCTACGTCCACTCTGCGTTTGCTTATTTAACTTATTAAATACTGGCAAGACAAAATCAAGAAGTGGTAAGTACAAATGGTTCATTTCTGTAGCTGCTAATTTCTAAGTTGTCTGCTCATGTGTGACATTGTACCATCAGGCGATCCGAGCACGCCCCGCGGTGGGACCCAAACCCCAATATGTTTTTAACCTGGACTCGTACGTTCATTACGTACATTCCCGGACTGGGGAGGCATTTTAATTGCAAGTCGCCTGCCGGGTGTTGGCTAGTAAATACGATATTACAGTGCCTGTGTTTTTCAGAATTACGATATATGGGTGCATGCGTTTCCAAAGGGACACTCCATCGTAATTCTGAACAAAACAGTCAATAGAATATCACGCAATATACTTCATATATTCGGACATTTAATTCTTGATTAATTTTCTACCTTGTTTCAGTTGAATGTTGCCATCTTGTTTTCAAACTAATTTGTAAAATTTTCACCTGCTATTATGATATTTACCAAGTGGATTGCAAAACAGCATTTCAGTCTTTGTATGAAAAATCAATAGTCTCTCACAAACAAATGGAATATTGTACTGGGTTCAGTGTCGTAATATTTCTGGAGGACAACATTTTCGTCTTTCCAGGTTACCTTTACTTAAAAATTATCTAAGTATATTGCGGTACTGTATGAGAACTCTTACTCCAAATTTATTCAAATACAACAGGAATTTGTTCTCTGGTAAGATTTAACACTATTTCCTTCCGAGTTTCATGAAACTGTCAATTTGAAACAGAGTCATAGCTTGATGTTACGGCTAGTTCGTTGTTTCTCTCACCTCCCTTGAACTTGGGCCGCTTGAGCCGAATGTCACGTGATTGTTCGAAGAGGCTCGAAACTGTATCGAAAGATGCGGCGTGTCGACAGATGTCAAGCACGTTCGAACGCGACTACAGTTCGCCCAGCCTTATTTTCCACTATCTAAACATGCAACTTGCATCAGTGTATTCTGTAAGAGGTGCACTTTGTTTTCACTTTACTTTTATTTGCGGCAACAAATTAGCAAGGCGATATACGTACCTTTTAACGAAAATGCATTTTCTGACGACATAAGCGAATTTTTGACAAGCGGGAAATTTTTTTGCTATTGAGGTTTAGGTGATGACATTAAGGCATTAGATCTTATGAATAGATTTTATTTTCATCTACACCAAACCGGTACTGTGTCAGACTTTCGTAACACGAGATAATTTCAGTTAAACTTGATGCTCAGTGGTCTGCTCGCGCGTCAAATACTAACGTCTCCGACTGGTTATTTCTAACATAGCAAAAGGTTAAGACTGAGATGTATCATAAATACAAACGTTATTGGGAGAAAGAACAATAGTACATAAAAAAGAAATTCAGAATTATAGCAATTACGTTATAAATAGTAATATTTATTATATGTAATACAGACTGAAATACTGAGACGTTCTTCATGAGAAGTTAGCTGCTGTGTAATATGTGGAACCTTAAGAAAATCCAGTTTTGTTACGTAGCTACTTCCCATTCCAAACTGCGTACTTCAAAAATTCATCTGAATCCCCTTACACTGTACTTCATTTCTAACGTGACAATGGAACTCTACTGACCTCACTCTCGATGCTATGACAGATGCTCGAAGTATCACTGTAACTATCACTGTTGGTATTTTTGACGAAACAGTCATCTCCTGCACTAAATTTTCCAAAATGGCTTCATTCTGCCACACACTCTCCATGATGCTTACGTATGTTGGTCGGCGTTGTTCCTGTCTCGTGAGATCGCGTTGCAGTACATCCTCCCTCTCCACCAACACATTACGGCCACAGAAATGGCAATAGGACATGCTAGGTCGCCTGAAACTAGGAAAACCTGAAGGAAGGGAAAAAAAAGACTCCTTGATCATGATCAGCAACTTGCTGAGTGACAAATGCTACTTTCCGCTAGGACACATCGCATCGTCAGCAACTGAATCTATATTGATAATCCGCTTATCCATACAAGGCTCCCAGCCCCTTTCCCCCCAGAGATTCGAGGTTTAATATTTTTCCAGCTTGCTTTACTTTCTCGAACATTTAATTGCCACTCTTCACAAGTGCTTTTGTTTATACTCAGATCTGCCGCAGTGGTATCAGGCAACAGGCTACCATTAAGTTTCCCAGTCTCAAAGTCTTTTCCACTCAAAACTTTCGACGAACTTCCTTCTGACATTGTTCAGTACCACATAACAAATAACAACAACAACACGTAAAATACACTGAAGCGCCAAAGAAACTAGTTTAGGCATGCGTATTCAAATACACAGATATGTAAACAGGAAGAATACGGTGCTGCCTATATAAGACAAGTGTCTGGCTCAGTTGTTTTGCACGCTCCCGGCTCCATCTCCTCAAGCTCCTTTCTGGCCGTACATGGGGTCTGGACCCCTCCACCATCCTCCACACCTATAAATCCCTCATCCGCCCTATCCTCTGCTACGCCCATCCTGCCTGGATCTCCGCCCCTCCTTTCTTTTACAAATCCCTTCAAATCCTTGAACGCCATGCTCTCAGCCTCGCCTATCATATCCGTCTCCCCTCCCCCACGCAGATCCTGTACTATCTTATTCCGTTCCCCCACTACCTCCGCTTCCTCGAATGGATACGGATCCTATACACCTCCCGTAAACTAGATCCCCCTCACCCACTTGTCTCTCACATCCTCTCCCACCCCCGTCCGCTGCCGCACCTGTATTTCCACGTGCCACCTGCTCTCCATCACTCTCCACACCCTCTCCCAAGGTGGCTTCTGCCAGCTCCCCCTCCCTGATGATGCCCTCCTCCCCTCCATCTACCACTCCTATCAACTTTGATCCTCCCCTCCCACTTCCTGTGTTTTTTTTTCCTTAGGGTACCCTCTCTCCCTTCTCTCCCCCTTCCCGCCCTCCTCCCTTTCTCCAGACCCCTCCCCTGGGCTTCCCCTACCCCCATAACTCCATTCCTCCTACCATCTCCTCTGCCATTGGCATCTTTGTTCTCCCCTCTCCCCCAACACCCTTCTTCCCCTCTCGGCAGGCCCCCAGTTTGGCACAGGTTAAGTGGACATTTGCGCGCCGGAGATCGTCGCCATCAGTTTCTCGTGTGTGTGACAACGTGTTTGTGGTTTAGTGTTCTTCGCCGTCACGCTCCTTCGTTCACCTGTACCATCTACGTCGTCAGTGTTTGTGCACAGTGCCGACAGTTTTTTAGTCTGTTTTTCGTCTAGTGTGAACGGCTTCGTGTTATTTGTTTCTGTGTCTACTGTTTTTTGCCCGCCACTTTGTTCAGTATCTTATGTCTTACTTGTATTTTCATTGTCAAACTTGTGGCTGAAGAGCAGCGTAGTAAGGTCGGTTACTGCTGCTACAATGGCACGTTATCAAGATTTAAATTACTTTGAACGTGGTGTAAGGGCCTACGGACTGCACATAGCCATACGGTACGTTAACACGCAATCGCTAGCCGACCTGCCTGGAATGCTGACGATTCGCTTGGTCAGCAGACGCGCGTCCGACCGCACTGCAACGGAGAGTACGTGACAGGCTGCCGCCCGCAGCGGGCGGTGTTAACTGGCGCGGCCTCGGGCGCGAATACGCCTCTTTTCTTAGGTCACCGTGGAGCCTTTCGATGCTAACGTAATTAGCCGGTGTTAGGATGTCAGACACAGTCATGATGGGTGCGCGTAGCGTTCGTGTTTTATAATCCGCCTTTGTTAATAAAACTGTTTAAACTTACTCCTCGGGTTCGCGTATTGCCGTGCCTCAAGGACCCACTGCTTACAAATCCTGACAAAATGTTCGTGAAGTCATCATCCGGGACAACAACACAAACTAATCCCTTATAGTGGTTTTATAGTTGGCGCACGAGCGATGGGACACAGCGTCTCCGAGGTAGCGATGAAGTGGGGATTTCCCCATACGACCATTTCACGAGTGTACCGTGAATATCAGGTATCCGGTAAAACATCAAATCTCCGACATCGCTGCGGCCGGAAAAAGATCCTGCAAGAACGGGACCAACGACGACTGAAGAGAATCGTTCACCGTGACAGAAGTGTAGCCCTTCGGCAAACTGCTATAGGTTTCAATGCTGGGCCGTCAACAAGTGTCAGCGTGCGAACCATTCAATGAAACATCATCGATATGGGCTTTCGGAGCTGCACGACTGCACAAAGCTTTTCGCCTCGCCTGGGTCTGTCAATACCGACATTCGACTGTTAATGATTGGAAACATGTTGCCCAGTCAGACGAGTCCCGTTTCAAATTGTACGAGTGGATGGACGTGTACTGGTATGGAGACAACCTCATGAACCCATGGACCCTGCATGTCAGCAGGGGACTGTTCAAGCTCGTGAAGAGTGTGTAATGGTGTGGGGCATGTGCAGTTGGAGTGATACTGGACCCCTGATACGTCTAGATTCGACTCAGACAAGTGACACGTATGTAAGCATCCATTCATGTCTATTGTGCATTACGACGGACTTAGGCAATTCCAGCAGGACAATGCGACAGTCCACACGTCCAGAATTGCTACAGAGTGGCTCCAGCAACGCTGTTCTGAGTTTAAACACTTCCGTTGGCCACGATACTCCCCAGACATGAATATTCTTGAGCAATCTGGGATGACTTGCAAAGTGCGGTTCAGATGAGATCTCCAACCCTTGTAGTCTTACGGATGTATGGATAGCCCTGCAGGATTCATGGCGTCAGTTCCCTCCAACACTACTTCAGACATTAGTCGAATCCATGCTAAGTCGTGTTGCGCACTTCTGTGTCCTCGTGGGGCCCTACACGGTATTAGGCAGGTGTACCAGTTGCTTTGGCTCTTCAATGTAGACCAGAGAGAGACTAAAGTTTGTAATAGCAAAATTACCGATATTGTCTGCAAGAGGACTTTTACTGATGAGCGTGTACCACAACTCATGGACTCTATTCCAATTAAGTAAATGTTCAAGTAAATAAAGAAACGTATCGATGTAAGTTTGTTTTCGAGTTGCAGAAAGAGGATATCGGCCATCCATCACAACATCCTCTCCCTTGCTTCCTTGCGGTACAAGACTCTACACATACAAAGTTCATAAAGTTTACATGCTCATCATACGTATTTTATTTCCTTTGTTTTATCATGATGTATTTTCTCACGCAACTATAAATCACGTTGTAGCTTCCGGAATCATTTTAGATAATTGTGGGGATACGACTGCGCTGAATTCGACATCCTTACAACTCCTGTCAGTGCCTAGAACCTGTAATGTAGCTAAACACTCTCTCCTCCCAAGTTACAGCTTATCTCGCGACTGTAGTACATTTCGTCAAATATAGTTTGTTGACACTCTGAATCTCCGAAAAGAATGTTTCATCTTTTGTTAAATAGTTTCAAAAACCATCGGATCTCAGTTTCGTAAGTAAGAGAGCGTAGGTAAATTTCTTCCATTGTACTATCCACTTCTTTACCCGCAGCTTTTTCTTGGCCTTTTTGGCCTTGTTAGTTCTACAACAGCCAAGGCAACTCTCAGTTCTTTGCTTGTGTAAGTACAGTCGGTCGCGATGTGTGTCGTCAGGGCTGCAACGAAATTGGTCAGTTTGTCGGCCGATAAATTTGTGCACACATCAGCGCCATGGAGGAGCAGAGAAACAGGTCCCTGCATTACTCGTACGACACAGCACGCCAGCTCTGAAAGGATACGACAGTTCTCCAGCTGTCTTGGAGGTGTCGACAGCACACTTCCTGACCCTTGGAAATCCTCTGTTATCCGCTTTCTTCATTTATGGACAGCATTTCTCTGGAAACTTAATGCCTATTTCTGATCTTCATTACAAATTTACTTGTCTGATTTGATCCATTATAAATGGTTTTAACAAATTTACTTCTACAGACGTGGATTGAATAGGAAGGTTTACTGACGCTAACATTTCTGCAAATTTAGCATTATGAAATAAGATGACTGACGGGACTCTAAATATCCCACAAGTTAAACCACTTCTCAGAACACAGAATGGAAAACTTTATGCGACCCTAATCGCAATGTAAAGCCACTGATGATGAGAAAAATGAATTTTTTTTATTAAAGGCTTTCTCATGCTCATCAAGCAATGGAGTGTGCATTTGGTATTGAGTGTGGATGGGAAAACCGACACCGATATTTTAGGTTCAAAATGGTTCAAATGGCTCTGAACACTATGCGACTTAACTTCTGAGGTCATCAGTCGCCTAGAACTTAGAACTAATTAAACCTAACTAACCTAAGGACATCACACACATCCATGCCCGAGGCAGGATTCGTACCTGTGACCGTAGCGGTCGCTCGGCTCCAGACTGTAGCGCCTAGAACCGCACGGCCACTCCGGCCGGCATATTTTCGGTCTCATTTACCAGTATATTTCACTATTAGTTTGGTCACGGGTAGATAAGTGTTTTTTAATAATATCCCAGTAAAAAAATGAAATATCAATTAGCCACAGCAACACTGCAAAATTTTTCGTTTTTAAACTAACCTTTCTTAAAAATAAGTAATTTTTATACGTAAAATTCGTGTTGTTTTGAAATATTGTGTTATTACGGAAAATAGGGAAATCGCTTGGTGCTGTTATTAACAATACCGACAGAAACGAGCAACAAACACATGGCATATGCTACAGCGCTGACGAAACAATAACGTCCCCCTTGTCCTGTGTGGTATCACCCCCAGTGCGCAAGACTTGCCATCACCTGGTCTGTACGGCAGTTCGTCGATGTCGTCGCCGGGCATCCGCTGCATTGCAGAACGGCACTGCAAATAGTTTTACTAAGTGACGTAACATTGCTTTGAAGGACTAAAGATTTGTCTGCCATTTCTCTGAGATAATAGAAGAGGAAGATCATGGTAACAGTATTAAATTAAAAACTTAACAACTATTCATTTATAATGCACAATAAAAATAGAACGTAGCTGCTCCGCTGTTGCTGTGCACAAAGCGTGCCTTTATCTGCGTGTAGCCTTTGAAAACAGACAAATTAACACGAAAGAAGACTTCTAGGACTTCAGTTTTCATCGTTTACCACTAACTATTCATAATGGCCAAATATGATCCCTGATTACAGCTTGGCTTCTGAGAAGAGTTTCAAAAAATTCGAATCAGAACGAGAATACTGGTGATTTTTTGTCAAGTATTCAACCACTTAGCACTTTTCGTTGACCGATTTCTACGTTTATTACAGGAAATAATAGGAACAAAACAACCGAAAATCAGTTATTCCAGAAACAGGTTATTTTGGGCGATATTAAGTCAGGTAAAACTGGTGAGGACAAAAAAAAAAACGATATAACCGGAACCGGTTGTTTCAGCCATATATGCCATCCCTAATGTTGAGTCCCAGGTTTCGTGAGTTCAGATTTTGAGTTTAGGCTGGAGACTGTACACGCAATTAAGAAGGCTACATGGCTACTGCGTAACTCTTTGAGAACTCTTAACATTACGTCAAGTGATCTCTCTGAGGACGATATGGAACCATGGAGTACTAACCAGCTTCTGTCCCCATGATCGGTGTACAGTCGTGGTCAAAAGTATCCGAACGACCTGAATTGCATTTCGCCTGATTCGCATGCAACCCGCATAACGCAGCTGTCTAGCAGGTGCTCTAATCGCTCCTCGGTATAGTCGTTTGACTATTGAAAGTGGTTCCAACAAGCCACCACTAGGAAACATCGCCCTGTATCGCAATAACTCAAGATGTAAAGTAATACCACGATACTACAAATCTCAGGGAACACCATATCACAGATAAGACTGTCCTTAAGGCTTGTAAGCTCAAATTTATTACGATAAATGACATACCTGAAATGTTACCACTCTCATTATTATGTCAGATACGTAATGCACGTAGTAAGATCGTCGTATTCATGATTTGCTCTTCAAAGTAACATACCGTACTTATTATTTAATACAAAATGACATTAAAAATTTAAGTTATTCACCAGCAGCTAATTGAGAATATGTATGAACTTCAAATGACACGACAAACCATCTCGTTCTGCATATGGATTCAAACCCAGGTCACGGAGACTAAGCAAAGATTTTCTGACTGACGGAAACTAACAGTCATTCCTGACTGGGCACACAGAGAGTGATATACCTCGTTTTTAGACAGTATCAGTTAGGAAATATCAACTTTAAATTACATAACGTAAACATTTGTAACGTACGCTAATTGCCACCCAGCATCTATTGTCCCTGTTAACGAATTACGAGAGATGTTAAATATTGCTTCTTCACAAGTAACTTACTTGAAATGCCGTGAGGTAAAGCATGTTTGAACTAGAAATAATATGACGAAGAGTTCAGTGCTGACTGGTAATCGAACTACACACGTATCGTTGTTGACTACACACAAAGAGACGTCAGCTACCGAATTTTTCTCCACCAGCAGCTCGGAATAACATCCTTGAACTTACAGTGATCTCGCAAATAGTTCTGTGTCTCTCTGGGAGTCAAAAGCGCCAGATATCGTTAGTGTTGACAACGAATGAAAATACATTAAAAATCAAAATTATTATCCACCAGCAGATTGGTGTTCTCATTTTAGAGCTTGATAATACATAATGAAAACTTAAGTGACGGGCCAGTATTCGAACCCATTCACGCGCAGTATGTGGAGATGCTGAAGAAGCTGCAGTTTTGAACAAACAACAAATTGTAGTCGAGCTGTATTGTCACGAAGAGGTCAAATTACGCGTTGAGGGCGGTCTGAGCTGCATTCCCAGTTCAGAACCAATTTTATCGACGTACAGAAGCTCAAATGAAAGATGGAATAGGTGTCCTGTGATCCTACATAGCGTTTGTATCGACACTAGAAATAAATAAGTAGTATAAGAAAGTTACTGGTGATAGAGTTTCTATATGTCACCACTCCTGACTTTTTGTGGTTCAACCTAACGTTTACTTGGTAGAGAAGGAATATCATGTTTACTGTGAATTTCAGACCACAATTTCACTTGGCGTAGCCAGAAGAGAATAGAATCAGTCTCTCCCTATCAAAAATCATCGGCAGAATATGGAATCAAACCCAGACCATAAGTATATGAACCTACTATCAATGCAACAGACCACCAACTCCTCTTCTCAGTGACTCATTTTTCTATCGTAACGCTATTGCATCACACTTGATTAGAATTCTGACACACAGGCTCCCTGTAGTGGTTTGCAGCATGTTCGGTACATTCATTTACTTGATTGACCGAATCGCCATGAACTAGATGCCTCGGCTACCCAGTGCATACATCCGACTCTGTCTTGTAATCGCCGAAATAAAATCAGGTAACTGCCACCTACACAGAACTGCCAACACTGTAGGATGCAGAAATTTAAATGGGAAGTGTTCCTTTCCACTTGAACTACTCTATTACGCTATCTGTTTGTTGAAAACGTCGTGCAGTGAATAAGAAAAGGTGTAGCTGTCTGTCTCTCAAAAGTCTAGATCCGTCCATATGCATTATCTCACAGCAGTGTGGAATGCAGAAGTTCTGGAGGAATTGTTGTTGACTTCTGGAGCTGCTGTAGCTATGTGTCAGCTGTTAGCTTCATGGTAAGTGCCACGAGTTTGAATACATTCACTGCTGCATTTTTTAAAACGCAATTCTGCTGTCTGCTGAAGTTATCAATGTAATGGAACTTTGAACATAATTCCCCTCACTTCTAAACCCAAAATAGCCGCATGTGGATAAAGGGCCAACTTCTGCGACATTTTGTTCTTCTCAGTTTTAATAGACGGTCAGGCAGCACCAGAAAAGTGCTTCCTACTTTGGCTGTCGTGTGGTAGTGGCATTTTATTCTTCTTCATACCTTGTTTGACAGCCTTCACTCAGAACAAGTTTTCTACATGTGTGTAATCAATAAACTACATGTGCATTGTCAGACTGTTATAGATAATCATCAACGATATATGCGAATTCTCTGATGTTAATTTCTCTCATGTTTACTATTATTTTAACAACGCTAAAAGAAACATTACGAAAATTGT
This sequence comes from Schistocerca serialis cubense, assembly GCF_023864345.2. Lineage (NCBI taxonomy): Eukaryota > Metazoa > Arthropoda > Insecta > Orthoptera > Acrididae > Schistocerca > Schistocerca serialis. The sequence continues at coordinate 49,025,642 of NC_064645.1, forward strand.
GCACTGTATTATAAGAAATGAAATAAAACTACCCACGATAAGCTTACGACGAAAGACTGTTTTAATAAAACTGAGTATTTGTACACAAGCGTGCCTCTATCAGCACGAATTAGTAAAATACTACTCACTTAGATTTCGACTGCATCTATGTTTATTTGGTATGCTGTGTCCCATGCTAGAGGTATGCAAATGTGGCATTTCATAAACAAAGTTAAGTATTCCCAGAAACCCAAAATTTGCTTGTCAGCAGTGGAAAGAGGCGTTACCTGTTGTGCAGCATTGTAAGTTTTTCATCATTGCACTATGAGACGAAACTATTTTCTTACGATTTCCTTACCAATGTTTGACCTGCCTGCTTGTAGATCTTTCACAGAATGGATAAAATCGTTACAATCAGTGTGACTGGAAATCCGAACCATAACAGGTGGTTCCTCAGAGGTCAGTATGTTAACACAGAGCTAGCGAACAGGTATGTGTCTTAGCTTCCTCTTACGATGCCAATAGTGTCTAGCACTCGTAAACCGCTATTTAAAGGACGAGATTGGTTGCGATTTCCACGTGCAACCACATTCGTGGGCTAAAAACCGTAAATTTACAATATTTTGTTACACCTAAAGCGATAATAACTCAGATTATTCAATTAATATGACAGGAAAAATCAAGTGAAATTTGAGGCTTAATTCCGTGCACACCAGGAAGTAACTCTTCGATCACAGAGTCGCCAAACATACCTTGCCTTGAAACTTCCTGGCAGATTAAAACTGTGTTCCCGACCTAGACTCGAACTGGCAGAAGTAAAGCTGTGAGTACCGGGCGTGAGTCGTGCATCGGTAGCTCAGATGGTAGAGCACTTGCCCGCGAAAGGCAAAGGTCCCGAGTTCGAGTCTCGGTCGGTCACACAGTTTTAATCTGCCAGGAAGTTTCATATCAGCGCACACGCCGCTGCAGAGTGAAATTCTCATTCTGGATACCTTGCCTTGTTTTGCTAAATCTCAGTTACAGTACCAGCAGCAAGAGGACGAACAGATGTGTTCCTACAGTGGGCTTGGAAGTGACTGTAGTTGGCGTCTCAAAGATGCAGCTGCCTCGGCCTGGAATACGTAATGCGTCTGACTCGCTTACTCTAACTAGGTTTAGGGACTGGAGCGTAGTTACTAATAATATTCAGAACTGACTGCAAACTAAGCATCATAAATCAGTAACTCTCACAGTTGTTTTTATATTCCTTTCGAAAGTGTACTCAAAACTAAGAAACTCATTCAAGGACGTTTTCGTGCCTGGCCGATAGTCGAGCACAACAAACAAATAATAATAATAATAACAATAATAATAATAATAATAATAATAATAATAATAATAATAATAAAAAGAATGTGTGTGTGTGTGTGTGTGTGTGTGTGTGTGTGTGTGTGTGTGTGTGACGAGAGAGAGAGAGACATAAATATATATAAAAAAAAAAACCTTTCATTAAAATGACATGTTCCACATCATTACGAAATGTCCTATTCATGACCTATGGCACAAGTATTAATCTAATTTAATCATATCATATTGCTGACTAGCCATGAAGAGTCAGGAATTACCGAAATTTTCGCCAATATCAGTAACCATATCTAAGCTTGAGAATAAAAATTCTCTGAGCACTATGGGACTTAACATCTGAGGTCATCAGTCCCCTATAACTTAGAACTATTTAAACCTAACTAACATAAGGACATCACACACATCCATGCCCGAGGCAGGATTCGAACCTGCGACTGTAGCAGTCACGCGGTTCCAGACTGTAGCGCCTAGAACCGCTCTGCCAGCACGGCCGGCTTGAAAATAAAAGACGACAGTTTTTGTAATAACCGGGACTCCTATCAAGACCCTTTCGTTCCTGTTAACTAACCACGAAAGATGTCTGATATACTTCTATTCAGAAGTTATAAAGTGTGCATGCTTTTTAAGATGAAGTGCATGATGAGAAGTTCTGTGATGGAGATACGAACCCAAGTCATAATCGGATTTTTAATTAAGTAAAATGAAATGTTACATATCGGTTTTTCTTACCAGCTGCTAGGTGTTTGAATCTACAATAAGGATACAAATTTTTGTGCCTGAACGACAATCGAACCGCACACCTACCGTCCTCATTTATCATCCACGAATATAGCGTAAGTATCAATTGCTTAGTCACCAACAGTAAGATGTGTGCGTGTTTGACCAGAAATAACGACGCCTATTGCGATTGTTGACAACACATGAACAGACATTAAAAATGCACGTTAATTTTCACTAGCAGGCTGGTGTGTACGTGAAAATGAAATTATGAACATTTTTGTACTGGATCAGGATTCGGATCCACATACTTACCTTTGGAGGAGACCTAAAGAAGGCTGCAGTCTTGGGGAAAGAAATGAAATAATTGAACTATGCTGTTCCAAAAGATTCAGATCCTCAAAGGAGGAGATACGAATTCGAATCACAGTCCAGCACCAGATTTTTCAACGTCTCTAGTTCAATCAAGTACAAATATGATAAGAGCCCTGTTGCTTTAAATGGCTATCGGTTCATCAAATAAAATAAAATTTTCCAATTGTAAGCATGTTTACTTTCGACAGTAGTTCTGTTTACCATGACTTCCGCCTATGTCGTTTCCCAACGGAAACCGGCTCTGCCTAGTTGGTAACGAAGGAACGTGGTGTTTAATGCGGGTTCTGGATTATAACGTCTTTCTCTTGAGGTTACCAGAGGTAAAGTAAATCTGTTTGTGCGTCTCATAAGTAAAAGCCTGAACCCACGCGTTGCACCTGTGATAGTTCGTTCCACCAGATCATCGTGGCAACATTTCCCAGCCCCAGGAGTGTGCTGTAACAGATGATCTGCTTAGCTTACAAAATTAGTCACGGTGGAAAAAATGTGAGTCTATTAAATGGTTAAGTAGAAGCAAGATTCTGACGCGGAGATTATACTATTCTCATTTTCAGGATGTAAAGACTCTTCTAGGCATCACAGCCCCGATGTGAAACCATTTTGAAATTTTCACTAATTCAGCAAATTTCTTAGTTCGAGAAAATCCACTGTGAAATGTCAAGTTACCGGATAATTCGATTATTACCGTCATTATTGCTACCATTTTCTTCATACCGCTGCTGTAACACATGTGCTTGAAGGTCATTTAATGCCTTTTGGTGATTATAGAAGCAGTTGCCCAAGAACAGGTTCTTTCTCTGTCTACGGAACCCTTTTCATGTTAATATCAAACATCAGCAATTACTCGTAGGTTACATTAAAACTAAAGTAATTGATGAAGACGTTACTTGATAACAAAACGCGCTGCCTTTCTTCATTTACTTGCGCCTAGAAATGGCTGTCGAATACTGCCAAACCGAAAGCCAAGGGTTCTTACAGCCTTCCGATATACGTCGCTGTCAGTTCTTCCATATGGTTTGGTCTACGTGACCAGTTTCAAGTTGTGTGTGGTAGAGAATGCTTTAGAAAATCAATTGCTTTCCTTTGCAATAAACAGAAAGATTTTCATTCTAAGCTATTCAAGTTCAAACTTTTCGCAATATTAGTTCAAATTTAATATTCGCTTCTATAATGTAGGAAAGTATTTTACAGTTTCAAAACCCGCATCCGACTCATTGACCTGACACTTAGTCGCTGACCATAAATTCCAGCTCAGTTTGACACCAGTTTAAGTAACCTAATGTAGCGAAGACTGCCAGTGCTCTTTCTCACCGGAAAATAGGCAGTTCACTCATTGGGCTCCATAAGTACACTGTAACAGTAATTTCTGTGTGTATGCAATGCATACGGATTGTAGAATTTAGTGGTGCTCTCTCTTCCACTTCTGTATACAATATGCCTGACCTAAACGGGCCCTTTATCATTAAGGCACTGATCAGTGCAACATCATACTGACAACAGTAATGTGCTTATACTCACAACCGCCTTGTTCGTTTTACCTGATTTTGTAATCATTTAAATAAAACAACATGACCTAGTGGGAAACTTTTCGTCCCCCTTTTCCTTCCGTGAAATTTGTCAGTAAGCTTTTTGCCTTCCAACCAACAAAATGCGGCACAGTAAGGCGGGTAAACGATTCACAAACCATGATTTAGTGCCGTTTAGACCATTTCTTTAAACATTGTCGTAGCTGAAGGAATTTAGTTTCTTCTTAAATCGCCTTATGCAGCAACGCTCACAGATATCTCAAATAGGAAAAGCTCTTTATCCAGGTACGAAGGCTGTAAAACAAACTTCCCACAGTTTGGGGTCAGGTTGGTCTTTTCGTCTGATAGCACTGCATTAGTATTTTGTCTAAGAGACATCACAAGTAGTGTTCCTGTAGCTGTGGGAATCATTGGTTGCAAACGAGTTTAACACCAATGCGTACAGTACTGCTAAATATTCAAAATGATTATCAACCTAACAGAATTTTTTCTGTAAATTCGCAGCTCCATTAAATAAATCAGAAAGAAAGCTTGCACATGCTGGCCCCTACCACGGTTAGAACTGACGACTAATTGAAGCGTTGTGACACGAGAAACGGGCGGTACCATGGGGCTATTGACACACAGCTGCCAGCACCCTTCTCTCATCACGATATTGGTCGCTCAGCCTCATAACGCATCGTGAAAGATAATAAACGATAGTAAAACATGAGAGACAAATTAATCATCAACGATATATGCGATTTCTCTGATGTTATCTATAACAGTCTGACAATGCACAAGCAGTTTATTGATTACATGCATGTAGAAAACTTGTTCGGAGTTAAAGGAGTCAAACAAGATTCGAAGAAGAATAAAATGCCACTACCACACGACAGCTAAAGCAGGAAATACTTTTCTGACACATTTTCGCACGATGCGCTCTCTCCATACTTAATACAAAAGTTTCGAGATGCATCTGCCGCCTGACAGTCTATTAAACCTGAGAAGAACAAAATGTCGCAGAAGTTGGCCCTTTATCCACATGCGGCTATTTTGGGTTTAGAAGTGAGGGGAATTATGTTCAAAGTTCCATTACATTGATAACTTCAGCAGACAGCAGAATTGCGTTTTAAAAAATGCAGCAGTGAATGTATTCAAACTCGTGGCACTTACCATGAAGCTAACAGCTGACACATAGCTACAGCAGCTCCAGAAGTCAACAACAATTCCTCCAGAACTTCTGCATTCCACACTGCTGTGAGATAATGCATATGGACGGATCTAGACTTTTGAGAGACAGACAGCTACACCTTTTCTTATTCACTGCACGACGTTTTCAACAAACAGATAGCGTAATAGAGTAGTTCAAGTGGAAAGGAACACTTCCCATTTAAATTTCTGCATCCTACAGTGTTGGCAGTTCTGTGTAGGTGGCAGTTACCTGATTTTATTTCGGCGATTACAAGACAGAGTCGGATGTATGCACTGGGTAGCCGAGGCATCTAGTTCATGGCGATTCGGTCAATCAAGTAAATGAATGTACCGAACATGCTGCAAACCACTACAGGGAGCCTGTGTGTCAGAATTCTAATCAAGTGTGATGCAATAGCGTTACGATAGAAAAATGAGTCACTGAGAAGAGGAGTTGGTGGTCTGTTGCATTGATAGTAGGTTCATATACTTATGGTCTGGGTTTGATTCCATATTCTGCCGATGATTTTTGATAGGGAGAGACTGATTCTATTCTCTTCTGGCTACGCCAAGTGAAATTGTGGTCTGAAATTCACAGTAAACATGATATTCCTTCTCTACCAAGTAAACGTTAGGTTGAACCACAAAAAGTCAGGAGTGGTGACATATAGAAACTCTATCACCAGTAACTTTCTTATACTACTTATTTATTTCTAGTGTCGATACAAACGCTATGTAGGATCACAGGACACCTATTCCATCTTTCATTTGAGCTTCTGTACGTCGATAAAATTGGTTCTGAACTGGGAATGCAGCTCAGACCGCCCTCAACGCGTAATTTGACCTCTTCGTGACAATACAGCTCGACTACAATTTGTTGTTTGTTCAAAACTGCAGCTTCTTCAGCATCTCCACATACTGCGCGTGAATGGGTTCGAATACTGGCCCGTCACTTAAGTTTTCATTATGTATTATCAAGCTCTAAAATGAGAACACCAATCTGCTGGTGGATAATAATTTTGATTTTTAATGTATTTTCATTCGTTGTCAACACTAACGATATCTGGCGCTTTTGACTCCCAGAGAGACACAGAACTATTTGCGAGATCACTGTAAGTTCAAGGATGTTATTCCGAGCTGCTGGTGGAGAAAAATTCGGTAGCTGACGTCTCTTTGTGTGTAGTCAACAACGATACGTGTGTAGTTCGATTACCAGTCAGCACTGAACTCTTCGTCATATTATTTCTAGTTCAAACATGCTTTACCTCACGGCATTTCAAGTAAGTTACTTGTGAAGAAGCAATATTTAACATCTCTCGTAATTCGTTAACAGGGACAATAGATGCTGGGTGGCAATTAGCGTACGTTACAAATGTTTACGTTATGTAATTTAAAGTTGATATTTCCTAACTGATACTGTCTAAAAACGAGGTATATCACTCTCTGTGTGCCCAGTCAGGAATGACTGTTAGTTTCCGTCAGTCAGAAAATCTTTGCTTAGTCTCCGTGACCTGGGTTTGAATCCATATGCAGAACGAGATGGTTTGTCGTGTCATTTGAAGTTCATACATATTCTCAATTAGCTGCTGGTGAATAACTTAAATTTTTAATGTCATTTTGTATTAAATAATAAGTACGGTATGTTACTTTGAAGAGCAAATCATGAATACGACGATCTTACTACGTGCATTACGTATCTGACATAATAATGAGAGTGGTAACATTTCAGGTATGTCATTTATCGTAATAAATTTGAGCTTACAAGCCTTAAGGACAGTCTTATCTGTGATATGGTGTTCCCTGAGATTTGTAGTATCGTGGTATTACTTTACATCTTGAGTTATTGCGATACAGGGCGATGTTTCCTAGTGGTGGCTTGTTGGAACCACTTTCAATAGTCAAACGACTATACCGAGGAGCGATTAGAGCACCTGCTAGACAGCTGCGTTATGCGGGTTGCATGCGAATCAGGCGAAATGCAATTCAGGTCGTTCGGACACTATTGAGTACGACTGTACGTCTGGGCTGCCATGGTCTCCAGGTCCTCTTTGATCAGCGACCCACCTCAGTTTTGGTCTACTTCGAAATTTCCCTTGTTGCTCTTCCTTCACCAATTTTTTCTTTTACTTGATTCATGTTTCAGTATTTAAATTCTTCTCCCGTTTATTACGTGAATCAAATTTGGTTCAATAAACAGCGCGTTCATTTATTTTTTCCACTCTTCTTCTTCTTCTTCTTCTTACAATTCCCCTTGCACCTCTGTTACAACCACAGACTCATCCATCTACATTTACACCTCTAGCAATCGACGACGCTCTTCTTAGGAACTTTTGAATACTAAATCAAATAGGCATATAAGAAATCATTGAGCAATGAGAATCATACAAACTTACTGTGGTTCGACCGTGGTACTAACGTCCCTCTGGCAAGAAACAGGCATCCTTGGCGTACTGAACAAAGAACATAAAAAAGTAAGTCGGCAGTTCCAGAAGCAAGTCCAGTTTAGTTTTAGGGACAGTACTGTGTAGTATTAGGCACTTACTTTGCTCTCTTTTATAGCAATTCGCTCGCCCAGTGCAGGGCCCCGAACGCCTACAAGTTAAGACAGGTGACTCCTGTATGCAAGATGGCCAGAAGGACCCACCCACAAAATTACACACCAGCATCTCTAACATGGGTTTTATGCAGAATTCTTGAACAAATTCTGAGTTGGAATGTAAATTTTCTTGAGACGGAAAAGCTTCTGTCCACAAATAGACACATTTCGGAAGCGTCGCTAATACGAAACCTGTCCTTTTCTTGCGTGAAGTCCTACGTTCCGTGGGTAAAGGGCAACATGCAGTTCCCATATTCAGAGTATTTCGGAATATGTTTGAAATGGTGTCAACTGAAAACTGTTAATGAAGGTATGAGCATGCACAATAGTGGCTCGAAGACTTGTTAAGTAAAGAACGCAGCACGTTCTCGACAACGGCCAGTGTTCATCAGCGACAAGGCTATCGTCACTAATGCTCCACTCAAGTGTGGTAGGAACGCTCGTATCCTCTAGACATTTACTTATAAATGGTCTGGCAGTCTTCGATAGAAGCTGTGTATGGCTGTTTTCTGATGATGTTGTGGTATATAGGAGGGTGTCAAAGTTGAGTGACTTTAGGAGGATACAAGGTGACGTAGACAATACTTCTAATTTTTTTGATGAGTGACATCTTGCTGTAAACGTAGAAAAATATAAGTTAATACCGAGTATAGAAAACAGTGATTTAAATTCGAGCAGTGGTAGAATGGCGCTTGACAGAGTCACATCAATTAAGTACCTAGGCATTAGACCGATGCAGTTTCCCTGTTTGACTCCTCTCTCCACTGCGATTAAATGGATCTGAGCAATATGGTACTTAAATTTCTGAGGTCATCAGTCCCCTAGAACTTAGAGCTACTTAAACCCAACTAACCTAAGGACATCACACACATCCATGCCCGAGGCAGGATTCGAATCTGCGACAATAGTGGTCGCGCGGCTCCAGACAGTAGCGCCTAGAACCGCTCGGCCACTCCGGCCGGCCCTCCACTGCAAAACGAACCCCCAAGCTTTAGTCATCACTAATCATAATTTGAAGTTTCATAAATGGTATAGTTTCAGATGTGATTGTAACCAGTGAATCTGCCACTTCACAGTTCTTAGAAATAATAAGCGTGAACAAGTGCAGCATACAAAGAGAAGAGGCAGAATGCGGCGCACCAGATGCTACAGGCTGGCCTCACGAGTAATCACAGCACTTCTCCGCCACAGTCCCCAGAAGTAAACCTACTGACTGCTGGGCTGGCAGAGTACTGCGCGTGTGTAGGTGGGACAGCCGTGTCTGGAGCCGTACTGAGGGCAACCAAGTTTGGTAGCTTCTGGCAGCTGTGGCGTATACACGCCTTCCATTTGGCACTGTTAATACAGGGTGTTACAAAAAGGTACGGCCAAACTTTCAGGAAACATTGCTCACACACAAATAAAGAAAAGATGTTGTGTGGACATGTGTCCGGAAACGCTTAACTTCCATGTTAGAGCTCATTTTAGTTTCGTTAGTATGTACTGTACTTCCTCGATTCACCGCCAGTTGGCCCAAGTGAAGGAAGGTAATGTTGACTTCGGTGCTTGTGTTGCTAGTACTGTAGAGCAATGAGTCGCATGTCATCAAGCACATCAGTACGTAGCATCAACAGGTTAGTGTTCATCACGAACGTGGTTTTGCAATCAGTGCAATGTTTACAAATGCGGAGTTGGCAGATGCCCATTTGATTTATGGATTAGCACGGGGCAATAGCCGTGGCGCGGTACGTCTGTATCGAGACAGATTTCCAGAACGAAGGTGTCCCGACAGGAAGACGTTCGAAGCAATTGATTGGCGTCTTGGGGAGCACGGAACATTGCAGCCTATGACTCGTGACTGGGGAAGACCTAGAACGAAGAGGACACGTGCAATGGACGAGGCAATTCTTCGTGCAGTTGACGATAACCCTAATGTCAGCGTCAGAGAAGTTGCTGGTGTACAAGGTAACGTTGACCACCTCACTGTATGGAGAGTGCTGCGGGAGAACCGGTTGTTTCCGTACCATGTACAGCGTGTGCAGGCACTGTCAGCAGCTGATTGGCCTCCACGGGTACACTTCTACGAATGGTTCATCCAACAATGTGTCAATCCTCATTTCAGTGTAAATGTTCTCTTTACGGATGAGGCTTCATTCCAACGTGATCAAATTGTAAATTTTCACATTCAGCATGTGTGGGCTGACGAGAATCCGCACGCAATTGTGCAATCACGTCATCAACACAGATTTTCTGTGAACGTTTGGGCAGGCATTGTTGGTGATGTCTTGATTGGGCCCTAGGTTCTTCCACCTACGCTCAATGGAGCACGTTATCATGATTTCATACGGGATTCTCTACCTGTGCTGCTAGAACATGTGCCTTTACAAGTACGACACAACATGTGGTTCATGCACGATGGAGCTGCTGCACATTTCAGTCGAAGTGTTCGTACGCTTCTCAACAACAGATTCGGTGACCGATGGATTGGTAGAGGCGGACCAATTTCATGGACTCCACGCTCTCCTGACCTCCACCCTCTTGACTTTCATTTATGGGGGCATTTGAAAGCTCTTGTCTGCGCAACCCCGGTACCAAATGTAGAGACTCTTCGTGCTCGTATTGTGGACGACTGTGATACAATACGCCATTCTCCAGGGCTGCATCAGCGCATCAGGGATTCCATGCGACGGAGGGTGGATGCATGTATCCTCGCTAACGGAGGACATTTTGAACATTTCCTGTAACAAAGTGTTTGAAGTCACGCTCGTACGTTCTGTTGCTGTGTGTTTCCATTCCATGATTAATGTGATTTGAAGAGAAGTAATAAAATGTGTCTGGAAACGCTTACTTTTCATGTTAGAGCTCATGTCCACGTAACATATTTTCTTTGTGTGTGAAGAATGCTTCCTGAAAGCTTGGCCGTACGTTTCTGTAACACCCTGTATAAGTTACATGGTAACGAATGATCTTAGTTCGATCTTTGTACCATGTATCGAGGAAGTCAGGCGAGTTTGTATTATTTGTCGAAGTATGTAGAAAATTGTTCTATAGCATCATAAACATACATGACACAACTACTGATCTAAGTTACTGTTAGAGTGCACTAGTGTACAAAACTTTTTTTATTTTTTTTCGCTAAACTAAACAACGTTATTCTCACTTCAAAATTCTTTATTTTTCAAAACTGGTCTTTTTCTCATCTCAATATGAAGGTCATCCAAACGTTATAGTGACCCCCAAGATGGGGAGTCAACATTATCTTGCAGTACAAAACATTTGCCATCCTTTGGTGATAATGGTGACATGTCATGGCACAGTGGAGACTACAAGACATTTCTCACACCATACTTAGAATCATTTACTATTTATTGTACCATGAAGTCAACACCATTTACGATAGGTTTCTGTAAAATGACGGACAATTTAATCCAACATGGGGATGTGTAGGGTATTTTACGATAGTTTTCGAGTAGCGCATTGAAGTATGCCACAAGTTATTACAATTTATGTGGAGCATGTGTTTTGTAGAGCAGTTTGTTACAATTTGGTGTAACTTGTTACGATTCGTTATAACACGTTGAAGTATATGGTATTTTCTTATATATATTGAGCAATTTGTTACAACTTTGTTGTAATATAGCATAGTTTTCTTACAATTTTGCTGTGGGAGAGCGGATTTTGTGATAATATCTTACAATTTTGCTGTAATGACTTAATTTTTGGAGCACTTTGTAACAACTTTGCTGTGAATAAGGCGATGTAAGGGGCAACTTCTTACAGTTTTGCTGTGACGTGGGGTAATCTATTACAAATTTGCTGAAACGTAGTCATACATGAGGCAATTTGTTATAATTGTCAATTGGGAGATACAGCTGATTCCTTTGTTTGGGGCTTACTAACACATTTAGTTGACTTTGATATTGGTTTTGGTTGATATGTTTTGGAAAGTAATGCACACGATTTACCTGTGGGACTAAAATGTTTACTTGCATAGAAACATCAACATATTCCCACTGACAAGTGCACTTTAAGCTCTGAGTCAGATCATGTGTCATGTGTGCTTTGTATTCTTCTAGGAAACAGTTCTACGTATTTTGATAAATAATATATACAACTCTTGCTTTCTTTACAAAAGCCGGCATGAAATCGTTGATAAACATGCATGTTATATCACTGATGCCAACATATCAGCCAGAAGTACTGTGAAGAATAATACAGACAAATACACGTGGAAATATCAAATTTTAGGATCCATTGTGCCTTGCAAAAGTGCTTCAGTGATCAAAATGTTGACTTTAAAAATTTATTTATCCGTAAAGTACATCACCATTTCCTTTCATAATTTCGTTTCTTTACACGTCATAATACTGCAGTGCAAAGTTACACTTCGGTAATACTCAAATACGTAGTTTTAGCGATAAAGTGCATTAAAGGTCTTGTCATGAGACGGTAATCTTCTCCCCTAAAATGATGCTTGATCAGTTTGATTTTTGCCCACAGTCTCTTGTATAGCTAACAAAAGCTATGAGCTGCGAGCTTAGCAAGTTATTTTAGAACATCACGTGTTATATCACAATTATAGATGTAGATGTATTATGACTGTTTCTGTTAATTTGAGAATACGCGTTTAGGGTTTTAGGCCTCAGGTGGGAGATACACGATCTCATCCTTTGACATGTTGGGTGTTTGCGTATTGTATTGGGAACATGAAACGTCCTTTGTAGATTAAGATAATATGTAGTGCAAGTGATACAAGGCATTAGATATCTCGTCAAGAAGTATCATTCCTATTGTAGCATGTGTAGTTAAGCACCATAAAAATAAAACATTGATGGTTACACACGTTACCACATGTATGTTAAAATTCTAAAGTAATACAAACAGTATTAGCGCTCAGTAACATCGATTACATTTAAGCGTAAAACTTCCATCCCCTCCCCCTCTATAAAAGTGATTAACAATATGTCAGGCGATGAACATTCGATTTTTGTACAGAGAGTTAATTGCCTCAAGAAGATCTAAAATAGCAATGCATATATCCTTTCGTAATTTGTTAATTACCACAGACAATTAGGAGATGTGTACAATAACCAATTTTGCTATTTAATCAGTTATAGTGAAATGTGCATTTCGATAGATAATAAATATATTTTAGACGCTAAAGTACTGTAAGGTACACCAATATTATCAATATCTTAACACAGTCCATTGAAAAATACAGGTAATACTTAATTTGGAGAATTGTTGGCTATTAGAAGGTACAGATAACAAGGAGAGCGACTGGCGGTTTCGTTTTAAAGGCAAGTTTAATACTTTACTCTGACTGGCTGTTTCAGTTTTCATGGCTGGTAAGTTACTTGCGTGAGACTGGAGCGCAGAGGCATTATGAAATGACAGAAGTAGGCACGGCTTAGGCAGGGACATGACCTCCACCTGCCACAGTCGGAGTCTCTACCTACCGTCTTCGGAGGAAGGAACGGTGTGCACACTTGACCCTTAAACCCCCTTACATTCCTACTGATGAAGAGTGCAGGTTAGGCGTACGCAGGCAACCTCACTCTAATTTTAAACGATTAGCAAGGCGAAATCTGCACAGTTGGTATACTCAACGAATAAATAAGATCTAGCAGAACCATAATATCTCTATACATCAGTCGGTATCGAACTCCGACTCAATTCTGTATCTCGGTAATAGTGAGTTCGTGTACAGTGGATAAAAATCACCATTTGGCCATGATCATGGAAGAAGGAGGTTCATTTAGTCAAAACATTAATTGACCCAATTATTTGGGGTCTGTATAAGATGATAGTTACAATATTACATTAATGCTGTACCGTTACATTACTACGGCTTTTGGTATTACTTGCATTATACAAGTGCTACTTCATTTTTTAATTGTATCGGTACTACTATATTTTTAATAACTTTACCTATCCAGTGAACCAGTAAACTCTTGAGGAAGATAGTAGATAACAGGTTTAGTTATTAATTAGAGCACATACCCTCTTTTTCCATTATGTGTCTGCATTTTATTACCATGTAGATAGCGTGGAGTGAGTCAAGAGCATGCATGTTTGCTGATGCATCCATAAATGCATGTGTAATGTGAAGTTGTTAACTACCTATGTTTCCGGGAAAGAAATCAAACAAAATAGGAGATATACAGTAGTCTGAAAAGTCTTGTGCCATGGTTGGTCACTGAAATGATTCAATTTATTCTACCGTGGAACAGAAAGTCGATACTGCCTCATCTGTATGCCAAGATGGGCATCGTATCTTCGTCTTTTAAGTGAACGGTCGCTCCGTCAAGCGTCACCTTCAGGTTGCTGTCCAGGGTACGAGAATGAGTTGTTTACAAAAGTAACTGATTAATCACTTTTCTTGTAAGTCTGTTAATAGTAGCGAAGTGTTATAATGCACATAAATTTCTAAATATCTGATAAATTCAATATGGAGAGCGAAGTCTGGTGGAATTTCCGTCGTGCAATCATTGAATCGTCAGCCTTCAGTCTTTAGACTTTAGCTTCAGGACTGCTGATGTTGTCATTATTTAATTACAGTGGATCCTTCCTTATTTTTCCATCAATTTGTATAGGATCAACTGATGATTTCTTTGTGTGAAACGTATCACTCATTGCCTTCCATGGGCTGTCGTTGATGGCCGCACAGACAATTAGCTTTCACTTTAACTCGGACATTTCATACCGAATAAGTTGCGTGTTTTCGTGTGTACTGTATAAAAGTATTATCGTGTGAACGTTCTTCCAATGAAGAACGATTTCACCGTCAGTAAACTGTATGCCACTGTTCTCCATGTATCACGTGGCCATGGCTACACATAAAATGAGCTCTCATCGTTCATCAATGGCTCTCATTTAAGGCAGCATGCGTGTGAAAACATACATTGAGAAAGAATATTACTGTGTGAATTTTATCGGAATCAAGATCTATTAAATGGTGCGTAATGTGCATACCATCGTCTTAAAAAAGCCGTGTGCACATGACTGTACAGACAATGGGAACCACTCCTTTTGCATAGCTTTCAGATCAAGCAGTGTGCGTGTTCTAGCGTTAAAAGGTTTTTTGCTTTTCACATTTAACCAAATATAACATTGATGATGATAATTTATGGCAATGTTTGCCGACAAGATAAAGAATGCAACCTTTAACTAGATTGCGTACTCACGGGAGTTCTCCTTGGCCGTTTTTTTTTTGGTACGACTTGAAAAGAGAGAAAAATTAATGAATGATCGCCGATGCGTCGGTTCTCGATTGTATTCAGGAGACGTACAGATTGATTGCGCGAAAATAGTTTCTCAAATGACCTCTTAACCCGGATTGCTTTCACGCAATCAGACTCTTCAATGATATTACCTAAGGGACCTATTTGAATAAAAAAAAAATTGGAAATGAATGCAAAACAGTGAAATTTTGTAAAAAAAAAAAAAGTTGTCAGATCGGAAATTGAACACATTAATGGTCTCCCAAATACAATCGAGACACCGCGATAAAGAGCGAACCTAAACATAAACATTATTTGTGGTTAATTTAAAGAAAAGAATAAGCATAGATTTTCTGTACAGTGAAGCATCAATATATTCTCAAAGAATAAGGGCGTTCAACTATAAACATCAACAAATTTACAATGAATACAAAACATTTTTATGTTTTTCTCATACATGGAGCAGTCCAACAATCGCTGCTTTTGTATGTGTGACATTTTGTAAAAATTAAATGTCCTTGCGTGCGCGTAAGTATTTTTTATCTTCACAAGGTTTACAAAAGCGTTTTTTTTTTTCTTGGTGATAACGTGGTTTTTCACACTAAATGAAATATAACTTGTAGCGGTGCTACACAACACGTCTTAACAAGTCGGCGACCAAACATCAAAGGTAATGAACTACATGTTAACATATCGGCGACCAGAAGTACAACTAACTATTAAGACTCTAGGATTTTCCTAACAAATGATAAATTGTTCTTTCTTCTGTTTCGCAGCTTCTTGCTATCAAGCGCTGCGGCAATGATTTTAAATATCTGCGCCCAGCGAGTCATAGTGTTTAAAAGTACATTTTAAACGCTGGCCGCGCGTCTTGGTATAGGCGCATGTTATAAACAGATTTCGTTTCTTTACTCTCGCGTTGTCATGCTTAGTATCATTACAAACTACAGCTCGATGACTGTCCTTTTCTCATATGCAAAATGTCTGAAATCCAATAATATCACATTGCTTCCCGCGTGAGGAGCGATGACTCCGTCAGGATAATCGCGACTCACGCGTAGTCGTGATATTATTGCTTTCGTGAAACAAGTTAGTATTACTTGCAAAAATTCTTTACAATAGATTTTACACATTACATCAGGCAAAGTGGTTAACATACAGAGTATCAGGTAAGTATATTCGTACGACTGAAATTGATAGTAATTTGTCCATAGGGTAACTACAAGACAATTGAACTGTGCTCTTTCTAATGTATTGTACAGGGATAACAAATGTTCATTTCTCGGTAAAAGATAATGAAATTAAGATAAAGATACACATACATAGATACATTATACATGGCATAATAAATATTAAAAAATAACAAAGAAATAAATTACCTGACTTCGCAGGAAGTCTGGGTGCTGTGTGCACTCGTGGAAAAAATGTTACAAAAAATTGACGTTCTTGTTTTACAAAGACATATTACAGGAATATTTTTGTCGTTGTTTCGTCGAAGATTTCTTGCAGTAAATACGTAGCACTTTAGTTATTTGTGGCTTTCATGGCCTGCAAAAAAAATGTTTCACTACACTTGGGTAGGTATGAGTTGCACTGGGAGTGGCAGGACTTCGGGTATAAATGATAGCACTGCACTTGAGTGGGGAAATTGATTACACTTTCACAGTGGAGGAAAAGTAGGGCATCATTTTCACTGTAGAAGTTGGAGTAGTTGTCGGGGTGTGATGTTGCGTTGGAAATACGTCGTGGGTCAGGAACTGGAAGATTGGTTCTGAAACTTGCTGAGCCGTATGGTGGCGGTCTCTATTTCACTTGACACATGTCCGTGCTTCCATTTATGTTTTCGTACATGAAAAACACAGAGAAAAAATCTGTATTAGAATGTGCTTACTTACTAATAACTTAGTCTAAAAGAAAATTGGATTGGGTAAGGATAACAATTGTTTATGTACATAAGGTCTCTTTCTCTTAGGAATGCTTAGTTCTCATATATATCTATTTTTCTGGTTTTATTTGGTTCGACACGTTTTCGTCATTACTCGGCCTGGTCAGTAAATTCGGTAGCAATTGTCAAAATCGAGCTTAAGACTCTTCCGATTAGTGTCTTTATAATTTCACAAGGTACTGGAGTGCTTAATTCATTGCTTTATCATATTTTATTTTGAAGCATTTCAAACACATTTGGCATCCACGCTCGTTGTGCAAAGAAAAATTGATTGTTGAGCGCTCAGCGTACACAGTGTTACGTCCGTTGGTCACAATCACGTGATAATAACTTGACAGTTCCACAACGCTAGCAGCAGTATTCTGCGAGAAGCAGAGCGTTTGGTGTCTACTAGCCGTGGTGTGAGTATTTTACACAGCTTTTCATCGACTCTGGATTACGGAAGCAGCCAGATGCGGCGATTCCCGCAGCCGTGTCGAAGAATGTGTCCGTGGAAAGGCGTACAGTACCGTTTGTGGTAAGTACAACATTTATTCACATTCACTCTTCGGATTTCCACATCGTGGTTTCGTGGTACAAGTACTTATAACATTACTTCACACGCGGTATTTCACACGTGTCCTTGGAGTTGTCACCTTTTCAGTTAACACGTTATTATTAATTCGTGTTCACATTTATTTGGTCGTCATGTTAAGGTTCACACGCACCACTTTTATACGCGTCCATTAATTACTTGTCTATAGCCGGTTCACACGCAGCAGCATATACGTGTCCATTTATTACTGACTGCATTATTACTACAAAGTACAGTTAACATTTAGTATACATATAATGTCTAAAAATTATTTACAAATAAATATTTAGTCTCTGTGACTACAAGGCCTGACGAAAAGCGTGTCTCTTGTTCGCAGTTTGTGCTTCCAAGGTACTTTAGGTTTACACTTTGTTCGAAATCTTGTTATTCTTTTCTTTTTACAATAGTTACTCTTTTCTCAAGTTCAGCTCTTTTATTTTCTCTCTCTTACGTCGTTAGTTTGAAGACAGTCAATGTGGCTTCGTTTACGTGATGAACAGTTAGTGTTCAAACTACCATTAGGGAAATTGGGAAGCTTGGTGTTCCCTGTCCTGCAATTGCACATAACAAAACTTAATTGAACTCGCAATTTGCGGAGAATAAACATAGCCCGTCGACAACCAATGTGTCACCACTGTCCATTCTATAATATTTATTTGTCAGCACTTTCGGCTGTGGCCGTTCATGGCTCAATTGACTTAAAACTAACTTACATCTAAGGCAAATCTTGCTCTCCTACAATAAATGTGTTTTACTTCAGGTGCTCACATAAACTACTTATCTTGTTGTGGCAGGTCGACAGGGTGTTAGTCCTGTGCATTACTCTTACATACGTTGGTACTTCACACATAGTATGACAACTTATAGTGTGTGTATATTTTATTTTAGCAGTTTAACTTAACAGATATTTTCAATGGTTGACTCGGTATTTCTTCAAGTTTGCGTGATGAAACACTCCTTTTATTCGTCCAGATACAGGGTCAGCTAATAGATAGCAACAAATGTGCGGCTTTCTTAATATAATATATGGTCCTTTATACAAGTGCTGCCACTTGCGATTCTTATGATGAATCAAAGATGGTTTGAAGTGGGTCTTTAATAGCACTCGTTCATTTATACGATACGATAAGACTTTGCTAATGTGATTGTCATGCGCCTTTTTTCTTAGGTCGGCATGAGTGATTAAAGATATGAAAGCTTGTCTTAACTTGTCGTGTAAGGTTACTTTAGGGTGTTGTAATTTCGTTCCGCAGCTTCCCTGTGGAGTCATAAAGAAGCTGCTAATGGTTTTCCGACTGGGGTGGAGCTGAAATGTCAGTTATTTTTACTTGACTGGTATTTTGCGACATACCAGGTCGAAAATTTGCGTTCGCATCCCATACAACTTGATTGCGTGTTATTTGACATCGTGTTTGATCCTTGGTTCGCCTGTGTGTATAAAATGGTCGGATTTCCTTGGCTATTATGACCGGCGGTGTAGGGAAAAGCATGCGACGAATTGTCCTATTGTTCCTGAACTGTTGGTTGGGTTGGTGAGAAAATGTCGCATTTTTCGGCTGTGAAAAATTCATTTGGTGAGAGGGAGTGAAGTGACTCGGCTGACTGTACTGTTGTGGTCTGTTATAATTGTTCCATTTCTTTCCCTTGTGACGATTTCCATTATTCGTCTTGTTGTTCTGGTACTGGTAATTACCGTTGTGATTTATCGCTGAATTACCGTACTGTTGCTGTGAGTTTTGATAAATCGGATTGTATCTATTCAGGTGTGGATATTTGTTATGTTGTTTTCCATTAAGGCGGTTGAAACTGTTATGATTTCCGTAAGGCTGAGCGTTTGGTTGTCCCGTGTTATGTTGGTACGACATTCCATTGACGCAATTGTTTATGTGCTGCTGCGGAGCGGGCGGTCCATTATTATAATTATTCCGCGCGCTCGCACGCACATCCTCACAGATCATATCCAAAGTGTCAAGAACAGAAAGAAAGGCTTCTAGGTCTTCTTCACTCACATTAACTAGTTTTTCTCTTACTGACACAGGAAGATTTAAGATCATGACTACATCTTTGGTTGAAATGGGCGTGTCCGAATACTGAATTTTACGTTGATATTTTTCAAAATAACGTCTCAAACCTCCTCCTTTGGTGTTGAAAGGTTTGGCCTTGTAAACCTCCTTTCGGAGTCCTTGTTGTATACCTGAACTCCAGAATTTATTCAAAAAATGCTTTTTAAAATCTGCATAGGTGTGACATTTGTCTATTATTTCTGTACCCAAAATTGATCCTTCACCGTGTACATAGCCTAAGATGAACTGTATCCGCTGCCTGTCGTTCCATGGTTCTGGAAAAGCACCTGTGAACGATTTTAGAAATACCATAGGATGTATATTTCGTTTTTCAGGTATAAAAGGCTGAAAAACTCTGTGTTTTAGCACACTCTCGTCTCGCATTAGTTCAACGAGTGTCAGTTGATCGGCATGACTACGTGACGTAGAAGTTTCGTCACACGTATTATTTACTGTTGGTGAGAATTGTACCTGACACTCGGGATATTGACTATTATCGTGTTCTGGCGGTAGCGAATACTCACTTTGATTGTCACCTTGCAATTCCGTAACTTGTCGTTTCAGTTGATCTATATCATTGCTTAGCTGACGTTTCCATTCCGGAAGATCGTGGCTAAATGCTTGTCTGATTTCACCTAATTCACTGGTTAAAGTGTCACCAGAAGGACCGGGAGCGGTTAAGATTTCTGCTGTAGCAGATTTAACCGTACCCTTTAGTTCAGCGTGTACCTTGCTGACAATGTACTGTTCTTTGGATTGCATCCACTCTTCAAATTCCCTTATTAAGTGTATTGCTTATACCGGTGTTGACATCTGCGATCTTTTTGTCAATATTGACATCGGATATTTGCTGAGCAAGGTCTTCAACTCGCTCGCCAACGTGGTTGACACCTTCTGTCAATTGGCTTACTCTCTTTGAAACATCACTGTAATGTTTCAAAGAGTCACTCGCAGTTGATTTACACACATCTATTTGGGCCTGCATATCTGTGAACTTGCTACCAATATTGGTCTCGGCGGATTCCACCATCGAAAGAACACTATCAATTTTTGTGTGTACGCTTGCGTTTAGCTCGCTTGCGTAAGCAGTGGTAATGGCTTTAATTTTTTCCTCAATGGTGTCATTCGAATTTTTTATTTGTGCTTGGATGTCGGTAATAACAGAATTTATATTGTTCATTCGCACTTGAGTGTCCTCTATCCTTGATTCTAAACTGTTGAACCTGCTGTCACTTTGATTTGCTAACTGACTGATTTGCGTTTCAAGATTACCCATGTGAGCTTCAATGTTATCACTCTTGTTTGTAAGCTGTGCCATGTTTGCTTCAAAACTGGTTTTCATATCAGCAAACAATTTTAGTATATCTGACAGGGAGCATTCACGTGACTGCCGCGCGGTCTGTGGCGCCGACAGCTCACGTGTCGCTTCGTCGTCTGCTGTTCCCTCACTACGAGATTCAGGTTTGTTACACCCGCCGGTGGTCTAAGTTGCCTTGGTTGGTCATCAGCCATCGTAAATTTAAAGTAGTTACACTGATTTCGCATCCTGATTTCTCAGATATTGCTTGCGCGTTATAAACAATTGAAACTCTGACACATGAAAATGCCAATATGGCAACGGGAGTGATAAATGAAAAAACACTTATAGAGCACTGAAACTGGCTCAGATAGCGGCCATTGTGATTCACTAAAATGCGCAACAACGGAAATTCTTGCTAACTATTTCTAACTATTGTAAGCGAAATGATGTGATAGAGGCGGATCTAATAGCAAAAGGAAACAGAAATTTGGAAATTAAATTGGTTGAGGAAAAAAGCATAGAGAGTGAATGTCACGAGCCGAGCTGAATGCTCGGTACGCAAAGCTTCAAACGTAATGGAAAAATCGTACTCACATTAGTTGTCTTCCGCGCTGCTATTTATTGCTGTTGTGGATTCTTACTGCGATTTTCTGCATATGCGTCCTGGTTTTGGCTTCCAATTTCCTCCAGATGATAGCATGAAAATAAAAAGAACAAATTAGTTTTTTTATCACGTCCCTGTTCGGGCGCCACATCTAGCGTTAAAAGGTTTTTTGCTTTTCACATTTAACCAAATATAACATTGCATTCTTTATCTTGTCGGCAAACATTGCCATAAATTATCATCATCAATCTTTAACACTAGATTGCGTGCTCACGGCAGTTCTCCTTGGCCGTTTTTTTGGTACGACTTGGAAAGAGAGAAAAATTAATGAATGATCGCCGATGCGTCGGTTCTCGATTGTGTTCAGGAGACGTACAGATTGATTGCGCGAAAATAGTTTCTCAAATGACCTCTTAACCCGGATTGCTTTCACGCAATCAGACTCTTCAATGAAATTACCTAAGGGACCTATTTGAATAATAAAAAAAATTGGAAATGAATGCAAAACAGTGAAATTTTGTAAAAAAAAAAAAAAAAAAAGTTGTCAGATCGGAAATTGAACACATTTAATGGTCTCCCAAATACAATCGAGACACCGCGATAAAGAGCGAACCGAAACATAAACATTATTTGTGGTTAATTTAAAGAAAAGAATAAGCATAGATTTTCTGTACAGTGAAGCATTAATGTATTCTCAAAGAATGAGGGCGTTAAACTATAAACATCAACAAATTTACAATGAATACAAAACTTACATTTTTATGTTTTTCTCATACAAGGAGCAGTCCAACAATCGCTGCTTTTGTATGTGTGATATTTTGTAAAAATTAAATGTCCTGGCGTGCGCGTAAGTATTTTTTATCGTCACAAGGTTTATCACCAAGAAAAAAAAACGCTTTTGTAACGTGGTTTTTCACACTAAATGAAATATAACTTGTAGCGGTGCTACACAACACGTCTTAACAAGTCGGCGACCAAACATCAAAGGTAATGAACTACATGTTAACGTATCGGCGACCAGAAGTACAACTAACTATAAAGACTCTAGAATTTTCCTAACAAATGATAAATTGTTCTTTCTTCTGTTTCGCAGCTTCTTGCTATCAAGCGCTGCGGCAATGATTTTAAATATCTGCGCCCAGCGAGTCATAGTGTTTTCGCGTCCGTTTCACTTTTCGTAAAAACTCTTTTCTCTTATTTTGCTTTGTTTTATTATTATTATTATTTGCGTAACAACGCATATACGAAAAGAGCCGCGAAATACCTTTTATTAATGCTGTGCCATGAATTTCTTCATAATCATTAATTTTCAACAAAAGAAAATATATTGGGTTCTTATTGTTCTGTAACTGGCTTTCTATTAAAGGAACATTTTTCGTTACTGTAACTCACTATAAAAGTCAACATATCTTCCCTACTTTATAGTTATTGAAAATGAAAAATTATTTTGTTATGAAATATTTATGTTACAGTTCGCAAGGATTGTTCATCATCAAAATAATTTTGCAGTGGATTTTTGTTAAGAGTAAAACACCAATAATTACCACGACTAGCACAAGAACATGAGACTATTGTCGGAGAAAAATACGTTTTCACTATAAGGTTTGCCAGACAAGAACTAAGCACAGCGAAATTCCTATTATGTTACGAAGGTAAATTATCTTTTTTGTGCTGTTAGTAATATATTATCAGCAGCCCGCGTCAACCTGCAAAACACATCATAAAATCTGCTGCTCTGCTCTGCAAGTCCGGAAGCTGAAAGAGATGATTTTATTTCACTATTACCTTCCCGCTTCTTTGCGGTATGATCGATTTATTTTTATGCAGTTTGAATGCGCCGCGGCAGCGGCTCGTTCGTTCGTAGCGCAGCTCTGCACCACGGATAATATTTAAATAACTGAAAATATCTCAAAAGGATGGGATAATATTCCAAGCAAGCTACTACAAATAATAATGCAAGGCTTCATTAAATAACTCTATTCAAAACATTCAAATATGTTAACTAATACACACCTTTTACAATGAGTACGTAATGGCGTACATCTATCGACCTTGACAAAAGAAGACTACGTTAGCATATACTACAGCGTCACAGGCTATCTTACTCGTACAACTCCAAAAAGAAGACAGAGAAATTAATGTTCGTTCTGTATTATTTATACTAGTGGTATATTCTTATCTTTGTATGATATTTATCGTCTGTGCGGTTTCAGTACTCGCCGACACAGATATTATCTAAAATAAATAAAAATAAAAAAAATACATCATTCCATACAATAACAGAATATGATGCACAATGTTCTCTCTTTACTACAAAATATGTCCTTTGCTAATAGACGTTACAATGCCCCCCTGGCAGCAATTGACTAACGTTAAGAATGTTCGGCAATATGCTGCCACTAACGTCCGTTTTGTCATTGTCTATCACCTTGTTTGGAATATTCACTGTTCACTTCTTTGCTCTTTTATATTATAGTTTTAATTACACTCTTTATAGTTTTTTCACACTTTGCGAGGTGACCGTAAACCTAGTCCCAGGGTCATTACAGTTTTCTGGCTCCCCCATTTGGGCTACGTGCGGTCAGAAAACCTGGGAAAACTGCGCCGGAGCCATGGTCATCTCACCTGGTTTGTCTTGACACACGGTTTGATTGTTCATAAAAAAAGGTTGGACTTTATCTAATGTTCACAGATAACAAAGGTTATTTATTACCCAATGTTAAACTCTCTCAGAACACAAATGTGAAAGAGGGTAGAAGGTACATTTTTTAACAGTGTCACTATGAAAGTCAATCATTCAACAGTTTTACAGTAATGTAATGGATTGTCTCTACACTTACTCACGACAAATGTTCTACCATGGTATGGCATTCGTGTCAGTTTGCTTCACTAATATGACGAACACATATCACATATATCATTGAACAAGTGAATGTTTTGAGTTTATACACAGTAGACTAAAGAAGAAAAAAAATGTTTGTCACGTAATTTCGTGTCCAATAAATCATTTTCATATTAGTACATTAACAACGTAGTTGGTAATGTTCGGTTGAACGTCAACAATGTCGTACGGAGCGGGCGGCGCGAAGCAATTATTGCGTAGCGTCGTCTGGAACGCGGCGTGCCGACGGCCGCTGAGGTCGACGACCTGCTCGCAGTACCAGCGACGGCGTGCTGAGGTGGCGCCCGAGCAGTCGCGAACCGCGCCGAATCATTCCCCAATGTCGGCGTGTTGCAGTGGTTTCCGCGACCGGCTGGCTGGCGGCACGGCACCCGTCTCTGCTTCTCCGCATGGCTCCCCGTCGTAACGCATGAAACAAATATTCCACAACGGTGTACTGTCTTTAAGGATACAAATTATTAGCTGTGGAAGAAAATGCACTTTGGTTAAAAGCGTTTATTGTTCATTACGCCGTCGCTTCGCTGGTATGCACAGGCTGTTTTGGCGTGATAACGGGTCTCTTGTGACACTGGTATTTAGGGTTCGTCACACACACATTGTACTACACATTTTCATTTGTTTTCACGGTCGATTCGCTGCCAAAGCGTCTCTCAACACGCGAAAATGTTTCGGTTCACACACACACACACACACACACACACACACACACACACACACACACACACACACACATACTAAATGTTTCCGTTGAGCGATGTTTGTTTGTATCGACTCCGAACGGATCATTAACTACCGTTTTTACTCAGTGTATTGTTCGTTGAGCACTGCACTATGACAGTCACTCAACACTTAACTTATACCGACGTATATATTGGTGCAGGTACAACAATCATTTTCTGTCCCTACTACACACAATATTCCGTCCTTTCCTAGATTGTTTATGCACACAGTTTATTTTTAATGCGTAACAACTGTTCTTAGCATAATCATTCTCATTTACATTGAGTCCATTGTGTTACCCTGTCATTACACACTTTTAATACTATTACTAGACATATATGGCTTTTTTTTTTGTAATTATTTAAAGGTGTGTGATTTTTGGTACATAGCTTTCTTTTCCTTTTTTAGTGTAGCTTGCCAGGTTATCACCCATCTAGCAAACAGATTTTACCATGTGCATGACAGCTTGACTTGGGCATGTTGCTCAACACATACTTCATTTAGTACTAGTATTATTTTTAATGATCTGTCCTACCGGACTACAGTGTAGTTTCCGCGTAACTTGATTCGCGTACCGCGTAATTAATATTCAAGAACGTGTACCGAGTACACAGGCTTCAATTGAAGCATCGATACATACAAAGCGTAGGTTACACGGAACGGGTTTGTTTTTGATTGAATTCTGCTCCAGTGTCGTTCTCAGATCACTATTGGCAGTAAACATTACATCACATAATTATTTCGTACTACAAAGTCCATTTTTGGCTAGTAGAGACTCTCTCTCAGGGTTCCTTAATTCTAACACAATTACATCTGTTACATAATTATATGAGATTGCATCATTAATTGTACTTACTTACTACAAATGAAAAATGATTCAAGAAATTAATCATTATTTTGTCAACAAAAAGATTATTCATTGCTTGAAGAGCATATCGTATTTTAATGACACTAACTGTCTGTAAACAAAGTCTTCAATTTGCCTGTTATTGCTCAGTTTACTGATTCTACTTCCTCAAAGTTTTAACTATACACACATTCTTTCTTAAAACTAACATACGTATACTCTAAAACACAATTGAAATCTTCTTACTACTACTATTTACATCAGACATGTCACTAAATAAATACTTTTACATCTTTTCGTGGATACAGTCCTTTTATTTTCCCCGTCTGGGGATGTGCTAACAAATAGCTACATTCATGTGGCACCCTTATTACTTCAAAGGGCCCCGAATATACCATCTGCCACTTACTATTTCGCTTTAGGGTGGCTGAGGATTTGGGGTGGTTACGAATAAGCACCATGTCCCCTACATTGTACTTCTGTTTGTTAGTTACACCTCGGTCGTACTTCTTTTTTCTCTTGCAGCACAGCCGGTTAGGTTGTCCCATATCTTTTTTATCTTTTCCTCTCTTGTTTCTGCCCTGGCTGGTAGTCTCGGTAAAGGCGTGAGCCATTCATTCTGTATCTCGTTAACCCCTTTCAATATCTCTACTGGTGGGTATCCTGTACTTGAGTGGGGTGTTAAATTGTGTATTTCTACAAATTTAGGTACCAACTCAGGCCATCTTGTGTGTCGGTTCCCTATGTAAATTCTAAGGAACTTATTCAATTCTCTGAACGTTCTTTCGACTAAACTTGCTTCTGGATGGAACCGGGATACCAGAATATGCTGTATACCTTGTTCCATTAGGTAATTTTTCCAAGTGCGACCCGTTAAATACGTGGCATTGTCAGTCGTTATGGCTTCAGGTTTCCCCACTTGAGGCAAGTATTCTTGATTGATCCGTCTGACTATGGTTTTGGCAGTAGCTGATTTTATACAATAAATTGCCAAGTATTTGGAAAAAATATCGTACATAGCCAGTATATATTTCATACCTCCTCTGGCCATGGGATAGGGACCTGCTACATCCACAGATACTAATTGAAGCGGCCGGAGTGGAACTATGGGATGAAGTTCAAATTTGGTGGACCTATTATAGTGTTTTGCTTTCTGACACATAGCGCAAGTCCTAACTGTTACCTGAATTTGGTGTTTCATTCGGGGAAAGTGGCAGTATCTCGCCATGATTTCTGCACACTTCCCGATCCCTGCATGGCCCCATGCTAAGTGCGTGTGCCATACTATGACTTTGACGGACTGGTTAGGTATGCATACTGCCCAGCTGTCTTCTTTCGTGCTAAGTTTATGATACAAAATATTGTCCACAATTTTAAAACCTTGCCCATCTCTCTTGTTGACACCATTTTCAATATTGTTAATGATTTTTGCCCACATCGGATCTGACCTCTGTAGTTCAGACATATTTTGACATAGATATAGAAAATCCTTCCTGTAAGCATTGTCTCGTACTAAAAGCACTTTATACTCGGCGGATTGTTCTAGCATTTCTGCTAACTCCGGTAATCCCACCGGCAGTCGCGATAAAGCATCCGCCACTATGTTATCTTGTCCTTTTATGTACATAATCTTTATTCGGTATTCTTGTAAGATAAGCATCCATCTCCTTAGTCGGGTATGGAATAGCTTGCATGACATCAAAAAACTTAACGCCTGGTGGTCACTATACACTTTAATCTCCTTCCCATATAGATAGTAATTAAACTTTTTTACAGCCCAGACTACTGCGAGCGCTTCCAGTTCGGTTGCCGAGTAGGCTCTCTCGCAGCTAGTTAAAGTCCTACTGGCAAAGCCGATAATCTTTATTGTTGCCGGGTCGCTGCCTTCCTCCCACTGGAACAGGCACGCTCCCAAGCCATAGGAACACGAGTCCGTCGCAAGACAAAACTTTTTTGATAGGTCCGGGTGCTGCAAAATATTTGCATTCAGCAGGGCGGTTTTAATTGCTTCGAAAGCTTGCTGACATTTGTCAGTCCAAACCCACTGCACACTTTTTCGCAGTAGATTTAACCATGACGCGTCATTTAACAACTGATTAGGTACGAACCTTCTGAAAAAAGACGTAAGTCCGATGAACGCTTTCAATTGTCTCTTAGTTCGGGGGCTCGGAAATTCTTGGATCGCCTCTAGTTTCTTGTTGTCTGGGCTGATACCAAGCGGCGTGATAAAGTGTCCTAGGAATTTAATTTTATTGCGTCCGAATTTTGACTTTTCTAAATTTGCTGTCACACCTGCTTGCTTAAATTTCTCTAACACTCTATGCAGCAATTCCATATGTTCGTGCCAAGTAGCAGTAGCGATTACAAGGTCATCAACATATACTGTGATTTTTTCTAACAAGTCTGGGCCCAGTACCGTGTCTAGAGCAGTAATAAATACTCCAGCGCTTACATTCAATCCGAAGCGAAGTACCTTGAATTGGTAACTTCGCCCTCCGAATATGAAGGCTGTGTGCTTCCTTGATTCTGGTGTAAGTGGGATTTGCCAGTACGAACTTTTAAGATCGACCGAGGTCAAGTACTGCGCCCCGTGGAATTTTTGTATCTGCTCATCTAAATTTTCTGGGCGAGTTCTGACGGGTATAATAATTTTATTGATATCCCGTGCATCTAACACTAGCCGGATTTTTCCGTTTGCTTTCAACACTGCTACAAGAGAACTACTGTATGGGGAGAGTGAGGGCTCAATGATATCCCATTCTAACATCTTCCGAATCTCTTTAGCCACTACTTCCCTCCTCGACCAAGGGATGGAGTAAGATGCGCGACAGTATGTTTTATGGGGCATCACCTCTATGTGATAGTGGTAACCTTTGACTATTCCTGGTCGGTCGGTAAATACCATGTTCTATTCTGATAACAGCTGCGTCAACTGTTGCTTTTGTATGTTGCTTAAACTTTCAGATTCCTGTACTTTGGTTTGAAATTCATCAACATTTGGTTCAAAATTTCTATCTCCTATACTCGGATAATAGAGATCCGTCACAGGTGAATAATCATTGAGGTGTAGTACCCAGGGGTTCCTACATTTGATGTTAATTCGATTGCAACATGGCACAAGTACCTCCTTCGATTTCATCATAGACAACTCAATCCTCCTACCTTTATTAACTATGCTTAGTTTTCCCGAGGAGAGGTCGATCACTGCGTCCCTCTCACGGAGAAAATCTACTCCCAGAA
This sequence comes from Schistocerca serialis cubense, assembly GCF_023864345.2. Classification (NCBI taxonomy): domain Eukaryota; kingdom Metazoa; phylum Arthropoda; class Insecta; order Orthoptera; family Acrididae; genus Schistocerca; species Schistocerca serialis. The sequence goes on from NC_064645.1 coordinate 49,054,749, forward strand.
TGCAGGCCACCTTTAACCCTTTAACAATGAGGAACGAGCTCGCTATGGCTTCGCCCTCCTTACAAATCTCCACCTGCACCTGGTACTTAACTAACTGGCTCTGTGCACTTATAGCTCCAGACACCTTGCAATTATTAACCGGGAAAGTCGGTATGCTACGTCCCTTCCCTAGCACTTTAAACAACTCTGTACTCATTACACTCACTGAGGCACCTGTGTCAATGATTATATTCACTGCAACATCATTGATTTTCGCTTCTATTATAGCTTGCACATTTTCGTTGCTATCTATCTTACATTCTTGCGGTTCGGTCAGTAGATCTTTATCCATACTGATACCGTCGTTGTAGCGCAGCATATGTATTCCAGGGATATTATTGTCATTCGTGTTGCTCTCACTCCACCCCTCGGCCAGCGATGGAGAGCATATCGAGGCCGATTCTAGTTTGTTGGATGGCTTGCTTGCGAGGTACTTGGACGGCTATTATCCGCGACTTCTACTATGTTTACGTTTTGATTTGTGGGCCGCCACGACTGCGCAATAGGCGCGTTTTGCAGTGGTGGTCTGTTGTTGTCGTACCGGTCATTACCCTGCCGCTCTGGGCTTGGTCGCTGATTCTGATTCCAATTACGATTACCGTCATTGTAATTGCTATGCCACTGACCTCGCGCATTTTTCCAGCGGTTGGTCCCTGGCAGTCCGGAATCGTACCGGTCGTCAAATCGACGCTTTTTATTATGAGACAGCTGACCATACCCGTTTTGATTTCTACCATTATTACAATTTTGCGAATGCTCTTGCCGCTTGTTACCACTCCCACCATTTCCATGGTTGTGGTTTTGTGCACTATTATTTCTGTCATGTTTACACCCTGATCCATTATTCCGCGAGTGATCACACGCTGCTTTTGCGTCTTCCTGGATTAAGTCTATTGAATCTAGGACAGACAGGAAATGTTCCATGTCGCTTTCTGGTACGTGTATTAATTTCTCTTTGATATGAAGGGGTAAATGTGATTTTAGGAGTCTTATTATGTCTCTTGGTGAGATAGGCTCGTCCCAGTAACGCGTTTTGTTTATGTACTTCTCGAAATACCGTCTCAGATTCCCAAGACGGGGTGAGTACGGTTCGGGATTGTATACTTCCTTCCTTAGCCGCTCTTGTATACAAGGCGACCAGTATTTCGACAAAAAGGCCCTCTCGAACTGTTCGTATGTCATGCAGCTGTCTGCTACTTCCGTAGCCCACAATGCTGCATCCCCCTGAATGTATGACATTACATATTGAATCTTCTGCGCTTCGTTCCACACACTAGGCAAGATATTTTTAAAGCTTTTTATGAATACTACTGGGTGTACTGACTTCCGTTCAGTAGTAAACGTTTGAAATTGCCTATTTTTTATCAAACTTTCTTCAACTAATATTTTTGGACTGTACTGGTTTGTTCCTGGGACATTAGCTGTGTGCTCCGAACAGAAGCTACAGCTCTTCGTATTATCGCCTAAAGATTCACCATTGTTGCGTCGCGTATAAGTTTGTGCGTTGCCAAAAACATTGGTTGTTGGCGACATAGTTTCGTGTTCAAGATGTTTGCTACTTTGTGCTAAACCCTTTTCCAAGTCGGATATCCGTTTGTTAATATTCACTTGCCACTGCGGAATATCCTCACTGAGTATTTGTTTGATGGTTTGCACGTCGTTCTGTACCTGACTATTTATTGCGGTACTGAACGATTCGGAATCTCTATCTGCTGTGGCTGCTTGTACCTTAGAATTAATATTTTTTTCGATCTCACTCTCCTTCACTTCTAGCCATGAGTTGAATTCGGTTTCAATTATAGTTGCTTGTTCGTTCCACTTCTGCTCTACAAGCTGTGTGGAATCTATTTCTAGCTTTTCTAATCGGTTGGCTAAGACACCTATCTCGTCTACCCTGTTAGTGTTTGCTACTTGCAGGTTGTTGACCTGTACACTCAACTCCTGCACGGCCTTAGGTATCGACTCATAATTCTGTTTCATACAGGCAATCTCTTTTTTCATATTTACTAACGATTGCACAAGTTGCTGGTCCCTCTCAGCTTGCTGGGCAAGTAAATTTTCCTCTAGCCTGCGATCTCGCTCAGCTTGCTGGGCAAGTAAATTTTCTGCTAACTGGCGATCTCGCTCAGCTTGCTGGCGATCTCGCTCGGCTTGCTGTGCGAGAAAGATCTCAATTTTTTCGTCCTTTTCAGCTTGTTGTTGCGCAAATTTTGCCTGGTAATCCAGCACGCGCTCTAATATCGCCTGAAGTGAATACCCACCAGGCAGATTACCACTCTCTGGTTCCTGCTTTTCTGGAGGTGGTGTAATTTCTTTATCTACCTCTCCTTGAGCACTGGTGGGCGGTGGCATCACTTCCTGTGCCCCTGCCCCCACATTTTCGCATGGTATATCCTCAAAGAGAGTACTGGTACTACTTAATGCACCCGTTTCTACATTTCCTGCACTACCTAATGGCTGTTCCCCAGTATCCATATTGCTCGGACGTTGACTACGCAATTTAACCATATTCATAAAATAACATATTTTGTGTGCAAGTGAAAAAACTGTCAGATCTTGTGTTCGAGTAGGTAATTTATCTACAATACATGGCACACTAAAAATTACTATCTACAATCAACTTTGTCCTGTCATAAACACTAACATCAAACTACACACCACTAGCGATATGAGATCACTTCACTGGAGTTAAGCTTCTACAAACAGGACAACTACAATTTAGTCTTACCTTCAGTTTATCTGATTTCAGGGTTCGGCTGCCCCCGGATTATGTAGTCGTTACAGTTTCTCAGTACTATCAGGATCGTTTCCTCTGACTCACTTGCAGTGGTGCGGTTTTTCATGAAAGAATTTTTGTACATTCATTAATACATGGCATTAATCATGATACACATACATACATTTATCACTAAATACATACATATATATAACAATAGACACTGAAAGAAATTACATAAACATTTATTTTCGTGGCCACTGCAAATTCGGGCCCCGCGTTTATGGGCGCCAGTTTCGCGACCGTTTCACTTTTCGTAAAAACTCTTTTCTCTTATTTTGCTTTGTTTTATTATTATTATTTGCGTAACAACGTATATACGAAAAGAGCCGCGAAATACCTTTTATTAATGCTGTGCCATGAATTTCTTCATAATCATTAATTTTCAACAAAAGAAAATATATTGGGTTCTTATTGTTCTGTAACTGGCTTTCTATTAAAGGAACATTTTTCGTTACTGTAACTCACTATAAAAGTCAACATATCTTCCCTACTTTATAGTTATTGAAAATGAAAAATTATTTTGTTATGAAATATTTATGTTACAGTTCGCAAGGATTGTTCATCATCAAAATAATTTTGCAGTGGATTTTTGTTAAGAGTAAAACACCAATAATTACCACGACTAGCACAAGAACATGAGACTATTGTCGGAGAAAAATACGTTTTCACTATAAGGTTTGCCAGACAAGAACTAAGCACAGCGAAATTCCTATTATGTTACGAAGGTAAATTATCTTTTTTGTGCTGTTAGTAATATATTATCAGCAGCCCGCGTCAACCTGCAAAACACATCATAAAATCTGCTGCTCTGCTCTGCAAGTCCGGAAGCTGAAAGAGATGATTTTATTTCACTATTACCTTCCCGCTTCTTTGCGGTATGATCGATTTATTTTTATGCAGTTTGAATGCGCCGCGGCAGCGGCTCGTTCGTTCGTAGCGCAGCTCTGCACCACGGATAATATTTAAATAACTGAAAATATCTCAAAAGGATGGGATAATATTCCAAGCAAGCTACTACAAATAATAATGCAAGGCTTCATTAAATAACTCTATTCAAAACATTCAAATATGTTAACTAATACACACCTTTTACAATGAGTACGTAATGGCGTACATCTATCGACCTTGACAAAAGAAGACTACGTTAGCATATACTACAGCGTCACAGGCTATCTTACTCGTACAACTCCAAAAAGAAGACAGAGAAATTAATGTTCGTTCTGTATTATTTATACTAGTGGTATATTCTTATCTTTGTATGATATTTATCGTCTGTGCGGTTTCAGTACTCGCCGACACAGATATTATCTAAAATAAATAAAAATAAAAAAAATACATCATTCCATACAATAACAGAATATGATGCACAATGTTCTCTCTTTACTACAAAATATGTCCTTTGCTAATAGACGTTACAGTGTTTAAAAGTACCTTTTAAACGCTGGCCGCGCGTCTTGGTATAGGCGCACGTTATAAACAGATTTCGTTTCTTTACTCTCGCGTTGTCATGCTTAGTATCATTACAAACTACAGCTCGATGGCTGTCCTTTTCTCATATGCCAAATGTCTGGAATCCAATAATATCACAGTGTATTATTGTGAATTTGATATAAATCTTTTGTGTGCGCTGTAGTCGATGCGTGGACGATGTAGCTGTGAGTAAGGTATATGAAATATCTCTACTACGCTCGCACGTGGTCACAACTACATAGACGATGAGGTTTCTTCTTGCTTGGCCTGTGAGATGTTGTGGATTCTGTTACGCTGATACATCGATGAGCTCACCTTCTTTTTGTTATTACGCTTACTTGCTTAACTTCTGCAATCAGTGGGTAGGTGTGCTCTCTCTGTGTACCGTTTGTAAATATTCAGTCTCCGTTCTGATTGCCCACAATTTTTGGTAGGTGTATGGTGCCCCAATTGATTTCTTAAGACTTTTAAAGTGATTATATTACGGCCCAGCTATAAACCCGACCATTTAGTATGCTACATTGCCTCATTTAATTTAGTGCAATGAATATGGAAGTGTCCTAAGTAACTGAGATGGTACACCACGCCCTGCACCTACTGTATGTACTTACAAAGTTGTATGCTTTGTTTTCCCACCACACACTAGCTTCCAAATAATACACGTTTGAGTAGCATACGGAAAAAATCTTTGTTGCTCGCGCACGTACTTTCGCAGCCCATTAAAACCGTAAATAACTGGGTCCTTTTACAAACTACTGATGACCACATAGTGCAACAATACTCACTGAGGATAGGAATGAGTGGCATAATTAAGCTGAGTGGCATACGATACATTTCTTTCACGTTATAGCGTATCATATTACCGTGCTATGCAGGTGAGAAGCTGGTCAGAGAAGGATACGTGCTCTAATTTGTACTTCTCCCCACAGCACCACTCCTACTCTATTTCTCCTTTCTAGGGATTTTCCCGAGTTAAAACGAGCGGAAAACTGAAACAACCCAATTTATTGCGCGTGTATAATTAGCGCAGAATCGTGCCAGAAAATAATGCGGCTATGGCAGCTCGACTACAGTTTGTGTATTCCGGCATGTCATGGCAGTATTTTTAATCAAGCTACAAAGAAACTCAGTGGAGAAGCAGGGGGGATCACAAACAAAATGTTGCAAATCTGTGAACTCTCAGATTGAAGGATGTACGCTTCTACGAAAAAGAAGTTAGCTACATAGGGAAGAACCGATTACAACAATCTCTGCAATATTCTTTCGGCATTTTTCATCCAACGCACTCCCACACGTGTTGCAGCCATGAAATACACTTACAGAGATTGGTCACAAGTGCGGATAATTGTCCAGGCCATGATCCTACCCAGAGTCATTAGAGACATCGGACCAACGATATTACGGCTGGTTACCTAACCCTCTCTAACAACTATAAAATCATACTATGTAAATCGGCATTTGTGATGTTTGCAATACAAAAGTGAATGTAGCACTTACTGATGACTATTATCTTGTATATATCACAGATCTTTCAATGTCACTGAAATGAGCTTCATAAATGCCTTAGCCTGAGCCCTGGGTTTAGTCTATTGTTGATTTCATTGTAACTACAGAGAGAGAGAGTGACCTATAGAATAAACTGAAAATGAAACGTATTTTCAATTCGGCAACTACTATTGTGCAGATGTACACTAAAAAAAAAAACAAGAGAACAATTGGTGAAATACGTAAAATTTATTTTTTTCTTTAAATAAACCAAGGATTGTTAATGAAAATTGAAAAATGAATAAACACAAACAACATTAAATGAACACAGCAAAAAAAGAAACTTTTAACGAGAAACGAAACCAAAACGAGAAAGAACAAAATTGGAACACAAACAAGAACTTTAGGAACAAACGAACATTTTTTCAGTGGGTGCAAGCGGCACCCGAGGGTTGGTTACAAGGTCTCTCAGCTGCCCCCTCCACCACTACATAGACTTCCTCCATCTTGGCAGCACCCATGAGACACTCGGCTGCCTCCTCCTCTAAATCTTGATGGGCTTCTTCCATCCTAGCAGCATTCACTACACTTTCAGCTGCCTCTTCATCTCCACATTCTGGGTCAATATCAGAAACGTCCACGACACCATCATTTGCCCATTCCTCGGTGTCACTACATGCTTCGCCCATCTTCGCAGCACCATTGGGACTTTCAGCTGCCGCCTCCTCTAAATCTTGATGGGCTTGTTCCATCTTGGTAGGATTCACGAGGCCCTTAGCTGTCTCTTCCTCCTCATCTCCACATGCTGCACCAATCTCAGCAGCATACACGAGACCCTCATCTTCCCCTTCCCCAATCTCTACACAAGCTTCACCCATCTTGGCAGCCCTCATGAGACTCTCAGCTGCCTCCTCCTCTAAATCTTGACGGGCTTCTTCCATCCTAGCAGCATTCACTACACTCTCAGTTGCCCCTTCCTCCTCATCTCCACATGCTGGGTCAATATCAGAAACGTCCACGACACCCTCATTTGCCCCTTCCTCAGTGTCACTACATGCTTCACACATCTTGGCAGCACCCATGAGACTCTCAGCTGCCTCCTCCTCTAAATCTTGATGGGCTTCTTCCATCCTAGCAGCATTCACTACACTTTCAGCTGCCTCTTCCTCCTCATCTCCACATACTGGGTCAGTCTCAGCAGCATCCACGAGACCATCATTTTCCCCTTCCTCAATCTCTCCACACGCTTCACCCATCTTGGCAGCACCCACGTGACTCTCGGGTTCCTCCTCCTCTAAATCTTGACAAGTTTCTTCCATCTGGACAGCATCCAGCAGACACTGAGCTACTCTCTCCTCCTCTTGATCCATCTTGGCACCGTCCACCTAGGCAACCAAGATAGTGTTAGGTGCTTGGTTAAACTAGAAACAACATTATACACTAGAACTTACATTATGAAATAATAATAATTGGTAAGAATTTTCAGACATTGCAGTGAACAAGAGGTTTATATGGAGCACTGTTTTACTGCAGAGTCAAAAGAACTTCAGAATTTGAATGGTAGTGGTAATGTTTAGCAGGTAGTAAGAAAGATATTCGAATATTATTACTGCACAGGCATTAGAAGCTGATGACTCTGTTTCCTATACCATACACTGAGTCTTCCATTATCACTGATTTCACAATAGCGCTAAGATTCTCATACCGGCAGCATGTCTGTAACTAAAAAGTCTTGGGCAACTGAAGAACGGGATACAACCCGTCCGCTCTGACCAATTATGTCAGAATTTTCCAGAGATGATACACCACAGAGATTTAACAGCTGAGACAAGTGTTCAGAAACTGAGGAATGCAGGCGAGAGAAACAGGTGGTACACATATATATCGTCCAGTAATATTTCGACCATAATGTTAAGGATATCGCTTGTTTGAGTCCTGGTACTTCTGTAGAAAATAAAGGAAAAAAAGGATAGAAGTACAAGCTGTATCTCGAAATTCAGTCTATATGTAGAGGTTAATTGCAGTATGGGATACGAATTTAACGTACGTCGATTTCTTCGTTTTCGTTAGCATTGCTGTCCTATTCTTCAGTTGAACTATATAGGTCAAGTGAAGTACAGGATACAAATTTTAAAGGTGGTGTTTCTTTCCTCTCCACTACTACGAACATTCTGTTCTTACGTAGATAGTATTACTAGCGAAAGCGGAAAGATCTACATACATGATACTTGCATCCCATTCTTCAGTTGACCTGTATAGATACTACTGCTGATGAAAACGAGGAAATCTACGTGCGTAAAATTGGCTACCTGTTGACCGATGTAGGTCAAATGAAGTATAGGATACATTTTTTTTTGTTTTCGTTACTAATAGTATCGACTGAAATTTATCATAGGTTTGCTATCGACGTCAAGAAAACCAATGGCAGTCAAAATTGTAACCCATTCTTCAGTTGAGCTACGTAGGTCAACTGAAGAATATGATACTAATTAGTATTGGGGAATGGGAAATAATGACAATTATAGCGTGTATTCTGTACTTCATCTTACCAATATGGGTAAATCACATCAATGTTACACATGTCGCTGTTTTCGTCTAGCTAGCACCAGTATCCAGTACTTCAGTTGACCTGTATACGTCAACTGAAGTACGGGATACATATTTTACGTATGTCGGTCTTTTCGCCTTCAGCAGTGCTAGTATAGACTCAGAAAATGATACTACCACCCGACGAAGAACTGTCTCAGTTACAAGCGTTATGTGGTTTGGGGATTCGCAAATGACGCAAAATTCCCCATTTGCTCTTATTCCTTACCTTTTCAAAGCCTCTCAGATTGTGCATTAACAAGACAGAGATTTGAAAACCAGATTTTAAACTCGTTTTTCTTTCCAGGAGCAGTTACGGCCTATATCCATACCTTGTTGGATATAAACGGCTAATTGAAATTGAAGAAGCTGCAGAAAGATTGAAACCTGGAAAAATGGTCAGAGGTAAATCCAAATGTGGATTCACGGCTGGGAGATCATGTGTAGACCATATTTTCACATTACGACAGATTTTGGAGAAACATAGGGAAAAATCAAAAAATATAGGATTAACTTTCATAGATCTAGAAAAAGCGTATGATACTGTTCCAAGAAAATTACTTTGGAGAGCACTACATATGGCAAACATAAACCCTTCCTTGATTAAAATAATACAACACATGTATAAAGATAACATTTGCCAAGTGAATGTTGGTAATAAACTTTCACAGAAATGTAGAACAAGCAAAGGCCTTTTACAGGGCTGTCCCATGTCACCATCATTATTTAAAATCTATACAGATATTTGCCTTAGAACATGGTCTCGTAAATGTAATAGTATGGGATTAGAAATAAGAGATGGAGTTTACCTACATCATTTATTATTTGCTGATGATCAAGTAGTCGTAGCACAAGATGGGGAGGATGCTAACTATATGTGCAATCAACTAGCAGTAGCATACAAAACTTGGGGTTTGAAGATTAATTACCAAAAAACAGAATACTTGACTAATGATTCAGATGAGCTATACATTGAAGGAAAGAAAATCAAAAAGATAAACACTTTCTGTTATTTGATTTTCCCTCGATTTCTAAAATGGATCCCAGAGTCAGAAATCAATAAAAGAATTAGTAGCCGACGGAGGGTCATTGGGATGCTTAACTCAGTCTTATGGAGCAGGAATGTAATGAGCAGAACTAAAAAATTAATATACAAATTACTTTTGAATGCATTCTCCAACAGAAAGGGGTTCCTACTCAATGGTCTGAAGATGACCACAGTAGTGGTCGAAACCGGTCACCTTGTAAAATAAATTGTGATCAAGACTGTTTTTAATAGTAATAATATACAAATCCATATTAGAGAGTGTGGTTCTGTATGGAACGGAGACCTGGACAATTAACATGAAGCACATTAAAAAATTACAAGCTCTAGAGATGGACGTTTGGAGAAGATCGGCAAGAATCTCCAGGAAAGAAAAGATAAGGAACACCGAAGTAATAAGGAGAATGGAAATAAAATAAAGAATATATGACGTAATGGATAGGAAGAAATTACAGCGGTACAGGCATGTACGACGGATGGAGAAAACCAGAATAACAAAATTGAGTGGGAACCGGAGGGGAGAAGAAGAAGACGACCTATGACCACCTGGCTCCAAAATGTACAGCACATAATGAGGAGAATGGGCGCAGAGGAAGAAGACACACAAGATCGAAACACCTGGAGAAATATTTTGAGATTATAGTTAAAGCACGTTTATTGTTTGTATTGTAATTCCCAAGTAAATTATTATGTTGGAGATAAGCCTCTGCAATGAGGAAAAGCTCAAAATAATAATATTAAAATTATATTTTCGTAACCCTTTAATATATTTCAAGCTACCTGCTACGCCCTCATCTAGTTCTTGTTCTATGATCATAAAGATGTACTAGAATGGTGGAACTAATGCCTTGAAAAGCCGTATGCAAGAAATAGTGAAGATAAGGAACTGGAGAACGCTGAGGCAAGCAATCCGGAAGAGGAGGGAGTTTGCACCCCGTGTGATCAATTTTATCTCGTAGTCAAGCAGCTAAAACATGGGAAAGCCGCTGAAGATGGTGATAAACCAGCAAAACTCGTCAAGGCTGCTTGACAACAGCTACATGAAGAACTATTCCATTTCATACAAATTACATACGAAACCAGGGAACACCGAACAGACTTCGAAGAATAGTTACAGCGCCAACACAAAAGAATGTATCTGCAAAAAATTTGTGAACAATTTTGCACCCTCAATTTAATAACACACGCCACCCAGATCTTGACATCTGTCATTTTAACGCAGACTGAAAGGATTGGTGTACAAGATACGGAAGATGAATTTCGCTTTAGAGGAGCTGTAGGCACACGGGAAGCAGTAGTCGGGTTACGGCTAATACCTGAGACAAGCCTAAGCAAGAGCCATGAACGCAGCAGAGTGTCGTAGGAGGAATGGTCAGTATTCAGGTGTATGACAGGAACGATCATTCGAAGCTTAACCGTCTATTAAACATGGGTTCTAAAATGCAGCAATGAGCACTTCTTCGATAGTGTAACAAAATCTCGTCTTGGCCTTCTATATTTTGAGGGGCGTAAGTATGGCCCAAATCACGAAAAATATTTCCTGTAAATATGGGCTGTAAAGTGCTCACTTTCACTGTTGAGAAACACATCTCTTCCACAAAACATGTGCTTGCAGATCTTAAGCTACGAGTCTTAGAGTTCATGTTTACTGGTCTCTTTTGCTTCGAATGACCATTCCTGTCGCATCTCTGAATACTGGTCATACCTCACAGGACACTGTGTATTGCCTACGTCGACAAATAGAAAGTATTAGACGGTGTAGTCTAGCGATAGAATTTCGAGATGCTGAGAGAGGGAATGCCGTAATGTATCAGAACAGAGGAGTACTGCAGTAACTTTACAGAGAAAAGGTGGCTGCGATAAGAAGCGGATAACATCAAGAGCAAGCCACTGTTAAATAAAGTGTACGGCCGAACTGTTCAATTTCTGCTATCTTATTCAGCGGATACATCCGGAGGACTCTAGATGAATTTAGGGACACACTAGGACTTGTAGTAGGAATTAAAATTGAAGGTAAGATAACAGACATGTTGAGAATTTCTGATGATACTACAGTTTTAAGTGAATGTGCGGAACTACAGAAGCAAGATGCAGATGAAAGTCAGCCCCATTTCTTCCTAACATACAAATTAATAAAGTTTAGACAAAAATCTTGATGAGTAGACAAAATACCGCTGCCCAGTGCTCACTTAACAATGAGGGACTGGAGACCGTAGAATCCTTTTGCTTCCTATGGAGTAAAACCACCCTCAGACGGATCAAGGAAGGATACTGCAAGCCAAATAAAGCAGGCAACCGCTGCTTTTAACTGGAGCAGGAACTTTACACATCTCGTTTCATAGCCCAATACCTGAGGGAAGACCTCATGAAGATTTTGTGTGGAGTGTGCCGCTGTACAGATGTGAAATAAGGAGAATCGAGGAGGCGGAAAAAAAAAAACTGATAGCTTTCGAGATGTGGTTCTGTCGCAGTAGTCTCAAGATTTTCTGTGAAAAGAACGTATTAAGCGAACTGAAGCACTGCAGGGTAGATAACGTGCAGCTATGTCACCTAAAGCTTATTGAACGCCACATGTGTCAGCCAGATGCTGAGATATTAGGGCGTCATTAAAGGTGTTGCTGAAAGGACAGCAGAAAGGAAGAACACAAGAGACAAACCTAGTCTAGTATACCTCAACCGTATCATGGACGACACAAGTTCCACCACCTATACTGCAGTCAAGAAAAAAAGCCGGAAACAGCAATGCTTGGCAAGCTGCTGATAACCAACCTGAAAGTTAAAGACCAAAGAAGAAGAACGAGATCAACATAAGTTTTGAAAGTGGAACAATTAATGGCAAGACGCTTTAAATGTTCGGTAATGGGTACATATTTGAGTAATTAGCATGTGCTACAGAGAGAAATGTACCTACACTGTGTGATCAGAAGCATCAAATGGCTCTGAGCACTATGGGACTTAACATCTGTGGTCATCAGTCCCCTAGAACTTAGAACTACTTAAACCTAACTAACCTAAGGACATCACACACATCCACGCCCGAGGCAGGATTCGAACCTGCGACCGTAGCAGTCCCGCGGTTCCGGACTGAGCGCCTGAATCAGAAGCATCCAGACACCCCCAGGAACATACGTTTTCCATATTAGGTGCATTGTGCTGCACCTACTGTCACGTATTCCATATCAGCTACCTCAATAGTCATTAGACATCGTGAGAGAGCAGAATGGGGCGCTTCGCAGAACTCGCGGATTTCGAACATGGTCAGGTGATTGGGTGTCACTTGTGTCATACGTCTGTACGAGACATTTCCACACTCCAAAACATTCCTACGTCCACTATTTCCGGTGCGACATGGAAGTGAAAACGTGAAGGGACACGTACAGCACAAAAGGGTACAGGCTGGCCTCGTCTGTTTGACAGAGACCGCCGACATTTGAAGAGGGTCGTAATGTGTAATAGGCTGACACTATTCACACCATCACACAGGAATTCCAAACTGCATCAGGATCCACTGCCATTACTCTGACAGGCGGGAGGTGAGAAAACATGGATTTCATGGTCGAGCGGCTGCACATAAGCCATACATCACGCCGGTAAATGCCAAAACGACGCCTCGCTTGGTGTAAGGAGAGTAAACATTGGACGATTTAACAATGGAAAAACGTTGTGTGGAGCGACGAATCTCGGTACACAATGTGGCCATCCGATGGCAGGGTGTGGGTATGGCGAATGCCCAGTGAACGTCATCTGCCAGCGTAAAATTCGGAGGCGGAGGCGTTAGGGTGTGGTCGGTTTTCCCACGGAGAGGGCTTGCACACCTTGTTGTTTTGCGTGGCACTATCACAGCACAGGTCTACATTGATGTTTTAAGCACCTTCTTGCTTTCCACTGTTGAAGAGCTATTCGATGATGGCGATTGCATCTTTCAACACGATCAGGCACCTGTTCATAATGCACGGCCTATCGCGATGTGGTTACACGACAATAACATCCCTGTAATGGTCTAGCCTGCACAGAGTCCTGACCTGAATCCCATAGGACACCTTTGGGATGTTTTGCAACGCCGACTTCATGTCAGCCCTCACCCGACGACATCGATACCTCTCCTCAGTGCAACACTCCGTTAAAATTGGCCTGCCATTCCCCGAGAAAACTTCCAGCACCTGACTGAACATATGCCTGCGAGAGTGGAAGCTGTCATCAAGGCTAAGGGTTGGCCAACACCACATTGAACTGCAGCATTACCGATAAAGGGCGCCATGAACTTGTAAGTCATTATTAGCCAGATGTTGGGATACTTCTGATCACATTGTGTATCTCGCACACATTGCTCTGTTAACATCTTACTATGAGTAAATTTTTTGTCAATCCGCGACAGCTAAGTCAAAGTAATTTTTTTTAATACATCAAATCATAATTTGTACGCTTTATCTCAAACTTGTTGCTCAGTCTGGAACAGAGTATAATCCTCACTATTGTTATAGCTGTAACTTAATCATCGTAATTCTAAAGCAGCCTATATCTGTAAAAAACAAAGTAATTCCATTTTATAGACTAACATGTATTAAAGATGTGGTAATACCCTGTTAATTATCTTTGTGGTTCCAAAACCTAGTCCGCAGCTCGTGGTCGAGCGGTAGCGTTCTCGCTTCCCACGCCCGTGTTCCCGGGTTCGATTCCCGCCGGGGTCAGGGATTTTCTCTTCCGCGTGATGACTGGGTGTTGTGTGATATCCTTAGGTTAATTAGGTTTAAGTAGTTCTAAGTTCTAGGGAACTGATGACCATAGACGTTTCTTTTGGTTCCAAAACCTAAGTATTATGGTGTTGAAAACTAATGTGGGGATAGTATCTCTAGCAGAACCTGCATGGAGACACGTGGGAAACCTATTATTCGCCTCAATGAGAGGCAGTAATACTTTCTCATAACCTGAGCCACTGCACTTCATATCAAGTTAAATTGATAGTATGCACTGACAATCCTTTTAAAAGATCACGTTTGTTTCAATGTTCGAAGAAGTGTCGTAACAGAGCAAACCCCACGAAATTGCATCGAACTGTGCTCTCATTGTGTGAGCAGTGTTGGAAGAGAGATGACTATGTTCTTTAGGTGAGACGATCATTTATTTACACGGATGGAATGTTTATGAGGCCCAATATATCCTACTCAGTTGTTTCTAGAGATCATACAAAAGTAACGTTATCAAGCGAACGTACTAGATGTAGTAATTATACTATTTCAAACATCCGTCTTAGATGGGATATAATAACCTTCTTGTAGGCAACAATCATTTAAGTGTTGTAACTGTTGTGACTGCGTTATCCGTCCTCTACCGTTTCACATGTTCTTTGGTGGTTTTCCTGGCGTCAATTATTCTCAGCTGCTGGTTTCACATCCACTGACTCTTGCGTAGCACGCAGAAGTGCTCTGCTCCACTTGTACTTATTTGTATATAGGTACATAGGAAGTTTTTCTTTTTATTGTGATATCTCTTGGCACTAATGTGACTGTTGAAGGTGTGACTGACCAGACAAGTGTATGTTGCTGTGGTCGAGATCTGTATTACACAGCAGCATCTAAAGAACTGCCGCTATCCTTGATAGCAAATGTCAACGGCAGCAATCGCACTGTAGCCAGACGTTCGTACCCTCACTAGCAACCGTATAATTTTTCAGCTATGATTCAGTAGGATATTTTCCGAAGTCTTACATCTCTGTAAGAGACAAGCCAGTCATAAATGATATTCCACAGAAAGTTCCATAAGTTGCACTAACTCGATTTCGACTTTGTCGCAAACTGAAATTCAGCTGCTGATCTTACAGCATTGCCTGGTACGTGCAGTACTGCTAGACGGATGTGTCTCCGACTGGTGGCAGCCATCGGACTGTTGAGACACGTCACGACGGAGTTCTACAGTTGGCGGACTCACAATCGGGGTAGGCTAGCGTCTGTAACACGAGTAATATTTGTCATACCCGTGACAGTTTTACAACGCAATCTTACATTCCCTGAGTAGTACTTTATATTTACATTTGGGTCTTCGAACCAACGGTTGCTATATTATTGGATTCTAATATCGTGAATCAGTCTGTTAATACTGAGGGACAACTGCAGTCATGGAGATGTGTGCAAATCATGAGATTATCTCGACTGATATCACCTGTCTACTTTGCTAATTCTGCAGTGTGTACAATCAGAGACGCTTACTCTTAATGTTAGTAACAATGTCGACTTAGTGGGACCGTCCAGCGGCGCATCGACCGGTGTTATATCTCGTTCCTTGGGGCAAATCTCTCTTTGTGTTGTCAGGTCGCTGTCTTGATCCTTAAACGGTGGATTATCTTCTACGACCTTATTAACTTTGAAGCGCCCAATAACGCGGACCTGTAGGTGGTTTGATCTTATAGTTACTTACTCAGCTAGGATGACATATATCAATCATAGATAAAGCTTTAGATACTTCACTTAGCATTCCTAAACAGATTATATGTTAAATTAGCAGCCCTTAAATGTAGGCTATAAGAAGACGTCAGTTAAAAACTAACTTATCAAATAAGGTAGAGAACTGTGCGATACAAGAATGAAAGGTCGACGATTAGTGGTAGGTTGACACGACTATTTCTATCTCATCCATGAATAGTTACGCAGGCACTTGATAGGAAACGCTGAGACGATGTGCCTAGATTGGAATATAAGAAACAATTTACTACCGAAGCAGTGCATAATGTGCGAGAAGACATAAAGAGCCGGCCGCCGTGGTCGAGCGGTTGTAGGCGCTTCAGTCTGGAACCGCGCGACCGCTGCGACCGCAGGTTCGAATCCTTCCCCGGGCATGGATGATGTGATGTCCTTAGGTTAATTAGGTTTAAGTAGTTCCAAGTTCTAGGGGACTGATGACCTCAGATGATAAGTCTCATAGTGCTCAGAGCCATTTGAATCATTTGACATAATGAGTTTAGCTCCCACAGAGGAGTGAAACCAGCCTCTCAAGTGATATATTTAACCAAATGAGACATTTTTCGTGGCCTGTTTTGTAGGTGATGTTCGTGAAGGTTTTTTCTTTACTACTTACCACAGTACAGCACAAACTCATGTATGCCAAATACACAGTAAAGTAAGCATGTATCTCAAACCAGAGTGTTGTGCAATTGTTTTCGTAAACCCTGTCTGTTGCCATAGTCAAACTCCGTTAACTTCACTAATCCAACGAATCTAAATCAATTCCCAGCAAGAAATAAGAGTTTTAGTTGAAACTGACGTCAGCGATTTTCGTATCTGACACTAGATTTCCATATTATTTCCTGAATCTGGGCGATTGTTTAAATGAGTAGCGGGGAATCGTACAGACTGCGTGTTGAACGCAGACCACCAGAAGAAGGGAGCGTGTGTCGGTGTCAGGCCACAGTACAGAGCACGTGGCGTGAGCTCCACGGCAGAGGCACTGTCCGTGCCTGCATCCTAAACGATGGAAAGCTGATGTGTACGTTTTAACTTGGCGTGTCCACTGGCGCAGAGGGGCATATCGTGAGTTATCAGCTACAGGTTGTGTTCCCATGTTATGGGAACTGCTAGGTCCACAACGGTGAAAATGTAAGCCTGGAGTGGGACGAAAAACCATCTGGATCTTATGTGCTTAACAGCACGGCTCCCTGAGATGACAGGCTGCTGCGAAGCTAACTGAAATTTTGTTGACTCTGCTAAGAGACGGGTGAGCACTGACACAGGATAATGCAAATAAATTCTGGAGTGGTAGAATAGAACTCACATGTGTCTACATGGAGAACGCCTAATTGGCTGAACGCACACTCCCAAAAGTAAATAAAATTTCTGATACTTATTGGCAGAGCTCTGTAGAACAAACTTCCATCATTGACTCACCAGCGGACACGTCAGTTGAGAGAGGCACACAGAGTTTCGGTTCTCAGGAGAGCAGTCTTCAGTACAGATCAGATGACTGAGAGTGCTGCAGCCACTACGGCAGCCGCCCGCGGCCACAGGTAACGCTAAGTATGGTGAGCGACAGCGGCGTTCGCTAACTAAGCTGCACGGTCTATGTAACGATTTCCGACTGACATTACGTCTTCCTCCGTTCAGTTGAGCTTACTGGTAATCTCGAACACAACATGTACTCAATCAAGACAATGGGTGCAGGCACGAGTATTTCTGTCCTCCTTTCATATATGATTAATATTCGGGAAGCACTGTGGAACTATTGCGATCGTGGTTGTTTTCCCAAACTAATTAACCGATCATTGCCAAGGTATGGGTATTTTAGTTACAGTACAAAGTAAGTTAATACCTTACTGGCCATTAAAATTGCTACACCAAGAAGAAATGCAGATGATAAACGGGTATTCATTGGACAAATATATTATACTAGAACTGACATGTGATTTCATTTTCACGCAATTTGGGTGCATAGATCCTGAGAAATCCGTTATCAGAACAACCACCGCTGGCCGTAATAACGGTCTTCATACGCCTAGGCATTGAGTCAAACAGAGATTGGATGGCGTGTACAGCTACAGCTACCCATGCAGCTTCAAGAGTAGTGACTGGCGTATTGTGACGAGCCAGTTGCTCGGCCACCATTGACCAGACGTTTTCAATTGGTGACAGATCTGGAGACTGTGCTGGCCGGGGCAGCAGTCGAACATCTTCTGTATCCAGAAAGGCCCGTACGGGACCTGCAACATGCGGTCGTGCATTATCCTACTGAAATGTAGGGTTTCGCAGGGATCGAATGAAGGATAGAGCCACGGGTCGTAACACATCTGAAATGTAACGTCCACTGTTCAAAGTGCCGTCAATGCGAACAAGAGGTGATTGAGACGTGTAACCAATGGAACACCATACCATCACGCCGGGTGATACGCCAGTATGGCGATGACGAATACACGCTTCCAATGTGCGTTCACCGCGATGTCGCCGAACACGGATGCGGCCATCATGATGCTGTAAACAGAACCTGGATTCATCCGAAAAAATGAGGTTTTGCCATTCGTGCACCCAGGTTCGTCGTTGAGTACACCATCGCAGGCGCCCCAGTCTGTGATGCAGCGTCAAGGGTAACCGCAACCATGGTCTCCGAGCTGATAGTCCATGCTGCTGCAAACGCCGTCGAACTGTTCGTGCAGATGGTTGTTGTCTTGCAAACGTCCCCATCTGTTGACACAGGGATCGAGACGTGGCTCCACAACCATAACAGCCATGCGGATAAGATCCCTGTCATCTCGACGGCTAGTGATACGAGGCCGTTGGGATCCAGCACGGCGTTCCTATTACCCTCCTGAACCCACCGATTCCATATTCTGCTAACAGTCATTGAATCTCGACCAACGCGAGCAGCAATGTCGCGATACGATAAACCGCAATCGTGATAGGCTACAATCCGACCTTTATCAAAGTCGGAAACGTGATGGTACACTTTTCCCCTCCTTACACGAGGAATCACAACGTTTCACCAGGCAACGGCGGTCAACTGCTGCTTGTGTGAGAGAAATCGGTTGGAAACTTTCTTCATGTCAGCACGTTGTAGGTGTCGCTACCGGCGCCAACCTTGTGTGAATGCTCTGAAAAGCTAATCATTTGCATATCACAGCATCTTCTTCCTGTCGGTTAAATTTCGCGTCTGTAGCACGTCACCTTCGTGGTGTAGCAATTTTAATGGCCATTAGTGTACTTAATGAACATAATAGTTTTCTGTTCGTGTGTGCATATGTTTAACATGACGTCTGTACCGAAGTGTAATATATACAGCCCTATAGTGACCACTGTTTCATTCAGTAGTATCATAAAACCCCTCATAGCATCGCTAGGACCAAAATTTGTTAAATAAATTCAATTTATTAATTTTGGCCTTGCCCAATACCTGTAACTAAACTCCTGTGATCCTATAGGAAGCGATTTGTTAATTGGTAAGGTCACTCGGTACAGATACTTCTGACTTCCACAGAGGTATGTCGATGCCTTCGTCGTAACCTCACAAAGGGAGCTTCCTAACGAAAACGGAATTTATTTTTACATTATTATGCTCAATCTTGTGCCAAAGAAAAGTGTTACGTTCAATTAAAAGTGAATCACGCGGAGTTATTAATTACCTATATGTCAGTTGCCCTGATAGATCATTACTCGTTATACTGAAAGGATTTAGTGATACGTAGCAGATTTTCGCGCTGTTACTGTATAGTATCAGAGCCCCTATATCTGCTTTAAGATTATTAACGCAGCACAATTTTATCAGTTCACACCTCTCAAATAAGAGCCCTTTATATCTGTGTACATTGTCCTTGCTCTTAATTAGTATTTTACGTGCTAAAACTTCAGTTATTAAGCTGATCGCAGACGAAGTGGACGTACAGATTGGATACATCTGGTTTCGTCTTCGGAGTAATCCTATCAGAAGCTGCACCAAGGCTCCTGGGCCACCTCTGATTCGCTCCAGTGAGAGGCAGTAACACATTTTTGCGAGTTGTGCCATTGACGTCGTGTGTGCTGTTATTACTACTATTTCACATAAGTAGTCTGGCTAGGTTAAGTAGTTGCAAACTCACGCTTATCTCATCACGTGAACAATTGTTGATGGAATTTTAATAAACCAGAAAAGACTGCACTGATGCTGTTCATGTGTCAGGTCTGTTTTAAGAAATTTAAGTTGTTCTCCGTATACCATTTGTGTCTGTCAGAGAGGATTTCATTAATACAGTCGGAATGTACTCGAAGTCTGATTAACTTCGACTAATTCTTACCAAGTTTTCTGCTATGTTAAGGTAGTCACTTCGGTTCTACCATGTACGTTAGATGAGTCGTCACTTTCTTGTAGGCATAAATCGCCTAACTGTTGTAATTGGCTCCAAGTGCTTTATTGGTTCCCTACTGTCTCATAAGTGCCACTGATAGTGTGTGGGGCGTAATTGATATTCAGCTTGTGGTTTCGTACGAGGGTTTCCTACTGAAGTGTTCAGTTCCGTTAATAGTCTGGGGTAATATCACTTGTACCTGTATCTTTACGTACATGGCAGTTTTCTCTTTGATGTGATAGGTCCTGGCGCCAGTATTTGTGCTCAGTTAAATTCAAGTCGGCCAATCGGATTGCGGTTCTCCGTGTTTACATAAATCACATAAAACCGTTATCGGCATACTTGCGTTTAAAATGAGTCAAACGGTTTCATTCCCAGTCATTCCACACTTCGAACTACACCTATAATGAATTCGTCGACACTGGATGCCGTTCGCTAGTCCTACATTATTACCTCAAATCTGCGATACTGATGGGCGGATGTGTCTCCGACTGGCAGTAGTCACTGGCCAGTTGTGACTCGCACAGCTGCAGATCTATAATTTGTGCACATGAAGCTGTTTGAAGCTGCTGTGTTTCACACAAGTGTTATAATCGTAACCCGTGGATATTTTACACCGAGCCTTACTGTCCCACAATAATAACTATCCGTACGACCCAATATTTACATCAGTATCTTGTAACCAATCTATCATTTGATTGTAATAAAGTGAACCCCTTAAACTATCCTTCCGGAATTTATAGTCGAGGAGGCATCTCTGGAGCATCAGAAATTCTCGATAGACATGATCTGGCAGAGTGGCTGATCCTGCAATGAGTGTAGTTTAAGAATTACCTGTTGTTTCTCAGTTCTCAACCTGTCTGTCCGCCTCTCTCTGCCTGCCCTCCACGGCAGTAATGACGCTGACTTACCCCAGCAGGGCCCTCCTGCGACGCGGCGACCAGTTTATTCTCACGTCTCTTGCGGCGACGGCGACGCTGTTCAGTGTGTTTGCGCTAGCGGTCATCAGACGGTGGTATTTCTTCGGCTGGCTTTCTCTTCTTGACGCGCCCAACAGCATGGCTCTGTAGATGGTTTGGTTTTACTATCGCTTATTCAGCTAGGATGCCATATGTCTAACAGAAGGAAACGTTAGACAACTGACTTAGCTTTGTTAAACAGACGGTATATTAAGTCAGCAGACTATAATTGTGACTAATAACGAATGTCAAATGTGATGCTATAGGCGTTTGTCAAAAAATAATATATCAAATAGAGATAGGGAACTGAGAGGCACGTGAATGAAAAGGGTACAGAATGTTTTAATGGGACACACCTAACAAAATAAAGGTTGGTTGACACGAATAATGATAAGGCATCTAGGAATAATGAACCCCGCACCTGAAAGGGGAAGAATGTGAAGGTGTGCAATGTGTATCAACACCACATTGTTGTCCGCGCACTGTGTAGTACACAACACATGAAGAAAGCTGAAACAAGTCAATAGATATATGACTCGAAAAACATAGACATTGTCTGTGATCCTTTTTGTGTGCAATGCTTGTAATACATCTTTGTTCACTGGCTGCGACAGTGTAGCAGAAGTATACGTACAGCAAGGACACTGGACACTTGAGGTAGCATGTCGAATGCAAATGGGAAACCATGTAAGACTGAATCGACTGTTAACATGTGTTTAGCTTCTGTTTCAAACGAATGGTATATTCCGTATCCTTGTAATTTTACAACGGAAGTTTACTTTCCAGAGCAATATCATTCCGTTGTATGTTACATTTGTTTTAGGATATTGCAACCACTGCTATTTTGTATTAATGGATTACAACAAATTGAGTTCCTTACCTAGTCCCACGTGTAAAAATGAGAGAGCTGTCTGGGAGAGTGACTGATTGTGCGATGTATACCCGGTAGTACTGATGTTTTCTCACCTCTGCACGTCCGTCCTTCCGAGAATCGTCCTTACTATTGTCTTCGTTCTTGATGCGAGTGGCAGGTCCTGGAGTCGGTTGACAGGGAAAGATCTCGAAGATGGATGGATATTCTGGCTCCCTTCTCTCTCTGAAGCGTCCGTACTCCATAAACTGTGGGTGTTTTGTTTTTGCTATTACTGGCTCATGTAGTGTTGCATATATCTAACACATAGGAATACTCTAGAGATTCGACTTACCACACTTGAACGGATTTTATATCACATAGGCAGTTCGTAAATGTAAAGTCTGAAGAATGTGTTACATAGTGTTATAGGGAGTGGTTATAAATTAAGTAATCAAATAAAGTAGAGAAATGAGAGGTACAAGAGTGAAAAGGTGGAGTAAGCCTTTAATGGAACATGCTCAACAGGATTGGACGCAGGTTAATGGGACTGCTGCTAAGAAATCCTAAACTAGTTAACGACCACTTGAAACCAAAACTTTTGTGTAGGTGTTAACTGTAGAAGATATTAAGCAGATTTTGCCACTGCAATGTGGTAAACTTACTGATATAAAAATATTAGCCCATGAAGAAGAATGGAACCAGTCAAGAAACTCATGTTCCATAACCATAATTGATTAACTTCGGCCCAGGGTGTGTATATGATGATGTTTTGTTTACTAATTACAGCAGTACATATGTATACATAGATGTGAACACTAAGTACATAGTAAATTTTGCATGCAAATACAAACATGAAACTTGGAAACGAAAATATAAAGTTATGCTAATAATACTGTCTAAATCATCTGCTGAATTAAATTAATTAATGTAATACCTTGTTAATATCATATAAATTAGGTGTCCTGATAACTTATTAGATGGAATAAATTTAGCCACATGTAATAATTCAGATTCATCACACGGTGTAATAGTTTCTGAAATTGTATAGTTGCTCTAAAGTTACTATATCTTTTTTTTCTTTAATGACTCACCCCCATAATATTACTCCCTATGTACATCGTTATTCTTTTTTAATTATTGTTTTATTATAGGGCAATTGTTTCGTTTAGGTACCTCCCTAAGTAAACATACTTGATCTACCGTTGCAGAATATCTTTCAATGGCCTCAATGGTTTCCAGTTTTTTTGTAACATCTAAGTTTCATTGGCAATTGTTCTTGTATGTTTATAGTTCCAGAACCTCCGTCTTGATGCAGCAAAGGCCGTATTTCTCCAACGAATAATGTAGCAGTGTTATCAAATGGAAAAACAAGCAAGCATTCGTAAGCGCCAATGCTTTCAATCAAATTTTCCCTACTAATGAATGCAAGGAGCGTTCTAATGCAAACCAGACGAACAATTAGCCATTGGATCGGACCCAGGGGCCATCATTCCGTAATACTTTCGATTTCCACAGGGTTTCCAATAATCAGTGTTCTACCATGCACCAATGGTATTCTTTAAGGGAGTAATCTTAACTGTCACTCGTGCTACGGCTCCTTAACAGCACTTATGCTGACGAATTGACGATGATATTATGGTCATAGCACAAGACTATTTGGGGATACGTATTGACTGACAGAGACAGTGTTCTTTTTGTGACGAAATATCCTGTCTATTGCCTTTGAGTAGAGCATGACAATTCCGAAACAGTGACTCTTTTGCACGGTTTACGCTTTTTATGTTGAAACTGGTAACTCAGAATGCTTGTCTGAGACATAGGTAAGGCTTTCATCAGGGGAATAAGCCGACAAACTTTTTATTGTACTGGTTCGCTATCTTCAGATGTTGTGGGTCGAGATTTCCAACACACTATGTGATACGTGTGGCTAGGAAAGAGCATATGGTCTAAAATATTTCCTGTCTGTCTCCATTCTTGAATCACACTTCTATCGTTAAGCTCAGCTCAAACAGTGATAAAATAACTACTACTGCAAGCAACGCTTTCAGCAGATTTCAGGGTCGTCAATGAGGTCTGGTTTAACCTGAGACAGAAAGTAATTCACCCAATGTCCTATTCGTTCATTAAAGAATTCACCCTCGAAGGAGCTTACTGCTGTCGTGAGACGAAAAACAAAATTTCACAATCTGGTTACAGTTCGCCATCAGACACTAACATGTTCATATCATGGTGCCTTTACTTAGATTCAGTTTCTGATTATGTGTAATACAGTATGTGTAGCATGCCGTTTGGTCCACACAATATCTTGACAAGAAAATGTACCGTGAAACATTCGCCACCTCTGGTCCTCTCTAATGAAGCGGAACAATATTTTTCACGATTTATCCTATACAGTTCATGTTCGCTACGTTTTCATAAAAACTGTGCAAATAAACAATGTGCTTACCGGATCACACTTGTCTCAACGGGTCACTTGGGCTATTATTATTAAGGTAATCGGAATTACCCTCCATAACGGTTTTGAGAGAAAGAATATAGGGGACTTGTAACGAAGCATATGGAATCGCAGAAGCACTCTCCTTCCTTTTACAATCAAAGTTCGTCTAGCTGTCACTTTCTTGGACGCATTATTCGTTGGACGTTGTGTACTCAAAACTCTCTGTCCATCTCCTCGTGCCCTTCACTCTGTCTGTCTCCTCCCACCACTCTCTCCATCTTTCTACTTCTCACTAGTCTGTCCTTGCGCCGGCCGCTGTGGCCGAGCGGTTCTAGGCGCTTCAGTCCGAAACCGCGCGACCGCTGCGGTCGCAGGTTCGAATCCTGCCTCGGGCATGGATGTGTGTGATGTCCTTAGGTTAGTTAGGTTTAAGTAGTTCTAAGTTCTAGGGGACTGATTACCTCAGATGTGAAGTCCTACAGTGCTCAGAGCCATTTGAACCATTCTCTCCTTCCATCTGCTCATCCTTTCTCTGTGCTCCCCCTCTATCTATGCACTCCTTTCCCTTATGTCGCTCTCCTGCTCCCCCCTCTACTTTCACTTCCTCGTACCCCCTCCCTCTTACTCCTTCTTCCCATCCTTCCCTCCCCCCTTCTGTTTGACCGTCTCCTCCTCTTCCCCTGTTCAATCCATTTCTGGCTCCCCCTCTCTCTGTCCATCTTCTTCTCCCCTTTCTCCACCCTTTTTTTCTCTCCCTGTCAAAGTCATTCTCTTCCTCTTTCCTTTCGCTGTCCATCTCCTGCTCTCCCTTCTCTCTGTCCATTTCCTCCTCCACCACTCTTTGTCTGTCACCTCCTTTCACTATCTGTTTCGATCTCCTCCTTTTCCCTCACTCACTGTATATCCACATCTTCCTGTCCCCTTGTCTGTCCATGTTATCACTCCCACAAGTATAGGAGGCTTGTGATTGTCATCTCACAATATGTTTTTTCCTAGATCATAATGAATATGTGTACCAAATATGTTAAACATATAGATAGGATGAGATTTTTGCAGTGTCTTTGACAGCGTATGGACATGACAAGTATGTTTCACATTTATTTGAAATACAGAGTCCGCCAGAAAGATGTATACACTCTTTGTCAGGCTCTATCGAGATATCGATAATGTCGTTCGATTTGAGTTACGAGTGTAGTGTAGTAGGATCTTTGGCTCAACAGGTGTTAGTACTTTTATCTTGGAATTGAGAAAACAAGATGGCCAGTGCACGCTTGACATTCTAGCAACGAAAATGTATAGTGAAGTGATTCTTCAGGTTTGATAATGCCGTTGAAGTGCAACGTCAGTGCAGGCGGGAGTTGGAAAAGGGAACCGCCAACCCGCCTAACAATTAAATGCATCATTGACAAGTTTGAATTGCATGGAAAACGATTTGTGATATTCATAAAGGAATATCAGGAAGACAGCGTACAGCTACAAGTCGTGCATCGTCGGCACTCGTGTTGGAAATTATTTTGTAAATTCTATTCAGAAGTCTGCTACGCAATGTGCACGTGAAGTGAGGGTTAGCAGTACAGGTGTACGAAGAATCCTGAAAGCTGCAAAGGTGAAAGTTTACGTTCCACGATTACTGAACGCGATTTATGACGAATGCAATTTTGCGAATGGTATCAGCAAATGGTAACGGATGACGAACAATTTGTGACGAAGGTAGTGTGGAGTGAGGAGACGCCATTTAAACTTAATGGAACTGAGAATCTGCATGACAGAGTGTGCAGGACACCGGAAAATCCGCATGTTTTACGTGGATAAAGCGCTCAAACTAATTGGGGTCCATTTGTGGTGTGGACTATCAACCAGGGGCTTAGTAGAACTCTCTTTCTCTGATGTTACTGTCACTGGAGAAACGCACCTGGGAATTTTACACACAAAAGTTTTGCCAGGTATATGTGCTCTTTACGGAGCTGATGAAGAGGTCTTCTACCAACAGGACGGGGTGCCACCACACTACCACCTAGCCACACGAGCTTTCCTGGATGATAATTTTCTGGAGCATTGGATTAGACGAAGAGGGCCCATTGAGTTCCCCACACGGTCGCCAGGTCTAACACCTATGGACTTTTACTTGTGGGGAACTGTGAAAGGTAACGCCTATCGACGTAAGCCACACACACGCTGGAGGAACTTCGCCAGGACATTACCGCGACATGTACAACGATCGCCACTGTAACATCGACTGATGTAGTTGCGGCGACCGCTCGTCGTTCTGTTACGTGTATAGCCGCCAACGGTAACATTTTGAACCATTAAAGTAACAATGTGCGAAACTGTGGGTTGTAAAACATGTGTGATAACTATTAAATGTAAAATAACACATAAGTAATACTTTTCGTTTCTTAAAGTGTGTATAAATTTTTCTTGCGGACTCTGTATTTAACGTGTACCTGTAGATGTATTTTACCTGTATCTCTAACGAAGTTCGTCCTGCAGATTCATTTCCACACAGCTCACTATTTATGACATCAAATCTCCTGAATTATGTATCACGTACAAATAAATAATTTTCTAAGTACGCTCTACGGGATTTGTGGACACGTCTGTGACAAGTGTTGCGAATGGAGTTGATAGTAAAGGACAAATAGATCAATAAGTCATGCATGATGTGTCAGTATTTCACGCTTCTTAGTCTTTGATATCATGCCTCCTCAATTATATGTGGTACAACGATGATAGACTCTGTGGTATTGTGAATACAGCCTGCAAAGAGGTGTCTCGTACACAGTAGTACAGAAGTAATAAATTAAAACTTGATGCTGTGCGAACAGCGAAACTGTAGAAACGGCAAACTAATTTCATTTCTTCATTTGCTGGAGTTGTCAACGAGAGAAATTTGCAAGACACTGAGTGTCTCATTCTCAGGTCAAATACTGAAAGCATTGGGTATGGTTATTCGCGTGTTATGGGTTACACTGCTGCTTTTCTGTGTGTGTCAGAATGTGTCCCAGGGGTGTAAGAGAGAGGATCGACGAGGAGAGAGGCAGTCGGAGAGGGAAAGGAAGAGATGGACATCGAGACATGGCAGAGGAGACGGACAGAGTGAGGGGAAGAAGAGATGGAAGTGAGAGAAGAGAGACAGGCGCACTGGACAGGAAATATTGTGAGAAAAAGATGAACAGAGAGAAAGGGGGAGGAGTACATGAACATAGTGTGGGAGTGAACGGAGCAAGACCGAGCTAGTAAATGGGCATAGTGAGGTGGAAAGAGGAGATGGACAGAGAGAAGTGGTAGAAGTAGACAGACAGAGGGAAGGGGCGTTCGGGAAGTGTGCATGAGGGAGATGGTGACGAAGTGGTCAATGGGAGAGGGAGAGTGTGTGAGTTAGCAGATGGAAGAGAGGAGACAGAAAACGTGTGTATTTCTTCCTTTCTAATAGTAAACTGGGAGAAATAAATACTCGGGCGCCCCCGTGTACTCAGCCAATAAATATATAAGAAACGGCAACTGGCTCTCAAAACTAAACTAATATCGCACTAAAATAAGCAAATCATAATTCGCACAGGTCAAATACGTTGTTCTTTAAAAGTTAATTTTAAAAGAGCAATGAAAGTAGATAAACGGGTGGACATAGAACGAAAAGATTATAATAGACTTACGTGGCGCAGAGCGACCATAAATTCTGATGAGTTAGTATGACTCCATTCTTGCGAAAAGAAAATTGTGTAGTTCAATCTTTAAAAGGCATATGGAGTGGACAAGTGTGGGTGTATGTAAAGCATACAATAAAATAAGATGACAATAATATTACCGGAGGAAGCCGTATGAAAAAGCAGAGTCTGATGACCTAAAAATATCATGGAGTTATGGTATTGCGTAGGTGACGGTTTTATATATAGTTCTTACCGTAGCAGAAGTCACATACACTGATCAGACAGAACATTATGACCACAGACCTACTATACATATAAACACGTCCAGGCAATAGCGGCGTCACACGGCAAGGAGTGACTGCTAGTCTGACACACGCTTGTGCATGTACTATCAGTGACAATGTTGTTCGTTTGTAGAACAGGGAAGGCGCGCGGTCTATCTACGTTGGGCTGAGGTCAGATTGTGATGGCCCAGAGGCTCCGCATGACTGTGCCGGGAGCTGCACGGCTTACCGAGTTTTCGAGAAGTGCTGTGGTGAATGACTTTAAGATGCAGCGAAACCAACGTAAAACCATGTCCCTACGTCGTGAGGTTGGGCGGCAACACCTCATTACAGAAGTCAGTTTCGTCACAGTTCGCCACCTGTCCCGGTTTTGCAGTCTAAGATCAGACTTTAAGGCTGCGTAGAGTACAAGTGTATCTGAGTACACAGAGCACCGAACACTCCTAACGACTGGCCTCCACAAGCGTCGACGCATGCGTGCTCCAGTTTTAGCACCTGACGTCGGCAACGTGACCATCGACACAGGAGTCGGCACAGTGGCAGAGCGTTTCACGGTCTGATGATTTCCAACACCTTCTTCATAATGCCGATGGGAGGGCGCCAATCCATCGTCTTCCAGGTTAACAGCGCCTTGACACCTGTACTGCGGGATGGAGACAAGATGGCGGCGGCTCCATTATGCTCTGGAGAACATTCACGTGAGCATCCGTGGGTCCAGTTTAGCTTGTTCAAGGCACCTTAACGGCAGGGAGTACACTGTTCGCAGACCAAGCACATCCCATTATGACGATTACGTTTCCTGACAGCTGTGGGATTTTCAGCAAGATAATGCACCATGTCACGAGACCAGGAGTGTGGTGGAGTGGCTTGCCGAACACCCCAAGCCGCCAGATCTGTACCCTACGGAACACACGTGGGATGTGACCGAACGTGGCTTCAGAGCTCATCGCTCCCCTTCCCCGAATTTACGGGAATCGGGTGACCTGTGTGTGCAGATGTGGTGCCAAGTAACTCCAGCGACCTATCAAGGTGTCACCGCTTCCTTAGCACGACGTGACAGCGCTGTTATCCGTGCCAAAGGTAGACACACCGGCTATTAGGTAGGTCGTCATATGTTCTGTCTGATCAGTGTACGTGTAAAGCCCGTATGAAGCAAAGTTCAAGGGCGACTGAAGCCAAATAAATTAAAAACAAAATCCGGTTAAAATGTATGTTTATGATAATACTGCTGTAGAAATTAATAATGAAAGCGAACAGACATTGTATGATTTGCAGTTATTAATAATACACCCACTATTTGATTTATACGGATTTATTTAATTGTTAGTATTTGTCCTGTTATAAGACAAATATTTCGACTATATAATACTACGCTCCTCATTTAAATAAATGTTCATTAGCTATGAAAATATAGTCGCTTCATAAAGGAGTAAAATTATCTAAGGTGAGATCTGAAACTCTTCATGGGAAGTGATCGTGGATGGCTGAGGGCAAAGAGATTTGGACAGTGAACCACCAACGATAAAGGAGAGCGTCTCCTTGAGTGTTCAGATGAACATAATATGATACAACAATCATAATCTTAGAAGTGCATAAAATAAAAACCTGCACCTGGAAAGTCAATGTGATTATGACAGCCATCTCATCGATTTTATATTAACGTTGAGAGCGTAAAGATATCAAATAAAGTCTAACAACAGTTCTCTAGAATTAGACGTAGACACCGAAAATGAGTGTATGTTTGTAAGGTCTAATTTAAGATTTAATATAAACCAGAAAACTAAAACAAATAGTTGGAATATTGAAAAAAATTGGGAAGTTAAAAGAACAGATTTTGCTACTAGAGTCAGCATTGTTACTAATTTCAGTAATGCTTTAACATCGCTGTGCCGTTTTTGATATGTCTTGGAGTTGCTCACCATGTTTAGATCCATTATTCCAGCATCAAGGTCTTTCTTCTACTCTTTTCTACTTGTGTAGCGCTCCACATAAGGTGTCGCTTCCTTCGTTTTCTGCGTTTTCTTCGTTTTCTTCCTGCAGGGAAGACACGAACAGCACAGTATGATGCGTAGCACCTAAGAAGCCAAAACAAAATCACTATACGCGTAAACTAGTGCCTATACATTGAGACAACCACGACGCCGCCTCAAACGTGGACTACATAGCGATCAGAGAGTTGAGGTTTTTTTTGTGGACTGGCTCTGACAAAGATTTGACCCTTGCCTCAGTTTGTTGGAATAATCTCTTGAAACTGTAAAATCTGCGTTGATAGACGTATTTATTCCAAACGTTGAGAAAAAATGAATTGTATACTCCAATCAATGCTTCACGTTCAGTGGGACTGTGGTCAAGTGCAATATCGAACAGTGCGGGTATGCATATGTTTTCGAATTAGTTTTACGTTACATCAAGTGAGGAGTTATGAGATACAATGGAGGCTCACTCAGTATCCTCCTGCTTCATTTATCCCAGGCGAACTGGAATTCCATATTACCAAGCCGTAACGCAGTGTCAGTGTTCAGGACGTCCACGACGAATGGCAGCTGCAGTTAACTCCGAGATAATATCTGGAGTTTCATATTAACAAGTGAGGTATATTTCCTTATCCGAGCGGAGTTAGACACTAGAGGCGTAAGAATTTTAACTCTAAGCATTATTTCCAATCATAATTTTCATGATCCTTCAGTGGCATATTCGGTCAGCCGTAGACAACAGAGACAGCCTGCTACAGGAAATCCATCTAAAATGTGTGTGCTGCTTCGATTTCCGAAACGTGATCCAAACTAAATAGGCATATCACCTGTAGAAGGTACTTTGTTACTAGGTCAGGCAGACTCGACTCTAAAGGGGTGCCGCTGTCCTGCTGCGGCAGGAATTACTTTCTCGGATATACACATTAGTTCCCCTACCGCAGGACTGCAGATATCGGTAGCACGAATTAAATTACGTTCTGTATTACCCACCCCGTTAGCCGGTTTTTACCACCCGAGAACTGACATACGTGAAGTAAGAGTGGAAAGTAGTGTTGCTCCAACTTGAGCAACCGCTGGTGCTCTGCGGGAATTTCAGCGCTTACACCTCTGTTTAGGGAAATTCCTGTACAAGAGACCCAGGACAGAGCTCACCTAATGTAATGGAAGACAGTCACCACATAGTCCTCAACGACGGCTCTCCTG
This sequence comes from Schistocerca serialis cubense, assembly GCF_023864345.2. Taxonomy (NCBI): domain Eukaryota; kingdom Metazoa; phylum Arthropoda; class Insecta; order Orthoptera; family Acrididae; genus Schistocerca; species Schistocerca serialis. Next base: position 49,086,304 of record NC_064645.1, read on the forward strand.
TCCTGGAGTCTCTCGCCACATTAGTGGCTCATGTAATTCTTGCAACCAAAAGTGAATATTTGTACTCGGCCGATATTTCATCAAAAATCAGGATAAGGTAACTTTTCCTGTTATTTGGACCATGGAAGCGACAACAAGAGACGTGGAATTCTTTCCTAAAAGTCATTGTAACATAAATAACAAAAACTGGCACTCTTCCAAAAGTAATAATACAGTTGCTGAAGCAAGTTTACCAGAGACCGGCTCAGTGCAAGTATCTTACTACTCATTCTTTAGAGTATTAAATGCGAAAGAATTCTAGTATAAAAAGCGACATTTAACTTACTTACATGTTAAGAACTCCGTGGTATGGTGGAATACGGAATACTCACCAGTGACTGCCGAACGTCGTCTAGAACGTGAGAAGGGTAAAATCTTCTCATCTGTGGAAGATTACCCGTGAAACTGGGATGTAAATGCTCGAGCTAACATTTTTAAAAATTGTGAAAACCTCTTAACTGGATAAATTCTCCCCAGCAGTCATCGCATATGATCATTTCCTAAGACCCCCGTCTCAGATGAAAAGAGATAAATTATATACGGAAGTCCTCTACGAATTCAGTCCTTGGAATGTATTATACACACTGTCTCGTGCTCTCTCTCGTGACAAATCGTCCCTTCACGACTTTTCTACGAACCTCGACATCTGAATTAGAGTCTGCTACTTCCCTGAACAGTTCAAATAATGGTTCCAGTTCCCTAATCTAAATCGGTGCCTGGGAGACCAACTTCCTACATACCTATCCCGTTGTCGGCTTGTCGGCGTTTACTAAAAGAGCTCTTGAAAGACATATTTTGTTTTGTGTTCATATCTTTCCAAAGCGTGGTACCAAGTGTGTAAGAATAAAAAAAAATTACTCATACAAACTCAAGAGGACTCCCTAAACGCTCAGATCAGCGCATTACTCTGTTTATAATATACACACGGGATATGAAGAACACCAGAGGTTAAATCTCTCCAGTATGCAAATGATTTATCTCTTTTCTTCTACACTTAAAGACCAAATCTCTATGCCTAATGTCAGGCAGAGCCATTTACACCTTCAATGACTGTATCACTGCCAACGACCTAGCAGTTTGACTAAGAAATTGTCTACAGTTGTCATCAGCCCACTGTGTAACCACGAAAAGAAGCAGCATTAACGCAATGAGACGTGCAGCTGGAACTTGACGGTGTGACGACTGTAACTCTGTCTTCTTCCGCTGCATCATCGATTAGGATGATCGTTGTACCACACCGTTGCGAAAGGTGGGCTTCATCAGTCTGACTTGGTAGAATTCGGGTGCCGGCTTGTGGGCCTTGGAGAACTGCGATCAACTTACAAGAATGTCTTACTAGGAGAAGTTGTCGAAGCCCTGCTGCATGACGACGTCAGTACTTGGAGAGATATTTTAATAGCCAAGCAGGGCAGCAGCCCAATACAGATTACTCACGCTCCTGCGACAAATGAGGGTGTCTTCCACACACAAGGTCTGCATTGGAAATGAGGAGTGTCTGCCCTCTGCTAGTGAAAGCATTAGGCTCAGTGCACAGTATCTACATTTAGGTTCAAACAGATACATCCATAGACCAACTTAGAAATCCATTCCGGTATCAGATGTAAAATCTCGGTAGTCACTATTTACAGTACGATGAAAAATTGCTCTGGCATAATGAGTTACAGTTTCATTGCCTCCTTTAAACTTTACTGACGCACTTTGTTCACTTTTATAGTGATTGCTTTTAATTTCAAGAGACTTGAGCAGAAAGATGCGTATTACTTCTCCCGCAGCTGAGGTATTCCTAAGAACTTCGTTTGCCACCACTTTGTTCATATTTTATTGCAGAAGCGGCAGCGATTCGAGAGGCTCTGACATTACGTATTTATGTGAGGCTCCAGAACCTGCTGTAGTCTAGGAATCAAAAAGAGTGTTCTATTCTATTCAGACTACAGTGTAACAGTAAGATGAATATTCAGGTATTTGAAATTTTACGATAAGCATTGAGAAATAAACGAAAAGGCATGAGAATTTCGTTCCAATGGGCTCCAGATCATGTATGGCTGGCTTAGGAGACTTAGTCGCAAAGCTGGCGAAGATTTCCAATGGTTCTGGATGTGCGATGAACGTCGTTCTACCATCCTCAGATTTCCATCTGTGGGCGTCACTGCGATCCAGCCAGCAATTAGAAGGTTCTTCTTCTGTCTTGGTTTTCAGCTTCCTGATAGGCTGAAAGTCTCTATCTTGGTACTTATTCGTATGAACCATAAGTTCATCCTAACTACTTACATTTGGTAGATGTCAGGGATATCCGTTTCTGCGAGTGTCAGAACACACAAGAAAGAAGGGGACGCAAGTAACCATCTGTTTACCTACAAGTACTTGGAAATACATCAAAACTCTTTAGTGCAAAACCTTGTGAAATTGATGATTCTCATTCCAACATGTGCTCATGTTTTGTTATATCATAGGGATCCTCAAATATAGTCCCCACTCCTTCTGATGCGTTTACGCTACATACTAATTTTATTTTCTTCCAGTTCAGAAAAGTAAGTAAATTCGCTGTCCTCGATTGTGGCTTGTACTTCACACCACGTGTTTTCTGTTCATCACGTACTTTCGTTTCTGCAAGCTCCCAGTAGGTTGCCTGAAGAAACATGTTTATCGCATTGTTAGCATGGTTTTAAGAAATAGAGGTAATTTCTGTATTTTTGGATTGGATTGACTATAGAAAATGCTTCAAAATGTTAATATACCCTGCGCTATAGAGAAAGAGATCATTTATTTCCTCAAAACAACACAGCGATGCTGTTTATAGGTGTAGTGCTATGTATCCATTCGGCACATTCACCGCAGAGAATACTAGGCGTAGAAGAGAGCGAAGAAGAGAAGGCGGAATATGATGACAAAGATTACGCATTTCTTAAGAGGTAACGCACCAGAACACCAAAGCCTATGCCAACGGAACATTAAGGATGTTTCATATTGTACATCTACCTGAGATGTTGAATAAAACTTGTAAAAATTGATTCTGATTGCGTTGCCTGGTTTTAAGGATACCTGTCTGAAGTCAGGTACAGAGATTTGGCCTTTAAGTGTAGAAAAAGGCATAAATCATCTGCATACTGGAGAGCTTTAACCTCTGGTGTAATGATGTTCTTCATATCACATTTGTGTAGTGCACTAAATGCAAAGTACGTTTTCGTTTCAGAGAAAGAGAAAGAAGGAACTATTTTTTCAGTTCCATAACACATAGAGTCAACGACCTTGCCGCAGTGAAGACACCGGTTCCCGTCAGATCATCGAAGTCAAGCGCTGTCGGGCTGGGCTAGCACTTGGATGGGCGACCATGCGGTCTGCCGTGCGCTGTTGGAAGCGGGGTGCACTCAGCCCTTGTGAGGCAAACTGAAGAACTACTTGTTTGAGAAGTAGCGGCTCCGGTCTTGTAATCCGACACACGCCCGGGAGAGCTGTATGCTGACCCCATGCCCCTCTATATCCGCATTCAGTGACGCATCTGGGCTTAGGATGACACGGCGGCCGGTCGGTACCGGTAGGCCTCCATAGCCTGTTCGGATGAAGAGAGAGAGAGAGAGAGAGAGAGATAGCAAATAGAAGAAAAAGTATAAAGGACCATTTACATAGGGACTTGCAAAAGTAAGTAACACATGTTGTTGATAATTCTTCCGGTTTATATGGCCGTGGTCCATGGAATTCTTCTATTCCTAACGTTTCGTCCAATACTACGTTGGACATCCTCAGAGGTATGGCAGGTCATGCTGAGTCCTACTGACTGACGAGTCGGGCGTCGGAGAGCGGCCTAAATACCGAGGAAAGTGGGCGTGGCCTAGCCTGCACATAGTAGCAGAGAGAAAACTAGTCAAAGATAAAATGTAACTATCGATAATAGTCTGTCATAGATAAAAATCACTTATCGATTCTGTAACGCCACTGCCCATATCTCGATTAATTTCAAGGCCTCTTCTTTTCTATTAAAATTATCGTCATGTTTATAAATTTCAATAGCCTCCCTATACAGTCGTGGATAATAGTTCGTGGTAGCACTTAAAACTGTAGTTTCAGAAAACTTAAACTACATGGTCACTTGACTGAAGTGCATGTTTCGCAACGGCGGATTTATCTATTTTTCCCAGTCGGCAAAGACTTTTAGGCATCTTTACCCTCGTATTCACACTTCTTTTCGTAGTACCAATATAGACATTGTCACAAGTACACGGAATTTTATACACACCGCTAGATGGTAATGGTGGCCTTCTATCTTTAACAGAACGTAGTACTTGTCCTATTTTTCTGGTAGGTTTGAATACCGGTTTCACTTTATGTTTCAACAAAATTTTGCCAATTCGATCTGTAACCTTACTAATGAAAGGTAAAGACACCGTTTTCTTCCATTGCTGTGTACCATCCTTGTCCTTTGGCCTGCTGTAATTAGGACTTAAAACTCTATTAATTTCTTTGTTAGAGTACCCATTCTTTTCGAAGGCCTGTTTCAGGTGATTCAGTTCCGTATCCAGATGTTCCGGCGTACAGATCCGTTTTGCCCTGTCCACAAAACTATTGATTACACCTCTTTTTTGTTGAGGGTGATGATTGGAGTTCTTATGTAAGTATCTATCGGTATGTGTGCTCTTCCGAAATACTTTATGTTTTAGACTGCCATCGGTCTGTCTCATGACTGACACATCGAGAAACGAAATAGCCTGGTCTTTTTCCACTTCAATGGTAAACTGAATTTTAGGGTTTATGCTATTAAGATATTCAAAGAATTCGTCTAAGGCTTTTTTACCTTGTGTCAAAACCTCGAATGTGTCGTCTACATAACGATACCAACAACATGGTTTCTTATTTGCTTTATTCAACGCTAATTGTTCAAATTTCTCCATGTAAAAATTGGCAATCCCAGGGCTCAACGGGTTACCCATGGCAAACCATCCACTTGCTCATAAAACTCCTCATCCCACTGAAACTGGCCAGATGTGAGACAGTGTCTAAACAGAGCGGTCAAACCTTCAGGGAAAACTTCCGTTATGTAAACCATAACTTCATTGACCGGAATCATAGTGAACAGATATACAATATCAAAACTGAGCAGAATGTCTTCAGGAGCCAAGGTTAGACCTTCAATTTTCTCAATAAAATGACGTGAATTCCTCACATAAGAATCAGTCTTACCAATGTATGGTTGTAGAAGAGTAACTAGATACCTAGATATTTGATAAGTAGGGGAATCAATCGCACTAACAATGGGTCTCAGAGGGAGATTTATTTTGTGAACTTTAGGTAGACCATATAGTCTGGGACACTTAGCTTCACTCCTTAGCAAAACTTTTTTATCCTTCTGTGAAATGCAAGTAGAAGACTTTATCATCGTATTAGTTTTCCTCAAAATAACAGCCGTCGGGTCTCTTCTAAGTTTATTATAATGTCCCGCCACTAATAGATCCAAAATCTTACTTATGTAGTCCTCTTTGTTCATCACCACAGTGGCATTGCCTTTATCAGATGGAAGAACAATTACCCCTTCGTCCGCATTTAAATCCCTGGACGAAACGTTAGGAACAGAAGAAACCCAGAAGAATTATCAACAACAGTACCATCCGGTCGTGAAAGCCTTCATTCTTGATAAGTGACACATGTCGGCCCATGCTTGTGCAACAAGTGTGACGCGTTGTCAGAAGACAGTACATGCTCTGGGTATCTTGCAGAGACAGTTCTCCAGTGATACAGATAACAAGTGAGAGTGAAATCACGTGACAGCTGGACACGTACTCCAAGTCTGAATTAGGTGGGACAGTACGATCATTGTCGGCATAACGTCTGACACACAGGTTAGCCGTGAATTCTGACGCTGTATGGACTACGTTCAATATCGCGTTCAGCAACAGTGAAATTCTGCCAACTGTTTGACCAAAGCCGGACAGGTGAGGGTCATGCTGATCGCCAATGGAGGCCATCGGCTTGTACGTCTACCGTAGACGGCAATGTGAAGGTATCGAGGAGCTGATTCACGCCAGTCACAAATTTACACAGACATTCACACAGCTGTTCTGAAATGGCTGCGTGGGCAGGAGCGGGTTTCTATAGTCGAGAAAGTGAGCGACTGTTAAAACATTTCGAGTCTTGCTTACAGAGCTGTGTTGCAAAACATTGTCACGTATCTGTGTTTGTTTGAAGTTTAGTGCAACAATCAATACAATATACTTGGTGTGACATAACAACGCGCAACGTACTTTCTGAAGGCGCTGGAGTGAACAGTTTTCTGATAGTATTTTATGACATTATAATTAAATAACATTTTGCGGTACTTACGTAAAAATGTTTATATATTTCAGTTGTCAGATTACAAATAAAATATATAAAGATAAACCGTGAAAGTATGTCATCATTAGGATGTAAAACGAGTTTGATGAATGATGTAGCATATATGAGTCTACTTTCCCTAATACTTTTATGATTCATAAGAATTTTTTAAAATTTGTTATTTCAGTCTTATTCGGTCCCAGAATATTTAATTGACGACCAGTACAAAATTTTCGTTCGCAAAACCCAAGCTCAGAACCGAGGAAAATAAATAAAGCTCCTGTTTGAAATTTTAGGCTTTCCCGGAGTAATCAGAATCGAAAGTCTCCTCAGAGGCCTGTGTATTACGAAGACCTGCAACCTTGGCACCAGTTTTCAACAGGACTCAGCAACAGGGGTTCTGATAAGGATGGGGAACAGCTGGATCGCAGAAATACTGAATGAAATTGATTTTATGATGCCGCAGCCAACCTAAGGTGTCATTCAAGAAAGCCCTTATTTGCTTTTCACGAAATAATAGTGTGGTTGTACGAAATATGGTGTGTTATTTATAAGTGAATACTCTTGTTAATCTCTGTGTGTATGCATTTCATTCTCTCTTGAATACTACTTCGTGTTTTCTGACTACATTTGATATGTGAAGATTCCTTAGCTCTAAGTACTGAACATATGTGAAACAGCAAATTAATTTAAAACCATTATTTGTACTATGTTTTCTCTGCATATATGAGTTGGCTTTTGGACCACGCAGTTTGCAGTATGGCTCAGTAAACCCAAGCGTAGTAATAATAAAATTAATAAAAATTTAACAAAGTAAAGGCTCCGTGTGTGTGTGTGTGTGTGTGTGTGTGTGTGTGTGTGTGTGTGTGTGTGTGTGTGTTGACTGTCCTATCTATGCCTTCTTCATGTAACTCCATACTTTACTTCCTCTGCTCCCCAGTTGATTAAAGTCGACTTGAGGGCTAATATGAGAGGACTAACAAGAATGTCGTTAGATTAACGACCCCAAGAGGGAATGGAAACCGGCGCATCAAATGTATCTAATGCCTAGCAGCCCACATCTGATGTCTTAATGAGATACAATGTATTCTTTGAGTTATGGCCATGACATGAATAAAAAAAAACATGGTACACTCTTCCATTCAATCACAAAAGCAGCACACAAGATAGCAAATATACTAAGGAAAAAGGGATTACAAAGAGCTTACAGAACACGAAACACACTCCAGTAATATTTACGAACAACAGACAAACCAGATACATACCAAGGATCAGGTATATACCAGCTATAGTGCCAAAAACGAAAATCAGTATATCTGGGGATGATAAGCAGGAACTTCAAAGCCAGATATAAAGAACACATAAGAAGTTGGAAACATGAAAATAGCCATTCTACCTTCGCTAAACACCTTCTAAAACATGGACATCAACCATCCAACATGGAATGTGACATGACAGTTACCAGAGTGAATAACCACAACAAAAAGCTCCTGACATTACAAGAAAACTATCACATACAATGAGCCATTCCAATGGAAGAGAAGGTACTTAGCGCCCAAATCCATATAAACCGTAACTCTCTGATCATGCTAGCCACCAAAACAATAACAAACAGAAGTGTAAACAGGGTACATAATTAATGAATATCCTACCCTCACACCTCTCTCTCTCTCTCTCTCTCTCTCTCTCTCTCTCTCTCCCCCACGCACACACACACACACACACACACACACACACACACACACACACACACAGAAACATGAACTCATATTTATTAAATATAACAATAATACAAACATGAAACACAACACAAATAAAAGACAAACATACAACAGTTGGCAACACTACTCACGAAAAACCGCACAGATGTTGATCACCAAACGGAAATTAAAAGTGAAACATGCGATGTGACAAATGTGGATGAAGGAACGTCAGAAATCGGCCAGCTGGAGTACGAAAACAAACAAATACATCTCCAGGACCACACACATGTGTTAACAGAGCTGGAAATCGTAAGTAACACCGAACGATACATTCACTATACGGAACTTGTGCTGCAGAAGTTATTTCTAACCTAAAAAGCAAGAGAAAAACACCACAAAATGTAATATAGCAGCATATTATATCCGTCATATAATACGTTTATTGTATGTATACAAAAAATGTATTTCCTGCCACTGATGATGCCTCCCAAATAATAGGAGCGAAATGCGAATGGCAATAAACAAACCGCTTTCATTTAGTTGCATAGGCCATACGTACCTCCACGAACGTAGAGGTAACATTAAAATAATTAGGAGTAATTAAATCAGCAGCATGAATGTCTACAAATATCTTAGTGAATTTTATCATTGTATTTCTCAATTTTATGATAAAAATTAAGCGCCATGTATGGGTACACGAAGAACAAGCAAATTTTGATATATAGGAGAAGGTATTCGGACCAATGGAAGAGAAAGAATGTTACCAGAATACGATTAACGAAGATGGACTTAGCAATCAGCTTAACAAAACTCGTACATAACTACAAAATGTCTAGAAAGCAAATGTTCAAAAACTCCCCATTACAAAAGATTGAGTTGGCCATAATGCCGATACGCAACAGAAACATTGAGCTAAAAATCAATAAATGAAAAAAAAGGAATGAGGGAAATGGAAAGAAAGAGTGTTACAAAAAGTAAAAACATTTAAAGTAACATGTAATACAAAAGTATACAATTATGCAGAAATAGTTACGGACTATATTAGGAAAAGAAGACAAACCTTATAAGCTTACTCTCTGTACGAACCCACAGAACAACTACTGAACAGCTTCTTTCTTTCTTTTATTTCCCCAGCATTTATTACCATCTATCACGTAGTCCCCTATTCGACGAATTAGTAACTTTTTTTATTATTTAACTCAGTGGACGAATGCTCTTCCTGATGCCACAGTTGTCACGGTAACATAAGGGAGGAAAGCAATGTGTGCGCCATTTGTCTGTGAATCGCGTAAACTTTGTTCTGTATGTTATCGTATTTGAACAGCTTTTGTGTTACATCATGTAATTCGTAATTTGTGGACCAGCATATCATTTGCCTAAACGAGCGTGGAAACCACCTAAAACACACCGTCAGGCTGATTCGTGTACCAGCCCAAGGTCGTTACTCTGCCGCGCGAATTCGATTAGAGTCTGGATCAGCTTCCTGTGCAGCAAACAAGATAGTGTGCTGCTTCTTATACGATTTCTTTAGAGTACCTGTATTGTTTCAGATTTCAAATCTGTACTGTTCTGAGCATCATCTGTTTCTAACGTCCGTCATCTTCAAATGTCATCTGTCATTCCTGTTCTCTTCCTACCTCTTCCTCTAATTCCTTCCACTTTTCCCTACGTAATTCTTTGTTGCAGGCAACTCCTATGCGTTCTTTTCATATTCCTTCGATAAATTTTCTTTCATCACCTATATTCTTCAAAACTTCCTCATTCTAAAGTCGATTTCAAAATTCTTCTCCATAGCTACATTTCGGAACTTTCTAAAATTTTTTCTTTCTTTTAACCATGCATGATTCACTGCTGTACACAGTACAATCCAGACACAAAATTGAGCAAATCCTTTCCTCAACTGCGTTGGAATTCCTCTACATATTACTAACTGCTTCACTTTTACAAACGCTCTCTTTTCCTATAGATATTTTCCTCCTCATTTCGTCCGTATGACTTCAGTTCTGAAGATGACGAAGAAATAGAAGAAATGTACGACGAAATGAAAGAAATTATTCAGATAGTGAAGGGAGACGAAAATTTAATAGTCATGGGTGACTAGAATTCGGCAGTAGGAAAAGGGAGAGAAGGAAACGTAGTAGGTGAATATGGATTGGGGCTAAGAAATGAAAGAGGAAGCCGCCTGGTAGAATTTTGCACAGAGCACAACTTAATCGTAGCTAACACTTGGGTCAAGAATCATAAAAGAAGTTTGTATACATGGAAGAACCCTGGAGAAACTGACAGATTTCAGATAGATTATATAATGGTAAGACAGAGATTTAGGAACCAGGTTTTAAATTGTAAGACATTTCCAGGAGCAGATGTGGACTCTGACCAAAATCTATTGGTTATTAACTGTAGATTAAAACTGAAGAAACTGCAAAAAGGTGGGAATTTAAGGAGATGGGACCTGGATAAACTGACTAAACCAGAGGTTGTACAGAGTTTCAGAGAAAGCGTAAGGGAACAAATGGCAGGAATGGGGGAAAGAAATACAGTAGAAGAAGAATGGGTAGCTTTGAGGGATAAAGTAGTGAAGGCAGCAGAGGATCAAGTAGGTAAAAAGACGAGGGCTAGTAGAAATCCTTGGGTACCAGAAGAAATATTGAATTTAATTGATCAAAGAAGAAAATACAAAAATGCAGTAAATGAAGCAGGCAAAAAGGAATACAAACGTCTCAAAAATGAGATCGACAGGAAGTGCAAAATGGCTAAGCAGGGATGGCTAGAGGATAAATGTAAGGATGTAGAGGCTTATCTCACTAGAGGTAAGATAGATACTGCCTACAGGAAAATTAAAGAGACCTTTGGAGAAAAGAGAACCACTTGTATGAATATTAAGAACTCAGATGGAAACCCAGTTCTAAGCAAAGAAGGGAAAGCAGAAAGGTGGAAGGAGTATATAGAGGGTCTATACAAGGGCGATGTACTTGAGGACAATATTATGGAAATGGAAGAGGATGTAGATGAAGATGAAATGGGAGATATGATACTGTGTGAAGAGTTCGACAGAGCACTGAAAGACCTGAGTCGAAACAAGGCCCCGAGAGTAGACAACATTCCATTAGAACTGCTGACGGCCTTGGGAGAGCCAGTCCTGACAAAACTCTACCATCTGGTGAGCAAGATGTATGAGACAGGCGAAATACCCTCAGACTTCAAGAAGAATATAATAATTCCAATTCCAAAGAAAGCAGGTGTTGACAGATGTGAAAATTACCGAACTATCAGTTTAATAAGTCACAGCTGCAAAATACTAACGCAAATTCTGTACAGACGAATGGAAAAACTAGTAGAAGCCGACCTAGGGGAAGATCAGTTTGGATTCCGTAGAAATATTGGAACACGTGAGGCAATACTGACCCTACGACTTATCTTAGAAGCTAGGTTAAGGAAAGGCAAACCTACATTTCTAGCATTTGTGGACTTAGAGAAAGCTTTTGACAATGTTGACTGGAATACTCTCTTTCAAATTCTGAAGGTAGCAGGGCTAAAATATAGGGAGCGAAAGGCTATTTACAATTTGTATAGAAACCAAATGGCAGTTATAAGAGTTGAGAGACATGAAAGGGAAGCAGTGGTTGGGAAGGGAGTGAGACAGGGTTGTAGCCTCTCCCCAATGTTATTCAATTTGTATATTGAGCAAGCAGTAAAGGAAACAAAAGAAAAATTCGGAGTAGGTATTAAAATCCATGGAGAAGTAATAAAAACTTTGACAGAATTACAATGTCATTGGCGAACCTCAGAGACAGCAACGGACTTGGAAGAGCAGTTGAACGGAATGGATAGTGTCTTGAAAGGAGGGTATAAGATGAACATCAACAAAAGCAAAACGAGGATAATGGAATGTAGTCGAATTAAGTCGGGTGATGCTGAGGGTATTAGATTAGGAAATGAGACACTTAAAGTAGTAAAGGAGTTTTGCTATTTGGGGAGCAAAATAACTTATGATGGTCGAAGTTGAGAGGATATAAAATGTAGACTGGCAATGGCAAGGAAAGCGTTTCTGAAGAAGAGGAATTTGTTAACATCGAGTATAGATTTAAGTGCCAGGGAGTCGTTTCTGAAAGTATTTGTATGGAGCGTAGCCATGTATGGAAGTGAAACATGGACGATAAATAGTTTGGACCAGAAGAGAATAGAAGCTTTTGAAATGTGGTGCTACAAAAGAATGCTGAAGATTGAATGGGTAGATCACATAACTAATGAGGAGGTATTGAATAGGATTGGGGAGAAGAGGAGTTTGTGGCACAACTTGACTAGAAGAAGGGATCGGTTGGTAGGACATGTTCTGAGGCATCAAGGAATCACCAATTTAGTATTGGAGGGCAGCGTGGAAGGTAAAAATCGTAGAGGGAGACCAAGAGATGAATACACCAAGCAGATTCAGAAGGATGTAGGTTGCAGTAGGTACTGGGAGATGAAGAAGGTTGCACAGGATAGAGTAGCATGGAGAGCTGCATCAAACCAGTCTCAGGACTGAAGACCACAACAACAACAACAACAACAACAACACCTTCAGTTCCATGATATAAAAACTTTCACGTGTAGAAAGACTCTTACTTGTTCTCTCTTTTTTCTCTCTGAGAATACGTTTACTAGAGCTTCCTTCGTGCCTGTTCTCAGCACTTCCTCTTTCCAGGATTTATCTTCATCCTATACTCTTTCCTCCTTCCTGCAATACTTTTCAACATTTTCTGTAGCTTCTCTTTTCATTCCGCCAGCACTGCTGGCCCATCCGCTTCTTTTATAGTCATTCTCCTTTCTCTTCTAATTACAATGCCTCTTGTATCCTCTATGGCCAGTTTTTCTCCACATATGTCGAATAGTTTCGGTGACAGTGAGCATCTTTGCCTTACAACTCTTTCAGTGCACATCTATTCTGACACCAGATTGCCTACACTATCACCTTTTGCTCTGTACTCGTCTCCTATATTAACCTTCCATACTTCCACCTTCCACTTCTTTTAAAAATATCAGTCGTGTACTCCAGCTGACAGTACCGGAAGTCCTCTTCCAGTCGACAATGCAGATATACATCACCTTGTTGATTTCTGTCATTCTTTCTCTTATCATCCTTATACAACCTATAGCACCTCTTGTTCTTTTACGCTTTTTGAACCAAACCTGGTTGTCCCCGTTATTTTCCTCAATTTTCCTTTCGATTCTCTGTAGGATGACTCTCGTTATAGCCTTTGTTACTGGACAGATAAAACTAATTGTCTTATATTCTTTGTATTCTTTTGTATAGCACTTTTTAAGTAAATGTAGTAGAATAGTCTTAAGTAAATCTTGATACTAGATTCCGATGCCATAAATTTTGTTTACTACTTTAGTAAATCTGGCTGTCGAATTTACACCTAAGATTTTCGTGTGTGTCAGATTTTATTTTGCTAGAGCCCAATGGCTTCTTTTCCCGGAGCTCCTGATTCACTTTCTCCAATCCACATTTCAGTATGTTAGGACTTCGTTTTTCTTCATTTTCTTCCCGTTCATCCTCTAAATTCAATCTGATGTTGTGAGCTTGTACACCATACGCCTCTTCCACGTAATCCATCCAAACGTCTTTTTCTATACAGACCATACTCACGCGGAACTGAAAGTTGGCAAGATTTCTAAGACAAAACTGTTCGAAAAAGACATTTAAGAAAATGCAGAGCAGGAGAGAAGAAAGAAAGCGTAACACAAATTTAATGTTCTAAACATGGTCCTCAGCTCGTCTCTAACGAAAGAAGAGTGTGAATTTTAATACGTTCGAGTGAGCTTCACGTACGACATCTGAATATGGAAATAACTATGAGAGGTATGGCTAAAACATCGGAAATTCACTATGTGCTTCGTGTCTTTCCTTTTAGACAGCCATCATATGGCGAACAGGCGGTCAAACATGTCTGTGTGGAAGTTAGCGGAAAGACGGCAGGTGGTAAGTAATGCTGTAAATGATGGAAGAAACGTCGAGCTGGAAGTGTGTAGAAGCCCATCTAGCAGAAACTGAATACTGCTGAAAATTTACTCTTATTGGGACTCCTTTCTTACCGTGAGTTCGTATAAGCAATAAAATGACCAGAGATGTGTGCACGTGTCGATCAATGGCAGAACTCACACAGTTCTCTCTGAGCTGACCTGTGGCTGGGCTACATAAAACTTTTTCAGGGTTTTTGGTGTGGTGACAAACCAGGCCTTGGCCGAAACGTGATTGAAATATGCAGTTTCTGCTTTCTAACTCTTGCACTGAAATTTAAGAGCTGACCGGTCGAACGTCTAGGCAAGTCAGCATGCTGCTTTAATCGGTTGGGTCGCATGGTGCACTTGCAAGTTGGGAACACATTACTATTAAAAATTTTTGCGTAAACTTCAGTCTGCTTCCGACGTTTCTTTCACACGTTAGACTTGTTTTTAGAATTAGAATAATAAAATCATCTGCATAATCACATTTATATCTGACAAAATAACCTGTTTCGGCTGACATTTGCAATCCTCAGGTCATAAAATACAGTGCGTGGTTACGTCCCACCACTGACAACATAGTTTCCGCAGTCGTGGAACGGAAGCACAGTCTATATTTTAGTATCACTGGAGGACGATGTCGGCCGAAACCGGTTACTTCGTTAGGAACAAATGCGATTGTGCCAGATAATTAAATTGCTCTAAAAATAATCATTCACTGTATTCCCTTCTAAATACAAATGACGGTCTTCCCATTGTTTGTAAACTGTATCGGGTCAAATAAAGAGAAACTAAAACTGCCCTCAACCCAGTGTGAATAGCTTTCCCAGCGGTTTTATTCCCGTTTCCTTCGCTCACCAGTTATCACATGTTTCCATAACCCCATTCCTTCCATCCCGTATTAGCTGTCCTATCTTACATTGCTCCAAAATATCTAAGGAGGAAAGCAGCTACGGTAAACCTGCTCTCCCACGCACGATGCGCTACAAGATCCAGCAACAACCCCTATGAAATGACGTGAACCACACTAGGCTGATTCAGAAGGTGTCAGTTCCTTCGACGTGACATCCGGGTGGCGCCAACGTACACTCAACAACGCTCAGCTACTTCAAGACCCAACGAAAAAAGTTGATAATTTAAACTACCGTGCCAAATTTGATCGAAGATGAATAGCATTAGGACGGGATAATGGAGATGTGTTTACGCTTTGACGAAGTGGGGTTTCCTCTAAACTGTTGGTGCCGAGTGCGGAGCAAAGGAGGAAATTATGAAATCGTAGTTAATGAGTGATCACTTGCGGTATTCCATGGCGATCTGATGACTCGGCGCCAGGTGACTCCGAGTGTTCTGAGCTGGTTGTCAAGTTTAGACATTTGCTTCTTAGAGTAGACACTTTTCGGTGCAAGGAAACCGACACACACGCGAACACGTACACACACTTATGGGCATGCATGTGTGTGTGTGTGTGTGCTATCCATATGACAGTAATTTAATGAAAATTTCTGTCCAGAAGTCATTCATTAGTTGCTGTGAAGCTAAGTAATTTAATCACATGTAATTTTAAGTTCTCAGTGTAACTAGACGAGCAGCGCACCCAGTGACCACATACAGTACATTTCCTTGGTACAGAATGAAATACCCTGTCCTTGACTGCCGAATGAATCCATGTATTTTATAAAAACGGATAATTGTATCGTTGCCTATATTCCACATCCGCTATTAAACCACTGGATCGATTTGATTCAAACTTCGCACTGTGTGGAAAGAAGCGCCGTGGTGTGTAAATAGCTACATCAGGAATTACATTTCAATTTATGACTTTTTTGATAGAAACTCTATTCGTGACACACATCGCATACACTATTCACATATACCACCGACTGCACTTGCAAAATATACCAATGTACGGCACATATGACGTCATATCCACTGACGTGCGTGAACAGATTGACGTTTTAATTTATTGCTACTCTAGAACCAACTCTACTCCCAACACTCTTTGCGGACAGTACGCACAAATACCGTTGAATGAATTATATCATAGTATCACTCATTGTTCAGAAGATAAGACGTCAAAACATTGAACTTCGTGAAAAGGAAACTGCGGGGTGAAATTCACTAGAGGTACAAGTCAAATACGGGTACCAATTTGTATGAAATATGTTAAATATATTTGAAATGTATGTGACGCAAGCTGCAAGTAAAAACTGCTCCTAAATCCAATGTCAACCAAACTTGGTACACATGTTACTTATGTACTACCTGGAAAAAAAATATTGTGGGCCTAGGAATCACCTACTATTTTGAGGAGTGCTCACGGAGAAAGAAGGGTGGAGGAAGAGGAGATGGAGAAACAGTCAGAGGTAAGGAGTACCAGGACATAGTAAGAGGACGAGAAGGGCAGACAAAAGGATGAGATTGGGGGCGTGGGAGACGGGTGAAAAGAGAAGCAGGAGGATACGGAAAGAGTGAGTGGGTGAATAATGTGGACAGTAAGAGGGGGAAGGAGGAGATACGTTGAAAAAAAAGGGGGGGGGGGAGGAATCTGAGATGAACGGAGATAGGCGCAGAGAAAGTGGAGGCGGGGTCAGGGATTTTCTCTGCCTCGTGATGACTGGGTGTTGTGTGCTGTCCTTAGGTTATTTAGGTTTAAGTAGTTCTAAGGGACTGATGACCATAGATGTTAAGTCCCATAGTGCTCAGAGCCATTTGAACCATTTTTGAGAAAGTGGACACAGAAGTGGAGGAGGAGTGGACTAATAGAACACTAGAATAAATACATACCCAGACATTTCGAGGTGTTCAGTTTGTATGATTAAAATTCGCTATCATTCGCGTATCTTGTTTTGTTTGATCTTCAGTATATTAATATTGGACTACATGCTAAACAGACTACAAACACATGAGATACCTATAAGGAACAATATTCACAGATGCAATATTGTTGTTCTTTATGTCAGTAACGTTTCAGTTGTTAGCTGTTTAATCCCCCTTAAACATCCCAACAACCACCACCACCACCTTTCAGTTGGCCTATCCTGCTAACATTAATCATATCACGTGACATAATATCTAATGCTGTCTTACAGTTGGCTGACCATGCCCGGATATTTTAACTAGCAATTCAATGCAAGTGAATAATAATCTCACTGTGTGTACTAGAAGGAAAATGATATTTATAAATAAGTAAGCTCCATTCACTACATGTCTGCCTCATACTGCATAGGAGCGATCAAAGCTGGATGAACTGCTTGAATGAATATGGGCCGGTAGAATGTCGCCGGTAAAATGAGAAGACCTGACAGTTTATAGATTTAGCTGTAACAACAAAGGGGATCTGGTATGTAGAAGTGGTTAACATGTAAAGGATGTTGGAATACTGAAGGGAGAGCGAGTACAAGTTACTTTCAGGTAGCTTACAGGGTGAGTGCGTTGTCAGACGTGGACAGTACGGTCTAAGAAGTTCCGCAGAGGAAATCGAAACAGCACAGTGGATCCTGGCAGCCACCTGTTGCTAGCTAATGCCACACACCAGGAACACATCGCTTCTGCCGATCGTCTGACTCACACCGCAGCCCACTAATTTACAAAACTCGTGCGCCTTTTGTGTAGCCAGCTAGAAAAATGAGTCGACACGTGTAATGTCTAAATGTCGTACTTTCACAGGCATTCTTTGAAACAGGGAATTAAATGCTTGATTCCAGGTGATCGATTAATGGTTTCTAAACTGAAGAAAAACTGGCAGTAACGCATTCTGTGTAACTTGAGACACAGACTAATTGTACGTAGATCATCTGACACAATCGCGGCTAGTAACGTAACCTCGCTGGCCATTAGAATTGCAACAGCAAGATGATTAGCAATTATCGAGGCCTTACTACTTGCGCCTATACGCAATAACAGAGAGAATGAATGATTAATTAATTAATTGGAGTGTTTCTGTTGAACTTATGAGTCAGCATTATCCAAGAAAAGGGACGAAGAGGACAGTTTTGTCACATTCGGGATAACAAGGGTTCACACACTCGTCTGACCACCCTCGTTATGCTCTTCTGTTTGGTACCTTACATCGACTGCGGTCAATGCCTGGCGGGGCCCACTGAAGAGGTTCACAGTTCACTCCGTTAACCAACATTGTTCAATTCGTGCTTGTGGTATTTCTCCGAAGATATGGTCATCTACTCGACGTTTTAACCTGGTCTTTAATTTTTCTATGAGGAAATGTTGCAGAAATACTGGTACATGTATAAGTATATTACGAGATAAGGGAAATTAAATGCCCATTGGTAAGCGTTCCTCTGACATACAAAGATACAGTCTTAAGAACACGTAACACGAATGATAAAAGCAACACTTTTCATCTAGAGGTTACAGAGTTTAAAGCTATCTTTCTAATCCCTGCTTTAGTGTATCCCTTTAATGGTATAATCAACCACCCAAAAAAGGTGCACTTCTGGCCATTAAAATCGTAACGATAGGAACATTAACCAGTAACGAAGCTTTAATCATTGCGTGTATATGCAAGAGCAGCCAGAATACACGTTTAAATTTGCATGTGACCTGGGGGTGTACAGAGTGCGACATACACAGATCTGCCTCCTCACTCAGGGATATTAATTTTAATTCGGTCGTCCATCGTGCTGAACTGAGCCTAGAGGGGAGATACGGACACATCATCCAGAGCTGCTTCAGCTCACTGGCACAGTCCAACCACTGTAGTGACTGGCAAGTGCTAGCGTGCTAGCCGTTCGACAACGCACTACCAGACGTTTTCAATCTAGAGAACGCGCTGGCAAAGGCAACAAACTAACACTCTCAATCACATATCATGTATTAACTGAGAGGACACCACATGTCGTATCTACTGCTTCATTTTCGTCTCCTTTCAAAGATGTAAGTATTACAGAGATGAATCGCAAATACAGAATTTATTTAATCCTCAACAGTCTCACCACCTGGTCAGTATCAAGTGGGATGACCCGTTGCACCGGCCGACTACTATTTCTTCCTTCTGGGGTATGAAGCTTTAAGGTACTCCGCGTCGTTGAATACATAACACACGGATACAACACAAATAAAGCAACTGGGGCAGTGTTCCTGCACATCGAAAAGGCCTTTGACCGTCTGTGGCACAACGGCCTCATACGGAAACTCAGCGACGGAGGGTTCCCCTACGGGTTCGTACTTCTCATACACTCATATCTCGCGGACAGGAATTTCAACACCGACGTGCAGGGCAAACAATCAACACGACATGGTATCCACGCTGGAGTACCACAAGGAAGCATCCTAGGGCCCATACTGTCTAACCTCTACATTAATGACCTTCCAGCTACACGCAGCACGATGGTGGCAATCTACGCGGATGACTCTGCCATCCTCGAGCAAGACTGGAAACGGTCCAACATCAACTCACGAATACAGACTGCACTCAGAGAGGCAGAGCCTCGGTTGGTAAAATGAGGTGTTAGAATAAACGTCGACAAGTGCGAAGCCGTTCTGTTCACTAGAAGACCGAAACTACTGCGCAAACATCAACGCTGCAACCCAGTAATACTACATGCACTCCCAATACGTTTCCATGAGAAGATCAAATGCCTTGCTGTCTAGCCGTACCGGAAACTACTCTGGGGGGACCAAAAAAGCAAACGCGTCGCTCAAACAACTCTATCCTGTGCTTAACAGGCGTAGCACACTGAATAGGAGGTTCTCAAGATCCATGTACACCACACTTATTAGACCTCTGATGACGTATGCTGCTCCGATCTGGGATACGCTCCACCGACACGCCTGCGGCGTCTGCAGCTCATACAAAACAAAGTACTCAGAATCATAAGCAATGCACCGCGTTACCCACGCGCCGCAGATCTTCACCGGGAATATCGGCTATATACCGTCTTGCAGGTATTCCAAAAACTCTCCACATGACTTTACAGAAACACGGGACACTCGCGTAACCCGTTTATTCTTTCTCTGGGGAACTACGACCGCAACCATAGATGGAAACATAATAGATCCAAGATACTTTTGGCAAGGAACTAAACATCGATGGGCAATAGCACGCTAACACAACAGTACTGGCGAGCCCCTGCAACGTAGCTACCACTGGCAACCCCAGATGCTCGACCCGCCGAAAAACAGGCAACCGCAGGGAAGCCGTACTGTACACAACACGCAAACCAGCCAAACACACACACCCCCTACACTGTGAGCTGATCTATGGCCGATCGCCCACTAATGTGTGACGACCTCGACCTGTTACAGGGACGCAGCTACTGCAGCGCGCCCTACAACGAGCACCCGCAACGACAGAGGTAACAATGCGCGATGCCTCGCACTAACATAACCTCACCTTGCATGCACTGTCACAGCTAGAAAGCCGCTACTGCTCTTACTACCAGTTCTACTGTGGCAGAGGCTTTTTTTCTCTCGGTGCTTGCCTTGGCACTTTCTTGCCCTCTGCCCTTACAAACCGCTACCCTTCGATCGCTTTCGTCCACTTTCTGTCTCCTGATGGAACATGTCAATGAGTAATACTACCCAGAAGCACGGACAACATCACAGCCCGCGTCCTGTGACTCCTGATTCGAAGACTAACATGTTATATGGCGGTGTCAGTAGAACTTTTTGTTTGGTCATCACGTCGGTGTCGGCGTGAAGGGGCACTCCTATAGAAACAAAAAGGCGGAGAAACTAACTGAAAGGGAAGGAAATATTGATGTCAGCTGCATCCGGCAAGTCAGCGAAGACGAGTGAAAATGTGTGCCGGACAGGTATCCGAGACTGGGACCTCCTGCTCGCTAGGCAGTTACGTTAACAACAGTGCTACCCCCACCCGCGTTGACAACCTCGGCGCCCCTCCCAGCAGTACCACATTCCTGTCTGGCGCCACCTAACTACAGTCCCCTCCCGTGTCCTTCGTGCTGGCGACTTCGAGATTCCAGCAGGAAGTCAAACGTTTTTGTGCATCCGCGCTCAAGCAAGTGCTGACGGATGCGAACAATGCCGAACTATCAGTTTAATTACACGTGGTTGCAAAATACTAACGCGAATTCTTTTCAGAAGAATGGAATAGCTTGTAGAAGTCATCCTCTGGGAGGATTAGTTAGGATTCCTTAGAAAGGTATAACAGGCAACCCAATGCTGACCCCATGACCGCTCTTAGAAGATAGTTTAAGGAAAGACAAACCGTCGAACTTTTCCCTATCAGATCAAGTGAATCATTCAGTGCTCCGCGGGTGAACAGGGGCACCGTGTCGAAACTGACCGTGATGTCAGCTACCTTGACCTGTAACTGCCTCAGGCGTTATAGGAAATCCTCTGAGTTACGAATGTGACGGGGACTCTTTCCCACATATGGCGAGAGCATCTTCTGTAGGTGTTGAACAGTGAGGTAGATAGCTGCGCCCGTGTTGCTGACTACTGGACGTACAGCAACGCCTTCTTTTTGCAACTTCGGCAGACCATAAGGTCTTCGCGTCACTGGTGCTTTTGCTCTTAGCTGTTTAACGATCTTTTCTGGAAGGCCGATGTCCTATAGAAGAGCCCAGATCTTCTCATCCACCTTGTCTTGTGAAGTCGCTGTCCTCTGGTCTTTATACCTGGTCGTCCAGAAGGTGTCGCACCGTACTGTCATAATCTGCCATCTGTAGGACGACGGTAGCATTCCCCTTCATCTGCTGGCAACACCACAGCGCTATCATCTTCCCTGAGTTGTTTAAGGGAAAACATCCCATCTCCAGAGATGTTTCGTGAGCGCTCTGCGAATCTCCCCTCGCACTTCTTCAGCATCATTGGCAGTAAATTTCACGGCCACCTGCTCCATTGCACTAACGGAGGCCGCCGCAGGAATATTTATGGGGGTCACTGAGAAATTAAGACCCTTGCTGAGCACTTTCAATGTGGTTGTGTCGAATCCCTTCTCACTCTGGTTGACGACCGTGCGAGCGTCCTCGTTCGGCTGCGCCTTGTCATCAAGACGTTCAAACTTGGCTGGTTGACAGGACGCTGATTTCTTCCTTGTGTACTCCGCTAGTGACCAAAAGATGCCATCAAATCGGCCCAAGACTTGTCTGCTTAGAAGGTTTGGTATAAAACAGTGTAGAGACAGCAACACTCTGGTTGTCACATCAAGTCGGTCACACATGTCACGTACTCTCTCCCTGACCAATGCTAAGCTCGCTCGATGGTTAATTCTGTTGATCAGTCTAGAACTGACGTTATGTTTAATTTTAGCCAACACTGTAACCACATGCTCTTTTCGGTGTCTAGGCCGGAAACAGAGATAACAGAGCTTTTTCACCTTCCCTTGTCAAAACTTATCCAGCGTTCTAATTATAACATAGAGGGAGAAGTACCCACATCCTAAAGGCCAGGTGCTGTGGAGCAAGAAGAGATATTCAGAACGCAAGGGCAATCATTCAGTATGCTCATACTGCAGGATGTGCCAGCCAGAGTCTCTAAAAGCCGAGGCTGGAACTCCTTAGAACAGTGTCAGAGCATCTGCAAGCGCTTACCAGGTAAGAAAACCAGGACCAATGAAGTGGTTAAAGATAGGTGCTCCAGCATCTAAATTAGGACCCTCACTTTCAAACTTTCGTTGTATACATCTACATCCACATCTTCATGGATACTCTGCAAACCACACTTAAATCCCTTGCAGAGGGTTCATCGAACCACCTTTACAATAATCCTCTGTTATTCCACTCTGGAGCAATGCGCAGAAAAAACGAACACATATACCTTTCCGTGCGAGCTCTAATGTTCCTTATTTTATTAACATGATCTTTTCTCCCGATGTATGTCGGCGTCAACAAAATATTTTTGTACTCGGAGGAGCAAACTGGTGACTGAAATGTCGTGATAAGGTCCCGCCGCTACGAGAAACGCTTGTGATTTAATGATGGCCATCCCAAATCCCGTATCACGTTCTTGAAACTCTGCCCCCTATGTAGGGAAGGATGGGGAAGGAAATTGTCCGTGCCCTATCAAAGGAAACATCCCTACAATTGCCTGAAACGATTGAGGGAAATTACAGGAAATCTAAATATGGATGGCCGAACGAGAGTTTGAACTGTCGTCCTCCCGAATGTGATGGCGGTTGGTGGTTGTTGGGATGTTTAAGGGGGACTAAACAGCTAAGGTCATCAGTCCCCCACCCGAATGTGAGTCCAGTGTAATAACCACTACGCAATCTCGCTCGGTCTACTACGAACTGTGACTTCTCTGACAGTAAATCACGTATCCACTTGCGTACGTGAGGCCATATCAAGTAAGCACGCTATTTGATTACAAGCCACTTGTGAAATACGGTGTCAAAAGCCTTCTGGAAATCTAGAAAAACGGAATCAATATGAAATCCTTTGTAGGTACCACTCAACACATCTGTGAGTATACAGTTAATTCTGTTTCATAAGAACGATGTTTTTTAAATCTTCGAGGTAAAAGTTTGATCACAACACATGTTCCAAAATACGACTGCATATCGACGTTAATGCTACGGTTCTGTAATTTAGTGGATTACTCCTATTGCCTTTCTTGAGAATTAGTGCGACCTGTGAAATTTGCCTGTCCTTGTGTATGGATCTTTCGACGAGCGAGCTGTTGTTTACATTGTTAATTGTGAAGCTATTGCATCAGCGTACTCTCATAGGAACTTAATTCACATACATTACGGACCGGAAAACTTGCTTTTATTAAATGATTTGAGTTACTTCACTACTCCGAGGACATTTAATGCAAAGTTATTCCTGTTGGCAGCTGTTCTTGATTCAAATTATGAAATATTTCATCCGTTTTCTTTGTTGAAGGAATTTCGGAGGGCTCTGTTTAGCAAATCTGCATTGGTAGTACTGTCATCGATAGTATTTCCTGTGCTATCGCGCAAGAAAGCGCTGATTGTCTCTTCTCGCTACATATTTAACATACGAGCAAAATCTCTTTGGATTTTCTACCAGGTTTCGAGACAAAGGTCCTTTATGGTAACTAATAAAAGCATTTCATGTTGATATCCGCGCTAAATTTCGAGCTTTTGTAAAAGATCGGCAATTTTGGGTGTTTTGCGTCCGTTTAAGTTTGGCATGCTTTTTCGTTATTTCCGCAGCGATGTTATGATCTGGTTTGTGTAGTCGTTTTTTAATTTGTTCGGTATAAATCTTTCAATTGCTGTCGATACTATTTGTCTGAATTCAAGCTATATCAGGTCTACACTTACGTTGTTAATTAAGGAGGAATGGAAATTTTCTCTCAGGAAACAGGTAAGCGAATTTTTATCCGGTTTTTGGAATAGAAGTATTTTTAGTGGATTCCTTAGTTACGGTACTTAGGCTCGCTACGACAACCCTGTGTTCACTAATTGCTGTATCCGTTTTGATGCTCGTTACTGGCTCAGGATAATTTGCCGCTAAGAGATCAACAGTGTTTTCACAATCATTTAGGATTGTAATAGGTTGGTCAACTAATTACTCGAAATAATTTTCAGAGAATGCGTTTAGCACAATTTCGCATGATGTTTCATGGGTACCTTCGGATTTAAACACGTATTTTCACGAACATATCGAGGGTAAGTTGAAGTCACCACCAGCTGTAACTGTATGAGTCGGTTACGTGTCTGAAATTAGACTGAAGTTTTGTTTTAACCTTTCAGCAAGTGTATTATTTCAGCTGGGAGGTCGGTAAAACGATCCAGTTATTATTTTATTCCGGTTGTCCAGAATGACATGTAGCCATACTAACTCACAGGAACTATCTACTTCCATGTCGGTACAAGATAAACTGCTTCTAACAGCAACAAACACGCGACTGCCAGCTGTATGTAGCCTATCCTTTCTGTTAGGTTCTTCGCAAAAAATGTCGTCTGAGCATAACTTTAAGTACCTATAACGATTAGAGCATCAGTACTTTCTATTAGCCACCTGCAGTTGGCTGCACCCTGTGCTCTTCATGGCGTCCGGAAGGACCCGTTCCACATCTGGATTGGCCTCACCGGGCTTTCTTCCCTTCCTATTGGCAGCCATATCCCTAAGGGTCTCCACAACGCGCCTGACATTGGACCTCCCAGCTACCAATGAGCCAACCCTTTGTGAGTGCCCGGATGTTGCAGACTAAGAGGTTTCCTTTGAAATAGTACAAGTGACTGCATCTGACTGAGAGACATTGTCAGCTGCAGATAGCACCTGGAATCTGTTTGTCAGCCTAACCGGGGTGGCCTCCCCGGGAAGTCTTCTGTAGCCTGCCCCCTCCCCCTTCATACGCAGACGTTGTTTCATAACACCCACACCACTGTTTGAGGAACTTTACATTCCTGTCCTTGCCTTCTTGTGGACTTGCGAGGGCTCTGAGTGAAAGCGTCTCGGATATGCAAGACGTTATCATCACACGTGCCTAGCCGGCCAATGCCCTTCCCTGTGGGTATACAACCAACTTTCAAGGATTTTCTGTACCACTAATAAATATACAAGTGCAGAGGTGGCTTCTTGCTGTATCGCCGGCGAAATGACGTTGGACGGGAACAATGGACTGACCTCACGCAAATTCCAGCACACAAAACGATTTCTCTTGTAAAGTTGTAGCCATGTTGTAGTGTTGGCGGAGCGGTTAACGCTCTGGAGTTTCATACGTCTAAAATTATTCACACCGTCATTCAATGATCTCACGCGAAATTTAATTCATTTTCCTTAGCCACTTAAGAAACGGAATTGGTTCACCTGAAATGTTTATGATCCATTTAATAGTATACCTTTGCCCAATCCGAATGTCGACGAGACGTCAAAACCAACTCTCCACGTCTGTGAATATAGAGCTTCACAGCATAGGCCGAAGGTCCAACGCAGCTCTAGAAATCAGGTGGTAAATTTTTGGATCCTAGTAATCAAATTTGCATTATCTTCCTTCCTTCCTGGAGCTTACTAAAATATTTCGTTATTTTGTTTAGAGATGAAGAGTAAAGAGTGAAGCAGTGCGTCATGGAGTAAATAGGCCATGGTTAGCATCCACATCCGTCCCTCTTTCTCGGTTGTCTCTTAAGTAGGGAACGATTCCTGCGACCAACAAAGCTAAACAGTTTCTTTCATTGCATTAGTCATAAATTTCAGTAAATAGTCCGATAGCAAATACATCATGATCAGACACTTGAGATTCGCAATTTAACTGCTAGTTGCGTTTACTGTAAACAGTTACCAGTGTTACAACACAGCCCAATTTGCAGCCGCAACAGAACCAGAAAATTCGGTGACTTTGTAGCGTCCATCTTGTGATGAACATGCGCATCGGACTTGAGAACGTTTAACTAATTATATTCATGTTACACCTTTCTTGTGACTGATATATCGTTGTGTCCGAATAAGAATACTGAAGATCGTAGTTTCAGGAACATGCAAACAAGTTGTTAAAATCTAAATTTTCATCTTATATCTCGTACTTAGATGCAAAATCCTGCGGGATGGAGGAAGATTAACAGGTACATCCCATGGCGACATGCACGGTGCAGTGTCTTTACTTTCTAATGCCTAAGAAAACTTATGTAATACATACTTTACTGAACATGCAAACTTCTATAAAATGTTTCGAGAAACTTCAATGGTAATGTCAATGCTAAGCTGATAATGATATTCAGTAGGAACGCTGTCGTACGAAACACTTCTATTCCGTACCACATAATGAATGGTTCTAAGTAGTGGAACAGCAAATTCTGATAATGAGAGGCAATAGTGAAAATGATTCCGTATCTGGGTTTGTTTTTTATTACTTATTCGTAAAATTCTTTTCAGATGCATCTAACCACATATTTTAATTCGCTTCCACCTTCATGTATACTGAATATAAAGGACTTAATGGTAATCAGACAAATAGGTTCGTACGTAGTGACAAAACACGTTATTTAACTGGGATGCTTGTTTTACTACTGCATTTTTACATTCACGCTACAAACGCAAAACAAATCGAAATCGATCTCTCCTGATTCTCAAAAAAATTTAATTTCATTGACAATGGATATAAGGCGATCTGTTTTGCTTATCATATATCCCGAAGAATTAATCTAAGGTGACGAAGGGTCTGAGGGTTGCAGATGAACCCTTTAACAGACCCGTTTCCTTCGAACGTATATTTACTGCTTGTAGGAACATGCACACACCTGAGCTGGAGTTAAAATTTAGCAGCGTGCATTCTCGATTACTGCATCTGCGCTAGTTTCACGTGGTTTAGCGAAGAAGTATCCGCTGCTCGTTTTGTCAGTCTCATGAGGCTCGTGCTGAGTTCATCGTAAGTGTAGATCCACTGAATATGTGTGATTTCATCGCAAGTCCCCTTAAACGATCAAAGTTTTCTAATTAGTTGCTGCGTAGCCCTACTGGCCCAAAAATAGAATACAATAAAGGTCGAATTGCTGCATTTGACTGTCGCAAAATATTACGCCACGAAGCTTAACAATTATTGCTCCTTTGAATCATCGCACAAATTCCGAAGAGCTAGTTTTGAAACAAGCGACCACGAAACAGGAAATCAACAGAAATCGTTCATCAGAGGAAACACATTGTTGATGCGTGAGAGAGTGCGACATTCTACACAGATTACTCGCATCAAGCGATTGGAAAAGAAGTGCAAGACATTCCCGTATTCAAGAGGGGTCGTCGGGTAAATGCACATAATTGCAGGCCAGTATTACTGTAGTTCATTCACGAGAGAAGTGGCTTACAAATTTTTGTTCGACCGATTTTTAAGAATTGCTGATCATTCTGGAGCCTTTGTCTGGTTTGACTAATATAAGTGACTGAGAAGATTCAACTAAGGTCGGTACGTTTCGTCGAAGGATTCTCGAGTAGGCGCGAGAACGTTACGGTGTGCTCAAAATACATACTCCATTCGCAAACGCCACAAGATGATGTACATCACGAAGGTACTGCAGAAATTCCAAGAGCATACATGTCGAAGAAAGATGGGCAACATATTCTCACGAAATGCTAACTACTGGGAAATCAGAAAAATTGGAGTCGTTACGATGTTTACAGGAGACTTCCCTGTACCACGTGCGAATACAAGAGGGAAGGCAGGAGTGCTGAAACACTGTGCTACACACAGAGCGGTTTGCGGAGCATATCTGTCGAAGCAGAGTGATGCACGATTCACAGCAGACTCCCAAGCCAAAACACTAAGGAAATACGCGTATAGACTCTGGAAGTGGTTTTGGCGATGCTCGGATTCACGCTGTATCTTACTCTCATTAGGACACGCAGCATTCAGCAGTATCAGCTTTTGAAATTGTTGCCTACAGTATCAGATTTCAGCGTGGACTTGTTACGATGGCTGAATATGGATTGGTCACTTACCTCCATTGTTTTTCGTCACAAGTCTGCTTCTCTTCAACAGTTACGCTTCTCTCAAAACCTTAGTTAGCTTCTGTGTGCTATGAACGGCAGCAAACTCTTCAATCACTGAATTCCTCTCAAAGAACTCCGACACACGCCCGGATGACTTGAGCTCTCGAAGCAGACAGTTGCTAAGCAACGGCAGAGTCACGTCGCGCGGTTTTCTCATTGTTGTGAGCCTGTCCTGGGACAGATGCTAAGCAGCGAATATTGGTGATGACAAGCGCCCGCATTATTGGGTTTTTGTAAGACTGATTTTAGCGTTTTTGGAATCCAATTAAAAGTGTAAAGGACTCCAATATTAACATAGAAACCGTCATTACATTTTTGACAGAGCCATTCTAGTTCTAATTTTTGCAGTGTCGACTTTTCCGGTGTATTTCAGGAAGGTCTTAAAATGTTGTGTTCCTTAGAACGACCCATGGCAGATTAGATGTCACTAAATCCTCACACAAGTCTAGATGAAAGCTGTCCACTTTAAGATTTGCCATAGGAGACTTTAATGGTTCAGTCTGTGTTTGCTCTACTTACTAGTGGAGCGCGTAATGTGAGCTGTGGAGCTTGGTACTGAAGCAAATGTCTTTTTAGAACGGATTACCTAAACAAACGATTACTAAGGAGATGACAGCAACTAAAAAAATAAGATCGTAATCATATAAAATGTCAACTTAAGCTCAATCACATATGCCTGTCAATCATCTAATTTTATAAAGAACGATTAGAAAGTTTCTGCTTAAAAGCCGTAAATCCAGATTCGGTATGCCGATCAGGAAAAATCGCCGTGAGCATTCAGGAAATCATTCCACCGACGCATCAGGCTGGTGATAATTGTTAGCTAAAACAACAGGTCCTGCTGGTTGACGAAGTCCGTAACTACCTGATACACATCCTCCGACAGGTATAGCTCATTTGTCAAGGTCTTATTTTAAGAGAGCGATGGCGTGATAATCCAACGGGATGAGATCAGGACTATAGGCCGGGTGTTCAAGTGTCTCCCACTTACGTTGGCGTTAACTTGTACATTACGACATTTTCGATTTGGGGACGTGCGTTATCATGAAGCAGCAGCTCCATATGAAACTTCCTGGCAGATTGAAACTGTGTGCCGGACCGAGACTCGAACTCGGGACCTTTGCTTTTCGCGGGCAAGTGCTCTACCAACTGAACTACCCAAGCACGACTCACGCCCCGTCCTCACATCTTTACTTCTGCCAATACCTCGTCTCCTACCTTCCAAACTTTACAGAAGCTCTTTTGCGAATGTCTTCCGTAGTATTGGATCAGAAATTCTATTTAAAAATCATATTTTGTAGCAACAAGTCCTTTTAGTCCCCACTTTTTCTGTGTAAGTCCATTTTAGTTCCCTTTTAGAACTTTAAGAAAGATTTAACCGTTTTGAGGTATGTTCCACAGTGGAATAGTAAGTAGTGCACGGATAAAATTTTGTTAAGAACCGACAGAAACGGATAACTGGGCCGCAACTGCTACTGGCGTTGTAACTGAATGTCAACGCTGGAGGCCAAAAGTACAAATAAGCTGCGAGCACATTTCATCAGACTATGCGACTGGGAATCCGAGAACAACCGATTCAGCATTTCGACAACAGTGCGGAACAGACAGAACGTGCTACACTAAAGAGGCTACATGTAGTAACTTCACTTAGAAGTGTCTTAAGAATACCTTTAGGGATGCAAAGTTGACATAAAGGAACACAATGAAACCCTGAAGTTAAACACTAGAGCAGACGAGAGCGCTTACAGGCTTGGAAAAGAGAGGACATTCAATCATCCCAGTCACAGGGGACTTCTGATATACGGGGGGGGGGGGGGGGGGGGGCGGGGGGGAGGGGGGCGGAAGGAGCCTATCTTTCGTCGATGAGGGACCAATCTATCTGTCTTCGGGCGCCTATGTCACCGCCACTGGGGCAGTACAAGTACAGCCTTACCGGCTGTGTGATGCTGCTGCTGAGTCTCCTGCCTAAACACCACCTCGACAACCGACAACAGGCACGAGCAGACTTCTGGGACCGAGCCTCGGTGCGGTTCCACTCGTCGAGAACGCTGAGGATCTGACGGACGTCCACGGCCACGCCGGGCTGCGGGGACGCAGTCTCCTGCGACGTGGCCGCAGCGCAAACAACGGGGAACACGGGACCTGCGTTCGGCAAGTTCCTCCTTGCCTGGCACTGACGCGCTACCTCTCGCGCTTTCAAGCAGCGCGGACTCGGCACGTTCGCTGTTAGACAGCACAGGGAAGAAGACCGAGTGACTGTAAAATCCCGCCAGGAAACTATTTTAATTTAATGACGCCTCGTTAGCGCCTCGGATCACACAATCTCGCTCTCCGCTCGACCTCTTGATAACAACACGACAATTGCTCAGATCATAATGGGGTGAATAAGGATAAGACCTTTAAATCAGGACCCTACTAATGATAACTCAAAATTGACTTTCGTAATCTGTTTAACTCGATTGCGGGCGTTCATTATAATAATGGTGTTAGAAAGGAAAATAACGTTATCCATTCACAGGGTTATAAAAATTGTAGTTCCAGTTTCAAAACGCTGTAAACAGCTAACCACTTCTCATAACTATTTATAACTTGAACGGATTATTATCGAAAAAGGGGGAAACGCTATAGGAAAAGAATTACGAAAGTTTTGCCATCAGATGGCGCAGTAAGGGGGAAAATATGCGAAATATAAGACACATGATAAACGGCTATTTTTCAGTTTGCGTCTGAGATACTCAGAGTAACTATCTCAATGCAGGATCACAAGCTGCTTGTAAAGCTCTTTTACAAGAACGGTGACTGTGCGCCAGTAGCTGTACAGAAGTTCTGGACACTCAGGGGTATGGAAAAGATTGTTGGTCTGATGTCTGCCAAGGGTCTAGAGTAAATGTTAACGATATTCCTGAAGAAATATTCTGCATTTCCAGGGGCCTCGAGCAGAGGTGTGTAAACATGGAGTGCACGGGGAATTACCCGAACTCTGGACATGCCTGTGAGACCGGTGCATAAAATTCTACGAAACATCATGTATCCATGTTGTTACTGTTGCGGTCTTCAGTCCTGAGACTAGTTTGATGCAGCCCTCCATGCTACTCTATCCTGTGCAAGCTTCTTCATCTCCCAGTACCTACTGCAGCCTACATCCTTCCGAATCTGCTTAGTGTATTCATCCCTTGGTCTCCGTCTACGATTTTTACCCTCAACGCTGCCCTCCAATGCTAAATTTGTGATCCCTTGATGCCTCAGAACATGTCC
The DNA here is from genome assembly GCF_023864345.2 of Schistocerca serialis cubense. Classification (NCBI taxonomy): domain Eukaryota; kingdom Metazoa; phylum Arthropoda; class Insecta; order Orthoptera; family Acrididae; genus Schistocerca; species Schistocerca serialis. The sequence continues at coordinate 49,117,964 of NC_064645.1, forward strand.
TACCAACCGATCCCTTCTTCTAGTCAAGTTGTACCACAAGCTCCTCTTCTCCCCAATTCTATTCATTACCTCCTCATTAATTATGTGATCTACCCATCTAATCTTCAGCATTCTTCTGTAGCACCACATTTCAAAAGCTTCTATTCTCTTCTGGTCCAAACTATTTATCGTCCATGTTTCACTTCCGTACGTGGCTACACTCCATACAAATACTTTCAGAAACGACTTCCTGACATTTAAATCTATACTCGATGTTAACAAATTTCTCTTCTTCAGAATCGCTTTCCTTGGCATTGCTAGTCTACATTTTATATCCTCTCTACTTGGACCATCATCAGTTATTTTGCTCCCCAAATAGCAAATCTCGTTCACTACTTTAAGTGTCTCATTTCATATCTAATTCCCTCAGCATCACCCGACTTAATTCGACTACATTCCATTATCCTCGTTTTGCTTTTGTTGATGTTCATCTTATACCCTCTGTTCAAGACACTGTCCATTCCGTTCAACTGCTCTTCCAAGTCCTTTGCTGTCTCTGACAGAATTTGTAATATTAGTAATTTTCGCCTCACAAACATTAATATACGCTCAATAGTAAACGCCTGATGGCCTAAAGTTATCGAAAAATTGTAAAGTAAAAGAAATGAATCATCGCATAGCAGCGACAGAATCTATTATTCTTTATCTTTGCCCTTCTTGCGCGGTGCCAGTAAATCTCTATGTACATGTATCGATTAATGGTATAAAAAAAAGAATTCTGTTGTTTCAAGACAAATGAGGCTTTTCGCGCCTCACCTTTTACTGATTGTATTCCATGAGAGGCGGACGCAGACTTGCTGCGTTCCACAACTGTATTTTATATTTGATGTGAAAATATTGAGTGAATATGCTAATTGTTATTTTTTTCCAATCACAAAAGATGTAGTTTCTTGTAACTGATATCGAACAGACAGAATCAAGAGGACATTTTGACTGTTATGTATAAAGTATTTAACCACAATGGTCATCTATTGTAATTTAACATGAAAAGGTACGTAGCATTAAAAAAAAAACGTGTGTTAAAGATAAGTGTGCTTATTTTCGTAAATTAACCTTGATGATTCCATCTCCTTATTTAACTGAATGATAATTATTTTTGTGTTACTTCATCAGAAATTACGATCACGCTGATGGGCCGAACGCAGCATGAGGCAGAAGGAACATTATCGTTTTCCTATTATTTCTGAACCAACTCTTTTTAATTGTGTAGTGTTGCATTTCTTTTAAAGTCTATAAATCTTCTGGTCCCTTAGTGTTGATCCGGGTATGACTACATCGCGACTATAAAAATGCACAGAAATGATAATGTTTCTTCCGAGCGATCTCAAATATATATATCAATATGCTGCTCTTATTCAGGTATTTAATGGTCAACGTATGTTATTATAATAGCGTAAGAAATCCCTGATTCTGTTGCCAAGTGGCCCACCAAAATATTCACTTTTTCGACATTAAAAAAAAAGTAACAATTCTTTTTATTTTTGTCCCCCAAGAGCAACGCTTCACTTGGCGCCCGAACAGGGACTTGATCAAAAAATCATTTCATGTATGTGTTTAAAAAATTTTCTTTGCTTGTTCTAATAACTGTTTCATTTTTTCATGTGGATGCAATTCAACCGAGAAAGAGAAGTGGGAAAACCTTTTAATTAATTCAGAAGAACGATTGATGAAATTACCAAAAAAAACGCGAGTATCCAGCTGTATCATTATCAAGACAGCCATAGTAAGTCAAATTTTTATACGCAGTAGCCAAGCTTTCGTAGTGACGTAGCATCTTTCGAGTTGATCAGAACGTAAACCTGTCTTTCCTTGCCTTGAAACAGCTTTATTTCAATTTGTCCATAGTCCATTCCTATGTAGTTAAATTCAGTGAAAGTGTACCATTGTTGTCAGTGCATAAAAAAAAATTGCGATATGGCGGATAACTACGCTCAAAACTGGTAAAACGTGTGATATTTCATTTGTTTGTAATTAGTAGGAACCATCTTGTCTTCTTGGCGTAAATGAACGTCAGTTGTTACCCAGAGTTAAAATTTTATCTTAGGTCCCAGTAAGCCATAGCACTACGTCACAGACAAACGACTGACGGCAGTGACAAACAATATCTGTAGCATTTTGACGTTTGACAAATAATTCATGAACATGGCTGACGGTAAACAGCGGACACAAACAAAACCAGACGACAGCGGTGATGCGAATGGACCTCACTATCCATTACGATCACGCGCGATAGGTACACGAGCGGAGGCAGAAGCAGCCTCGACCGAAGTTTTAGAAGCTGGTCCTAGTGTGCAAACTATTCCCGCTTTTGAAAAAAATGACTTGGCTGCAATGATCGAAGCAATAATGGAACGCAAGTTCGAAAGTCAAAGACAGAGAGAGGCGCAAAGACAGGAACGTGAAAAGCAGGAAAAATTAGATGAAAAGGCCCGCGAAGAAAAAGAGAAGGCCGAAAGACGGCATAATAAAAATCAGGTCCTTACAAATCTGTGCAACTCAGTAAAAGAAGACATAAATTCAGTAAAAACAGAAATAAATTCGGTAAAAACAGACATAAATTCAGTAAAAACAGATCTGCAAACGGAGATAAATGACCTAAATACACGGTTAAATTCGGTAAAGGCCGAACTAAAGGCAGACATAACAGCTGATTTAAATACCCTGTTGGGTAATGTCCAAAGCCAAATCAGCAGTCAGATCACGATCATGAGGCTAGAAATTGACACACAAGTAGAGTCAAAAATAGAGGATATTTCAAAACGGTTAGATGAAAAAATCGAAGCAGCCAAGGGGGAGATAAATTCAAAAGTGATAGAATATCAAAAACAAGCTGCGACCTTAAAAGAAGATTATACTGCAATCTCTGATGAGGTCAAAGGAGTTAAAACCGCAGTAGACACGATCGAGAATGTTGTTGATGATCTTTCGAAACAGATTGAGACTCTTAATGTAGAGGACCAAATAAAGAATACTGTTAAGGCACATGCTGAAGCATTGTCTGATCACTACCAAGAGTGGATTAAAAACAAAGACGGATTCATAGAAAACAAGGTCAAGAACGAACTCAGGGAAACTGTCAAAAACATGACCTTTGAAATATTGGCAGCCCCTGGAAAAACAGGAGACACGGTGATGTCAGAATTAGGCCAGATAAGACGAACGTTAGCTCAAGATTTACCTGAATGGCGTCAACAGATAGTTGATGAAGTTCGTACACTAAAATGTCAAGTTGAAAATTCCCTGCCACCCGTGTCAGGAGACTGGAATAATTCACCACGAAGTAATGAACAACAGCAGGTACATTACCGTTCACCATTTGATAACGCTTAAACTCATAGTTCTATAGAAGCACAAGTTAACCAGACTACCAGCCCATCCACTTTTGTCAGTTTGATGCAGGAGGAAAGCGTGATCAAACATCGTATTTTTCCGACCTTTCACCCACAGAAAAGAGAAATTCATCCTATAGTGTTCCTCCGAAATTTTTCAGGAATTTTCCCGAGTAGCTGGAGTGACCGCCAGCGAATTCAATTTGTTAGTGGATTTATCGTAGGCGATGCTGCCTTATGGGGAACCGAAATGGTCGACTCTTGTAAAAGTTACAAAGAGTTTGAACAGATGTTTTTAGCTAAATTCTGGAGTTCTGGTGTGCAGCAGCGCCTGAGAAAAGAGGTTTACAACGCCGAAGTGTTTAACAGTAAGCGCGGTAGTTTGAGAAGATATTTTGAAAAGTATTTAGCGAAAATCAAGTTCTGGGATTCGCCGATCACCGCCAAAGACGTTATTATGATTCTAAAAACTAAGCTACCGATTGCGATCAGAGAAAAGTTAGTAAACGTGTCTGAGGACGATACGGACACTTTCCTATCTGTGTTAGACTCGTTAGATCTGATTTACGAGGACGCTAGAGTTGATGTTGGCAACGCCCACTTCAGTGCAGGCGGCCAGCACAATACAGAATACGAAGGCAACAATGGTGGCCGAGCGAAAGCGCGTCACAGCGACAGCCAGTACCAACCCCACAACGGTTTCAAAAATAAACACACTACGTACTCCAACAGCAAATACAAAAATAAGTACAATAACGGCCAGAGATACAATCCAATATATAATTCGTCACCACCTCAGTACGAAAATACACATTATAGCACACAGCCCCAGCAATATGGAAACACGCAACCGATCAACGGTAATTATCAAAACGATCAGTCTTACGATTCAAATCGTCAGTGGAAAAGAAATAAATGGCATAATCAAGGTAGAGACCAATGTACACCTTTCAGTAACGGTTACAATCAACACAAGCCACAGCAAAATACCTTTCAGCCACAAAATATACACTTCACGCAACAAGCGAACGGACCTTCGGGAACTCTGAAGCCTAAACGCCCGCATAATACGCAAATTTATTATGCGCAAGCGAATACGCCAGGACAACAAGATCCGTTTCCAACAGAGTTCGTACCACAAAACCAACACCAGTTCCAGACGGAAGAAACATTAAGAAATATAAATCAGCAGGAAAGTAAGCGTCGAGCGGAAAATTAAAAGCAGCACCTTTGAGCCTCCTAGAGGATGCTGCAGGTTTGAATGGGGGCACCCTGTCCCTTAGTCCACACGAAATTAAAGCAATTAGGTATGACAAAGAGACAAACTTACGGGATGATCTAGTAGCAGACACTGAGACGAAAGACAATGATGACGTATGGGACGAACAAGTTCAAGCTTCCATAAGGGTATCAATTGCCAACATACCTGTAACAGCTATTGTAGATACAGGAGCTAATATAAATGTCTTATCTTTATGTTTATTTAAGCAAATATCCTCTGTATGCAAAGTTTTATCACTTCCAATTCAAGGTTGCACCATATCGGGAGCAATTGGTCCACTAACACAACGTGTAAATCTTCAGACTCAGCTTCAAATCCAGATAGAGTCTATTTCAGTAACGTGCATTTTTCTTATTGTTAAAAACCTATCAGTGCCATGTATCCTGAGTATGGAATTCTTGAGGCAGACGAAAGCTAAAATTGACATCGAGTGTGGAATCTGTACTCTAGTAGCGAGCCAGCAACAAGTAACTGTAAATTTGCTAAGAAGTAAGGTGAAGACAAACTTTGGGGTGCTTCAAACAGCAGTACGGCCATGGACTAAAAGACAACAGTACAGTCAGACAGAAGACATGACAGATCCTGAAAGTGTTAATGACGATGAGTATAAAGACCTAATTCCCGGTCAGAATGAATTATACGATAAAGCTAGTGAGTCCATTGAATTATCCAAACAACAGAAGAATGAGCTTTACAATTTGTTAACAGATTACGTTCAAGTATTTTCTAAGAAACCTGGACTAATAAAAGGCTTTGAATATCGAAAGGATGTCCTGCCCCATTCAACCTACTGTAGAACAAGCTATTCCATTCCATATGCGAGACGCGAAGCTGTCAAGTGCGAGATCAAGAAAACGTTACGCTGGAATGTGATAGAAGTATCTCATTCACCTTATTCGAGTCCTTTATTGTCTGTGCTAAAATCAGATGGTAGCGTAAGGCTAGTCCTAGATGCAAGATTAATCAATAAAATTATAGTACCCATAAGAACGAGACCAGAGGCTCTTGAAGAGCATCTGCAGAAGTTTCATGGAGTTAAGTATTTGAGTACCCTTGATTTGAAAAGCAGTTACTGGCAAGTAAAACTTGCGCAGGAGTCTAGGAAGTACACTGCGTTTATATTTGCAGGTAGATCTTACCATTTCAAAGTTGTACCGTTTGGACTAAATGTGAGTTCCGGAATTTTTATTTCTGCCCTTGACTATGTACTAGGTCCTGAACTTTTAGATGAGGTAACAGTCTATGTGGATGACGTTCTTGTAGCATCGAAAAATTGGGAAGATCATGTGGCCCTTCTGCAAAAGATATTTCAACGATTCAGAGAGTATGGTGTTACAGCAAATCTTAAGAAATCCAAGTTTGGAAAAAGTGAAATTAAATTTTTAGGGCACATCATCACCCCTGAAGGAATTAAACCCGACCCGGAAAAATTATCTGCTATAAAAAACTTTCCAACCCCTGTTACAAAAAGGCAACTGAGAGGATTTATCGGTCTTACGTCATTTTTCAGACGTTTTGTTCCCAATCAGGTATTGAACAATCCCGCTCTTCACAACCTTTTAAAAAAGAATTCACATTGGAATTGGACGCCGGAATGCCAAGACGGATTTAAGAAAATTAAAGACAGTCTGGTTAACAGTAACATTCTCCATCATCCTCAGATGGATAAGGAATTTTGTATTACTGCAGACGCTTCCTTTGTTGGTATCGGCGCTTGTCTTTTCCAGATTCAATTAGTAAATGGACACGAGCAAATCCAAGTGATTAGCTTTGCGAGTCGAGTGTTATCAGAGTGTGAGAAGTCTTATTCGGTTACGGAGTTGGAGGCACTTGCCGTAATATGGGCTTTTAGGCGATTTAACTATTATATCTATGGAAGAAAAATTAAAGTCTATTCAGACCATCAAGCCTTATCATTCCTCCTTACATGCAAGTTGCAACACCCTCGTCTTACTCGATGGTGCTTATTCCTGCAGGAATATGACTTTGACATTGTATATATAAAAGGTAAAGATAATGTTATAGCAGACGCACTTTCTCGCTCACCTGAGGGCTTACTAGAAACCAGCGAACTGGTGGAACAAATGTCTAATTATAAAGTTTTGTTAATGAAAGATCCAATTCACAGAAAGTATTTTCTTCAGTTATGTAGGCAGATTCAGATTCTTCAAAATACAGATCCAAAATGGAAAAAGGTTATACAAATTCTTCACGAAAATCCAGCCCACAAGTTGTCCAAGTTTTATAAAGTTCATAACCAAGTGCTATTTCATAAGACGTCTGAGTCATCTGAGAGGTGGTGTGTTTGCATCCCTCGAAATTTCATTGAACATCTTCTGTGGTACACTCACATTTCATGGGGTCACTACGGACCAGAAAAATGTAAAAGAAAAATCTCGACTTACTGTTATGTTCCGAATCTACACCAGAGAATTCATAAATTATTGAGAAACTGTGTCATCTGTCAAAAGGCAAAATCCTTAAACATTTCCACTTCAGTTCCACTAAATCCAATAGTTGCTGAAAGGCCAAACCAGCTTCTTAGTATTGATTTAGCAGGTCCACTACCCACCGGTAGGGGAGGCGCTAAATACTTAGTAGCAATCCTGGACAATTTTTCTAAGCACATAAGACTGTACGCAGTAAAATCTTCTTGTGCAAATCCAATAATTCGTCGCATTGAAAATGATTATTTCCCACGATTCGGGGTTCCAGAATCAATTTTGTCTGATAATGCTTCAAATTTCACATCACGCCCGTGGCGTGCATTTCTTGCTCGCCATGGAATCAAACAAATTTTGATATCCCTGTTTCGACCGCAATCGAATCCGACAGAAAGAATCTTCAAAGAATTTAACAGATTTATAAGGACGTACATTCCGAATAAGCAATCTAAGTGGGTAGACTTCGTAACACCATTCGAACAGATTGTAAACCACCTTCCTCATCTGTCGACCGGATTCACGCCACATGAGTTAATGTCAAGATCAAAAGAGAGGAATGAATGGATAGACCCCCTTCCAAAGTTACAAGACAACGAATTGGACCTAGACGCAAAAATCAGGCAAGCTCTCATATCATTGACAACGTATGCTAACCTCCGAAAAAAGGCATTTGATAAGAAGATAAACAGAGTTATAGATTTCAAAGAAGGAGAAAAGGTATTAGTCAGGACTCACTTTAAACCATCCCTGTTGTTAAAGAAGAATCGTAAGTGGCAACACATTTATGAAGGTCCCTTTGTGATAATGAGGAAACCACACATTGGTAGCTATTTGTTATCTGACCCTGCCACGAATAAAATCAAAGGATTGTTCCACCATCAAGATTTAAGAAAATTTTATAACGCCAGGAATTAAGTTAATTTAAGCTGTAAGAAAATTCTAAGGTATTGGAGATCAGGATTAACCAATGGATAACAAGAACGGAACTGAACTGACTACGGACGTTAACCGGTGCTGAAAGGAAACCTTATGTATCAAAACAACGTGTCTGGAAAATAAAATACAGAATAAGTTGTAGACAAGTATTTACATGAATAATCTTTATGTAAACAGGAGGACATGTCCTAGAGGCGATTTTCAATTTTAGTTATAAGTTAGCATGTAAGGAAAATGATGTACTCGAGAGGTATTAATTAGCCCCGAGGTACTAAAATGAGGAAAGAGGAAGGAGCGAATAATGCACTTCTCTCGCTAAATAGTAATTTGAGAATGAGCAGGAAGGAGCGAATAATGCACTTCTCTCACTAAATAGTAATATGAAAATGATGATTATATGTGCTTAGTATTAGTAAGTGAAATTTAATCGAGGACAAATTAATGACCTGTTTTAAAAGGAAATACTTAAACGTCCAGACAAAAGAGGTGACATAAATAAGGCACCACCTGTTAGCGTAAAACAGTCGGTAGATTTAACTTGTAAATTCCAGCACAGTGCTGTGCCAGCGATAAAATAACATCTCTTTGAAGTGAACAGATACCTAGGATTAAGCATGAACAGATTGATGACGCAGTGCAATTGTTCTAAAAAGGCCTGACGTTAACCTTAAGTAAAAGCGTGATGGAATAAAAAGGAAGTTTATTATATAACGCAAAGTAAGATGAGTCCAGACTATAAACAAGCTGAGTAAAAGAACATATGAGTAACATGGTTTATTATGCCAACTTCACGGTACTATTGAGCATTAGCGATACTGCAAATTCACAAGCTAGCAGCACATAGAATAAGGATCTCGCCCAAGCTTCACAGGTAGCGATAGCAGCAAACAACAACACTCTAGTGAGAGGCTTATATATACAAATGATAATTAATACCCAAATGCGTAATGCATAAACTTGACTTAGTCTAAGAAATGAGCAAAGAGTAGTAAGAAAGCTGCAGCAAGATACATATTAGATATACATGCTTGAAGTGATAGATTTTATTTTAAGTGTGCACTGCAATATTTATTGTTTTCTCTGTGATTATGTGATTATTGAATCCCTTTCCTAAGTGCAAATCCTTTAAGATCCTTGATCCTATCCACTCCTCAGGATCAACTTGTAAAGATGCACGTGTGCTTAGGAAGTGAGGCACTACATATAAAAATGAGTAGGTTCGCGACGCGCATATTGCTTTTGTAATGCGCAAGGTAATTTAAATTTTCGACCTGGTTGAGGAGTAATTTAGATTCTGTCGACGATCCGCGAGTAGGCCCGCTTTTCCCACCTTTCTTTTTTCGACTGTTTGTATTTCTACACGAAACTCAGAGGCGGAATTGCTATTTTCAAATCTGTCCTCGAACTTTCTTTAAAGACAAGCACATACGAGAAAAACTTTTGACACTAAATAAGACGAGCACTAAAAAGGAAAAAAAAAAAAAAAAAAAAAGTATTGGTCCTACAAAATGAATAAGCAAGCGTGATAAAGATTACTATGAATGAAATTAATTTGTAAAGGAGATTGGAATGGATTTGGTCAAAGAAAAAGTACTTATATAAAAAAAAGACTAATTAAGAAACAATTGCTTTGATTCAAAGTGGTCAATTAGATTATTTATCGATTTAAATGAACTCTTGTAAATATTAGTAAGTAAATCAACTTGTAAACACCGTGTGATGTTATGACGCGAGAATTTCTTTTAGTACACCGTTCACGCAGACGCTCACCACAGTGCAAGTGAAGTTTTAAAGTTCGACGGTTTTCAGTGGCAGTATTATACTGCACCATATGTGTGAACAATTTTGTTGATGTGTGTAATAATCAGTGTCATTCCACACATGCAGTTGCAGCGGTAGCTACCACTTACCTGTGAATCCGTAACTGGATAGTGGACAGGAAGTGATGTGAGGCAGTTTCGGTGGCAGAAGCTCCCTCCAGCAATCTAAAAAGCACAAAGCCACGATACGCCGAACAAAAGCGACGCACGGCACCTCAAGCGCGAAATCAACGCTCTGCAAGAAAGCTCCGGTCACGTGCGCACGCACAGACTGAATTTCAAGATTGCTCGCAACAGTGGAGGCGGACAGCCACCACGTGACGAAATAATGTAAACGTTCAACCGACAACACAGTTGCTGTGCGCTACATTCTGTAGCAAAAACATTCACACCCAGTACTGAAAACATTTTGTATGTATCATAAACCTTCCGAGAGACTCTAAAATAGAGAAGTTAACGTAATTATTATAATGACTGATTGTACACAGAGACAAGTCACAAGGTCACCTCTGAACACTGTTGAAATGTAAACTTTGACGAGAGGTCACGATACGAATGAAAATAAGCACACGAAAATACGTCAAAGGATCCGATCCTTCCTATATCCCATCCCACATGTATATAAAATTAGTTTTGTAAGCTATTCTAATATAAGACATTTTATCTGTTTCATATGGGAAATAATTCGGAGAGCCACACTCGAGCCCTGAAAGTGAAAGATATGGACTTCCTTTTCGAAGCCATCACCAGTGGCCGCTCTACAATCCAAGTCTATCATAAATAGTGTATGTGCGACGAAAATAAATGTATAATTAAATGCGACGACGGACAAGGCAATCAATCGACAAGACGATGACAATATAATGAATACTGTCAAAACTGAAAGTTGTGTACCAGTTGTGATAGTCAAATTACTTTTGCAACGATGAAAAATGAAGTGTGACTCTATTTCCTTATAAATCTTGTAAATATGTGTACTTATAGCCTTAATTTTAAGAATCATCAAGATAGACTGAATCCATACAAACACTGATAGACATACAGAACAAATTCACAATGATCCACCGTCAGTAATTACAAATTGAAACGTTAATTCTTTTATTATGGAATGAATATAAAATGAAACTTTTAATAACCTGTATGTTACACTCGAAAATTACAAATATTCCAATGTGGATGAGGATGAAAGTAATACCTTCGGTATTCCTTCCCTCCTCATGGGAGGCAGTGTAATATTAGTAATTTTCGCCTCACAAACATTAATATACGCTCAATAGTAAACGCCTGATGGCCTAAAGTTATCGAAAAATTGTAAAGTAAAAGAAATGAATCATCGCATAGCAGCGACAGAATCTATTATTCTTTATCTTTGCCCTTCTTGCGCGGTGCCAGTAAATCTCTATGTACATGTATCGATTAATGGTATAAAAAAAAGAATTCTGTTGTTTCAAGACAAATGAGGCTTTTCGCGCCTCACCTTTTACTGATTGTATTCCATGAGAGGCGGACGCAGACTTGCTGCGTTCCACAACTGTATTTTATATTTGATGTGAAAATATTGAGTGAATATGCTAATTGTTATTTTTTTCCAATCACAAAAGATGTAGTTTCTTGTAACTGATATCGAACAGACAGAATCAAGAGGACATTTTGACTGTTATGTATAAAGTATTTAACCACAATGGTCATCTATTGTAATTTAACATGAAAAGGTACGTAGCATTAAAAAAAAAACGTGTGTTAAAGATAAGTGTGCTTATTTTCGTAAATTAACCTTGATGATTCCATCTCCTTATTTAACTGAATGATAATTATTTTTGTGTTACTTCATCAGAAATTACGATCACGCTGATGGGCCGAACGCAGCATGAGGCAGAAGGAACATTATCGTTTTCCTATTATTTCTGAACCAACTCTTTTTAATTGTGTAGTGTTGCATTTCTTTTAAAGTCTATAAATCTTCTGGTCCCTTAGTGTTGATCCGGGTATGACTACATCGCGACTATAAAAATGCACAGAAATGATAATGTTTCTTCCGAGCGATCTCAAATATATATATCAATATGCTGCTCTTATTCAGGTATTTAATGGTCAACGTATGTTATTATAATAGCGTAAGAAATCCCTGATTCTGTTGCCAAGTGGCCCACCAAAATATTCACTTTTTCGACATTAAAAAAAAAGTAACAATTCTTTTTATTTTTGTCCCCCAAGAGCAACGCTACAAATTACAATGTCATCAGAGAACCTCAAAGTTTTTATTTCTTCTCCATGGATTTTAATACCTACTCCGAACTTCTCTTTTGTTTCCTTTATTGCTTGCTCAATATACAGATTGAATAACATTGGGGATAGGCTACAGCCCCGTGTCACTCCCTTCCCAACCACTGCTTCCCTTTCATACCCCTCGACTCTTATAACTGCCATCTGCTTTCTGTACAAATTGTAAATATCCTTTCGCTCCCCGTATTTTACCCCTGCCACCATCATAATTTGAAAGAGAGTATTCCAATCAACATTGTCAAAAGCTTTCTCTAAGTCTACAATAGCTAGAAACATATGTTTGTCTTTCCTTAATCTTTCTTCCAAGATAAGTTCAGATGGTTTAAATGGCTCTGAGCACTATGGGACTTAACATCTCTGGTCATCAGCCCCCTAGAACTTAGAACTACTTAAACCTAACTAACCTAAGGACATCACACACATCCATGCCCGAGGCAGGATTCGAACCTGCGACCGTAGCAGTCGCGCGGTTCCGGACTGAGCGCCTGAACCGCTAGACCACCGCGGCTGGCGAAGATACGTCGTAGGGTCAGTATTCCCTCACGTGTTCCAACATTTCTACGGAATACAAATTGATCTTCCCCGAGGTTGGCTTCTATCAGTTTTTCCATTCGTCTGTAATAAATTTGCGTTAGTATTTTGCAGCTGTGGCTTATTAAACTGATAGTTCGGTAACTTTCACATCTGTCAACACCTGCTTTCTTTGGGATTGGAATTATTATATTCTTCTTGAAGTCGGAGGGTATTTCGCCTGTCTCATACATCTTGCTCACCAGATGGTAGAGTTTTGTCAGGACTGGCTCTCCCAAGGCTGTCAGTGGTTCTAATGGAATGTTGTCTACTCCGGGGGCCTTGTTTCGACTCAGGTCTTTCAGTGCTCTGTCAAACTCTTCACGCAGTATCATATCTCCCATTTCATTTTCATCTACATCCTCAAGTACATCGCCCTTGTGTAGACCCTCTATATACTCCTTCCACCTTTCTGCTTTCCCTTCTTTGCTTAGAACTGGGTTTCCACCAAAGCTCTTGATATTCATGCAAGTGGTTCTCCTTTCTCCAATGGTCTCTTTAATTTTCCTGTAGGCAGTATCTATCTTACCCCTAGTGAGATACGCCTTTACATCGTTACATTTGTCCTCTAGCCATACCTGCTTAGCCATTTTGCACTTCCTGTCGGTCTCATTTTTGAGACGTTTGTATTTCTTTTTGCCTGCTTCATTTACTGCATTTTTATATTTTCTCCTTTCATCAATTAAATTTAATATTTCTTCTGTTACCCAAGGGTTTCTACCAGCCCTCGTCTTTTTACCTATTTAATCCTCCGCTGCCTTCACTATTTCATCCCTCAAAGCTATCCATTTTTCTTCTACTGTATTTCTTTCCCCCATTCCTGTCAATTGTTCCCTTATGCTCTCCCTGAAACTCTGGACAACCTCTGGTTCTTTCAGTTTATCCAGGTCCCATCTCCTCAAATTTCCACCTTTTTCTAGTTTCTTCAGTTTTAATCTACAGTTCATAACCAATAGATTGTCGTCAGAGTCCACATCTGCCCCTGGAAATGTCTTACAATTTAAAACCTGGTTCCTAAATCTCTGTCTTACCATTATATAATCTATCTGATACCTTTTAGTATCTCCAGAGTTCTTCCATGTATACAACCTTCTTTCATGATTCTTGAACCAAGTGTTAGATATGATTAAGTTATGCTCTGCACAAAATTCTACCAGGCGGCTTCCTCTTTCATTTCTCTCCCCCAATCCATATTCACCTACTATGTTTCCTTCTCTCCCTTTCCCTACTCTCGAATTTCAGTCACCCATGACTATTAAATTTTCGTCTCGCTTCACTACCTGAATAATTTCTTTTATCTCATCATACATTTCATCAATTTCTTCATCATCTGCAGAGCCAATTGGCATATAAACTTGTACTACTGTAGTAGGCGTGGGCTTCGTGTCTATCTTGGCCACAATAATGCGTTCATAATAATGTTTGTAGCAGCTTACCCATACTCCTATTTTTTATTCATTATTAAACCTACTCCTGCATTACCCCTATTTGATTTTGTATTTATAACCCTGTATTCACCTGACCAAAAGTCTTGTTCCTCCTGCCACCGAACTTCACTAATTCCCACTACATCTAACTTTAACCTATCCATTTCCATTTTTAAATATTCTAACCTAACTGCCCGATTAAGGGATCTGACATTCCACGCTCCGATCCTTAGAACACCAGTTTTCTTTCTCCTGATAACGACGTCCTCCTGAGTAGTCCCCACCCGAAGATCCGAATGGGGGACTATTTTACCTCCGGAATATTTTACCCAATAGGACGCCATCATCATTTAATCATACAGTAAAGCTGCATGCCCTCGGGAAAAATTACGGTTGTAGTTTCCCCTTGCTTTCAGCCGTTCGCAGTACCAGAACAGCAAGGCCATTTTGGTTAGTGTTACAAGGCCAGATCAGTCAATTATCCAGACTGTTACCCCTGCAACTACTGAAAAGGCTATGCCTTTCTTCAGGAACCACACGTTTGTCTGGCCTTTCAACAGATACCCCTCCGCTGTGGTTGCACCTACGGTACGGCTATCTGTATCGTTGAGGCACGCAATCCTCCCCACCAACGACAAGGTCCATGGTTCATATGTATCCATATCCGTACAAAATTACTCATTTTCAGGACTTGCTTCATGCTGGCGTGTAGTTAGATAAACGTTTGCTCGGCCTTTTCTTAACATGCAACTCACCTCAGAGTCCCACCAGCTCCCCTAACCAAACCAAAGTCACTCAAACCCATCCATTTCTGCCGAGTGATATTTTTCCGGAAGTCACACTGTAAATCACTGGTCTCATTTATTCTACACACCAACGTGACTAGTCGTTTTGTTGCCACACCCCCGATCAATTTTAGAAATTCTGACAGTATGTTATCCGTCCCTTCTCCATTATGTGACCGCAACTCATCGAAAACTCTCTTAAATTCTTACTCTAATGCTGATTCTCCATGCCCTTCCCCGTCGACTTCCGTTACTTACTTTTTCCATGATGTCATCAGGCAAGTTCTCCCCCTCACAGAGGCCTTCAATATATTTTTTCCACGCATCCGTTCTCCCGTATTCATTTAGTAGAGGAATTTCCATTTCACTCTTAATGTTAACGCCTTCGTTTTACTTTTCTATGTGCTGAGTCAGTCCTTTCGACAGTAATTTATTGTCCGATTGCTTCATATTTTTCATGTAGTCATTTCGTCTTTGCTTCCCTGGATATCCTATTTAGTTCCTAAGTGTTTTGCACTTCTGTATTCCTTAACTTGCCTGAACATTTTTGTAGTTCCTTCTTTCGTCGGCCAGCTGAAGTATTTCCTCTGTTAGACATGGTTTTTTTTTTGCAGCTACCTTTCGTGTACTTACGTTTTTCTTTCGAACTGCCATTTCTAGAGACCCTCATTTCTCTTCATCTGAACTGCCTACTGACTAATATGTTTTTCGCAGTATCTATAGCTTCAGAGAACTCAAAGCCTATCTTTTCATTCCTTAGTACTTCCGTAACCACTATCTTAGGCACTGAATGTTTCTAAATAGACTCTTGATCTTCAGTCAACTCTCCATCAATACCAAATTGCGGTTTGAATCTATATCTGCTCCTGGGTAAGCCCTACAATTCAATATCTGATTTCGGAAGTTATGCCTTACAAAAATGTAAGTCAGCTGGATTCGCCCTCTATTTCCTGGCCTATTACAGGTATGCCTCCTCCTCTTGTGAGTTTTGAAGACAATATTCGCTATTAGCACCTAAAAATGTATTGCAAAACTCCGTTAGTCTTTCTCCTCTGTTATTCCTACTACCTAGCTCGTATTCTCTCCTAAACCCTTCTTCTAATCAGTCTCCCACAGTCTCATTGCAATCTCTGGCTGTGAAAGATGTTGTGTTCAGGGCTCCCATTACGAATGTAGCTCAACTGAAGGCACAAATTGCCCAGCGCATTTTCAACGTGACCCCTGACATACTCCGATCTGTTCTGGAACATGTTTTTTCTCAATCTCAACTTGTGCAGATAACGTTGGGCAGCATGTTGAACGTATCTTGGAACAGTCTCGCGACAGGTAAAAGCCCATTGTTTGTTGCTTTTCATGGAATTTCTGGGCTCACAACAGTGAAAAACAGATTTTTCCCCTTCTGATGATGTCCGCAGTTCCTGGTCTAGTGGCTAGCGTTGCTGCCTCTGGATCACGGGGTCCCGGTTTCGATTACCGGTTCCCAAGGTTTACTTCCGCCAGTACCTCCCTCCCACATTCCAAACGTCGCAGCAGTTGCCCAGCACTGTCACTCCTGGAAGACGGGATATTCAGAGATAGGCGCTAACTAAAGCCTAGAAACTGACAACAGTAACAAACAGATGCCTCAAAAGCTATGTAACTGCAACAAAGTCGTGAAAATGTGTAAAAGAAAACAATGTGTAGAATGCAAAAGTTCAAAATTTCATCATTACAAAATATTAATTGGGACAGAACACACATACGCAACCTAGACATTGAATTGAGGATTAATAAAGGAAAATAAATGTATATCGAAAATGTTATGAAGGAGTATGATAGACAGCAAAAACATTTAAAGCAACAAGCAATAGAGATGAATTGTTACAGCGTAGAAAATGTATATCGAAAATGTTATGAAGGAGTATGATAGACAGCAAAAACATTTAAAGCAACAAGCAATAGAGATGAATTGTTACAGCGTAGAAAAGGCCACGCTGGCTCTTGGTGTTAGGTTCCTATTCGACCTAAGAACATAGGGTAGAAATATGTTTCTTCAGCCCGGACCTGCGGCCATTTTTATAGGCGTTCTGACATCGGTTTTGCTGTGGCTTTTTTACAGTATAATAAGCAACGTTTGATCGACGACCCGGAGCTGGCGTTCAGGAAAAATGGGTGAATCGATTAGTTCCATTCGCAAAAGATTGTAATTGGGCTGAAATTAAAGCTCAGTTAATGATACCATTTGTATGTGAACCATTCGGATTTTATGAGGAAAAACAGTCGCCCTTAAATGACTGCTGACTGGAGTGAGACTGATGGTTCAAATTTGGTCTACTCATGTGTCGGACCTTCGTCTAAAAGTTTCAACAGTTTCAAAACAATCTTGCTTCGTTTGGAATTTAGCGTACAAGAAACACCTTTTCTTGTGGGGTTTCTGAAGCGCGTCACTTCTATACTTGAAACTGATACAAAACGGCTCAAACACTACACGAATGTAGATAGATAGAGTCAAAACAATTTTGTTTTAATCCAATAATGTTGATCCGTTATCGAGATAAGATGTTTTAAATTCGAGGGTATTGTAGCACATAAGATTCGTACTTGCTCGAATCGAATGCGCGTAAACGGTTTCAAGTAAATCAAACAAATACAAAACGCCTTACTACGGTAAAATTGAAAACTTGCTTTCAAAAATTTAGATAGAGTTGGATTTTATGTGCAAAATACACATTTCTGTGAGCCTTTCTAAGCACGCCACGCAACTTCTATGTTCCCAAATTGCGCGAATCGGTTCAAATGTTGTAAGAAGTTAGACAAAATCGTGTAATTAATGGCTTCCTATTGTTTTGTGAAAGCTTTATCCCTTGCCACGATATAGCGGTCTAAGTTTGCACGGTCTAAGTTTGCACATAGATGCAAGTACGGTTTTATGTGAATAGCACAAGCTGAGACCGTTAAAGGTGACAGAGGTGATATTAATAAATTCAGTCCTACTGTAAATGTAAGAAACGTTTGTCGAAATCTTTTATCATTCGTCTTTTACTTGTGCAAATTCATGCGTTTTCACGTGAAATTCTATTTCGTAGAAATGCATTTCATTTTTAGCTGTGCGACCGCTACGGTCGCAGGTTCGAACCCTGCCTCGGGGATGGATGTGTGTGATGTCCTTAGGTTAGTTAGGTTTAAGTAGTTCTAAGTTCTAGAGGACTGATTACCTCAGATCTGAAGTCCCATAGTGCTCAGAGCCATTTGAACTATAATTAAAGTAACGTTTATTACAGTTGATTATCATTTCCTTGTTAATGCGTTTACATTTTATTCGCCAGTGGCTTATAATCTCGAAAAATCTTTGGACATCAAAATAAAGCATGTAACAAATCCTAATTATGCCCAGCCCTGTATAAAATGATATATTGTTTGCTAGGACATTTAAAGCTTTGTCGACGACCACTCAGACAGTTTAACTAACCTACGAATTGTTACAAAAATAAGTGTCAGAAAAGAGGTCACCTTACTTCTAACCAGTAGATAAGGTTTTTCTGTGTTTTCTTAAACACTAACGTGCTGTCCTACAGAAAATTTATTTTCGGACACAACACGCTTAATTCCGTCATTTTTCGTACAGGATTGAAAAGTTGATAGTATTTTGTCGTGCATAGGATGCTTCGCTGTTCGTCTGTTTATTTCAGCCAATCATATTCACTGTTAATTCTGTGTGGTTGTAGCAACATTTCGTGCCAAGATTAATTATGTGAAATTTTCTGGCGATGGATTTTTAATGTTCAATTTTTGTTATTATTGCAAGATCCGGGCAATCACAGAGCATCGGATTATTGGTAACTGGGAACTCCAATCTTAGACGTGTTATTAGAGACATGACTGGCGAGGAGGGGAAGAAAGCCGGTGTGCACTCCGTATGCATACTGGGCGGAGTCATTCCAGAAATGGATCGGGTCCTTCCGGATGCCGTGAAGAAGAAAGAGGTTAAAGTGAACTGCAGGTGGTGGCTCAAGTCGGTAGCATTGATGTATGTCGCTTTGGATCGAAAGAAATTCTCTCTGGTTTCGAGCGGCTAACACAGTGGCAAAAGCCGCTAGTCCTGGTGGCGAGATGAAAGGAGAGCGCAGCGTTTGCAGCATAGTCGACAGGACCGATGGCGGACCTCTGGTAGAGAACCGAGTGGAGGGTCCAAATCAGAGGCTCAAACAGTACTGTGACAGTGTAGGCTGCAGATTCCTCGATTTGCGCCATAGGGTGCTTGGGTTTCGTGCTTCGTTGAATAGGTCAGGAGCCCACTACACACATGATGCGGCATTACCAGGTAGGAGGTGCTGTGTGGCGTGGACTGGGCGGTTTTTAGGGTTACAGAGTCTCGGGGAAAGACAAAAAGGGGTTCTGTCTCAAAACGTGCGAGATGAACGTAGGTCTAGGAATCATCGGTTTAACAGTTGTAAATTGTTGTAACTGCGTTGGCAAAGTACCAGAGCTTCAAGTGGTAATAGAAAACACTGATGCTCAAATCGTCATAGGCACTGAAAGCTGGCTGAAGTCGAAGATAAGTTCACCCGTAATATTTGCAAAGAATCTAACGGTATTCCGAAAGGATAAGGTAAACACAGTCAGCGTTGTCTTGTTTGTTGCTTTTAGAAGTAGTTCATCTTCTAGCGAAATTTAAGTAGGTAGTTCCTGCGAGTTAGTATGGGTGGATGTCATTCGTAGCAACTGGAATAAAGTAATAACTGGATCCTTTTATAGATCTCCCAACTGAAATAATACAATTACTGAAACGTTCAAAGAAAACTTCAGACTAATTTTAAACACGTACCCGACTCATACAGTTATAGTTGGTGATGACTTTAATGTACAATGGATATGTTGTCGAATATACATGTTTAAATCCGGAGGTTGCATAAAACATCATCGGAAGCTGTGATAAACGCATTCGCTGAAAATTATTTCGAGCATTTAATTCATGAGCCCATGCCAATAGCAAACGGACGAGAAAACATTGTTGAGCTCTTAGCAAGAAATAATCCTGCGCTAATAACGACCATCAAAGCGGATACAGGTTTTAGTTTAGACAGGGTTGTCGTAGCGAGACTAAATACCTTAACTTAAAAATCCACCAAAAATAAACTAAAAATACCTCTAGTCATGAAAGGTGATAAAATTCGCTTGACGCATTCCTAAGGAGCAATTTCCACTCACTCCAAATTAACAATGCAAGTGTAGACCGGAGTTCAAAGAAATAGTTTCGTCAGCAATTGAGAGATTTATGCCAAATAAATTAACAAACGACCGAACTAATCCCCTTGCTACTCAAAAAGGGTCAGAACACTGCTGCAGAAGCAATGAAAGAAGCGCACCAGATTTAAACGAACGCGAAGACTCCAAGATTGGCGATCTTCTACAGAAGCTCGAAGTTTAATGTGGAATTCAGAACGAAACGCTAGTAACAGTTTCCACAACGAAAATTCAAGGAGATTTTGGACGTATGTAAAGTATGGTAGCGGCAAGAGACAATCAGTGCTTTCTCTGCACGATAGCAATGGAGATACTATCAATTACGGTCTTGCTGAAGCAGAATTACTAAACACAGAGTTCCTAAATTCCTTCATCAAAGAAGACTAAGCAAGTATTCCAGAATTCGAATCAAAAACAGCTGCCACCATGAATAACTGACAAGTAGCCGGCCGCTGTGACCGAGCGGTTCTAGGCACTTCAGTCTGGAACCGCGCGACCGCAACGGTCGCAGGTTCGAATCCTTCCTCGGGCATGGATGTGAGTGATGTCCTTAGGTTAGTTAGGTTTAAGTAGTTCTAAGTTCTAGGGGACTGATGACCTCAGATGTTAAGTCCCATAGTGCTCAGAGCCATTTATTCTTGAGTACTGCTCGAGCGTTTGAGATCCCTATCAGGTCGGATTGAGGAAGGAGATAGAAGCAATTCAGAGGCGGGCTGCTAGATTTGTTACTGGTAGGTTTGATCATCACGCACACAAGAAGACCACATTTACAAGCCTGCCTTTCCTAGGAAAGATTTCTCACCAAATTGCCAACCTCTTCAAGACATACAACATAAAAATAAGTTTCAACAACAAAATACAAAATAAAATCATACACAGCACCAAAAACACTATACAACAGTATCAGAATTCAGGTGTGTACAAGTTCATTTGCAACTCATGTCCAAGCTTCTACATTGGACAAACTGGTAGAAGCTCCACAACAAGATTTAAAGAACGCATTGATGCACTCCGTCTCAACAACCTGAACAAGTCCAGCTTTACCTCACATCTTGCCCAACACAATCATTCTGCAGACAACATAGAAGAGAATCTCCAAATACTCCATTTTGCCAACAAAGGCACAATACTTGACCTTCTTGAAGAAATTGAAATATTTATCTACACAAATACAGCTCCTGACTACCTACTCAATGATCAAACTGAACTGAGAAACAAATTTTTCCTTCAGAACTTTGAAGATCTGCTAGTTCAAAACAAGTAACCACTCAACGAACCCTACACCACCTCTCCACCCCCCCCCCCTCCCCTCCAACGACCTCCCCCTCCCCCTCCTCACATCCTAACTAGACCGGTGCCAATGTAATATACTACCACAGGATAAAACCTGTACTATACTTCTAAAAGTTAAAGCCCTCTACTGCTAACATAAATCAGTACTTTTATACATATTAGTTCCAGCTGGAACAAACAGAAGCTGCCTTTACCAATATTCCAGATCACTTTAATGTTAGAATAAAAATAAGTCAACAGTTAAAGAATTTTTATTCGTGGTTTTTAAATATAAAGTGTACAGCCATACAACCAACTTTAGTCCATTACAACCACTATAAGTTTTATACATATACCTTTAGGTAAAATAAACAGAATCTAGTCTTGCTAATACCCCAGACCATGTTAACATAACAACAGAAATAAGTCATCAGTTCATCTGAAGGTTACTTATTAATTTAAATTTAAATATAAAGGTCCTAGTCTAACAGACAGCTGCATCTAACTGCAGATACAGTAACTCTGTAGCATTGATTCATGGATATCCATGTTAATGCCAATCACATAAAAAAAAACGCTATAAACTGCCTGTATTATACGTAATATACAAATAGAAATGAGATATCAGATCACCTGAAATTTGTTCTTGTAGTAGTTTATTTATTTATTTTATTTTGTGCTCTCATGTTATTGCCAGTGTGATTAAAATATTTGCCCTTATATCGACCTTAATACATGCAAAGAAGAACAAATTACATCTGTGTCCAAAGTAGGCCTATGCCAGATCTTCCTGTCAAGATCTTTGTTACAAGCAACAGTTGTAGAGCGCATGCTGGATGCTGGAAAAGGTTCGCTGTCTGAGTGTAATTAATAAACTTTGTGTGGAAGTGTGTGTAGTGATACAACAAGTGGACATCAAAATGGAGGCAGACACATGAGAACTAACCGGAAATGCTGCCTATACTGTCGCAGTAAGTAAAAAACTAAATTTACACCCATATCGACAGATAAGCTATAGTCATGGCGATACATTAAAGTGTGTTCCATCTTTTTGTCATAGACCCAGCACCCAGCATTGTGCTAGCAATAATGATGAAACTTCCTGAAACCAACTAAAGATGAACCTGAAAAGGTTCGAAAATCGGTTCATGGAATAAAGTATAATTATTCAAAAAAGTGACTGGTTGCAGTTTTATATGACTTATTTACATTCAATGTACAGTCACGGTTCTAAAATATCCTTAATGGATAAGCATAATCCGAAAATCTTTTATTCTTAAAGTGAAGGCTATAGAAACACTGCTCCATGTACTACATGGTTGCTTGGTGTAGCAGAGAGAAACAGATTGACAGAGGAAAGAAAAAATTGATGCAATCGACAATGTATGAGCTGGAAAAATTAAAAATGGAAAATTGAGATCGCGGGTGAGAAGGCCTGACTGTTTATAGATTGACCTGCTGTTACGACAAAGGTAATCTGGTATATACGCATTGAAGTGGCTAACATTTCAAGGGTGTCGGGATAAAGGTGCGACAGCAAATGCCGTTTACGTTCAGATAACTGACAGGCTAAGTTTGTTGTGAGGCGTGGGTCGCACGTAGGGGCATTGACCTCTGGTGTTCCCTGAATCTGTACAGTGGCTTCTGGGAGCCACCTGTTGCCAGGTGATGCCACGCACAGATTTTCTACTTATCGTTTGACTCGCCCCGGAGCTCACTAATTTACGAGATTTGTGCGTCTAGCCACCTAGAAAACTGAGGTGACATGCGCAGTGTCTTATTTTTAGATGTAGTGTTAGAAATATATATAATGTTGAACTGCTGAATATGAAGTGATCAACTTTTCTCCAGCGACTTAAAAGCAGTACATAAATAAAAAATTCAGATTTATTAAAGTGTCGCTTGCTTCTTACTTGCCGCGCCGAGTATCCGGGCCGTCTGAGCGCGTCTTGTCACGGTCCGCGCGACTCCCCCCGTCCGAGGTTCGAGTCCTCCCTCAGGCATGGGTGTGCGTGTTGTCCTTAGCGTGAGTCAGTTTAAGTTAGATTAAGTAGTGTGTAAGCCTAGGGACCGATGAGCTCAGCAGTTTGGTCCCATAATCCTTACCACAAATTTCCAAATTCCACCGTGCGGTGAGTGGCGGACCGTCCCTGTACCACCCCTTGTCATTTCCTTTCCTGTTAAACTCGCAAATAGAGCGAGTCAAAATTAATATCTACCTGCGTCCATAAGAGCCCTGATTTCTTGTATCTTATTTCAGTGGTCCATAGACAAAATGGATATCACCGGCAGTAGAACCGTTGTGGGGTCAGCTTCAGACTCCAGTCTTCTATTTTTCTCAATAACGTTCCTAGAAACGAACGTCGCCTTCCCTCCAGGGATTCCATTTTAGATTTCCGAAGCATCCCCGTAGCTCCTGCGTGTTGTTCGAACCCACTGGTAACATGGGGCGCAGCCCGCCTCTGAACTGCTTGGATGTCTGACTTTAATCCCACGTGGTAAGGATCCCAAACAATCGAGCGGTATTGAAGAATAGGTTGCACTAGTGTCCTATGTGCGGTCCTGTTTAGAGACGAATCACAGTTCCCCAAGAGTCTTCCCATAAACAGCAGCCGTCCGATCACCTTTCCTACCACAATCCGCACACCTTCGCTCCTAGTCATATCGCTTTGTAGCATTACCCCCACACATTTAAACGGCGTCTCTGTGACCTGGGACACTACCAATGCTGTATCCCAACATGAAGGGTTTGTTTTTCATACTCAACTGCATTGCCTTCGATTGTTCTACGTTTACAGACAGCTACTATTCATCACACCAACTAGAAAATTTTTCTAAGCCGTCTTGTATCCTCCTACAGTCACTCTAATCTGACGCCTTCCGTACACCACAGCATTATCAGCAAACAACCGTAGATTGCTACCCACCCTCTTCGCCATACCATTTATGTATATAGAAAATGTAGCGACCCTATCACACTTCCCTGGCGCACGTCCGACGATACCCTTGTCTCTGATGAGCACTCGCCGTCGAGGTCATCATACTGGGTTGTGTTACTTAGGAAAACTTCCAGCCACTCACATATGAGGGAAACTGTTCCGTATTCTCATAGCTTCGTTAAACATCTGAAGTGGAAAACCGTGTCATACGCTTTCCGAAAATCTAGAAATGTGGAACCTGCCTGTTGTCCTTCATCCATAATTCGCAGTACATCATGTGAGAACTGAGTTTTGCACGAGTGATGATTTCTATAGCCATGCTGAATCGCGAACATAAGCTTATTGGTCTCAAGAAAATTTATTATATTCGAAAAGAGAATGTTCAAGGATTCTGCTGCAAGCCAACGTTAAGGATATTGGTCTGCAATTTTGCTGGCCCGTTCTCTTCGTTCTCTTACCCTCCTTATACACAGGAGTCTGGTGCGCTTTTTCCAGTCATTTGGGACTTTGTGCAGGGTGAGAGATTCACGATAAATACAAGTTAAGTAACGGACCAGTGTCTTAGCATACTCTTTGTAAATCAGAATTGGGATTCCATTTGGGCCTGGTGAGTTATTTGTTTTCATCTCTTTCAGTTGTTTCTCTACGCCAGGGATGCTTATTTCTCTGTCGCCCGTATCGGAGTCTGTTTGTACGACTCCAATCCGTGAACGATTTCTTAAACGCGAGATTTAAAACTCTGACTTTAGTTTTGCTCTCTTCAAGTGCCACGTCACACAGGTCAACAAGGCACTGAATGATAGCCTTTGCCCCGCTTAGCTATGTTTCTCGGGTTCCCACCCATATCTTTTGCCAGGTTATGGCGGTGGTGGTTGTATCCTTCGCGCATAGATCTTTTCACGGAGGCACGAATCTATGTTAACCTTTGTCTGTCGCCATTTGCGCGTTCTCATTCCAACCGAAAGAGCAACAGCCTTTGTGGTCTTAGTATTTTCTGAATTTCGTTGATAAACCACGATTGCTCTTTTCCGTCCTTATTCCACTTACAAGGACCATAATTCTCCAGACTACGATTTACAAACTGTGTGAGCTTCGGGGATAATTCTTCTGCGTCTATCTCACTAGAACTAAGTTATTCCAGTTCACTGTCTAAGTGAGATGCTGACAACTTCTTACCTGTTATTTCTAGAACAAACATTCTCCTAACTTTCTTGACTAATTTATTAACTTTTGTAACCATAGTTGCTGTAATGACATCTTGATTATTAATTCCTACCTCTATATTGACGCTTTCGATAAGGTTCGGCCTCTTTGTAGCTACAATGTGTAACAAATTTCAACTGCGTGTGGGCTATCAAACTAACTGCTCACGGTTGATTTCAGCACACGTGATCAAAAGTACTTTGCAAGACTGTCTGTCTGTACCCCATGCAATGAACCTATAGACGTTTCAGTCTGCACTCGATAGGTCAGAGTCGCCTCCTACTGTTATTGCGTGATCTGGGTATTTACGTGCAACTGGCCGTAGACTTTCTTTGAATGACTCTAGAACTGTCTCAGCGGAATTGGATGGCCGGTGAAACATACAAGAAATAACATGGTTTCGCCTCGACCTCTAATACGCGACCAGATAACGTTACTGTCACACCCAACTTTGACCTCAGTAGAGACAATATTTTCGTGAACTGCATTAAATACTCCCCCTCCTATGGCGTCTAATCCACTTTCCGATATATGTATCATTATTCGCTAAATATCTCAGAGTCTTCTACTTCAGGTTTCAGCCAACTCTTGGCCCCAAGAATGATTTGAGTGCGACAACTTTACAGAAAATAAAACAGACAATCCTTAAATTTGATAATGGCCAATCCACTACTCGAAAGACATTCACAGCTGTCCATTGAAATTGCAACCCCAGGAAGTTCAGTAAATAACTAAGTTGTACTTACTTTGCGTAAACGCTAGAGCAGCAAGAAAACACGACTAAATTTGCTGGTGATTTGGGGGGGGGGGGGGGGGGGGGTATACAGAGTACGATCTATACAGAGCTCCCATCTCAGCCAGCAACAATAGTTATAACACGATTCCACGTAGAGCTTAATTGAGCTTGGATGGGAGATATTGGTACCTCATCCCGTGCTACCTCAACTCAGTGCCAGAGACCATCGATCATCCCAGCTGTCAACTGGTGGCGTACTTAGTCGCTCGTCAGCTCGTGGCCAGATATTTTCAATCTAGAGAACTTATTGGCAGGGGAAAATACTAACACTTTTTATTATACTTCATTTATTAACTCACAGGAGACCACGTGTAGTGTTTACTGATTTATTTTCGTCTCCATTCAGAGATATACATAATACAGAGATAAATAACAAACAGATAACTTATTCAGTCATCAACAGCCTCCCCAACCTAGTCACTCTCAAGTTGGGTGACCGTCTGCACCGGCCGACCAAAGTTTGAAGGATTAAGGTCCGCCCTGTCCCACATTTCTCTGGACTTCTTTCAATAGTGCAGGTTCTCTTCCACATATGCTTCAACTGTCAGCTAAAGAGTACAATATCGCCAACTCGGTATTTCTCAGTTTTGCTGTGAGGACGGTGGTGTTCATAAACTTTCCTCAACTCGAGGAGATAATGTTTCTTCCATCTCTTCATGAAGTCATTTTGCAGTTTTTCTGCTAGTTTCGCATCTCTTCCAAGATTATTGTGTATACGAGATTCAAGAGCAGTGGCTAATGAAGTCAACTGTTCTCCAGTTTAGAAATGGCTTCGTGTCATTATTTCCCAGTTGCACTGTGTGGTCGATCGCGAGCTGATGGCGGCATCTACACTGAAGCGCCTAAGAAACTGGTACAGGCATGTGTATTCAAAAACGGTCATATGGTCGGCAACGCCTGTATAGGACAAAACATGCCTGGCACAGTTGTTATATCGGTTATTGCTGCTGCAATGGCACTTTATAAGACTTAAGTCAGTTTGAACTTGGTGTTACAGTCGGTGCACAAGCGGTGGGACACAGCATCTGAGAGGTAGCGATGAAATGTGAATTTTCGTGTGCGACCATTTCATGAGTGTACCGTGAATATCAGGAATCGAGTAAAATATCAAATCTCTGGCAGCGGTGCGGCCAGAGAAAGATCCTGCTAGAACACGACTGAAGAGAATCGTTCAAAGTGACAGGAGTGCAACCCTTCCGCAAATTGCTGCAGATTTCAATTCTGGGCCATCAAGAAGTGTCAGTGTGCGAACCATTCAACAAAACATCATCGATATGGGCCTTTGGAACCAAAGGCCCACTCGTGTACCCTTGATGACTACACGACACAACGTTTTACGCCTCTCCTGGGCCTGTCAACACCGACATTGGACTGTTGATGACTGGAAATATGTTGCCTGGTCGGATGACACTCGTTTCAAATTGTATCGAGAGGATGGACGTGCATTGGTGTGGAGAAAACCTCATGAATCCTTGGACCCTGCATGTCAGCAGGGGACGGTCTAATCTGGTGGACGCTCTGTAATGGTCTGGGGTGTGCGCAGTTGGAGTGGTATCGGACCCTTGATACGTCTAGATATGACTCTGACAGGTGACACGTACGTAAGCACCCTGTCTGATCACCTGCATCCATTCATATCCACTGTGCTTTCCGACGGACGTGGGCAATTCCAACAGGACAATACGACAACCCACTCGTCCAGAACTGCTACAGAGTGGCACCAGGAACACTCTTCTGAGTGTAAACACTTCCGCTGGCCACCAAACTCCCCAGACATGAACATTATTCTGAATATCTGGTATGCCTTGTAACGCACTGTGTAGAAGAGATCTCCATCCCCTCGTACTCTTAAGGATTTATGGACTTACCTACAGGATTGATGGTGTCAGTTCCCTCCGGCAATAGTTCAGACATTAGTCGAGTCCCTGCCACGTCGTGTTGCGGCACTTCTGCGTGCTCGCGGTGGCTCTACACGAAATTTGGCAGGTGTACCAGTTTCTTTGGATCTTCAGTGTATTTCTACCAATAAAGTCCTAAATATTTCTTCCTCTACTATCGTTTTCCAAAGTCCTTCTCAGATAGCGTTTCTCAGTTCGTACCATAAGCTCATCCACCAAGCCGCACGTAGTACAATAAGCTTCAAAGAAACACCTTAGTGAGTCAAGTACTGATAGGTCTTCGTGTTCTCGAAGAGGTGAGTGAGGTGCTTTATTTCTGTGCGCGACATGAAGTATAGTCCCTGGCAGTCCCCTCTTGCCGGTAATATGGGAACGGCACCATATATTTGCTTGTTTTCACATTTAACATTAGTTCAAATTGGAGAGCTGTTGTTATAGAAAATCTAAAAAGAAGGTTATAGCACCGAAACAAGTTATCGAGCTTGACGAAAATTGGACCTACGAAATCTACCCCAGTTACCGAAAATGGCTTGGTGATTTCAATACTGTCAGGTGGTAGAGGACCTTATACCTCGGATACGCGGACACTTCTGTTTAGTTTCCAAGGAGACACGTATGTATGATCATTTTTACCGTTTCTCTTACCTTCAAGATTCAAAAGTCGTTGCGTATTTCGACACCACTATAGTAGTTCCTAGTTGGTGTAAATGTACTTGCCTCTGTCGAATGAGTAGTTTTGTGAATGGGTGGGTATACTCTATGAGTAGTGGGTGCTTTTCTTGTATCTTAGACTCTGCAAACTGAACTCGTCTTCCAAGTCGTAGAAGTTCGTTACGAAGGAACTTGTTATAACATTAAATTTCATATTCCGTTGGAAGCTGGGTATTTGGCAGGGAAGCTACGATGCTGAACCATCCGCATCCAACTGCGTTTTTCTGATTCTAACTCTTGGAAAGTGAATTTGCTCTTAACATTTTCTGAGCGTCGAACATTATAGATCAAAGGCAATAATCCATGCCGTTATGCGTAATGTTTCCAGTAAGCTCTATATTTTGACGCGTTAATGGAACACACCAAAGCATTAATAATGAAAGAATTTTCAATATCTTTCGCATCTCTGAAAGGGAATCGTCAGAGATTTTTTCCAGAGACCACGTGTGAAGTGGCTGACTTTACCGCGGAGGTCCATTCCATCATAGTACAGAAGAGCGGAGCTTTCCCATTGATGTTCCACGTAATACCAGATCTGCAGGATCATACGTGATGGGACAATGTCGCCACTGCAATGGCGTCAAACTCTCTTAGGTATCAATTACTCTACGGGCAAACGTATTCTGGCAATTTCGGTGTCTCCGTATCTAGTCCAGAGTCAACATAGGATCGCTCCACATTCTGGCGTTTGCGATGTCAATTACGGAGAACTGGTGAAAAAATCTCAGAATTCGCGAACTCAGGAAGGTGTAGACTTAGTCAAGGCGCGGAAGCGTCACCATTTTAATAAAGGTACACTGCTTTTACTTACGATCAAAATAACAAATGTGTTTTTAGTCTGGGAGATTCTGATGTACAGCTCTGCTCCATGAACACTCTCCAAGGCATCACATACCCTGAAAAACAATTTTTTCTACAATGGATGTTGATGAAAAGATACCAAGAGAATCATAGAATTTCGCAGTCACGTGCAGTAACTTTCGTTTAATCAACAGGGTCATACTGCAGTTTATCGGTTACGGGACGGTAATGATAGAAAACTTATTCCGTGTCTCAATCAATGCCTAACACTGCTGTGTGTTCTTCAACTTTTCGCTGATCCGTTTTGCATATGACCTCTAGTATATTATAAATACTATCCCATTTTTTCATTGAAAGTTTTTTTCTGTTTCAGCAGACTTGTCAGCTGCTTTTGTAAGGATATCAGTTTATTGTCGTCCTCGCAACAGGCGGCAAAGTCGTCCACGAAAGTACTTTCAAGCAGGAGTTCTGCTGCAGCAGGATAATGTGCCCCTAAGTCGTGTAGCCAAACCACGCAAAGTTGCTGAAAGGAGAAACTTAGTGTATGTGAGGCCAAACTGTAAACGTGTATTAATCCTGTGAATGATGATGTCATCATAGTTTGCCAAACTGCATCTTTTTTCTCGACATGGAACCAGGGGAATCTCGTATCTCTATCCTTTTCGTTCTACGTCAGTTGTAAATATACCTGAGTGCCATTGGCAATGATTGTCTTATGGAACATCCTGAAGCAAATTCATGATGACAATATTTCACACAACAGATTCGAGCCTGTGTCCAAAATGTCTTTGAGTGGTGGTGAACTGTTTTTCCCAGTTGAAGCATCAAATAATTCAACGTTTTGTAAATCTCAGTCTTTCTTTCCTCACAGCCTGATGAGGAAGGTAGGATACATAATTTATAGTATCCTGCGTACTGATCGTTTCGCCCTGCTGGTTCTAAATGTAAAGAAATGTTTGGGAATGACACATCTCACAAAACTGAACGTTTTTAGAAAATTTTCATTGTAACGATGTGCTACGTTTACCTGCGTTGCAACGATTCGAATAAAGGACGCCTTTCGTCTAGAACGGGATACTTTAGTTTTGTTGCTAAATTCGTTAATCTTACTACCACTTAACAATCGTAAAATTCCATTAGCTTCCTGACGTGCCTTTCTGCGTTCTATAGTCTTGTAGCATACATAAACCAGTGTTGAGCAATATCTGCGGGTAACCCACGCAGAATTTTGGGTGCCATCCTGCGGCTATAATTGTTCACGTTTCTCGCTTTGGCTCGTAAGGCTTATAGGGATATTTAGAGGGTGACCTTCACAGCTTAAAATCCTGCTGAGCTTTATTTACGTTGTGTTTGTCGTGTACATTTTGCGAAGAAATTTCGTTCGTTTTATGTTTCAGATGTAAAAAAATGCTATGCTTTAAGTATTTGTTCACAGATTATCACTAATGTAATGATTTTACATCATAATAATCAGTTACTGATTGTTATCAGTTAACAAAATACATGTATGTGAAACGGTAAAATTGAAGGAAAGAAGGACATAAATGTGAAATGCAAAACAACAATTTAAAACATAATATTTAAATACTCTGGCAGCACATAGTGACAGCTTATCTTCCAAAAATTGGATTTTAGAAACCACCTGTAACGTCGCGAGTCAATACGTAATAGCATTTTATTGCAGTAACCTACTTCGAAGTACGGGCTAGTAGCTTTGGAGCCATTGGCGGTGGCAATATACGGCCGCTGGTGTCTTAGCGTGGCTCACTCGCACCTGTCGCTAGCCTAGCCGTGGGAAGCGCAACCTGTGTTAGTTCGAGCGACAGATTATTGAAGTCCGTAAGAATCTAAATAAACAGTATTAAATATTATTCAGTTTTGTTAAAAGTCAATATACAGCCCTTTGTTACTGACAGAAAGGTTGTGTTAAAATCTCATCTATCTAGCTGAGATACTTTCAGATTCAGAGACAATTACATAAAACACCAAAAACCGACACTTATAGGATTAAAGTCAGTTAGGATTCACAGCTGTTTGTCTCTTAGTATCATTTGGAATTATTACTGAATTTCACTAAATGGCACAACAATTTATTTAGATTTTTTGTAATTAACAACGTCTACTGTTTTTTACTTTAGTAACATTGTATTCAAAAAGGGTTAGTATTTATTTAATAACAATTTGTTTTGTTTTATGAATAAATGAGAGTGAGTAAGAGTGTATATGTGGGACATACGTAAAGATTCAATATTATCTGATGCTAAACTTTACGTGACTATGTCATAGGAAAGTGTGAAGCAAGCAGTTGCAATGAAACTTGTAATTTCCCTACCTTGCTGATGACGTATGTCCAAGAGTACCTGCTTTTGTAAGAAGGCAGCCAGAATAGCCATTTGTAGAGTAATGATTTTCTAAAGTCACTTCAAGATTAGTTTTCTTTTCGTTGGTTTTGTTCAACTTTTTATTAAGATTTGCATGATGAAGTGACGTAAATGCATATGTGAATATTGATTGGCATTGGACAGTTTTGGCGCGAGAAAGAACTGAAAGGATTGTTTTGATTGGCTGGTCATTCAGAACAACCAATCAGAGTCAAGCATTTACCGCGCTCTATCAAGCAGTTATGGGCACTGGAAGGAACGGCAGGGAGTCAGTCGTTGGCTAGCTATTGGACGTACAGGCCACGTAGGACGCGTCCGTCTATGTTATGAGTAAAATGAAGAAGTCACAGCTATTGGACGTACAGGCCACGTAGGACGCGTCCGTCTATGTTATGAGTAAAATGAAGAAGTCACTGGTATTTCGCGTCCGGATGGTATTGCCGTGAAAGCAGTTTTATTTACAGACAGATTGTGGAAATTTGAGCTTTGTGAAGTGTTTAGTTGGGAAGATAAACGCGTGTGAACTTTCGGCCTCTGTAGAATTCCGCGTGGCATGTTTCATATTTATCCATGGAATAGTTGGCGAGCAGTTTTTTTGTTACAAATCCACTAAAAAAAAAGACCGAATGTGAAACTCATATATTGTAGCAAAGCATCGACTGTAGATCACGTAATAATTCGGGTAGGACTTAAGTACATTTCTGGCTGTTTTGCGTGTATACTGGGTTGTATGAACTGTGAGCTGAGGAAATTTATATTACTCGTTTAAATAAATCCGGGCTGATGGGTAATTATTTAATTTTGAACCTAAGGAAATAAAGAACGTGTTGCCGAATTTTGACACTTTTTCTAAAAGAACGAAACAATCGCCCTCCAATCGAAAATCGTTATATTACAGGATAGCTTGCTACCAGAGTTTAGGCGGACTTTGCAAATGTAAGTATTGGCGTAGTTTTTCTTCAACGCTGCTGTTAACATCGTCTGCACAGTATCAACTTATGCAGAAAATCGGGCTGGTGACCAGATGCAGTACTGAGGTAGATGGAAATTTTTGTAGTGCACAGTACGACGAAAGACAGTGGTCATACAATTACGCAACGCAACGAGACTTTTAACCCCCTAGCCGCACAGCTTCATTACGCGTGGATCTACGTGGTTTGAAAGCTTCTCGAAATTATGTTGTACTGAAAGGGTACAGTACCGCCCAACATTGAAAATAGGTACGAAATTCTTGTCAGAACAACACATTTTTTGTGTAAAAGTAACTCAATTTCAATTAATACAGCGAAGCCGGATACCAGTGTGGGAAAGAATGACAATTTATTTATTTAATTGATCACATGTGCACTCCCTCAAAATAAATCCCTACATCCAGTTTGGTGAGATCTGTGAAAGGAATGAATGTATGGTCGTCTGCTAACCACAGATAGTGAATCGGAATATATGATCATCTTTGAGTCGATCCTTTGGCTACCTTTGGTGAGACCAAAGAGATGGAAGTTACCAGAGCTTTGAGCGTCTGAAATGTGGCTGACCAATAAGGTAGCAAGGTGCTTCTCCCACTTCGAGAGAGGTGCGAGAGAATCAGAATACGGCCATGTTTCAAGACTCTGCCGCTGAACCTTCTGCTGTAAAGACCTGTTTTTTTGTTGTGCTCCGGAATGAAAGAGTGGAGGCATGGTATGGATGTGGAATATTTAAGAGTAGTTAGAATTAATAATTTCTCTTTCACAGGACCTTTTGTGGGGAAAATTACAAAGTGAGGCAGGTAATTTTAAGGGGATTGTAGTAAACCAACGGTCACAAAGAGCCCACGTGTAGTTATAAGTTGAGATACTTCCGTGAGCTTAAGCTGAAATATTTAAGAATTAATAGCGTGTGTACAATAAGCTGAAATATTTAAGAATTAATAGCGTGTGTACAATAAGCTGAAATATTTAAGAAATAGCGTGTGTATCATAAGTTGAAGTATTTAAGAAATATCATTCCGTGTGACGCTGAATTTAAACTCTGAGAGAGAATCAAGGTGAGTCGGCCGTTTTTCCAGCAACGCCACTGGGCTTGCATTGCACAGGAAGACGTGCGTTTATCTCCAGAGTTCACAGTAGGAAAGTAGAATTACAAAGTGGGGCAGTGTCGTGTGAAACTGGGATAAATATTGATTGAAGTGGGAAAGCGGAAAGTGATGAAGTTGTAACCGTTCTTTGTGTAATATTTCATATTGCTGTGTTGTGTATGTCTTGTAATTTGGGTATGTGTGTTTTGCATGGGAGGAGCAAGGTAGTTTCGAAAGATTTGTGGGTATGCCTGTTCCTTCTGTATCGCTCGATCTGGAGGAAAGTTTCGTGAGGATTATTGTGAGAGGCGAAGTGTGAGGTATAATAAAAGATCCACCATCCGATCCAGGGAGTGCACTGTTGCGGTAAATAGATTACGAGACCATAGTATAGAGATTCACTAACGTAAAGCCATGCCCACTGGGCGGAATTTCTCATGTGATTTTGTTGTAGGTTGTAGAATTTGTGTGTTTAGGAATAAATCAAATAGTGAAAAGAAAGAGATTGGTGGCCTTTTTCATTAAATTGTATGTTATCGTAATGTCCCGAATTTATATAAAAGCCGTTAAATCAAAGACAAAAGGTAAATGTGGTATTGCCAGTGCGTAGTGTACAGTCAGAGTTCTATAAATCACTGATAGTCAGATGCGTGTTTCCGTTGCGTATTATTCATACAGGAGGATAATTTGTAACTAAATAGTAAGATACGAGAATTCATGTTGCTCGATAAATTAAGGAAGATTCCACTCGCTTGGCAAACCACACATCTTGCAGGCCTGACTGCTTGATGCCACAGTATGAGAAAGGCAAGTGGGTGCCTCTCAGTACCAAAAGTTATACGTTTTCAAAATTATTAATTGTGGTGTAGTAGTTTGCAAAATTTCAGATTATTACAATAGCTTTAAATAATTTTCAAGAACGTTAATTACAAGTCAACTTTTATACTAAAAACATCATATCATAATTTAGAAGATATTCCCTCTAAAGCTAGATTACATTATGGGCTGCGTTCTACTTCTTAATAGTGAAACTAGGTAGGAACAAAGCTATACTCCCAGATTTCATCAATATCGTTTATTTACACTTGGGGACGTTGACTTGTTAGTCTTACCCCATTGTCATTGATCAGTTTTTTATCATATTATTGTTGACAAACTGCCTATTGGCTTCTGTCTCGGGTTCTTCGGCCGACGTTCATCTAATGATTTTTCTGACGTTTCGCCAGCACGAGTGGCTGGCATTGTCAAAGCTTCACCCTCCATTGCCGGTGGTGAACTGGAGCCGAGCTCGCGGCCGCAGACTATATGTACCTGGCGCGCCAACGTCCGAGGGCTTCTCCGCGGTCATTTCCGGTGCGGTTCTCCTCTTGCTACCTGCGACGGTCGTTAGCTGCAGTACGGGAGGCCAGGATCCGTTTACCTTAAGGCTTTCCTCTTTCTTGTTCAAACTGTTCGCGTGTTTTTGTATTTCTACAGCTTCTCTAAACAAGCGCGTGTGATAGTGCTTCTCTACAGCCAGAACTTCCGTGTCAGCGAATTTTATTACGTGGTCGGTCTCATTCAGTGCGTGCTCTGCCACGGCCGATTTCTCCACCTGCCGCAACCTTCAATGTCGCTTATGCTCTTTGATCCTGGTGTTAATTGATCGTCCAGTCATTCCGACATAAACTTTTCCGCATGTGCATGGTATGGTATGTTCCCGACATTGCAAGTGGGTCTCTTTTCTCCTTCGCCGATCTAAGACACTCTTTGATCTTCCTTGTCGGTTTGAAAATCGTCTTTACGCCATGTTTGCGTAATATACGGCCGATTCTGTCCGTCACTCTGGGAATGTATGGCAGAGAGGCCGTACCCGACATTTCTTTTTCTGGTTCCTTACTTCGCCGAGTGTTTGGCTCTGTTACACTTCTAATATAATTTGTGGAGTACCCATTGCTCCTCAGAACAGTTTCCAGGTCATTTCTCGTGTGAGGTGTTGCGGCTTACATATTCGTCCTGCTCTCGTTACGAGCGTACTAATAATGCCTCTTTTCTGGCTCGGGTGGTGGTTTGACAGTTTGTGCAGGTATCGGTCCGTGTGTGTCGGTTTTCGATACACGCTGTGTCCCAGGTTTTCGCCGTCCCTTGTGACCAGCACACCTAGAAATGGCTGTTTCTCGTCTTTTTCTACTTCCATGGTAAATGTTATGTTGGCATGGAGGCTGTTCAAGTGTCTTAGGAAGTCACCGAGCTGTTCTTCACCATGGCCCCACACCACGAAAGTATCATCGACGTACCTGTACCACACCTTAGGTTTGCAAGTCGCCGAGTCCAGTGCCTGTGCTTCGAATTGTTCCATGAAGAAGTTGGCCACCACTGGACTGAGAGGACTACCCATGGCGACGCCTTCCAGCTGTTCCTAGAAATTGCCATTCCACGTGAAATAGCTCGTGGTGAGACATGCATGGAAGAGCTTTTTGATGTCTTGCGGGTACATGTAGCCGATGTGCTCCAGAGCGTCACTGAGTAGCACTTTCGTAAATAACGAAACAACATCAACGCTGACCAGTATGTCGTTTGGTGCAAGTTTCAGTTTCTTCAGCTTCTCATTGAAATGTCCTGAGTCTTTAACGTATGTGTCGGTCTTCCCCACATGTGGCTGGAGCAGAGAGGCCAAGTGTTTTGCCAGTTTATACGTTGGTGAGCCAGGAGCGCTAACGATCGGTGTCAGTGGAACGTTGTTCTTATGGATCTTGGGTAATCCATACAGCCGAGACGGTGGGGCTTCTGTGTTGCGCAGGTTTCTCTGTATATCCGCCGGCAGAGAAGACGCCTTGATTAATCGATTCGTATTCCGAGTGATACGCTGCGTCGGATCTGCGCTTAGTTTTCGGTACGTCGTCGGATCTAATAGGTCTCGGATCTTTTGCTCATAATCTTCGGTCTTCATTACGACGGTCGCATTCCCCTTATCGGCAGGCAGTACCAATATACTCTTGTCGGCGTTGAGATTCTTAATGGCTTGTACCTCTTCTTTCTTGAGGTTGCAAGCTGGTGGTTTTGCTCGGCGCAGTATCCTGGCTGTTTCCGTGCGTATTTCCTCTGCCCTGTCACAAGGAAGGGTCCGAATGGCTGCTTCGGTGTTGGAAATGATGTCCTCCATAGGTATAGTTCTCGAGACGATAGCGAAATTCCCTCCTTTTTGAAGAACAGACACTTCCTCTTCGGTCAATTGTCGTTCAGTGAGGTTCACCACTGTGTGTGACATGTCGGGAATCGCCTTGTCGGTCTGCTTCCGGCATCTTCCAAACTTTTTCTTCTGCCGCTCTGTGCAGCGCTCGAGTTCCTTCTGCATGCTCCTGTGAGTGATGCTGTCGATCTTGTCCCAGTCGTCTCGATGCATTCTGCTACTTACTTGATAGAAATAGCGCGCCAGATACATATAGTCTGCGGCCGCGAGCTCGGCTTCAGTTCACCACAGGCATTGGAGGGTGAAGCTTTGACGATGCCAGGTACTCGTGCTGGCGAAACGTCAGAAAAATCATTAGATGAACGTCGGCCGAAGAACCCGAGACAGAAGCCAATAGGCAGTTTGTCAACAAGTGGCCACGAAAGCCTTAACAATTTTGTACATATTACTGTTGTTTCTCACCGTTAGAGCCAATAATATTATTGTACATTCTACTTTTATTCCATTTATCTTGATTTCAATACTGTTGTTAACAGATTATTCTAGCTCTGTGTGGGGATTTTATTTTCTTGACGCCTCTCGGCTGTTTAACGATTGCTGCTAATCCCTGTGGCGTTGGCCATAAGACCTCCTTCGTTCCTAAAGGTACCCAGCGCTTTCACTTCCTAGAACCTGCACTGCCCCACATTCGCGTATTCTGTTATAGTCTGCTCATTGCTTACTCAGTGTCGCAAGTGTCCATTAGCGCCGGCCGGAGTGGCCGTGCGGTTCTAGGCGCTACAGTCTGAAACCGTGCGACCGCTACGGTCTCAGGTTCGAATGTTGCCTCGGGCATGGATGTGTGTGATGTCCTTAGGTTAGTTAGGTTTAATTTGTTCTAAGTTCTAGGCGACTGATGACATCATAAGTTAAGTCGCGTAGTGCTCAGAGCCATTTGAACCATTTTTTTCCCCCATTAGCAGTATCCTCACAGGTGCTGCACCTGAATACACTAAGCTCCATATTGCACGTACAAATATCCAGTTTCTGGCAGCTTATCTCGAGGAGTTCCGTCATGGATTGGAAGACATAGGTATCCGTACTATATTTCTGTCAGAGATCTGGCTCAAACAAAGAATTCCGACAAGCTCGGTAAATCTGACGACTACGTGTTTCTTAGACACGATACATATAACAGACGAGAGGGAGGAATAGGGGTATACATACTCTATGGTTCTAACCTACTATGTTACACACATCGAACAAAAATGAAGATAAATAAGTAGAATATGTGATCATAATCCTTGACAGAAAGTGCCTGAAATGTGTTTTTTACAAACTTCCTAAGTTACGTGTAGTTGCCTGCTTCGAAATTGCTCTTTCAGGTCTCGAAACAATACACGAACACATGTTCATAGCTGGTGACATTTAAATTGTCTGCACAATAGTTCCACCCAGTGCGAAATTTTGGCAGGTGCTTTCTTCTTCAAACGTGTCACTGCTTCAGGTTTCTCTTACCCATCGTATAAGCTCTAGTCAGCCTCTCGTACATATATTTACAATTAAATCCCAAACTCAGTGTTTTTCACCTCTCAACTACTTGCACCTGGCATGCCTGCCTGTGACGTAATTTTCATGAAATATGCAGTACAATGTCCCAGAAAGAAAACACAACTGACTACATACCGAGGCTTCAGATGCAGTAATTTATCTGAATTTGCAAGTAAGGCGCAAGAAATAGTTTGAGTGACATTTCCGTTCCTTCCTTGGAAACGAAAAACCTCTCGATTTACTAAAAAACTTACGTTTATGAAAAAAAGTGCTCCCGTACGGACCAAAACAATAACGAGGAAATCTGCGCGTTGTCTAACTGAAGAAATAAAACAGCTCATGAATCTGAGAGATTCGGGACACCGATGATACAATCTATGCCCTAACCCGGAAAATCGTCTTGCCTACAAGCAGAACAGTAATAATCAGTCAAGCCGTGAGAAAGGAAAAACTCAGGAATGCCCATACGTTGACAGACAACAAAAACAAACTAGCTGCCCTAAGGAAAAACTTGCGTTCTCTTGGTAAATGGAAAGTTAAAGCTTCAGCTGATTTCATTGTCGCAACTGAAGAACTCAACCGATACTTCACATTGACAACCACAATTGAACGGCAACGAAACAGAAACTCATTGATTCCTTAATAGTGGTAAACGACTGTAGCACAAAAAATTCTATCTGAACCATGTTACTGGTAATACTGTCACAAAAGCTGTCATGCGTATCAGATCAGCATCTACTGGACACAATGGCACCACAGTCCAAGTGGTGAAGCTTGCTATTGAATCACTGCTGCCACTATAACAGTTATAGCATCCGCTTGTCTCACGTGATATTCTACAAACCGTGATTTTGTCAGGCAGATTCCATATTTCCAGATTTCCGGAAAGCATTTGACTTGGTGCCCAACTGCAGACTTAAAGATCCGAGCATATGTGTGAGGTTTCGAGATATGCGAGTGGCTTGAAAGCTTTTTAAGTAGTAGAACCCAGCACAGAATTTTCGACGGCGTGTGTTCAGGACATCTTCGGGAGTGTGCCTGGGAACCGTGATAGGAACGTTTCTATTCTCCATGTACATAAATTGTCCAACGAACAGAGTGAGCAGGAACTTACGGTTGTTTGCTGATGACACTGAGGTCTTCGGGTAGGTATCCTAGCTGAATGACTATGGGAACATACAAGATGATTTAGATAACATTTCTAGTGACAGCTTGCTCTAAACGTAGAAAAGCGTAAGTAAATGCGGACGAATAGGAAAGACAGTCTTGTAACCTTCAAATACAGCCTTAGTAGGGTGCAACTTCGACTGAATATCCAGGCACAACGTTGCAAAGCGGTATGAAATGTAACGAAAACATCATTTTGGTTATAGGTAAGGTTGATGCTCGACTTCGATTTATTGGGAGAAGTATGGGAAAGAGTAACTCATCCACGAAAGAGACGGCGTTTAGAACGCCAGTGCGACGCATTCTCGAGTACTGTTCGAATTTTTGGGATCCCCGCAGAGGACAAATTAAATTAAGGCATCGAAGCAATTGAGAGGCGGACTGCTAGCATTGTTACCGACAGTTTCAATCGGTACATGAGTATTACACGGATGCTCCGTGAACTCAAATGTTAATCCCTGGAGGGGATACGATGCTCTTTCCTCAAGATACTACTGCACAAGTTTAGACAACCGGCATTTGAGGCTGACTGCAGAACGATTCCACTACCGCCAACGCACTTTTCGTGTAAGCACCATGAAGATAAGATGCGAGAAATTAGAGTTCGTATGGGGGCTTTTAGGTAGTCGTTTTCCTCTCGCTCTATTTGCGACAGGAATAGGAGGGGACATGACAGGTAATGGACAAGATACCTTCCGCCATGGAGATTACGGTGGTTTGCGAAGTATGGGTGTAGGTGAAGGTACAGGTATCTAACACCACTCTTCAACCATAAGTGCCTTCACTGAGGCCTGAAAACATGGACTATTTAAGGAACTACCTAAAATTGGCGCTGCAACAGTACCCTCTGATTACGGACCTATTTACATTCTTCTTGCGGTGGCGAAGGTCTTAGAATAAACATTATGAGGCTAGCTAACAAATTACCTAACTACAGACAACCTACTAGAGGAATAACAATAATGCTTCCGTAAACATCGAAGCACAATATCTGCCTTAATAAAGTTAACATACAGTATGACCTGAAGCTTGTCATGGATCCACAAGAGGCAACTATCATGTGCTGCTCGGACTTCAGCAAATCATTTGACACTGCCGACATTTAGTTTCCGAACTTAGCAGACTAAATTTCTCGCCGAGTGCAGTGTAATGGTATCGCTCATACATGTCGCATCGCCAGCAATGTGTCATGTTGGGTACCATGAAGACTCAAAGGAGGCAGGCAGTTTTAGACAGGTCCTACGATTCTTTGTTAGTTTCTATAATCTGTTCATTGAATGCCAATGATATGTCATCAGTTTTGTCCTGCTGAAAATACCACGTGACCAAGCTGTATCTAAGTACAAAACCAATAGGCCTGAAGACAGCCATCGAGAATGTAAATACCGACCTTTGCGCGATACCAAAATGGAGACAGTCTGTCGGATTAAAGGGCAACCCGCCCTAAATCTCAGCAGTACTGACCCGTCATTCTAGCCTCATTAGCCCGAATTATCAGGAATTCCTACCACCTTCAATCCTAGTTGGAAATTATCTATCTCAGCATATGTTCTAGAAGAAATAACAGATGAAAATGTAGATTGGAATGAGCACGTAACTGCTCTGTACAAGACGGCATCAGCATCTCTGCATGTCCTACAAAAATATACCATAAAAACCTCTTCCCTCTTGATCAGAAAAAGAAATTACTACGACCACATATACTTCCAGTTATTGATTACACTGAATGTACCCTGCAAGGTCTTTCTCAGGAAAGCTCAAGGTACCTGTAACTGGTCAGGGAAGCCTGTGTTCGTCGCATCTGTGGTGTTCGACTCCTGGATCATGTTTCACCATCATATACATACCCATCCTGACTGCGTGCAGACTAGTGCAGATTTTTTCCATATCCTTCGGATTCTCTACTGTCTTACCAACGTACACTGTCCTCCATATCTCTCCTGGACCTTAACGTTCGCGTCTCAACAACATTGCAGAAATACCCACTCCTATGAGAGAAAAATCGTTTCTACACCACTCCATGGTTGAGCCACTTTCACGAAGTCCTTCTCAGAAGCAGGAACTCGACTCTGGCATAACCTCCTGCTCTATTCTAGATAATTGAATAACATTTACAACTTCAGAATAGAGCTAGTGACATATCTACTGAAGCATAAATAATAGATACGACTGTTCCTGAACGTACTCGTTAGCGCCAAACATACTTAAATTTACTTTCCCCAGAACATCTATTTTGTACACCTACATATTCTTTTTACATCTGCCACTATCAGCATTGTCATCGCTGTCATGATTACCATTTTTTATTGTTATTAAGGTTATTAGTGGCGGCGGCAGAAGTACTGCCAGTATTAACCTCTCAGCTCATAGTATTACTCACATTATTTGTATTGATACTATAACCATTTTGATACTATTTATCATATTAAGACTTCTATTTTTTTGGTAAATATAACGTAAATATGTACTTCATATGTGAAACTTTGGTCAGATGCATGACAGAGCCCGATGGCTCTAAGCTGTTCAGGTTGAGAAATAAATAAATATTTCTCCTGAAAGTAGCTCTAAGGTGATGGCTGGGAGTTTAACGATGTGTGTTACAGCTACAGCTGATGAT
Organism: Schistocerca serialis cubense; assembly: GCF_023864345.2. Lineage (NCBI taxonomy): Eukaryota > Metazoa > Arthropoda > Insecta > Orthoptera > Acrididae > Schistocerca > Schistocerca serialis. The sequence continues at coordinate 49,160,642 of NC_064645.1, forward strand.
GCCGCGGCTGAAGATGGAGTGTCGCGTTTGCAACCGCTTAGGATGCAGTATCTGCTATCGTTCATGTTCCTTTCACAACTGCCCTGTTAGCAATGTCGACATATTCTTCGCAGTTCTTTAAGTCGGCGTGTTAGAAAGCAGATCCTGAGTTGTGTCATCTCGGGCTCTGGAACGGTCTAACACCTCTTTCAGTCGTGTTTGAAGGTACTCATAATCTCTATCTTTGTTTTTACCTCCCTCGTCAGTTGCCGTACGAACAGCGTTACTAGCTTTCTTTCAATGATTCGTTTCTTATTGAAATTGCACAAACGTATTTCTGTATCCGTCTCCACATCATACCTTGATTTGATGTCACATGCGAAGATCAGAGAGTATAGTACAAGAAACTGTCCATAGATTGCGCTATCGCGAATTGGTGCTACGCTGGAAAATTCAAAGATTATAGCAATTTAAACAAACAATAGGAAGCGCTGCCTGCGGTTAAATATTTTATCATGACACGACTTTGTTTAAACTGTTGCTATCCGGCCTGTGAATCAACCTCACAATACTTGCAGAGTTTACTTAATATACGTTTGCTAGAATAGTAAAGCGTACAGCTCAACTGCTGTGCCGAGGCTATGCGACTACTAAGTATTCTGCTGTATGCTGTCTCCGTTCTTACCTCGACTCAAGGGCGTGAAGCAAGTGGACGTCGATTTTCGTCTGGCAGCTGGACTCCCAGTCCACTGCCATACTATCCTAGTCACAGGTTCCCGGGTGTCGGCACCATATTATGCACCGCGCATTAACTGACGTGTAATGTTTACAGGTTTATTTTCGTCTCCAATCAGAGATATACATATTACAGAGATGAATAAAGATCAGAGCACATTCACGATGAAGATCATGTCCAACGTGTATTCGATGTAGATGGCTGTGGAATCACTCATGACTAAATGTAATGCCAATTATGGAACATAAAAACTTTATTTGCCTTGACTCTGTGGAACCAGGAACTAGGGCTTAAAGGGCGTGTTTGGCTATGTTTGTGATAATATTTCCATTTACTGTTCCTTGATGATTGATATTCGAGTGCCCACTCTAGTCTTCCTTTTGTGTATAATGCAATCTTTCGGTGAGATGGCATGTTTTAAAGAGCCATTTTTATTAGCGATCGCCACTCACTCATCCGCTACTTTATTAAATATAATGTTAGCGTGTCCCTTGATTCACATAAACGTTAACTTCTACGCGAGAGTACAGACCTTTTTTGTGGCATTCTTAGTGTCCGCTACCATTAGATTAGTGTTCCTGAGAAGAGCTCACGTCTGAATGTCTTGGAACAACCTTCTACAGTACAGTAAAAGCGCAATGTTTATATTGTGAGTTTCCGCAACTAATATAAAACTTCACACATAGTTCGTTGGCGCTTCTATGGAAAGTCTCCCTGGGAAGTGCAATCAGGTTCTTTGCAACATGTGCTTGGCCATTAGCTGTGGTGTTGGAGCCGTCATTATATACACTACCGGACAAAAGTTTTTGATTACCTATCACAACTATGGATTTTTAATTAAAACAGAGAATTCGTTCTGAATATTTTATCACATCCCCAATTCCGATAATAAAACAATTACAATCATGTAAAGCTGGAGGCGCCTGTCCTGTGTATTTGACTGGTTGTTCACCTAGAGGGGCGCTGATGAGCATCCGCTACAACACTGACGTACCTTAACCTAAGCTGGTCCCGTTCTAATAGGCCTCACTCCTTCAGTTCGCGTCAGTGTACAGTACAGTGGGTGAATCTGGCAGTGTGCTTGTGTACCTAGTGAGGTTCTCCTAATGAGACAGAATCAGAAGACTGGAATTGAAAAACGTGCTGTAATTTTAGCCCTGCATCAGGACCGATACTCTAGAAAGACGACGGCAACAAAAGTTGGCATAACCCCATCTACAGTGATATATATGTTGTAGCGGTTCAAGTAAACTAGTGTCAATGTAAGTGTGTCTGGAAGACACCGAGTAACATCATCCAGGGAAGATCAATTCATATTTGCACAGACAAATCACCACAGGGAAAATCAATTCATATTTGCACAGACAAATCACCAGAGGACGCGTACTGCACCTTAAATTCTCGAGAAAGTAAATACTATGAGAGCAACTCCAATCGCTGTCCCAACAGTGCAACGCCTTCTCCGTGAACAAGTTTTAAAGTGGTGTATAGCGGCCATAAAACGGTTATTATGTGAACAAAACAAGATGGAACTATTGCAACGGGCACAGCGAAAGCAGTGGTTTTCACGGACGAATCTAAATATGAAGTATTTTAGAAGCCATCGTCGACTTCTTGGAGAACGTATGAGGAGTAATGTTTGAGGGAACGTCGGATGGTCGGCCATGGTGTGGGGATGTTTTATGGTTGATAAAGTCAATGGTCTAATGAGAATTAATAAAAAATTAGAGAAGGAGTATAGAAAAGAAGAATGTGGGGAACAGAAGAATATGATTTGGCCAAGTTAGTCTCCTGCTTTAAATTCCATTGAAGTCTTACGGGATGGACTTAACAGGGAGAATGGATAAATGGGGTTATCTAATGTTGAAGGTCTGTGGAATAACTTTATTTCACATAGCTCAATAAGTGTTATCATGTAAATGGCTGCACCTTTCGACTGCATTCATCTAGAAACTTGAATTTTTTGCACCACCAAGAGGCCGTAAAATTTAGAAGGTGGCAAAAGGCATAAAAGTTTCAACGTGACACGCCTACATGTTCCTCAGATAAACGGTTTCTAACAGTCAGATAGCCAGACAGACGGAAAGACGGAGATCAAAGTGATCCTATAAGGTTTCAGTTCTTGCCGACTGAGGTACGAAACCTGTGAGAAATGAACCGTTTATAATAGCATTGTTTCCAGGCAGCATTTGGTACAGCGGAAGGTGTACAGAACGGTAATTCCAGGGTCGTGTGGTCGAGTCCCTGGACGGAAGCTTATTTTTATTTTTGTTTTCACTTTCAATTTATACGCTACACAGAGAGTCACCGTCCTCTTCTTCACATTCCCCTCGATCGTCGACTTCTTCGGAGCAAGTCAGCTCCTCATCGCACACAAACGTATACGTCGATAAAACTTCCGCTGCTTTCTAGTGTATTTCACTTACAGTCTGAATGCATTCTTCAGTTATTACCGCTCTACTTTCTGAAGTGATAATGTCATTTTCGACTGAAACATGTATAATCCAGCTTCGTTTTCAGTCGTTGCTTCGACACATGTTTGTGGGTACTGTCATCTTGTGACTCCTGGCTTCCTTCTAGCGATGTTCCAGGCACACCAGTACTTTCACTTGTACTATCAGAAATCTTCGCTCGACTCGAAATTTTTCACAATCCTTTTACTGTGTTCTCACGGTATTCTGCTAAAATCCACATTACTTGGTGGACAGCCAGCAAGTGAATGAGCTCTGTAGCCGTAGCTAGCGCTGGACCCAGAGGCCGATTGTCAGAATTTACCTTCTGCTAGCCCTATTTTTTGCGTGCAGCTGCCAAGGGCTGTTCGAAGATCAAATTGACATTGACGGAATACAAGCCGTTCTTGGAAAAAATTGCAAAAAAGACCCATAGGAACTACAGTTTTCCAAACGCACAATAAAAAGGGGGAGCGTTAGCGATTAGTAATAAAAACGTCTTCGGTCCCAGGTTCTAACCCCGTCATTGTTTAAATTTTGAATAAAAATCATGACCTAAGGCAACCGAAGACCTGCGGCATAAGAAGTAACCATCATTATGCTAACGGCCTTATCAAAGTAAGCCGAGGAGTGGACAGAGGTTTAGTGCACTCTCTCAACCTTAGTGTCGGAAACACCCCATGAAAGGTGAAAGAATCAGCCATGACAATGGCGTGATGATTCAAAATTCAATGGAAACCACTGCATTAAAAACACATAACGTGTATCCATGGGACGTGGCCTGTAGTTGAAAATAACATTGTGGCGGGCCACATCAAACCAGTCAGAAGACTGATGAGTCAAAAGAAGTAAAAATAACGTAAACTATATTGGATCTTTTACAAAGCCTTCAGACTTTGCTCGGAAAATACTTTTCTAAAGCGTACTTAAGGATATTTTTGAACTTTTTTCAGTTTCTGCTCCACATATCCGTCCTCATTACTGAGTATTTGATGTTTAATCACCGAGACACTCTGCATTTTGTATCTGTCATTCTTGTTAAGCAAAAACATATTCCTACCATTCTTATCATTCTTTGTAAACCCGTAGCCGTTGTTCCTTACTATAACTGAAACCTTCCGCTGCGTAACTGATTCGATAAGTTTAGTTCTGCTGCTAGGAGGTATAAGACGTCACCTTAACGAGTTGTTTCTCTGTCTGCTCGAAGCAATATTCAGAAAACACATTCAGAATAATATCACATGAATCCCTGTGTGTGGCACCAGTTCTGATTGTACGACCTTCCCAACCAATCCCTGGCAAATTGAAGTCACCCTGCATTACAACAGCATGATCAAGGATATTATTAACGATGACCTGCAAGTTTTCTGTGAGGCGCTGAATCACTACAAGTCCTGACACAGGCGGTCTATAAAAGCACCCGATTATCATTATATAGCGATCTCTGATGCCTGAGGTCACCCAGATTAATACATATTCGGAATCCGTGATAACGTAGCTATGTATTACAGAGTTCTTTGCTGCAATAAATACGCCGCCACCACTGGCGACTAACGTATCCTCACGATTAATATTCCAATCGGAACTTACGATTTCTCTGCTATTCACTTCCGGTTTGGGTCAAGATTCTGTTCCTAATACCAACTTGGCATTATAGCCTTCAATAATCGATACTAGTTCTGGGAACTTTCCTTGGATGCTCGTGCAGTTTAAAATAAGAAACTTTTCTACATCCAGTCTGAGAAGACGAGCATTCTCTAAGAACATTGTGGCTGTTAGATTTTGCAGCAAATTCGCCTCTTATCCCAAGGGGGTTCCTCTAACCTAACAAACGTTTATGTGCACGCCAAATATACTCTGCTACACTAGTTGCCGTTTCATATTTCTAGTGCATGCCTGAGGTATTAAGGGAACCCTACAATTCTCCACCCAATTGCGGAGGTCGCGAAATTCGCATCTGATATCTCCGTACTAACACATATGAATCCACGACAAAAATAAATTATTTGAAGAATCTCCTGTGAGAGGAAAAAGAACAGGATGTGACACTTTAATTATAGTGCACTGGATCAGAAACAGTGAAATTAATTCTGTGCCACATTGATGTACTGCATACTAGTGTAATAAAATACTCATCAAATAATTTTATGGATCACCACTCAACAACAACATTAAAGAATTTTACACCGTCGAGAGTGAGGAGTGGAGCAGACGTTGTCGGCAGAAGGTGAGGCAGGGCGGTGCCTCAGCCCCCACCGGTAGGCAGGACACGTGTCCCAGAGAACCCAGACGCATGCGGTGTTTATTGGCAGATGGTTGGCCAACAAATCTCTCGCTAAAATATTGTTGAACCAAACTGTTATTACCAATGTGACAGAAAGCGAAATATACTGTAGATTCACTTGAATTACACTCATAACTTCAGCACCGAGAGGAAAGGGGCGATAAAAATTTTGTCGACGTGTGCTTTCATTTGCCAGACGTCGTATTAGCTAGTCCCGCGTTTTACCTCAAGACTATGGTCGTAGTTAAGGGTGAGGTACTCATACTGCAGTCAAGATTTCCTCCGGGAAGTGCCTCAGCCTACAATGTTGCCAGACGGAGCATATTGCCGGACATACAATTCTGACGGTAGCATGACTGTATTGTCCACCTTACGTGAACGACTCGGCGGTCAATTTTTTAGTCTAAGACTGTATCTATAACACATATTGCACGCTGAAAACCCAGAAGAATTTAAAAAAGAAAATTAGTTTATGAGAGCAACGTTAACTATAGCGTTCGAAGTATTGATAGTATTGTATACGTGTGTGTAAACGCCTTGCAATGCCCACTCAAGGAAGACAAGGATACACAATCTAGCTTCAGTATTATAAATACGCCTCAGTCTGTGGATGAACTCATACTTAGGCTACTAATCATTTTGAATATTTAGCAGTACTGTAGGCATTGGCGTTAAACTCTTTTTCAACCAATGATTCCTACAGCTACAGGAACACTACTTGTGATACCTCTTAGACAAAATATTAATGCAGTGCTATCAGACGAAAAGATCAACCTGACACAAACTGTGGGAAGTTTGTTTTACAACCTTCGTACCTGGATAAAGAGCTTTTCCTATTTGATATATCTGTGAACGTTGCTGCATAAGGCGATTTAAGAAGAAACTAAATTCCTTCAGCTACGACAATGTTTAAAGAAATCGTCTTAACGGCACTAAATCGTGGTTTGTGTTTACCGGCCGTAATCTGCCGCATTTTGCTGGTTGGAAGGCAAAAAGCTTACTGAAAAATTTCACAGAAGGAAAAGGGGGACGAAACGTCTCCCACTAGAAGGTCATGCTGTGTTATTTAAATGATTACAAAATCAGGTAAAACGAACAAGGCGGTTGTGAGTATAGGCACATTACTGTTGTCAGTATGATGTTGCATTGCCCAGGGCCGTAATGATAAAGGGCTCGTTTAGGTCAGGCATATTGTATACAGAAGTGGAAGAGAGAGCACCACTAAATTCTACAATCCGTAGGCATTGCATACACAAAGAAATTACTGTTACAGTGTACTTATGGATCCCAATGAGTGAACTGCCTATTTTTCGGTGAGGAAGAGCACTGGCAAACAGTCTTCGCTACATTAGGTTACTTAAACTGGCGTCACTCTGAGCTAGAATTTATGATCAATGACAAAGTGTAAGGTGAATGAGTCGGATGCGAGTTTTGAAACTTAAAATACTTTCCTACATTATAGAAGCGAATATTACATTTGAACTAATATTGCGAAAAGTTTGAACTTGAATAACTTAGAATGGAAAATCTTTCTGTTTATTGCAAAGGAAAACAATTGATTTTCTAAAACATTCTGTCATACACAACTTGAAAAAGGTCACGTCGACCAAATCATATGGCAGAACTGACAGCGACATATATCGGAAGGCAGTAAGATCCCTTGGCTTTTGGTTTGGCAGTATTCGACAGCCATTTCTAGGCGCAAGTAAATGAAGAAAGGCAGCGTTTTTTGCTATCAAGTAACGTCTTCATCAATTACTTTAGTTTTGATATAATCTACGAGTAGTTGCTGATGTTTGATATTAACATGAAAAGTATTCCGTAGACAGGAAAGAACCTGTTCTTGGGCAACTGCTTCTATAATCACCAAAATGCATTAAATGATCTTCAAGCACATGTGTTTCAGCTGCGGTACGAAGAAAATGATACTAATAATGACGATAATAATCGAATTATCTGGTAATTTCACACGTCACACTGGATTTTCTCGAACTAAGACATTTCCTGAATTAGTGAAAATTTCAAAATGGCTTCACATCGAGGCTATGATGCCTAGAAGAGTCTTTACATCCTGCTGACATGAGAATAGCATAATCTCCGCGTCAGAATCTTGCTTCTACTTAACCATTTAATAGAGTCGCATTTTTTCCGCAATGACTAATTTTGTAAGCTAAGCACATCATCCGTTACAGCACACTCCTGGGGCTGGGAAATGTGGCCACAATGGTCTGGTGGATCGAACTATCACAGGTGCAACGCGTAGGTTCAGGCTTTTACTTCTGAGACGCACAAACAGATTTACTTTACCTCTGGTAACCTCAAGAGAAAGACGCTATAATCCAGAATCCGCACTAAACATCACGTTCCTTCATTACCAACTGGGCAGAACCGGATTATGTTGGGAAATGAGATTAGCGGAAGTCATGGTCAAAAGAAATACTGTCGCCAGTAAACTTACTTACAATAGAAAATTTTATTTTATTTGATGAACCGATAGCCACTTAAAGGAACAGGGCTCTTATTTTATTTGTACTTGATTGAAGTAGAGACGTTGAAAAATTTGGTGCTGGACTGTGATTTCTTTTGAGGAACTGAATCTCTCGGTACAGTATAGATCAATAATTTCGTTCCTTTTCCCAAAACTGCAGTCTTCTAGGTCTCCTCCAAAGGTACATATGTGGGTTCGAATCCTGATCCAGTACAAAAACATTCATAATTTCATTTTCACGTGCACGCCAGCCTGCTAGTGAAAACTAAAGTGCATTTTTAATGTCTGTTCATGTGTTGTCAACAATCGCAATAGGCGTCGTTATTTCTTGCCAAACGCGCCCACATCTTACTGTTGGTGATTAAGCAGTTGATACTTAAGCTATATTCGTGGATGATAAAGAAGGACGGTAGGTACGCGGTTCGACCGTCGCTCAGGCACAAAAAATTGTATCCTTATTTTAGATTGAAACACCTAGCAGCTGGTAAGAAAAACCGATGTGTAACATTTCATTTCACTTAATTAACAATCCGATTATGAGTTGTGTTCGTGTCTCCATCACAGAACTTATCATAATGCGCTTCGTCTTAAAAAGCACGCACTCTTTGTTACTTCTGAATGGAAGTATATCAGACATCTTTCGTGGTTAGTTAACAGGGACGAAAGAGTCTTGATACGAGTCCCGTTTTATTACAAAAACTGTCGTCCTTTATATTCAAGCTTAGATTTGGTTACTGATATTGACGAAAATTTCAGTAATTCCTGACTCTTCATGGCTAGTCAGCAATATGATATGATTAAATTAGATTAATTGTGATTAGATTAATACTTGTTCCACAGATCATGAATACGACATTTCGTAATGATGTGGAACGCGTCATTTTAATGAAAGGTTTCTTTTCATACCGTGATTCAATTTCTTTACAACTATTTTTTACTCTCTCTCTCTCATTCATTTTTATATTTATGTCTCTCTCTCTCTCTCTCTCTCTCTCTCTCTCTCTCTCTCTCTCTCTCTCTCTCTCTCTCTCTCTTGTCACACACACACACACACATTCTTTTTTTATTTTTATTTGTTTGTCGAGCTCGACTATCGGCCAGGCACGAAAACGACAATGAATGAATCTCCTAGTTTTGAGTTCACTTATGAAAGAAATATAAAAATATCTCTGAGAGTTACTGATTTATGATGCTTAGTTTGCAGTCAGTTATGAGTGTTGTTAGTAACTCTACTCCAGTCCCTAAAACTAGTTACAGAAATGCGAATCAGACGCATTACGTATTCCAGTCCATGGCAGCCGCATCTTTGAGACGCCAGCTATGGTCAGTTCCCAGCCCGCTGTAGGAACACATCTGTTTGTTCTCTTCCTGCTGGTACTGTAACTGAGACTTGGCAACAATGCAAGGTATGTTTGGCAACTCTGTGATCGACGAGTTACTTCCTGGTGTGCATGGAATTAAGCCTCAAATTCACTTGATTTTTCCTGTCATATCCATTGAATAATCTGAGTTATTACTACTTGAGGTGTAACAAAAGATTGTAAATTTACGGTTTTCAGTCCACTATAGTCGTTGCACTCTGTAATCGCAACTAATCTCGTCTTTTAAATAGTGGTTTAAAAGTTCTAGACAGTACTGGTTGAGACACATACGTCTTTGCTAGCTCTGTGGTAATGTACTGATATGTGAAAAATTTTCTGTTATGGTTCCTGGTTCCAGTCACACTGACTGTGAAGTTTTTACCCCTTCTGTGAAAGATCTACAAGCAATCAGATCAAAAATCGATAAGGAAATCGTAAGAAGATACTTTCGGCTGATAGTGCAATGGTGAAAAACTTACAATGTTGCACAACAGGTAACGCCTCTTTCCGCTGCTGACAAGCAAATTTTGGGTTTCCAGGTTTACATAACTTTATTTATGAAATCCCACAGTGTGCAGTTTTCGTAAGGTTCCTTTAGTGTTGTTAAAACAATAGTAAAGATGAGTGACAAATTAATCATCAACGATATATGCGATTTCTCTGATGTTATCTGTAACAGTCTGACAATGCACATGCAGTTTATTGATTACGTGCATGTAGAAAACTTGCTCTGAGTTAAAGCTGTCAAACAAGGTTTGAAGAAGAATAAAATACCACTACCACATGACAGCTAATGTAGGAAGCACTTTTCTGACGTATTTTGGCACGATGCGCTCTCCCCATACATAATACAAAAGTTTCGAGATGTATCTGTTGCCTGGCCTTCTATTAAACCTGAAAAGAATAAAATGTCGCAGAAGTTAGCCCTTTATCCACATGCGGCTATTTGGGGTTTATAAGTCAAGGGAATTATGTTCAAAGTTCCATTAGATTAATAACATCAGCAGACAGCAGAATTGCGTTTAAAAAAATGCAGCAGTGAATGTATTCGAATTCGCGACACTTACCATGACGCTACCAGCTGACCCATAGCTACATCAGCTCCAGAAATCAACAACAATGCCTCCAGAACTTCTGCATTCCACACTGCTGTGAGATATTGCATATGGACGGAGCTAGACTTCTGAGAGACAGACAGCAACACCTTTTCTTTTGCACTCCACGACGTTTTCAACAAATAGATAGTGTAACAGAGTAGCTCAAGTGGAAAAGGACGCCCCCCATTTAAATTTATGCATCCTACAGTGTTGTCAGTTCTGTGTAGGTGGCAGTTACGTGGTTTTATTCAGGCGATTACAAGATAGTGTCGAATGTATGCACTGGGTAGCCGAGGCAGCTAGTTCATGGCGATTCGGTCAACCAAGTAAATGAATGTACTGAACATGCTGCAAACAACTACAGGGCGCCTGTGTGTCAGAATTCTAACCCTTTCACTGCGCATTTACTCTCAGCGGCTCCCGCCCTGTGCGCGTTATTTTCACCCGGTGCGTATATATACGACTGTAGCAGTCTACCGTTATTATTGAGGTAAAAATGAGACGCAAAATCGGCGTAAATCGTTTCCTTTTTTTAAATTTTTGTTCAGAAAGTCTTATTTTGTTCAAAGAAGGTACTTTATTAGGAGAATAAAATACAAAACATATTACATTAGTAATACTCAAAAGTGTGATATCTCTCGAAATAAAAATTCAAACATAAAGTGTGGTGTCACCGCCAGACACCACACTTGCTAGGTGGTAGCTTTAAATCGGCCGCGGTCCATTAGTACATGTCGGACCCGCGTGTCACCACTTTCAGTGATAGCAGACCGAGCGCCACCACACGGCAGGTCTAGAGAGACGTACTAGCACTCGCCCCAGTTGTACGGTCGACGTAGCTAGCGATGCACACTGTCGAAGCCTCGCTCATTTGCAGAGCAGATAGTTAGAATAGCCTTCAGCTAAGTCAATGGCTACGACCTAGCAAGGCGCCATTAGTAACATTGCATGTATCTACAGTCTCACTTGTATCATCAAGAACGATGTACCACAATGATGGGTTAAAGTTAAGTATTCCAGAAGCTACGTACTTTTCTTTATAGCATTCATTACGTATCCTGTTTCGGACCTATCTACTAGCCTGCGTGAGTTAACGCGTGCCTTTCGGCTACTTCCGAGTGGCGTGGCTGTCTTGCTACTCCACAACATAAAGGCACATTACATTTTACACAAATGTATCTTGTGTCACTTCGTTTATCATGTTTTGCACATACAATGCACCGTCCCTGGCGCGACCTTCTTCTTTGAAGTTCCTGGGATTAGCGAGATAGAGCGGCGATCGGTTAGGCGTAAGGGATTGTCACCATCAGCCGATCTCATTCCACGACGTCCCTCTGTTTGCGGTTGATGGTGAATCTCTAGGATCTCCTTGATAAGTTTCTGTTGAAAATCAGATACTGAAATATTTCGTCCCGTTTGAGTTTTATGTAATGCATGCGCATTGAGCAGAGACAGATCCACCAAATGAAAAAATACTTTTTTATACCATTTCACAGTTTTTCGCACACATTTTACTGAACTTAGCATCATGTCGCTCCTGTCTACGGCCCCCGTATTTTCAGTGTAGCTTACGATGCAAGCTGGTTTTGTTTTTGGTTCATTCGTGGTTCTGTCAATTTTGTCAGTCGCTGTAATTTCGCTTGTATGAAGAGTTGAAAGCATCCTCACTTCCCGCTTGTCCTGCCACTTCAGTGCAAGAAGTTTATCTGTTGACATAAACTCGATCTCGCCTTTTCTAAGTTCTTTTTGATAAAGCAGGCATGCCTTTGCGGTTTGTTCTCACAGTTCCACAGGCATTAGTCACTCTGTCATGCAAATAAGAAAATAACGTTGGGCTAGTGTACCAATTGTCAACATATAATGTGTGACCTTTACCAAGGTAATGTTCAAGTAGAGTCAGAACAATGCTTCCAGGCATTCCAACATTTATACCAAAGTCAGTTCCTTTTTTTACGTCTGTTGCTGCACCCACATAAATAATAAAGTCAAGAATATAACCAGTTTCACAATCACATAACACAAAAAATTTTACACCAAATCTGTGGCGTTTGGAAGGAATGTACTGCTTGAAGAAGACACGACCTTTGAAGAGAACTAAACTTTCGTCAATGCACAAATTCTTCAAAGGATAGAAACCACCTGGAAATACTTTTCTTAGGTGATCCACAATTCGACGTTATTTCCAGATTTTGTCATCTCCATGGTCCTTACTGTTATCAGCAAAATGTAACATTCTATGTAACGGAAGATATCTATCTCTCGGCGTGATTTGCGCAAACATCGGAGTAGACAGTAACTGATCTTTGGTCCAATAACTGTTTATTTCATTTTTTCTCACTTGAGCCATAAGAACATTAACAGCAAGGAAACAGTAAACTTCGTCACTGTTTGTGTTTTTCCAACGTTGCAGTCTTGATTTTTCACTGGCATCATTGCAAAGGTGTTCTAATATAAATTACATTGCTCAGCTAGGTAGCTCACAATTTCTTGGCTAAAAAGAACTTGGAACAGTTGTATACAGTACATAAATCATCTAAATTGACGATTTTGCAATCGGAACCACTGTTATCGAAATTATACACTTTAGGGTCCAAATCAGAGTCTTTCCATCTAAATCAACTGTTTTGTGTCTCTCAGGAGATTTTTCAGGCATGCGCTCAGGCTCTTCTTCGCAATCGGAGAAAGAATCGACGATAACATCAAAATCTGGATCTGCATTTACTGGTTCAACGTTCGTTGGTTCACAAATATCTTTTATATTTGTGGTGACAGATTTATCTGCCAACTCGTCGTCTTCATTATCTGTCCATCCAAAATCAGCTGGATTGGGCGTGATGATGTCTTCGTCGTCACTTTAGTTTAGAATACTCAGCAGCTCATCGTCTGTAAACGGGCGGTAACGTCGCGTCATTTTATTCGGTAACGCAGAAACGGCCGCACACAATCTAGGTAATATAGCGATACGAATGAACTCAGCAGAAAGAGAATTCAGCATTCAATAGTCGTTCAGGTATTTCCTCGTATTCCAACAATTAAACTGCATACTTGCGCAACAATTACCTCCGACTCGCTGGCCCAATTGTCGGCGTTATACGACTGTAGCAGGGAACCGCTGTAAGTATTTTTTATAGCAAATAGTATATTTACGTCTGGAGCACTGAAACGACTAGCGTATATTTACGTCTGGAGCAGTGAAAGGGCTAATCCAGTGTGGCGCAACGGCGTTACGATAGAAAAATAATTCATCGAGAAGAGGATATGGTGGTCTGTTGGATTGATGATACGTTCATATACTTATGGTCTGGGTTTGATTCCAACTGATGTCGGTGATTTTTGATAGGGGGAGACAGATTCTATTCTGTTCTGGCTGCGCCAAGTGAAGAAGGTATAATGGCATTGTGGTCTGAAATTCACATTAAACATGATATTCCTTCTCTACCAAGTAGACGTTAGGTTGAACATCTTTTATTTGAGCTTCTGTACGTCGATAAAATTGGTTCTGAACTGGGAATGCATCTCAGACCGCCCTTAACGCAGAAATTGACCTCTTCGTGACAATACAGCTCGACTACAATTTGTTGTTTGTTCAAAACTGCAGATTCTTCAGCATCTCCACATATTGCGCGTGAATGAGTTCGAATCCTGGACCAGCACTAAAGTTTTCATTATGTATTATCAAGCTCTAAAATGAGAACACCTATCTGCTGGTGGATAATAATTTTGATTTTTAACGGATTTTCATTCGTTGTCAACACTAACGATATCTGACGTTTCTGACTCCCAGTGAGACACAGAACTTTTTGCGAGATCACTGTAAGTTTAAGGATGTTATTCCGACCTGCTGGTGGAGAAAAATTCGATACCTGACGTCTCTTTGTGTGTGGTCAACAACGATATGTGTGGGCTTCGATTACCAGTCAGCACTGATCTCTTCGTCATATTATTTCTAGTTCAAACATGCTCATATGGTGTAACAAACCCGTATTTAACGTTCGTTTTCTCTGGAATATAACAGCGATAGTTGCCGGGTTGGAGTCCTGGGGAGAAAAAAATTAATGTTTGATCTCGTCATTTCAGTTAAAACATCTAGATACTGGCGAGAAAATCCGATGTGTCACAGTTGATTATGCTTCGATAACAATCCGAATAGGTTCTGGGTATTCTTATTTCTAGTTCAAACATGCTCATATGGTGTAACAGACCCGTATTTAACGTTCGTTTTCTCTGGAATATAACAGCGATAGTTGCCGGGTTGGAGTCCTGGGGAGAAAAAAATTAATGTTTGATCTCGTCATTTCAGTTAAAACATCTAGATACTGGCGAGAAAATCCGATGTGTCACAGTTGATTATGCTTCGATAACAATCCGAATAGGTTCTGGGTTCGAATCCCTGTCCAACACCTCAGGGCATTTCAAGTAAGTTACTTGTGAAGAAGCAATATTTAACATCTCTCGTAATTCGTTAACAGGGGCAGTAGATGCTGGGTAGCAATTCGTGTACGTTAAAAATGATTACGTTATGTAATAATTATTTAAAGTTGATATTTCCTAACTGATACTGTCTAAAATCGAAGTATATCACTCTCTTTGTGCCCAGTCAGGAATGACTGTTAGTTTCCGTCAGTTACGAAATCTTTGCTTAGTCTGCATGACCTGGATTTGAATCCACATGCAGAACGAGATGGTTCGTCGTGTCATTTGAAGTTCATACATATTCTCAATTAGCCGCTCGTGAATAACTTAAATTTTTAATGTCATTTTGAGTTAAATAATAAGTACGGTATGTTACTTTGAAGAGTAAATCATAAATACGACGAACTTACTACGTGCATTACGTATCTGACGTAATAAGGAGAGTGGTAACATTTCAGGTATATCATTTATTGTAATAAATGTGAACTTACAAGCCTTAAGGACAGTCTTATCTGTGATAAGGTGTTCCCTGATATTTGAAGTGTCGTGGTATTACTTTACATCTTGAGTTATTGCCATGCAGAGCAGTATTTTCTAGTGGTGGCTTGTTGGAACGATTTTCAATTGTCCAACGACTATTCCGAGGAGCGAATAGAAGACCTGCTAGACATCTGCGTTATCCGGGTTGCATTCGAATCAGGCGAAATGCAATTCAGGTCGTTCGGATACTTTTGAGCACGACTGTACGTGCAGACGCACGAGCGAACCTTTTCTTGCGAGAGAAAAATTCGGGGAGTGTATTAGTTCGGCGAAGGACTACAACATGGTTCGAAGAGCACTAGAATGAGTTGACTGTACGTCATTGGCCACAAAATCCCACCGACTTTAAACAAAATCACGCGTCTGTGGGACTACCTCTGTCGGGTTGTGCACGCCGTGGACGCTCACCTGTGGAACCTGGCGCAGCTGTTCACAGCACTCGAGTCGCGATGGCTCCACATTCCAGAACCGCACTGACACTCCACCTGCACCTTCGCAGCGGTCTGCTCTGCAGAAAGAGGCTATTCAGGATTTTAAGTTCGTCAGGTTAATGTGACTGGACCGTGCAACTCGTGAAAACTCGAGCGCTGGAACCAGTGCTTGTATCGATACCTTTACAAGACTCTACATTCCACCATAACAACTTTTACACACATGGCATATAACGAGCATTTCAGAATGCACTCTCTGTTACTCCCAAACACATTTTGTTTCACTCACTCGTTGACCTGAGTCTATTCTGTCAGCTAAATTCCGTTACTGAGATCGAATCTCATTCCTCAAGGTAAACGATACGGATATGTATCTTACCTACACTAACTAGGTTCAAAATGCTTCAAATGGCTCTGAGCACTATGGGACTTAACATCTGAGGTCATCAGTCCCCTAGAACTCAGAACTAATTAAACCTAACTAACCTAAGGATATCACACACATCCATGCCCGAGGCAACATTCGAACCTGAAACCGTAGCGGTCGCGCTGTTCCAGACTGAAGCGCCTAGAACCGCTCGGCCACACCGGCCGGCACACCAACTAGGTGTTTATTCGACATACATCCCCTACGAAAAGTTGCAGTGTACACAGTTGTATGACACTGCGCTTAAACAAGGAAATTCTAGATTTCTGCAAGTTTTTCGCGTTAAATCAAGCAGTTGTTAGAATGAATGTATGCAACAGCATGACTCTGCTGACGCTCTTAAGTGATAGCCGACAATTCTCCAAAATGTCTTACTTTCAGAGCTTCACTACTTGCTTGGCCACCTTATAGAGTACTGGTGATGGAAGACCGATGTTAAGGCGCCAGTAACACAGCAGCGCTGGCCGTAAGGCAACAGAGGTCGTCATATACTAAAGACTATTGTCTCAGTAACAGCAACATTCCAAACACTGCTCATCAAACAGGCTTTAGATGGAATGCCTGTTCAACGATAGATATGCTACGTCTGTCTTCATTGCCTAGAATTTTGCTCCGACTACATTTCCCCAATTGAATATTAGAACCATACACAGCTTGCAATCTACGGTTGGTTCTTCTATTATCCATAAAAAATGCTTACAGCCAGTGACGTAAGTAGTCTAAGTCTCTGTACGTCCATATTTTCAGAGATAGTTACGGGACTCCGCTATTCGATACAGGATGTCGTATCAAACACCTTTCAGCCCTCTAGTTTCCAAACTTATTTTATTTGCCTACCAGTTTCAGCGATTTACGGCGTCATCTTCAGGCCCCTTGATCGACGCGATAGGTATAGCAAGCAGAAATCTAGTAATACTAATATTGCTCGCCCCTGTTTTGACCATAACCGAGGTAGAATCCTCCTACACGTCGGTCAGAGGCCTGAAGATGCCGTACTAAATCGCCGAAACTGGTATGCAAATAAAATAAGTTTGGAAACTAGGCGGCAGAAAAGTGTTTGATTTGACACCCTGTAAGTAATCTAATGTTATTATCACCATTTGCAGTAACTTGTGGCCTTCTTTTTTTCATTTTACTGATTCAGCAGCCAATATGTTTTGTATGTTTTGTAACGGTACCATCGGCACCAGAAACTGGCCGTTACGGTCGGACAGAGGCGGAGCTGTCTTTTAAGGGGTTCCCCACCACTTTGGTATCAGGTTTCGTTTCCTATTAACTGGTTCATAATTTTTAAAGATGCACACATCCGATTTAGGCTTAGCAGCTATATCCGTTTGACAGAGAATTGTTAGCAGTCTACGTGTGAGCTACAAAACATATGTGAAAAAGTTTCAAAAAGGCTTGGTGCAACAGAAGCGGAAACTCGTTCTAATAAAGACTCTACAAGAGTTAGCTATATTTTGTCAGACTCTTATCTGAATTTTCAGCAGATTTAGGAAATGGAGATCTTGCGTTTATTGCAACGATATTCAAGACTTTAGAAATGATGGTACATCCAAGATGGAATGTTTCGGGAACTGGTTTTGAATTCAGCGATAACCTTCATTAAATGCTGGATTGTTGTGGCAGATAAATGTTTAGAAACCCACAAGGAAATTAACAAAAGATGAGTTTTACAAGTATGATTGTGAATTATTTTACTGTCTTCTCAAGACAGAACTGTTACTAAAGGATGCAAAGCATCTAATTCCATAAGTTATCCCTGCAACTACTTCTTCTCTCCTATACGGCAAATGTTCCACCTGGAGACTTGTCTATTTGGAACCAATAATTGAGCTTTTTCCTGCAGCGATGTACTAAAAACGTGGAATATCGTCCTCCATATGGCCGACAGGGTATTCGAACGTCTTCCGTCCTGAATCTGATACTCGAATATTGCTCTTTAGTCTGGGATCCGTACCAAATAGGACTGATAGAGGAAATAGAGGAGATTCAAAGACAAGCAGCGCGTTTCTTCACAAGGTCATTCAGCGAGCGCGGCAGCATCACGGACATGCTCACCCGACTCCTGTGGCAGGCGCATCACTACTCTCGGAATTCCCAGAAGACACAGCCAGTTTATTGCTTCCTCCTACGTATGTCTGGCAAAAAGACCATGGACACAAAATCAGACAGATTCAAGTCCAACGGAGGCTTAGCAGACATTCGTTCCGCGAAGCTCACACGACTGGTTTCAGTTTTACTGCCACGCAACGTGGCCTCTGCCACACACCGTAGGATGGCTTGTGGATAGTAGAGATCTAGATGTGGATCGTGGCGGACTGTGAACGATGTACCACTCGCTGCCGTGCAGCACGGCATGTTGTTGTTGTTGTTGTTGTGGTCTTCAGTCCTGAGACTGGTTTGATGCAGCTCTCCATGCTACTCTATCCTGTGCAAACTTCTTCATCTCCCTGTACTTAATGCAACCTACATCCTCCTGAATCTGCTTACTGTATTCATCTCTTGGTCTCCCTCTACGATTTTTACCCTCCACGCTGCCCTCCTCCAATGCTAAATTTGTGATCCCTTGATGCCTCAGAATATGCCCTACCAACCGGTCCCTTCTTCTTGTCAAGTTTTGCCACAAACTCCTCTTCTCCCCTATTCTACTCAATACTTCCTCATTAGTTACGTGATCTGCCCATCTAATCTTCAGCATTCTTCTGTAGCACCATATTTCGAAAGCTTCTATTCTCTTCTTGTCCAAACTATTTACGTCCATGTTTCACTTCCATACATGGCTACACTCCATACAAATACTTTCAGAAACGACTTCCTGGCACTTAAATCTATACTCGATGTTAACAAATTCCTCTTCTTCAGAAACGCTTTCCTTGCCATTGCCAGTCTAAATTTTATATCCTCTCTACTTCGACCATCATCAGTTATTTTGCTCCCCAAATATTAAAACTCCTTTACTACTTTAAGTGTCTCATTTCCTAATCTAATTCCCTCAGCATCAACCGACTTAACTGGACTACATTCCATTATCCTCGTTTTGCTTTTGTTGATGTTCATCTTATATCCTCCTTTCAAGACACGGTCCATTCCGTTCAACTGCTCTTCCAAGTCCTTTGCTGTCTCTGACAGAATTACAATGTCATCAGCGAACCTCAAAGTTTTTATTTCTTCTCCATGGATTTTAATACCTACTCCGAATTTTTCTTTTGTTTCCTTCACTGCTTGCTCAATATACAGATTGAATAACATCGGGGTGAGGCTACAACCTTGTCTCACTCCCCTCCCAACCACTGCTTCCCTTTCATAGCCCTCGACTCTGATAACTGCAGCACGGCATAATAAATCTGAACGATGGGAGGTAGGGAGCGGAGGGGTGGCGAGGGGAGGGCACTTGAATCACTGTCCCCCCTTGCGTGCATGTCCAGTGTGCCAGCTTGCCTTGCGGAATGCTTTAGCTTAGGCACTGAAGCATTATGCTGTTTGTGTCAGCTTTCACATCCTGTACGCTGTATTCTCGACGTGTATTAATCACTTTTCTCGTGTTAATCACTTTTTGCAGGGACTTCTGCTGTGCTTGCTGTGGATGCTCACGTACTATATTTCTTCAATAATTCACATTGTGTAAACATTGTGAAAACCCAAAGTTTGTTTCTCTAAGACCGTACACATCGCGTTACTGCTAAACGTCCGGATGAGATACTGGTACACCCTGAGATGGCTTTAGGGGTGTATGGCACACTAAAGTTTAGATGTCTGAAATCAAGTGTTAACTTCAGACAAAAACATATTCAGTATCTCGACTTACATCCCCCAAAGGAAGGTGACATTGAGGATCATCAAGTCCCTCAAAAACAATAAAGTGCCTGGGGAGGAATCCGTAGTTGCACAACTTTGGAATTATTCAAATGACAAGTTTCTGCTCCAGTTAACACAAATATTTGCTTAGCAGAAGAGATTCCTAAAGACTGGAAGACATCTTTGATTCACCCAAGCGATGTGAACAACTTCAGAGGCATCTCTTTCCTAGCTGTTGCATGAGATGAGATGTCTTATCAAAAACATTATTAGCTAGGGCGGAACAACAAATCGACCCTCCAGCTGATGTATACCAGTACGGTTTTAGAAAGAATAGATCTTGTTTAGAGCAGAGTCAACCGAAAGTCAATAACAATGTATCTGAAGAGAAGATCTAAAAATGTAATCACATTTGTCAGCTTCACGAGAGCCTATCACTCAGGCGATAGGCAGTCACTGTTTGAATTCCTCGACCAAATTAATCAAACACCAACGAACACCAATTCTAAAGCCATATTTGGAGGTGAAATTTGTAAATATTTTGGGATCAAAACTGGAGTCGGACAGGGAGACTGTCTCTCCCTGGTACTCTCTGTGATCTAGATGAAATTCATGGCGGAATGGGTGATGGCACTAGGAGAAAGCCAAATCAATGAGAGGAGTTACAATAGGCTACAGAAGGGAGAAGTTACGAATACACTGTCCAGCGTTTGCGGTCGACCTAGCTATTCTTTCAGAGTCCATGGAAACAGCCAGTGGACAAATGGAATTGCTCAAAGAACAAGCTGAGAAAAGCAGCTTCAAATTTTGTTCGAGTAAAACAAATTGATGACAAACATTAAGGCAGCTTCTAAGATAATTAAAAGTAAATATTGAAGAAATGACAGAAATAACAAATTCAGGTATATGTGAGAAGTAACTTGGAGGAAAAAGAAGATATTAAACAACACTTACTGAGATGAAAACGGAATTCTACCTCACAAACAACGTATATAATAAGAAATCAGTATCCCCCAACACAACTAGAACACTACTCTACAGTAATTCGCTCAGAAGCATTTCATCTAACAGAATGTTTAACTCTATAAAAAAAGGCGATGACGGAACCTTTTAAAATCACAGAAATAACAATAGAAAGGGAAATTTCTGGACCAGCTAAAGAACAAATCAATACACAAGATGTCATAATAGTGAACTTAGCACACATACTGAAAAAATTAAATACACGTTTAGGAAAAGACAGCTTTTTACGGCCACATGTAGTGGATAAGTCCCAACACACACACAAAAAGACTATATAGTTACTTCGGCAAATTGAAAATTGGTGAAACACGATGCAAACGACTTGAAAGGAAATGGACTGAGCCGTGTGTGCTTCTTGTTCCCGCCGTCATGTATTTCACACCCTGTTTTTAACGTACTTCCACGTCATTACGTTAATTTAAATTACTTCTGTCACTGAGTTGCTCCTTTGCCTGACCATCAGTGGCGTTAGCAGCGCGTATCGATGTATCCCCTCTCGTAGTATCTTTGCTCGACTACTATTACTTCCCGGTCGTTGTCTGTCGTAAGGGAGTTCGGGTCGCGAGTTCTGGCGGCCAGTAAGTTGGGACGCGTCTGGAGGGCAGTCTGGACCTGCCAGTCGGGGAGTTGTAATGCGGCACTAGTGCGGTCGGGTTGGAGCAGCAGTGAGGTCTGCGTCGACATGGCTCGCCCGACCACTGCCGCCACGCATCACTTGAGCCGGGCCACCGTCTTGGTGGATCGTCGGTCGATCGTCCTACCGGACGACGTGTTTTGGTTCGCCGATCGTTCTTGAGTCGGCTGTGTGTGTGTGCGCATCAACTCCCGATTTGTCTTCGTGCGTGCTTAGTTACTGTGGGGTATCGTTCAGGTCTTCGTGTAAGTGTTTGTCAGGTTGTGTGTGTGGTTGGCATTATTTCCACTGATGACTATTTTAGATGTTGTCGGCATTCTGATGGAGTCGGTCGGTTGCTGGGGACCAGGGAAGTTACCTCCGCGCGGTGCAGTCGGCTGGGTCCGCTGGCGGTCCCTGTGCAGCGTCGGAGCATGGGTGGAGCTGTCCGATCACTACGAGCTTCGTGGTTCACCGATCCAGGACGTCAAAGGTGAGTAGTGGTTTCAACTACCCAAGCCACGTCCATTCATGTTGTGTGGTTCCTTTCGGTGGTTCACTGTTGGGGAGATTTTCCTGTGAGCAACACTGAGTGTTTCTATTGCTGAAATTTAGCGCCATGTAGTGCAACTAACTATACTGGTTGACGACAATTCAAGTGCACCAGCGGAATTTTCTGCCTTGTGGCCGTTAGTGTTCCAGTTACCTGCCCTGGCCACTAACCTAATTTCAGGCAGCGTCCTTTCCTCACCTGTTGTCGCTGTCCAACATGGCGTGTAGTTTTGACAGCTAATGCACATTTCATTGTGGATAATCACCTTTGTAACTTTTGGCGTTTGAGTTCTCATGTACCGGTTGGTGGCAAGCAAGTCCTTTTGTCGGTCGGTCCATGGCTGTCCCCTGGTTGGGTTCCGAGGGATCAAGTGTAGTTTGACTCACTACCTCCTGTCTCACCTAAGTGGGCTGTCCCCTGGTTGGGTTCCGAGGGATCAAGTGTAGTTTGACTCACTACCTCCTGTCTCACCTAAGTGAACGAGGGCTGACAGACCTTCCTGGGGGCTTCTGAGTGTCGCTTTCTTTATTGTCCGTCTCACCGGTGTTTGTCTGTTTATAATCTATCATAGCCAATGATTTAAAGAAATTCTTGTTTTTACTGGTTTTTATGTGTTTTTGAATTTTAGAAAATCAATTGCGCGCCTTCAGCCACTTAAATCCTTATTCTAAATTAAAAAAAAAAAAAAAAAAAAATAAGAAACATTGCAGCCTTCTGCCTTTGAAAGGTTACGGTAATTTATTTTAAATCTTGAAAATTTTATTGTGAACCTTCGGCTGTTTGTATTGCATCTTGTTTATGTTTGTCTATTCACCCTTTGCTTGAGGCTCTCGGCCTCGCTGCGTATATGTATATGTTAATTATATTATTTGCAATTTCAACTGCATGTTTTTTTTACCACTTGAGATTTATCTTGTTGCCTTAAGATTTTTTGTCTGGAGGCCTTCGGCCGTGAAATAATTCCCTTTTTGAAACTCGTAGTTCTAAAGGTTCGGCTATGTGCCGTCTTGGTTTAAAGGCGTTATTAAATTACAATAAATTACAATTTTGAGTGAACCTGACCGATACCTTATTTTTCACTTTCCACAATCCTAATCACCTGTTCTACCCAGCGGGTTTAGCGGGACGGAATTACTCCACGAGATGCTGAGGAACGGCTGCAAATAACGAGATTGTAAAGGTTGGATCTGAGCACTACGGGACTTAACATCTGAGGTCACCAGTCCCCTAGAACTTAGAACTACTTAAACCTAACTAACCTAAGGACATCACACACATCCATCCATAGCGGTCGCGCGGTTCCACACTGAAGCGCCTAGAACCGCTCGGCCCCTTCGGCCCGCGAGATTGTAAAGGTTTCCACGAAAAACCCAAGAGGAAGAAGGTAGCTACTCGAACAGAAGAAAGATGAGAGGAATACCGAGAAATGAAGACAGAAATGTGGAAGAAAAGAAAGGAGAAATACGTATTTAAAGTAACCGTACAGCATGATGTCTTATACTCAAAAGAAAAAGGACGATGAATAAGAATTACATCACACAGTGCACGTGACGAAAACAAGGTCATCTCACCAGCTTTTTACTTTATTTTCAGTTAGTGACAATTTTGAAAGTTAGTAAAAGTTTTGAAAATTACTGCCCGTCGTTACGAAAAAAAGTTGTTTTCCTTGTTACATTTTTTTTTTTTTTTTTTTTTTTTGAAGAAAAGCTATTTTTAAATGGTTGCAGCAAAGCTACTACTAATTTATTGGCTGATTAGTTTCAGACTTTTCCCATTTCTACAATCGACGTATTTTTTATCTAGCACATTTTTGGTGTGAACCGTTCTATTTATATATGAAATTTCGGGTTTGTAGCCGCGCAAATATTACAAGATTTGCGACTCACACTGAGGATGGCCGGACGGTACGCCGTCGAAATATCAGTGGTACAAATAATATTTGCGCGGTTGCATGTCCGAAATTTAATGGATTACTCATTATGCCGCAAGAAGGTAAAAACGCACAATTCTCTTTATGTCATTGTACTCTAGATGTAGCTCATTTCTTGATTATTCAGCATGATCTGATCCACAACAGTGTTTCATATACAATGGTTGGGACTTTAATAGTGGCAACTATTTATTTACAGCTCGTACAAAATATGTACATGTTTCAAGTAGTCACCAGCATTGTGTATAACCCGTTGCCAGTGAGGTGGAAGTCGTAGGATACTCTTAGCAGGACCAGTTGTGTTGGCAGTTGGAGCGGCGCGGTCTGTTGCCCGACGAATTTGTAGCAGTTCCGAAGCGAATGCCGTGAAGTGTTCCCTTCAGTTTAGAAATCGAGTTGAACTACCAGGGCTTTAGTCAAAGGAGTGCAGTAGGCGGTATAGCACTTATAAGTCCCATCAGTCAAATAAATCAGTAACAGCTTGCACTGTATGTGCTTGAGCATTGTCCTGCAAAATAATGGTCAGGTCCTGCGGAAAGTGTCAGCACTTCTATTTCTATGCTGTTCAGTTTTGGAACCCAATCTACGGCCAGCTCACGTGGTTAACCACAATTCACTAGAACATGGATATGTAACAGAAGCAAGAAAGATTGCCATGAAACAAACCCAGATCACACTTTATGTGACTAGACACTGTATCTTAGAGATGTGAAATCGAATCAACAAGCACTGTGGACCGTCTATTATTACAGAGACAGATCACTGCAATTAGCCCAGAATTACATGACAATCGATAGAGAGAATTTAATTACTTTACATCTGCTCTATTTGCTAACGTTTAATTAGTTGCAGGTCTCTCTTTATGTAACCCAAAAAAACCATTTGCTTAAACATCAGAAAATCACAGTGAAATTACAAAACGCGTTTTACCTGCCTTGGTGGAAAGGAAAGATATACTAAACTTTTGGTATAGGGTCTTCGCCCAAAGCAATCCAGCCGTGGCAGGGTTACGTAAACACAGCAGGACCTACACTGCGGGTTACACCTCAATCCCCGCCAAGGTGTTGGCACTTACAGCAGCTTTTGACAAACAGAGGACAATTGCAACTCTTAAAAATGGTTCTAAGCACTACGGGACTTAACATCTGAGGTCATCAGTCCCCTAGAACTTAGAACTACTTAACCCTAACTAACCTAAGGACATCACACACATCCATGCCCGAGGCAGGATTCGAACGTGCGACCGTACCGGTCGCGCGGATCCAGACTGAAGCGCCTAGAACCGCTCGGCCACTCCGGCCGGCAATTACAACTCTCTGAAACACACACAAAAATACAGGGCAGAATTCTTGCACCAGACATACGTGCGTCAGTCTACAAAATGTTCCGTACACAGCAATCACTGACATTTAAATTGAAACCATTTAAGGACGGTTCACTGATAATAGTAATATCACTCAGGTGCACTTTTCAATCACTTAGTACCCTTAATGATCAATAAGAGAACAACCAGTACAGTTATAACTAAGACTTCACTGCGAAGCCAACATTTAACCAGCTCACACGGAGCTTTTCGATTAACTGCTGTGTATGTTCCACAAACATCTAACGAGTGAGACGCCTCTCAACAAGTCGCTGAGCCACATAAACTAACAGCCAACTTACTTGATGTTAGCACACAGCACAAAAATGGTTCAAATGGCTCTGAGCACTATGGGACTTAACATCTATGGTCATCAGTCCCCTAGAACTTAGAACTACTTAAACCTAACTAACCTAAGGACATCACACAACACCCAGCCATCACGAGGAAGAGAAAATCCCTGACCCCACTGGGAATCGAACCCGGGAACCAGGGCGTGGGAAGCGAGAACGCTACCGCACGACCACGAGATGCGGGCACACACAGCACATCTCAGCGGCTCATGCAGCTTAAACACTTTACTTCAGGGACCTTTCCCTTGATAGAAATCACGAAACTTGGATCTCCGAGCTGTCCCAAAACACAGACTTGCCGACCAATACAACTCCGCGGCGTATCAGACTGATAGGGCACACCCGGTCGCAGTCGACACTCCTTTCTCCGGAGACGTCCGAAGTCTCTCAATATTTTTCTTTCTGTTGTGTACATAGTTCCGCGTAGTCAGTGCGTACACAACTTTCCCACTAGAGCGCGCCCCGCTAAGCACAGCACGGCAGGCGCAGCGCTCGTCCGTCTCCGCTCTACGAGATGGCGGTGCCATAGAGACAGACCAAATACTGCTTCCGCCGATCCGCGTATTAATATGTAACGCAGCCAATGAGATTGCTGCTAACGTAGAACCATTTTTCCTCGCGGGTCATACTCGCGTAGTGATACCTGAACGCGCGAGGTGTTATAACGAGTGTACAGACCTCTGATTAGTCAGTCTGCATCAGTCTGCATTAGTCTATAGCCAAGTTTCAGTCTGCACCTAATAAGATTGCCATATTCTGGTACATGGCCATGTATAGACACTTTGTCAAGTATCAGAGATATGTGAGAATAAGATTAACGTACCAAGACCAAAGGAACTTCAGATTGTCAATTGTAAATAGCATCCAGAATCAAGTAATTCCATGCTTGTTATTATTTTAATAAATGTGTGTGAAAATTAATCAAGTTCTGTTTTTATTTTGGTTACCGTCAATCTGCTACTCTAAGCGTGCAAGTGGCAGAAGATAAACACGCCACGATAAGATCACGAGACATATTGCTGACACTCGCCTACTTCGTTAGAGCGACAAGTCAAATAATCTGATGGTGAGTGTACCGAACGTCTTACAGTACGCACACCACACTTTCGAAAGCTGATGGCCGACTCATGAAGCCCGCTAAGCTGGAAGAAAACCACACGATATCCAAAGATCATATGTAACCTCCAAAATCGATCGCAACGGTATAAGGAGCGTACCTGGTGCTGGCGCCAGTCCGCCACAGCTTATTTCGCTTATTGACGAACCCATCCAAATGAAAGTGGTCTTCGTCACTAAACCAAAGCATACAGCGCATACTAATTCCCATCATGCCCCACAGACAACTGTGCAGTTTGTACGTCCTAACGCAAACCATTCAGAATTTATGACCATTATTGCATATAGCTGAATAATTGTCACCCTGTATTTGGGCTGAAGAAAACGTTTGAACATTCTCAAAGTTTATAGATACATGAAACACACATTTAATCATGGAAAAAAAACATATTTTCTGAAAGAAAATTAAATACTGTAATACGTATGAAATTATTTCACCTGTACAACTGTCGTCACTAATTAATTTGCATTTTGCTAAACCTTCTTAAAACTACCAGCAAGAATATTGTTAAGTAAATTATGAAATTTATTTTGCTGATACCTGAGGCGTCATTGTGGGCGGCTACCACGTAGGGCATCGTGCTGCGACTGCGCTCTTGCTGTGCCGCGCCACGTGCATACAGCCTCGTACAGTGTACGAGCTGTGTTTGGTCACCAGTGGAACAAATAGACGTAGCTGTTGTGGAAGCTCTTGGGGGTTATTAAGTTTTTCCTGAGGAGAAAACAAGAGCGAGAAAGAAAGAAACGTCGTTACCGGGATCACACTATATTCTGAGCTGCAGAAGAGTAGCGGTACAAAGTCGTTTCTGGCGCAAACTTTCACGTTTCTACAAATTTTCTGTATCGTTTCTGATGAATGGTGGTGTGAAATGGTGTGCTACACATCCCCTCAACTACGACTTGCTTGGCGGACTCTAATCTCAAGGCGGACTGTAATCCGATTTTTCAATTTTGAACCAAAACCAGAGAATTTTGTGGTAAATAGGGTTTCCAACAGTTCGGAAACCTAAAGCAGTCGCTAAATCGATCCACATAATAGCATTTCTAAGATAACAGTTTGTAGCATGGCAGGAGTAGCGTGAAAGCTTTATACCTACAAATGTTGCAAATAGTTCTAGATGTGACAGAGTAACCCTTTTCATTACTGAAAGTCCTACTTTGCTGCATATTGGACTAAAGGTGACAAGTGTCACAGGTTTCATGTGGGCGAAAACGGTTGGTGGAGACATCATCTTTCCCTGGGAGCTTGCGCCAATCATAACAAGCTAAGTGTTCTTGTATGCTACCGTTATAGACACGAAAGCGGTTGTCATACATGTCAGCAGAATGGAATCTTCAGTAGGTAAACCTTACATAATGCTGGAAAAATACAATGGTGTGCTCTGTTACATCCAAATTTCTGTTATACGAGGTGTGTTCAAATAGTAAGGTGACTTCGTATTTTTATGAAAATATATTTATTTATTCATCAATATTCATGTTATACCCTACAAAGTAATCCCCCTCAGATACAATACACCTATGCCAACACTTCTTCCAATCCTCGAAGCACTTCGCCTAAGCACTTTTTGGTACAGTCTGGAATACTTCCAGCAACGCAGTTTTTATTTCCTCAATCGTTGAAAATCTTCGTCCTTTCGTAGGTCTCTTCAGCTTTGGAAACAGAAAAAGCCGCAGTGGGCCAAATCCGATGAATATGGTGGCTGAGGTACGATTGTCGTCTTGGTTTTGGCCAAAAAATCTCTCACAAGCAACGATGAATGGGCAGGTGCATTGTCGTGATGCAAAAGCCATGAATTGTTTTTCCACAATTCCTGACGTTTTTTGCATATTTCTTCCCGCAAACGGCGCATAACGTCAGGGTAATACGCCTTATTGACCGGACGACCTTGAGGCAAAAATTCATGATGCACTACGCCGTGGTAATCGAAAAAAAAAAACAGTGAGCAAAACTTTGACCGAACTTGGCGTGCTTTTTTTCGGTCTTGGCTCTCCAGGATGCTTCCACTGGGACGATTGGGTTTTGGTTTTGACCCCTTAATTGTAAACCCATGTTTCGTCATCAATTATGACCCTTTTGAGCGAATCAGGATCGTCATTGTCGTCATTCAAGAGCTCCTGAGCGATGCTCATGGCGGTTCTTCTGATCAAAATTGAGAAGTTTTGGAACAAACTTTGCTGACACACGTCTCATGCCCAAAACATCAGAAAACGTTGCATGATACGAGCCGAACGATATGCCAACATCTTCAGCAACATCTCTTATGGTCATTCGACGGTTTTCCAAAACAATTTCCTTCGCAGCTGACTTCATCATTTGTTATTGTCCGCCCTGATAGCTGAGTGGTTGGTGTGACGGATTGCCGTCCTACGAGCCCGGATTCGATTCCCGACTGGGCCCGACATTTTCTGCGCTCAGGGACTGGGTGTTGTGTTGTCTTCATCATTTCATCCCCATCCGGCGCGCAGGTCGCCCAGTGTGGCGTCGAATGTAATACGACCTGCACCAAGGCGGCTGGAGCTGCCCCGTAAGGGGCCTCCTGGCCAATGACGTCAAACGCTCATTTCCATCATCTGTTATTGATGTGCTGGGGCGTCCAGAGCGAGGTTCGTCACTGGCATCTTCTCGGCCACCTTGGAAGAGTTGGTACCATTTGTAAACTTATATTTTACTTAGAGCAGACTCCCCGTTTGCCACTGTCAACTTTTCAAGTGTTTTAGAGCACTTGATTCCATTTTTCACACAAAATTTGATGCAAATTCTTTCCTCCATTTTGTATAATAACTGAAAATCGGCGTGGGACACTAACACACGTCTAATCTTTCTATCTGTCAAAAACAAACGAAGTATGCTGTACACTTTAAACTGTGTTCGGGACATGTGTACCAACAAAACAAAAAAAGTCAATAATCGAATGTACGTTGCCCGCACAATTTGAAAAGTCATCTTACTTTTTGAGTACTTTTGTGTGCAGCATAGAGATTGAGTTTGCAGTATTGTAAAACTAATGGAAAACAGTGTGTTATACTGGACGACGAATGTCACAAATCTCGGTATACATTACTTATCTGACAGACAGGATCAGCAACACTACAAGACTATTGGGCGACGATGCTGTTGCGTAGAGGAAAGTATAGTCCTTGGACAGTCATAAAGAACTGCGCAAAACTGAGAACAAAATTTCCTTTTGGTGTAATGAAGAATACTAACTTTAAGTGTATAGTAATATGAAGAAAGACTTCCACAGTGTCTAATCACAAGATTACCTGTGAACATTGTACAAGTATTCAGGAGCGATACTGTTAAATGGAACGACCACAGAGAATCAGTATTAGACAAGGTGAATGGAATTGTTCCTGGAAAATTCAATGCATCTTCAAAGGAAATCACATATAATGCGCTAGTGCCGCCAATTCTGAAGTATTTTTCAGGTGCTTGCGGTCGTTATGAAGAATATATGAAAACAGAAATCGAAGTCACAGACATCGTGCTAGAGTCTTTAACAGATCAATACAGCCTCCATATAGAAGTGTAACAGAAATGCTCTGGGAACTGAAATGGAATTCCATGGAGGAATGACGACCTCGCTCTTGTAAAACCATGTTGGGTAAAGGGGTGTGAACATCTAAATGGAGGAACGACTTCGCCCTTTTGAGTAAGTAAACTGCTCAAAACAAAAAAGTTGTACACAGTATAGCGCACATACATAGGAATTTTATTGTTTTTCATTGGTAACTGCATTGGTATTGAATACCTTTACAGAGAACTCTCAAAACTGGCTTTTATCAATACACATCTCAGAGGTTGACACTATGAAAGCGAGCTCACCAACAGGAATAGACTTCTGCGGGCAGCAACGTCCGATGTCTGAACGTAAAAGGATGTTGCAGATATTGTACTAACACGAGGGACAGGAAGCGCACACTCGTTCATCCCGATCTTTCTCAATAAATGTCGGCCAATTGTGGACATAGCACTAATGATGTTTCGTCATTTCTGTCAGAGACTCAAAATCGTAACAACTAGGAAGCTGAAAGTTCAACATATAAGAATATAGGTTGGATAAAGTAAGAAGTGATATGAATAACACCCCTTGAGCGCAATTTCTGACTACATGTTATGCACAGACCCGATTTCGCAACTGTCCATAGCTGTCAATGTGCCTCCTACCCTTATGACACTGTTAATAAACCGTAATATCAGACCTAGCAGACTTTGAACAAGGGCAAATAAGAGACTACCATCGCTAATCTAAGAGAGGCTTACAGTGATTGTTTGTCTAGTGATATGGTTGCGTACATGATCATTACGAACCTTTGAAATGT
The DNA here is from genome assembly GCF_023864345.2 of Schistocerca serialis cubense. NCBI lineage: Eukaryota > Metazoa > Arthropoda > Insecta > Orthoptera > Acrididae > Schistocerca > Schistocerca serialis. The sequence goes on from NC_064645.1 coordinate 49,191,923, forward strand.
GTCATATTGCAACCATTCCGTTGTTTCATTTTTTTTACTATTATTTCCTCTTTAATCATGCAATAATTACATTGGTTTCTGTCTTTGATTATGTGGTGCAAGATTTAATACGCAAATCTGGACACACATGACTGCAAAGACCATAACTTCCCTCTTTGAAGCAGGCGTGTGTGTTTACTTAGTGCGCTCGTAAATATAGGTGTTTTATCGTTGGAAACAATTTATTAAGGCAATATGGTAGCTTAAATAAGTAAATTAGTATCTTTTGTGATCTATATATTGAAGGTTTCGCTTTTACTTGTGTAGTTTTCGAGAAAAGATAACTGTTCTAAAGTGCAAACCTTTGCCGTGGGTTTGTTTTCGACATTGACAGCAGTAAGTTATGTGATTATTCAATAATTTGCGGGTAGTGTCTGTGTACCTTTATTGTGAGGAGTATCGTACGTGTATAGTTTGTATTCGGTTCGTGTTTTCTGTGTTTCTGTACTTCTGCACAGTTAATTTTCCATATTGTGCAGTAAAGTCGTTAAGAGGTGTTTCTGTAACCATTAGAGTATTTATACATAATTCAGTGATAGCGCCTGTTCAAATTTGTCGTTAGAAAATATCGAGCCTCTTCAGTTTCTTACTCGATTCGTGATTTCCTCCACTATAACCTACACCAGCAATTAACTTCGCGCTGTTTACATTCGCCTGCTGCTACATTCGCATGACGTCCAGAAGTTCTCTGCTCATGTCGCCGCAACCTAAGTTACTTTCTGCTAATTATTAATTGGTGTAGGGGAATTGTTTGTAGTGTAATTTGTATTGTTTGTATTTGTGTTGTTTGTTTGTAGTGTAATTTGCATTGTTTCATTGCCGTCATGTGTGACAAATGTGGATGTTGTCGTAGATGAGTGAGCACGGGAGTGAAATGTCAGGATTGTGGGTTGGTGTTTCACTGGGGAGATTGTAGTGGGGAAGCTGTTATAGTGCCAGATGAGGCTCGCCAATGGAGTTGTAGATTATGTAGCCGTGACACGGAAATCGTGAAACAGGGAAAAAAGATTTGTGCCCTTCAGGCTGAATTAGAAATGGTGAACTTTGAATTAGACAAGTTGAAGGGGGAAAGAGACAATGGGAGCTGGGAACAGGTAATAGGTCGTAGTCAGAAGGAGAAAACCTCAGAAATCACTTTTCACATTCCAGTGAGCAATCAGTTTCATTTGTTACCTGAAGCAGAAGAGCCTCAAAGAGTTTTTGAGCAAAGCAGGGTGCAGCAGACTCGTAGTGACAATTGTAATGCTAGGTCGGGAGTAAAGTCAAGTATAAAGAAAAGAGTCCTGCTGTTCGGTAGCAGTCGCGGGAGAGGTGTAGGCCAGTTGCTACAGGATATGCTAGGAGTCGAGTACCAGGTCACAAGCATTGTGAAACCTAGTGCTAAGGTAGCAGTCACGGGAGAGGTGTAGGCGAGTTGCTACAGGATATGCTAGGAGTCGAGTACCAGGTCACAAGCATTGTGAAACCTAGTGCTAAGCTTATCCAGGTTACAGAAAACCCAGGGGCCTTGTGCAAAGATTCTGATGGCGAGGACCATGTTCTTATAGTAGGAGGAGCAGGCAACAGCCTGGCTAGCAATTCGGACAACAGTATTAAGTGTGACCTGGATGTAATAGGTGCAGCAACAGCTCACACTCGTATGGGGTTTGTGGATGTTTTGCAGCGCCATGACCAGCCCTGTGTTAATACGGCTGTCAGCCGTGTTGACAGAGAGCTGGGGGGGGGGGGTTACCATTGGCAGAAACTAAATCTCGTTATCTGTTCTGTGCCTGTTGATGCAGTTGGGAGGCGGGGTTACATTAGTCATGGCCTGCACCTGAATAGGAGGGGGAAGGATAGATTAGTTGACCTTCTTACAGAAAATGTAAGGGGGCCACATGCACACATGACAAAATACCTGTGATTACTGGAGTGAAGGGATCGGTTGGTAGGGCATGTTTTGAGGCATCAAGGGATCACAAATTTAGCATTGGAGGGCAGCATGGAGGGTAAAAATCGTAGAGGGAGACCAAGAGATGAATACACTAAGCAGATTCAGAAGGATGTAGGTTGCAGTAGGTACTGGGAGATGAAGAAGCTTGCACAGGATAGAGTAGCATGGAGAGTTGCATCAAACCAGTCTCAGGACTGAAGACCACAACAACAACAACAACTGGAGTGAGAGGGACACATTTTTTACGTTACAGTCAGGTTACAGACAGAGAGTATTGAAAGAGATTAAAACAGGACAGTGCTATAATGTCTGTAGCAGTATCCAAAGAATTAAAATTTGTGTTTCATCAGAACATTAGAGGACTGAAAAATAAGATGAGCTTCTTGTATGTCAAGAAAATGGAGTAAATCCTGAAGGTATAGATGTTTTATGTCTCTCTGAACACCATGTAACTGCAAGCATGGAGAAGTTAAATTTAAGAGATTACAGATTAGCATCTTATTCATGGCCGGCCAGAGTGTCTGTGCGGTTCTAGGCGCTACAGTCTGGATCCGAGCGACCGCTACGGTCGCAGGTTCGAATCCTGCCTCGGGCATGGATGTGTGTGATGTCCTTAAGTTAGTTAGGTTTAATTAGTTCTAAGTTCTAGGCGACTGATGACCTCAGAAGTTAAGTCGCATAGTGCTCAGAGACATTTGAACCATTTTTACATATTATTCATATAGAGTCAACATGGTAAAAGGAGGAGTTGCTACTTACATAAAAACTGGACACAAAGTCAAAAATATTGAAACAAATAGTTTTTGTGTAGATCAGATCGTTGAAGCATGTGCTTTTGAGTTGCTACTGCAATAGACTTCTACAGTAATTGTAACAGTCTACAGCTCCCCTCAAGGTAACTTTCAGCTATTCATGAAAATGAATGTGTACCCAGTTGTTAGTGGGCTATCTGACCATGATTCACAGTTAATGGAAATAACACATATAGCACCTTACAGGATTCATGCAGATTCATACAAGACAGGGAGGCTTATTAATGCAAACAGGATACAGAGCTTTAAGATCAACCTAGAAGAGGTAGAATGGGATGAAGTATACACAGAAAATGATGCTGATGCCAAGTTCAGTTTAGTCCACCGTAAATTTGTCTCAATATTTGAGAGTTGCTTTCCTCAAACGTTATCCAAAAAAGCCATTACAAAGTCAAGTAAGCCATGGATTACTAAGGGAATTAAGATATCGTGTAAGAGGAAGAGGGAAATATATGGACAGACCAGAATAAGTCAAGATCCGACGTTATTTGCTTACTACAAAAGATACTGTAATATTTTAAGAAAATTCATTAAGAAGTCGAGTAGCTTATGTGTTCTGACAGAAATTAATAATGCGGAAAGTAAGATTAAAACTATATGGAATATTGTCAAATGGGAGATGGGGCAGCCTGACTGTGCACAACATACCATAGCAATAAAGCTAAATGATGATGTTGTGAGTGAATGTAGCAGCAAAAATCGAGTTAAAGGGTTCAGTTGAAGAAGCAAAAAAATATGTTAAAAATGTCATTCCCCAGGACTTTAGGCCTTTAGAAATAGCACCAACATCCCCAACTGAAATTAAGGGAATTATAAATATACTGAAAAACAAGAGCTCATGTGGTGTTGATGAAGTCTCTAACAGAATTTTGAAGTGTTGTTCTAATTTAATAAGTGGAGTCCTTAGCGATATATGTAATGCTTCACTGGCACAGGGAATTTTTCCAGACAGATTGAAATATGCAATTGTCAAACCTCTTCATAAGAAAGGGGACAAGAGTGATTTAAATAATTATAGACCAGTATCATTGCTGACTTCACTTTCTAAAATATTCGAAAAAGTTATGTATTCAAGAGTAGTCTCACATTTAAGTGAAAATAATTTACTCAGCATGTCACAGTTCGGATTCTGAAAGGGTTACTCGACTGAGAATGCTATCTACACGTTTACCCATCAAAAACTCCTAAATAACAAATTATCGCCAGCTGGTATTTTTTGTGGTCTCTCCAAGGCATTTGAACATGTACATCATGTCACACTCTTAGAAAAACTCAGGTTCTATGGAATTGAAGGCTATATACACAGCTGGTTCGAATCGTACTTAATGAACAGAAAGCAAACAGTTGTGCTGAATAGCACAAATAATGTTGGGAGGGTGGTAACTTCTAGTGAATGGGGAGATATCACAAAGGGAGTCCCACAGGGTTTAATTTTAGGTCCTCTGCTGTTCCTTATTCATGTGAATGACCTCCAAATTAACGTTCAGCAAGCGGAACTAGTACATTTTGCAGATGGCATAAGTGTTATAATAAACCTCATTCCAGAAAAAGTAGCTGAAGATGTTGTTAAGGATGTGTCTCAAAGAATTATTAAGTGGTCCTCAGAAAATGGACTCTCCCTTAATTTTGAAAAAACTCACTATATCCAGTTCTGTACACCGAACAGAGTCATACTGACAATTGCTGAGCATATGAACAGGGCCCAGTTAACAGGGTATATTTCTCCAAATTTTTGGGTGTTCACATTGATGACAACTTGAGCTGGAAGAAGCATATTACTGAGCTTCTCAAACAACTAAGTTCAGCTTTCTTCGCTCTTCGTATAATCGCTAGTCTTGGTAATAAACAGATCAGCCTCCTAACGTACTTTGCATATTTCCACTCAATAATCTCTTATGGAATAGTTTTCTGGGGTAACTCACCACTTACACATAAAGTATTGATTGCACAAAAAAGAGCAGTGAGAATAATTAGTGGTGTTCACCCAATGACGTCATGTAGGCACCTTTTGAAGGAGTTAGGTATTTTAACTACTCCATCAGAGTACATATATTCGCTAATGAAATTCGTTACAAGTAATCCATGTCAATTCGCGAAGAACAGTGATGTTCATACGTACAACACTAGAGGGAAAAAGGACCTTTCCTATCCGTTATTGCAGCTGTCAGTTGCTCAAAAAGGAGTACATTATTCAGCAAAAAAATCAAAAATCTTTGATCATTTGCCCAACAACATTGTCTGGCAGGTAGCAGATCAAGTTTTAAATCTAGCATAAAATCATTTCTTTTGGACAACTGCTTCTACTCCATGGACGAGTTTCTGTTTCAGAAATGGTAAAAAAATAACTAAATAATAATAAAATGTACCTCTAAATGTAGTTGCATGTGTAGGACTAAAACTTTCAGTAATATTAATATTAGCACTATTCATGTGTGTATATGTATCTTGTAATCGGACTTGTTCCACATCATATCGATAAAATAATCGAGAAAATGATCTACGGAACATGACAACTAAAACAAAAACTAAACTGAAACTAATAATCTCACTTTGATAATTTATCAACCCAGTACAACATGAAAACCCAGTACCAAATTAATCAGTGCCTAGGCGAGCTTATACACCATCAGGTGTCCCTTTGACCAGATGGCGCAACCCCTCTGTGGGCCAGCTTTCTCGAGCCTTTCCATGGCAGTGGGCCCCGTCCGCTGGAGCCAGGGACACTGGTCAGTCACAGGTCCGCAAAGCTTTGTGTCCAGGGCGCCACTATGGTGAGGCAGTATTTGTGGATTTCTTTACGCTCAGTCCTATTCAATCAAACTGTCCCCTGCAGCACTTGCTGGGCACAAGCTGGACGCTAGTCATAAAAGAACAGACGGGTGAACGATGCACTAGATAATATGGCCAAGTCCGTGGGAGTGTGGCACTTGTGGAGTGTTTGCCTGGTGCATGTTTCTGACACTAGGGCACGTAGCTGGTTGAACGCCTGCTCTTGTACAGGGCCATATACACTATAATTGCTTCGTGTTTAAAAAAGTAAACAGATTGAAGCTAGCGCACATTTTTCCAAGAAAACGAATCATGGATAAATTTCATTGGTCTGAGATGAAAACTGTTTCGAGAGTGGGAACCTAGTACCAAACTGCTAATTTTCTTTTTTTACATTGCAGCATTTAGAGATTGGCTAGTGGATAAAGTTTTTGGAGGAAAGAGGGCAAGGTTTGTTATGCAGCAACCCATTGTCAGCTCGTCTTACAAGCTGGCAGATTAGTAGATGACCAGTTTTTGGCAGGTTCTCCACGTAGAACTCAAAGGAGCAGGCTTTCTTTGTCTCTCTTCTTCCTGACTTCTTCGGTAGACTTTGTTGCTGGTTCTTCAGCTGATCTCCTGAGGGATCTTCCACTGAGGTACTTTGTCTCCAGCTATGACATGAACTTCGGCCACTGCACCTATATATCGTGCAGTCCACCTTCTCATGCTGCAGTATCATGGTGAGTTCACACGACAGTGTGATCGCAGGTCAAGAGGTACGTTTGGCTTCAGACTTGCAGGGATCCTGTCACAGATTATATGGTGCTTCTTTGGTTGCTCATGTTTAAGGTATCAGGGAGCCTGCATGTGTTTTCTTTCACCCCACAATGATCGATGTAATCATGTCCTGTTTGGAGCCATGTTTTCAATTTATTTTGAAGCAACGTGACTTTCGTACCAAATACATTCTCATTCTCTTTCTCTCAGACATCGCCACTTATTGCTGTTTTTATGTTAATTGAGTGTACTGTAGATATTCTGAAGTTCAATTTTCTCTTATATCTGTTGTGTTGTAGAAGATACTATTTCATTTATAAATAATGTTTGACTTTCCTTTTGAATTTTATGACAATAAACATTGATCAGAGCGGACCTATCTTTTGCCTCTGCAGTTAGATGATCCCCATAGGTCCACTTATTTTTGTTTATATTGACAAGAACCATGCCTACAACATGTTTGTCAAGGCCATTAATTTCTCAATCGTTTCCATTGCACACAGTTTGTCACATCACACATTTGAGTTACAATCTGTGTATCAAGGGGGTTCCACCGATACAGACCACAGGCACATTGCCATTTATCCGTAGGCCAGCGGCACCTTGCATTTTCACGGGCTCCAAAAATAATATAGGAATATGCTAATCGTAATACAGTAATCACATTTAAATGCAACCTGTCATTACAATGAGGGTGACGACTAGGCTTAATATGCTTCTAGAGAATGGTGTCAACGAAAACAGTTGGAAAGGAACTACAGAAAGCATACACAAGCTGTGGAGCATGATCTTACAATTCTGCTGTAACATAACAATGAACCGGGTAAGCTATTACAATTTTGATGTAACTAGGAGGAATTTGTTACTATTTTCTGCAACATCGGGCAATTTTGTTATAATTATGCTGTTACATACCGAATTTTGTTACAATTTTTCTTTAACAGAGGACAATTTGTTACTGTTTTACTGTAACATGGGGCATTTTGTTACAATTTTGATGTAAGATGAGGCAATTTGTTACAACTTTGATAAAACCTGATGATTCATGGGGCATTTTATTACAATTTGGTTTCAACATGAGGCCATTCGTTACAGTTTTGCTGTAACATGGTGTAATTTGTTACAATTTTAGTCTAACATGGCGATGTATGGCATCATTTGTGAGATTTAGGATGCCTGAGAATGTGATGTCCAGATAGTACAGCCACAAAAATGTGACCTGGTCGGAATGCAGTGGCTGTATTTTCATACGATCTTGCTCCAATATGCTGTAACGTGACGATATATGGGTGCAATTAGCTACAAATTTGCTGTAAAATGAGGAAGTATGGCGCAATTGCCATGCAGTTGGCACCGCGCAATTGACTATGTTAATACTGTTAGCAGAAGGTTACAAACGTTTTGTGTTGTAAGATAAAGTTAATAAGGATGGTGACACTACAATGGTTGAGTAACTGTAAAGTAGTTGAATGTGGGTAGTTGAAAACATGGCAACCCCCATTTTCCCACCTATAAATTTGTGTATTACTTTTGTTTGGCATGCAGTTTCATAAAAGGGTTATGTAGTTTCCATTGTATGACTGGATGCGTCATTCATCTGTGAGTGCACTCTAACTTGTAAGTTAGTTCAGTAGTAGCTCCATGTGTATGTTGAAGTGTAATAGAAACAGTCTTTTGGAATCTTTATAAATAATACCCAGAACCGTCACAGTATATGTCTTGTCATCAGATCAAAGATGTAAGAGACATATTTTCTGGTACAGCTTCTCGCAGTTCTCTCCAACATTTTACTAATATCGTGCATCTTCCTATCACATTTGGCTGACAAGAGGGTACGATTTCGGACGAGATATTAACAGATGTTAGAAATTATAAGAAAAATAGTTATAGATTAAAGAGAAAGACTGGTAATTAACAATATGTAACAGAAGTTCTAGGAACTCGTAGAAATGTAAGTCCAAGGGAAAAGCATTTGGATTGAAAAGGAAGAAGGCACAGACGCTGTCGTACTCTGTACATCAAAGAACTCTGGGCTGTCATTGTATACTAAGCAGTAGTTCCATCGGAATTCCCATCTTAACATCTGCCAATTCCACTTTACATGATATGGCTCAAGGGTTGTAGATGCTTCCTTCCCAATTGTATCCAGCACTCCCCTTGCTGTCACACTGTGATTCCCATGTAGAAAAAGTAGTATTTCTGCCTTGACGTCGTATCTCGTGGAGATAAATTTGTATAACTTACCACATAAATGCACCACATACATTTTCTCCTGTAAGGTGACAAATGGTTCCTTCTCTAATTTTTCAGTCCAATTAATCATAGTTTTTAAGCACCATAAGACAGTCACAAAATGGTGCTGCAGTGGGCATATGTACATTTAAATTCTTCTGTTTGCTAAGGAACTTGCCATTTTTGATGTGATTAATGCTATCGATATCAATAGCAACTTTGTCCAATTTCTTCAACCAAGGCAAAGCGTTCTTCAGTTGGACCTCTCTACATCCCAAGAAGTTGAGAGATGTTGAGCACTTTAGGGCAGTTCGTATTAATGCTTTGAACTAGCACATAGTAAGAACTATTCCCAAGGTAGAGAAACAGAAACGACTTGATTCACTGCAAAAATATGACTGCTCAAAAATTAAAGTATGTGCGAATGAAGCATACCAGGTATCCATAGGAATAGTACAAAGCTGTATACGGCGTGCTACAGGGTGTGGAGGTACTTTTTCAGTATTTATTGATAAACCAGAATGTAAAATATTTTCCAGATATCGATCAGCCAATCAAAGAAAAGTAAGAGCATTGACAGACTCTGAGAGACAATGACATAATTACGCTATTCAGTTATTAGCTTTAGTAGTAGTCTTCTGCTCTGTTCTTGTTCGTCATAAAGAGTACACGTTTATGTGAAACGTGGTACTATATTTATGAAAGTTTATTTGAATAATCACCAGTTTAAGTCAAAACGAAATCTCCATGTTTATCATTATTTATGAAAGCCTAATAACACATTCTCCTGGACCATTGATGTTATTACACTACTGATCATTAAAATTGCTACACCAAGAAGAAATGCAGATGATAAACGGGCATTCATTGGACAAATATATTATACTAGAACTGACATGTGGTAACATTTTTCGCAATTTGGGTGCATAGATCGTGAGAAATCAGTACTCAGAACAACCACCTCTGGCCGTAATAACGGCCTTGATACGCCTGGGCATTGAGTCAAACACAGCTTGGATGCCGTGTACAGGTACAGCTGCCCATGCACCTTCAACACGATACCACAGTTCATCAAGAGTAGTGACTGTCGTATTGTGACGAGACAGTTGCTCGGCCACCACTGACCAGACGTTTTCAGTTGGTGCGAGATCTGGAGAAAGTGCTGGCCAGGGCAGCAGTCGAACATTTTCTGTATCCAGAAAGGCCCGCACAGGACCTGCAACTTGCGGTCAGGTATTATCCTGCTGAAATGTAAGGTTTCGGAGGGATCGAATGAAGGGTAGAGCCACGGGTCATAACACATCTGAAATGTAACGTCCACTGTTCAAAGTGCCGTCAATGTGAACAAGAGGTGACCGAGACGTGTAACCAATGGCATCCCATACCATCACGCCAGGTGATACGCCAGTATGGCGATGACGAATACACGCTTCCAATGTGCGTTCACCGCGATGTTGCCAAACACGGATGCGACCATCATGATGCTGTAAACAGAACCTGGATTCATCTGAAAAAAAAATGGACGTTTTGCCATTCGTGCACCCAGGTTCGTCGTTGAGTACACCATCGCAGGCGCTCCTGTCTGTGATGCAGCGCCAATGGTAACCGCAGCCATGGTCTCCGAGCTGACAGTCCATGCTGCTGCAAACGTTGTCGAACTGTTCGTGCAGATGGTTGTTGTCTTGCAAACGTCCCCATCTGTTGACCCGGGGATCGAGACGTGGCTGCACGATCCGTTACAGCCATGCGGATAAGATGCCTGTCATCTCGACTGCTAGTGATACGAGGCCGTTGGGATCCCGCACGGGGTTCCGTATTACCCTCCTGAACCCACCGATTCCATATTCTGCTAACAGGCATTGGATCTCGATCAACGCGAGCAGGAATGTCGCGATACGATAAACCGCAATCGCGATAGGCTACAATCCGACCTTTATCAAAGTCGGAAACGTGATGGTACGCATTTCTCCTTCTTACACGAGGCATCACAACGTTTCACCAGGCAACGCCGGTCAACTGCTGTTTGTGTATGAGAAATCGGTTGGAAACTTTCCTCATGTCAGCACGTTGTAGGTGTTGCCACCGGCGCCAACCTTGAGTGAATGCTCTGAAAAGCTAATCATTTACATAATCCAGAATCTTCTTCCTGTCAGTTAAAAGTCGCGTCTGTAGCACGTCATCTTCGTGGTGTAGCAATTGTAATGGCCAGTAGTGTATCTATACGAGATGGATACAGATAACAGCGGCGATCTTCGCGACGGTGCAGTAAAAAAAATGGAGGTCGGTGAATACGCCATTTTCTTACTTTGTGGCCGCCATTTTCATTTTTTAAAATTTGGTCATTTGTTGCGACACTAATACCTGCGATCTCCATCTTTCCTCTTTTTGTAACGAAGTCCGATTGCTTTTGTTATAATTTTTATCTGATTCTTATTTCCACTATAGCCAATATTCTTTGCGATCAGGCCACAGGGAAAGGTAAATGTAATAAAATACTGGCGTCTACTACACGCGCAAACAAAGTTGACACTCGGCGCGGTGGCTGATGAGAGCGACCGTAAAGGCATTTTCCCATTTACAGTCGCTCCTATCAGCCACCACGCCGAGTGTCAACTTTGTTTGCGCGAACATTACCTCACCCGTTTATTAGTCATATGTGAGTGACTTTTACAGTAATTAAAATTTCTTTCCATCATCCCCAAATGCAGCAGTTATTAGACGGCCCACTCACGAATGTACGCCCCTTTTCTCGTTGTTGCAGCCAGTCTGGTGTTAAATATTACTTACATTTTAGTAGTACTCTGTGGTACAGTTTCCACTTGTGTGTATTTCTACTGTCGCAACGGTCCTCCAACGCGAGATTTATTACGCGACTTTATAATTAAACCCATTTTCGAAATTACTGCACCAAATGGCGTAATAACCAGAAAGATTAAAAAACAACGGAGGAGGCGAATTAGAAAGGTTAAAAAACAACGTAGAAGGCGAATTACACCGGGTTATGCAGTATGTGGCGCAGTAGCCCTGGCACCAAGCACGTGGACGGGCGAGGCAGCTGAGCTGAGGGATATCAGGTGTGTGTGCAGAGGAAACAGCACAACGGACATCGTCAATCCGTGGCACACTCCTGTGGATAGAAGGATGGGAGATCCACGATTAGGCATGGTTAATGGCGACAAAAGAGGAGTGGTATATAGAAAGCAAGCCAAAAGACTGATGGAGTTCAGTGGAAGTGCATAAGCTGTAGTTTGAAAAAGGTACCAGATTGCCTTACTAGGCCAAAGGTTTTTTTCTTGTCAAGGGATACAAAAAATTGATTTAATGGCTTTTATTCAGTTGCAGGGAGGAGAGTTGAATGAGGTCGAGAAGTTACTAATCTGCATAATATTTCGGAGTCTACAATGGCTGCTGGGAAGGGGTAGCTACAGATACTTTGTTGGAGACGAACCTAATGATTACTGTAGCTGTTGTGGAACCGTCTTGAGTAGGAGTTCTAGTTGCTTATGAACAGGCATGATTTGATAATAGACAATTAATAAGTCTTGCATTACAACAAGGCATTCATGTAAGTTACTGGCCAAAAGACATATAAATGTAGCAATATACAGTGTAGCTTCCACAAGTCAACATCACTGTATGTCAAAACATCTAATGAGTCGGTAGGAGGAGGTATCAGAGGGAGATTTGTTAGGTTTCGGGAATATGAGTATTTTGGAGGACTTCCATGGCTTGCGATAGAAACTAGTGTATAGGATGGTGTTGTACAGCTTTTTCTAGGAACTGAAGGAAGGAGACGCAGCTTTCATGAAGGTGATCGTAGGAGCCATGACCAGGCGCAGAGTTGTGATTCTGGGAGACTGAATTAAACAAGCCAATTAGTTTACAAGACATAAATACAACAGTTTGTGGCATTGCGTGTAGACGCTGAGAGCTGGCAGAAAGGGCTGGGGTGGTCAGGTTGGTAGTTCGGTGCAGATCGTTAGGATCAATGAGGATGTCTTCGAGGTACCGACAACGAAGTTAGCCTTACTGAGGTTCGCTGGCTGGTTGTAGTGAAGAAGAGCACAATGCTAGGGATTTATGCCAGTGAGACAATGAAAAGCTTTTCAATACTTTATTGAGTTCGTACATATTGTGTTTTGTACATGGCTGCCGCCAGTTTCGTCGGTTCTTTCTCTGAGGGAGGTTATGGGTGTACTGCTGCAACTGCCAGTGGCGTGCGAGGGTGTCCCAGTCTCGGGTGTGACGGATGGATAGTTGAAGCCGGTGGATGCACTTAGGAGTAGCAGAGCACGTGGGTGAGTTTAAACTGGGTTCACAGAGGTGTCAGTGTATGTGGATCGAGAGAGTGTACCGTGGAGGGACGGTGCAGTGAGGGCTGTTGTAGATAAACTGAGTAGCTTTCGATCTGGGCGTGGATGGAGTCCCAGGAAGCATTCGATTTACGCACTTCAGTCATCACACGAATGCCGAAAATGCGGAAACTGATGTAAGCGATCGCGGAACAGAACATCACCTAAAACTAGTCAACAGTCGGGTGGCCACAGGGCCGGACGAGGTACCTATGGGGTTCTACAGGGGTTATGCGAAACAACTTCCTCCTGTTGTAGCAGTAGCTTATCGTAGGTTACTAAAGCAGTGGAAGCTGCCCATCGACTGGTCATTCCCGATTTCAAGACAGACCGTTGGACAGGTGCTTATAGTTATTGACCTATGTCGCTGGTGTCAGTTTGTTGCAGAATTATCGGACAAGTTTTATGCTCACGTATTGTGGGGAATGTAAACTTCCCCTATGAACATCAACCCGGAATACGTAAACGCAGACCTTGCGAAGCTCGGCTCGCTCTGTTCATCCGCGAGATCCGAGGCGCCGTAGGCAAAGGCGCTCAAGTCGACAGGTCGATGCCCTGTTGCTTGACTTGCAGGTGGCGTTTCATACAGTTCCGCACGGTCGTTTAGCGAGCAAAATACGAGCTTACCGAGTACGACCCAGGTTTGTACTGGATACAAGACTTCACTGCAAAGACAACTGAGCACGTCGTTCCCAAGGGAACAAAGTTGACAAATGTAAAGGTAGTTTCTGGAGTGCCCCACGATTATGTTACAGGGCCTCTAGTATAATTACAGTGTACATTGGCGTCCTAGTGGATCATGTCGGACGCTGAACGAGACTATTATCGGACGATGGTGTTCTCTGTAGGGAGGCTGCGACTCCAGGAGACTGCAGCGAAACACAGAAAGACGTGCAGAGGGCCGAAGATTGACGCAGGGGCGGGCACGTGATCCTCAGCGTAAATGTATGTAACGTACTGCACACAGACGGGGGAAGAGCTCCACTGCTATTCGACTGCACTGTATGCGACTAACCACTGGAAACAGCAACTACCGTAGGAAAAGAGAACGAAATTATCTTATGGCGTCAATGGCCGGGAGTCCCCACCTGGGCAAGGTCGGCGACTTAGTTGCAAGTCTTTTGAGTTGAAGGAGCACTGGGCGACCAGCATGTCGATGATAATCAAATGATGATGAGGACAACGCAGCAGTCAATCCCCAGGCGGAGAAAATTTCCCACCCGGCTCGGAATCGAATCCAGGCCCGCTGCGTGGCAGTCAGAGGCACTGCCTGCTCAGCTAAGGGGGCGGACAATAACTAACGTAAATTAGCGGCGAACAGTCATCGGGAGCGACCTCAGTGGACTGATTACACGAAGCATTAGTTGATGTTTCATCGAGGTTCATTGAGGAATTCGTAAGGAAATGTAATTCATTCACACTTTTCGTCACGCAATCGTTCACTCGCCAGGAGAGCGTGAAGGAGGTGTGAAACGCCCTGTAAACCCGCAGGACAGGACAGGTAGCTCGAATTGTGGAAAGGGGCCAAAATGAGCAGCTGTCAGTTACACTCCAACACATATAACTTTATTTATTTCGCCAAACATTACAGTAGAAATTCTTCAACTTAGTTATCGGCTGAATACGCCACACTATCTTATGCCTTAAGGGCACAACCACTTTGATTTAAAAAAAAAAGGATAATAACCATTAACTGAAAATTTAGACGCCAAAAGGAATATTTAGAAGGCAGAAGGCCTCACGTTAAGTAAGTTCTATAATTTGGCTGAAGTCCCAAAAATCTAACACTTTAAAAGCAACAACGTTGGCTGAAGGCCAATGATTTAAGATTCAAGATAAATTTAAATTAAAAAACAAAAGGCAGAAGGCCTTATCTTCAATTAGGCTGGAGGCCCCAAACAGTCTGATGCTCGGAAGATAAAGATCCTAAATTTAAAAACGGCTGAAGGTCCCATGACTTAAAACTCAAGGTAAAATAAATTTAAACAACAAAGCCTTATCTTAAATTAGGCTGAAGGCCCCAAACAATCTAACACTTAACAAGCAAGGAACTCTAATTTTAAAATGGCTGAAGGCCCATGACTTAAAGCACCACTCAAAACAATTCAACTTTAATTCAAAACCATCGGCTGTGAGCCAAACAAATACACACAACAGAAAATAAGAAAGGCAGTGCAGCTAATGGAGCACAGGCAGTCGGCGCAACCATTCTCGATCCGACGACAACCCAACCAACAGACCCACTGACAAGGTAACTTGCGCTTCACTCGACCAGCACACAACCGGGAGTTCAATGCAAACGTAAAATGCATGGACGCCCACAACCAGGCATACATTAAGCTGTCGAATTACACACCACGCTTGACAGCGACAACACGGCGAGGAAAGGACACTGCCTAAATTTACGTCAACAGCCAGGACAGGTAACCGGAACGTTAACGGTCACAAGGCACAAAATGCCGCTGGTGCATTTCAGTTGCAAATAACCAAATACAGTTAGACTCCCCCAGACGGTGGCTAAATCTTTGCCAACTCGAACACACATGTTGTGCTCGCGTAAATGTCCGAGCAGCCAACAACAAGAACCAAACGGTACAATGTGAACAGTCTTGACTTGCTGGTAAATTACATCCAAACTCAACTTTCATGTCCAGGGTCGGTGAGCCACAGACCTCGTAGCAATGGGCACAGCCCCAGATACTCCGACACTGTATAAAGACCGCCAGTGGGACCAGCCAAACTACAACCCATGGAGATTTCCTCGCTGCTCCAAGCCAACCGACCGACTGCCACACATCAACACGGGGAAAGCACTAAAATAACTGAGCAGTCGACATCAAAAGCTACACACAGTTTCCCAAACACTTGCACGAAGGACTAGACGATACTAACAGCAGCGACTGTGCAATAACAAGGACAAATCACGAGTCAGCACATGCAGGCAACCCATAAGCGATCCCCGGCCATCATACATGTCGTCCGACACAACTCGTTCACCATCTCTTGGGCGAGGATACATTCATGGATGCGATTTCCGCCATGCACTCTGCAGTGTCGCTTTCTGCACTGACGACGACCATGGACCACTTGCCACCTAATATCCAACACGGTAGCCAGTCTGTTGTGGTGGGGCCACCATATACCCTGTTGGTTGCAGCCCCCTGACAACGGCGCAGGCACCAGTAGACCGATCCCTGTGTTAACTCCCCACGTATGCCAAGGATTAGATGTCTATCTCCCTGGGGCATCAGGAATCCCAGCAATGGCCTTCCTGCCAGGTGGCCCTTGCTGTGGCTGGGTGGCGCCCGTGGGGTGGGCCCTTGGTTTGAATAGGTCGCATCAGGGTGGATGACACGCAATGAAGCGTGGCACATCTTCTCTTGCTGATGGCCAACCACCAGCAGTCTCTAAGCGTTCGGGGGCTCACTTTAATGCAAACATGTATGACCCTAAATTGTTCCCCTCCCTGGCCACACCATGGGAGGAACGAAATGCTATGAATGACAGCGAGACGTATTCGCCTCGGTATCTAGTCTGTATGAGAGCTGATGGGGAATTCTTTGTGTCCATGAAGCCCAAGTTCTTTGTAGAGCATTTAAAGTTGGGGAGGGCTTGTCAAAAATGCGGTCTGGGTCAGTCTTGATAAAAACAGCATCCTCTGCCCAGTCACAGGCATTACTCGCTTGTAAGAATCTGGGGGATGTTTGTGTTACTATCACACCCCATAAACGCTTAAATATGGTCCAGGGCATTGTCTTCCACAGGGACCTTCTTTTACAGTCTGATGACGAGCTGCACACCAACTTAGAGCGACGAGGTGCCCATTTCATTTGGTGCATCCACCGGGGTCCGGGCAATGATCAGGTGCCCTCATCTTCGCCTTCGAGGGTGACACATTACCTGAGAAGGTGAAGGTGATGGTCTACCGCTGTGATGTTGAGCCATATATCCCTCCCCCAATGCGGTGCTTCAAGTGTTGGAAGTTTGGCCATATGTCTTCCCACTGTGCTTCCAGCCTCATATGTCGCGATTGTGGTCGTCCATCCCATCCTGATACTCCATGTGCCCTACCTCCCATCTGTGTGAACTGCAGACAGCACCATCCCCCTTGCTTGCTGGACTGGAAGATTCTATAGAAGGAATGGAAAATAATGGACTGACTGGCCTACACTGAGGCTAAACATAAATTTGAACAGCTTCATCCCATGCAACATGACGTCACCTTATGCTGCCACTGTCACTCCTGTTACAGCTCCATCTGTTGCACCACATACAGTCAGCTCTCAGAGCCATCACTCCTGTTACAGCTCCATCCATTGCACCACATACAGTCAGCTCTCAGAGCCAAAGGACGACACCTGCCCCCTTGATGTTGAGGGGTACTTCCCTCTCTGTTGCTCCTGCACCACCTACCTTGGGAGCAGCACCCCCTCAGCCATCGGGGACACCAGTCCCCACTTCTAAGCCAGAGAAGCGTAAGTCTTCTTTGGCTTCTCTCGCTAGGAAGGGGTCCCTTGGGTCACTCCCTTCCCAGGTTCCTACCAGCGGCAAACCAGTCACCTGCCAGGGGCTGAAGAAGCCCCAGGTAGCTGGTTGTAGGGATTTGTGGTCTTCATTAGTCCCAGAGACTGAATCAAAGAAGCCCTCCCAGCAAGGGCAACCAAAGGAACAGCATGAGAAATCGAAATCAAAGACCCCTAAGACCAAGGAAATTGGGGTGGCACCCCACTCCACCGCTACCTACAAGCTCTGCGTCTGAGGCCATGGTGGAGATTCTGGTGTCTGCTGAGGAACTAGATCTCGCCGGTTCCTCGGACATGATGGATGTCACTCCCATCGGTACTCAATTCGTGGCAGCAGGTGACCCAGCGGCGTAATCTGCCTCCTTGGTCCCTTCACATGTTCCTCGGCCATGGACAAAGTCATCCTCCAGTGGAACTGCAGCGGTTTTTTTCACCATCTTGCTGAGCTCCAACTACTTCTCAGCCTTCAACCTTTCCTCTGCATTGCTCTTCAGGAAACTTGGTTTCCGGCGATGCGAACCCCCGCCTTCCATGGCTAGTGTGGTTATTATAAGAACAGGGCAGCTTACGAGAGGGTATCTTGTGGCATCTGCATCTATGTCCGTCACTATCTTTACAGCGAGTCTGTCCCTCTACGAACACCTTTAGAGGCTGTCGCTGTTCAGGTGTGGATGCCTCAGGCTGTAACTGTCTGCAGTCTCTATCTTCCACTGGATAGTGATGTCCTGCAGCATGTCCTGGCTGCGCTGATAGACCAATTGCCGCCACCTTTTTTGTTACTGGGCGAATTCAACGCCCATAACCCTCTGCGCGGTGGATCAGTGGCAACAGGCTGAGGCAGCACCGTTCAGCAAGTATTGTAACAGCACCACCTTTCTCTTTTAAATACTGGTGCCTTTGCACATTTCAGTGTGGCGCATGGCGTGTACTCAGCCATCGACCTTTCAATCTGCAGCCCTAGCCTATTACCATCTGTCAAATGGAGTGTGCATGATGACTTGTGTGGTAGTGACCAATTTCCAACCTTTCTATCACTGCCACAGCGTCACTCTTCTGGGCGTCCCTCCAGATGGGCTATGAATAAGGCTGGGACTTGTTCACCTCCATTGCCACTATTGAGCCTCTTGCCAATGACACCATGGATGCGGTGGTTCACTTGGTCACCACTGGCATCGTTACTGCCACAGAATCTGCCATTCCCTGTTTTTCTGGGTCCCCTCAGCAGAGGACTGTGCCTTGGTGGTCGCCCAAGATCGCCAAGGCGATTAAAGATCGCAGGTAGGCTTGTCCAGCATCACAAGCAGCCTCCCTCATTGGAACACCTCATCGCCTTTAAATGGCTCTGTGTGCGAGCCCTCCACCTCATTCGCCAACGTAAGCAGGAGTGCTGAAAAAGGTATGTCTCCACCATTGGCCTCTGTACCTCTCCATCGCAGGTTTGGGCCGAGATCAAAAGACTCTATGGCTATTGGACTTCATCAGCGTACCTGCGCTTACACAGAATGGAGCAGTCTGTACTGACTCTGACATAATTGCATTTTGCTCGGAGTTTCGCTTCTGTGAATTACCCACTGGCCTTCCTCTCCCTGAAAGAGCAGTTGGAATGTCAGAGTCTTTCATTTCACATGTGCCACCCTGAATCGTACAATGCTCCATTCAGTGAGTGGGAATTCCAGAGTGCCCTAGCCGCTTGCCCTGATACGGCTCCTGGGCCAGATCGCATCCACTGTCAGATGCTCAAACACCTCTCAGTGGACTGCCAGCGACGCCTCCTGGACCTTTTCAACCGTATCTGGGTTGAGGGTGAGTACCCGTCTCAGTGGCGGTAAAGCATCGTAATCCCCGTGTTGAAACCTGGCAAGAACCCACTGGAGGTGGGCAGCTACCGCCCCATTAGCCTCACCAACGTTCTTTGCAAGTTTCTTGAACGCATGGTGAGCTGGAGGTTGAGTTGGCTACTTGAGTCTTGGGGACTTCTGTCTCCATCTCAGGGTGGGTTCCGTAAGGGCCACTCTACCGCCGATAATCTGGTGTGCCTGGAGTCTGCCATCCGTATGGCCTTTGCCCGTAGTCAGCATCTGGTCACCATCTTTTTTTGGCATGTGGAAGGCATACGATATGACATGGCGACAGCACATCCTCACTACGCTTCCTGGTTGGGGTCTTTGTGGTATGCTCCCAATTTTCATACAAAATTTTCTGTCGCTTCGTTCCTTCCATGTGCAAGTTGCGGCCTCCCATAGTTCCTCCCGAGTTCAGGAGAATGGGGTACTGCAAGGATCTGTCTTACGTTCAAATGGTTCAAATGGCTCTGAGCACTATGGGACTTAACTTTCGAGGTCATCAGTCCCCTATAACTTAGAACTACTTAAACCTAACTAACCTAAAGACGTCCCACACATCCATGCCCGAGGCAGGATTCGAACCTGCGACCGTAGCGGTCGCGCGGTTCCATACTGTAGCGCCTAGAACCACTCGGCCAGTGTGGCCAGCTCTGTCTTATGGGTCTGCCTCTTTTTAATTGCAATTAATGGGCTCCCTGTGGTGATGGGAACGTCTGTCTCAACTTGCTTGTATGCTGACGACTTCTGCCTATAGTTTAGCCCCACTGTCATTGCAGATGCTGAACGGCAACTGCAGGGCACTATCTGCAAGGCACAGTCTTGGGCTGTAGTGCATGGCTTCCAGTTGTCGGCTGCCAAGACCTGCGTTATGCACTTCTGCCAGCGACGCACTGTTCACTCTGAGCCACGGCTTCATCTTGACAGTGAACCTCTTGCTGTGGTGGAGATGCATCGGTTTTTGGGATTGGTTTTTGATACCCAGTTGACTTGCATCCCTCATATTCGGCAACTTAAACGGACCTGCTGGCGGCACCTAAACGCTCTCCATTGCTTGCATCACACCAGCTGGGGTGCCGATCGGTCTACCCTTCTACGGCTGTACCAGGCGTTAATTCAGTTCTGTCTAGATAATGGGAGCCTGGCTTGTGGTTCAGCAGCCCCTTCCGTATTGCAGGTGCTGGACCCCATCCTTCACAGTGGGATCCGACTCGCCACTGGAGCTTTCTGGACATGCCCTGACAACGGCATACTTGTGGAGGCAGGTGTCCCTCCATTGCGGTTCCGGCGCCAGCAATTACTGGCCGCTTATGCTACACACGTTTGTAGCTTGCCCGGGCATCCCAATTATCGTCTCCTGTTCCCTCAGTCGGTCGTCCATAATCCGGAACGGCGGCCCCGGTCAGGATGTACGATTGCGGTTCGTGTCAGATAGATCTCTTCTCTCCGAGATTGAGGTTTTCCCTCTTCAACCTCTTTTCTGGGCCACTCTGCGTGTAACCCTGTGGTGTGTGCCCCGCCCATGCCTTCAGCTGGATCTGACACAGGGCCCGAAGGACTCAGTCCCTCCTGAGGCCCTCCGTCGCTGCTTTCTTTCAATCCATGCCGTGTTTCAAGGCTTTGATGTTGTCTATACTGACGGTTCGATGGTTGCTGGTCGTATCGGTTATGCTCTTACTCTAGGGGATCATTATGAACATCACTCACTGATGGCTGGCTGCAGTGTTTTCACTGCTGAGCTGGTCGCCACATCTCGCTTCCTAGAGTATATCCACTCCTGCTCAGGTGAGTGTTTCCCTCACTCTCGTCTGGTGATGGCTATCCAGGAGTCCCTCCATACTCTTGCCCATTGCAGCCGTTCTGTGGTCTTTGTGTGGACCCCGGGTCATGTCGGCATCCTGGGAAATTGACACGCTGGCCAAACAGGCTGTCGCTGCACCAGCCTTGGAGACTGGCCATTCGGAGAGTGACCTCAGGTCAGTTTTGCGGCAGAAGGTACTTCACACCTGCGGTGAAGAATGGCGCACCCTTCTTTCACCCAACAAACTTTGGGCCATCAAGGAGGCTACCGGTGCATGGCGCTGCTCCTTGCAGGTCTCTCGCAAGGACTCTGTTGTCCTCTGCCAGCTGCGCATTGCCCACACCTCGATAACGCACAGCTATTTATTGCGCCACGAGGACCCACCTTTACTTCGCTATGGGTCAGCTTTGACGGTGGTCCACATCTTGTTGGACTGCCCGCTTTTAACTCCGCTCAGGCAGACGTTTGCGCTGCCTGATACGCTTCCTGCACTTTTATCAGATGACGTTGCGATGGCACATTTAGTTTTGAGTTTTATTCGTGCAGGGGGTTTTTATCGCTTGATCTAAGTCTTTGTCCTTTTTTTGTGTTGAGTCTGGCCTACGATTTTAGACGGGTTTTTAGTGCGTTTCTTGGTGGTTGGCTTTTCCTTTTTTGTTTCTATTGTCGACCAACCACTGTTACACTCGGTGTGATTTTAATTCCTTTTTTCTGGTCTTTGTCTGTGTCTTTCTTGTCCTGTATCGTCTCTTGTCATCTCCATTGTTTGTTCTTATTCTTTGTGGGTGTTTCAAGTTCGTGGGAAAAGGGACCGATGGCCCTAGTAGTCTGGTCCCTTCAATCCGACAAACCGACCAACCAAACACCGTGCGACACACGCCGAAGGGTGGCATGCGGTGTGCAGACGTCAATATACAGGATGACAGTTACTGAACAATATGAAACAAAATCGTCATAACTTCTGAACTGTTTGCGGTAGGACGTTCAAACTGCACGGTTGGCCGCGGAGCATGATGCTATTTAGTATGCGCTGTATGGTTTGATTTATTGACGAAGCCCACTTTCGTTGGGATAGGTCCCTCAACAAGAAAAATTGCCGCATTTAGCGGACTGATCGAGAAGTCTCTTTACACTCAGCGGGTGAGTGTGTGGTGTTCAATGTCCAGTCACGGAATAATCGGTGCGATACTCCTTGATGGCACGGTGACTACCAAATGGTACATGAAGCTGTTGGAAGATGATTTCATCTCCATTATCCAAAGTGGCCCTGATTTCGCCAAGATGTGGTTCTTGCAAGGCGGTGCTCGACCCCATCGGAGCAAGAGAGTGTCTGATATCCTGGAGGAGCACTTTGGGAAGCGCATTCTGGCTCAGAGACCACTGGGATGGGCCTCGATTGGCCGCCATGTTCTCCCGATCTGAACACAAGCGACTTCTTTTTGTGGGGCTGTATTAAAGAAAAGGTGTACACCATTAACGCAAAAATCATTTATGAGCTTGAAACAATCATTCAGATGATCATCGAAAGCATCAACGTTCCGACACTTCAGAGGGTCATGCAGAATTTCACTATTCGTCTGCGCCACATCATGGCCAATGATGGCAGACAAATTGAACATGTCATAACCTAAATCCCAGTATGTATAGTGACGTTTTTACATGTTGAATGAAGTGTGTGGACGCCGTAGTTTGTAAGTAATTTAGGTTTTTTTTAATATAGTTCAATAATTGGCTCTGGCTCTGAGCACTATGGGACTTAACAGCTATGGTCATCGGTCCCCTAGAACTTAGAACTACTTAAACATAACTAACCTAAGGACATCACACAATACCCAGTCATCACGAGGCAGAGAAAATCCCTGACACCGACGGGAATCGAACCCGAGTTCAATAATTGTTTCCCTGTAGATTTTACTGCTAGCATATGAATTTGGGGGCGCGGGAATGTCCGCCTCGGATGTTATACAGCGTTATTTTGTGATTATTTTCGAGTCAGTTTGTCAAGGACGTCACTGAACTTCATGTTGGATCGTATGGCTGAAATGCTGAGCGACAGACTAACATACAGTGATGATCCAAAACAGTACGACCACCTGCTTAATACCTTGTTTGTCCATTTTTGAAACGAAATACGTCACTAACTGTGCGTATCATCGATCTGTCAATTTGTTGTGACGTTAGATGTCTACGCACAGGTCATGTAATTCGCCGAAATAATGGGCCGCTGATTCGTACGTGGTGGTCGCGCCCGATATCGACCCAGACGGGTTCCTTAC
This sequence comes from Schistocerca serialis cubense, assembly GCF_023864345.2. Classification (NCBI taxonomy): domain Eukaryota; kingdom Metazoa; phylum Arthropoda; class Insecta; order Orthoptera; family Acrididae; genus Schistocerca; species Schistocerca serialis. The sequence goes on from NC_064645.1 coordinate 49,215,260, forward strand.
GAGTCACATCAGGCGAATTTCGTCGCCGGGACATGATCGAGAGTTCACTACAATGTTCCTCAGACCACCGTAGCACGGTTCTGGCTCCGAGACACGGACGACTATACTGCTGAAAGATGGCATTGCCGATGGGGAAGACATCGAGGATGAAGGGATTGAGGTGCTTCGCAGCTGTCGCATGTCCTAGATTACAGCTACAGGTCCCATGGAAGCACAGTAGAGTGTCTCCCATAGCATAATAGTGCTGCCACCAGCTTGCGTCCGTGGCGCGCGGCACGTTTCGAGCCGCCGTTCACCTCGATGACGGTGTTTATGGAGACGACCAGCGATCGATTGCAGCAAAAAGTGATTCACGCGAAGAGCCGACACGTTTGCATTAATCGACGGTCGAATCCGTTTGGTCCCGTGCCCACTGCAATCGTAACTGACGATGTCCTTGGGTCAACGTGTGGACATGTAGGGGTGGCCTGCTGCGGAGCCCCATGTCCAACAATGTACCATGGACTGCGTGTTCCTAAGCACTTGTGCGCGCACCAGCATTGGCCTCTTTCCGCAGAGATGCCACAGATCACCACTACCCTACTTTACAGAACAGATGGATGTGGATGGAGAGGGTTGTATTGGTGCACGACGGCAAGGTCTTCAGGGCCCGCTCAGTAACAGATTGAGACGGATGTCAAGAAAAAGAACAGTAAGATAAAACAGAACGTAAAACACAGGTAACAAGCTTGGAAAAATATGGGCCTACCCACACCGAAGCGTGGGACGAAGCATGCCGCCAGCAGTAAGACATGGACAACACAGGAACAAAGTGGTAGAGGGAGCTAAAACAATATAGCAGATGGAAGTGGCTGGCTGGCCGCAAGGAAAAAGGGAGGAGCCAGCGACTGTGCAATACACTAAAACCTCCAGCCTAAATGTTTAGGCCAGAGTCCAGACACATCACAGAACCCTAACACACACGTCTCGTCATTAGCTAAAACACAGGATAGATCCCCATCACCTTGTGCTTCTGCCCTTGCATCACGGTATAAAATACAGTCTGTTAAAATGTGGCGGACAGAGATGGGCACACCACAAGCATCACAAAACAGGGGATGCTCCCGCCGTAACAGAAAGCTATGTGTGAGAGGACAGTGCCCAATCCGAAGACGCGAGAGGGTCACTTCTTCCCGCCTGAGCAACCCGCAGGAGGAACGCCACGGCCGACTTGTTGACTTCACCAACCGCAGTTTGTTGGCCGTCACCGCCAGCCATTCTTCCTCCCACAACTCCATGCACTTCTCGTGGAGTGCAGAAATGACAGAGGCAAGCCTCCGAACCCCACGTTCTGTGAAGAGCTGTACATGTCCAACCACGTAGCGCCTAGTAGTAGTTCCACTGTGCTTGTACGTCTTTCCTTACATGCTCACGACTAGAATGCGAAAATTCGACCAGCTACCCCATTTTCAAGGTACTCGTTCACAGCTTATGTGTAATAACTATCAGCGCTTTATCAAAGTCTCTTATCTCGATGGATTTCCCCATTTGCAGCCCATATCTTAGCTGAGGCGATTACCCGAACGTGTCTGCTCCGCTTACATGTTTTTGTTACCGCATCACGTGTCCGCAACACCATCAGTTGACACCCGACGTCGCCGTGGGCGGTGGTCATAATGTTTCGGCTGTTCACTGTAGTCTTATGGGTGGCACTTTTCCTTTCAGTTGCTGTTGACTGGTATCAGGGACGAGTGGTGTGGCAGCAGTTTGCTCCCACAGTGGCTGCCGGCGGCTGAGGCAGCTGAGGGCAGGAGCATCTCGCGTCTGCTGGCTGCCTCTGGCGCCACGTCCTATGCTGCCACGGTTTCTGGGGCGGCCCTCTGAATGCTGTCGGTCCGCAGGCCGCTTGCCTATAAGACTCGACTGGAAGCGGGCTCCGTCCTCGGCATTTCTGTAGCCAGGCTGCTTCACACTTCCAGTCTGCTGTTTTGTCTTTCTCTCGAAGGTACGCGGCTGGCTAGCGCCGGCTGCAGCGATCTTCCAGCAAGTCTGTAATTTCGCGGTACTCACTGTGATGTTCCGCCACTGATGACGCACGCGTTGTCAGAGACGTGTGTACCTTTCGCGTGCCGTTAGGCGCGTGCTAATTGGGCACCCCGTAATGCAAACCGTGTCGCCGTCGCAGCTGACTTTGTACGCTCCAGACTGCAGCAGCTTGCTCTCTGCGTCGTTCGAGACTACCACATCTCCGATCTCGTTGATGCTACTGTAGGGTCCTCGCGGCGGTTGCGTTTCGCCGCTCCTTCACTGGCAGCCTCCCGTTACGGTAGAAGGCCCATGTGCTTGTGTTCCGTCTCCTCCTTCGTTTTGATTTCATTTTGTGATGCCGTGTTGGTAGGTATCGTTCTGTTATCGTCGCCACTGACTCTGACAGTACATCACAGCCTCTCAACTTCCGCGTTCGAGCGTGGACCGTCACTCCGTGCCCTGCCGGTTAACGCGTGCAGGGCGGCAGTGTCTCGTTCCCGGCGTGCCGCAGATACTGGCAGGTTCCCTGTGCGCTCCGTCACCGAGTGGGCCGTCGTGCTTTCCGTGTACTCTCAGTATCTCCAATTTTCGCCGTGGAGTGGATATCAGCGAGCTGCTGGTTAAGGTGGGACGAAAACAGTGGCACTTCACATTCGCCGTGTGGCTAGATGACAGAGGCGTTATCTGCTTACCGAAGCCGGTATTTCGGGCGCAGCATCTACATCTACATCTACATGGATACTCTGTAAATCAAATTCAAGTGCCTGGCACATTGTTCATCGAACCACCTTCACAATTCTCTATTATTCCAATCTCGTATAGCGCGCGGAAAGAATGAACACCTATATCCTTCCGTACGAGCTCTGATTTCCCTTATTTTATTTTGGTGATCGTTCCGCCCTGTGTAGGTCGGTGTCAACAAAATATTTCCGCATTCGGAGGAGAAGGTTGGCGATTGGAATTTCGTCTCAAAGAAAAACGCCTTTCTTTTAATGATTTCTAGCCCAAATCCTGTATCATTTCTATGACACTCTCTCCAATATTTCGCGATAATACAAAACGTGCTGCTGCCTTTCTTTGAACTTTTTCGATGTACTCCGTCAGTCCTACCTGGCAAGGATCCCACACCGCAGAGCAGTATTCTAAAAGAGAACGGACAAGCGTAGTGTATGCAGCCTTTGTTAGCCTTCCCCACAACATTTTCTATGTGTTCTTTCCAGTTTAAGTTGTTTGTAATTGTAATACCTAGGTATTTGGTTGAATTTACGGCTTTTAGATTAGACTGATTTATCGTGCAACCGAAGTTTAACGAGTTCCTTTTAGCACTCATGTGGATGACCTCACACTTTTCGTTACTTAGGGTCAACTGCCACTTTTCGCACCATTCAGATATCTTTTCTAAATCGGTTTGCAATTTATTTTGATCTTCTGATGACTTTATTAGTCGATAAACGACAGCGTCACCTGCATACAACCGAAGACGGCTGCTCAGATTGAGTCTCAAATCGTTTATATAGATAAGGAACAGCAAAGGACCTAAAACACTACCTTGGGGAACGCCTGAAATCACTCCTATTTTATTCGATGACTTTCCGTCAATTATTACGAACTGTGACCTCTCTGACAGGGAATTGCAAATCGAGTCACATAACTGAGACGATATTCCATAAGCACGCAATTTTACTAAGAGCCGCTTTGTGGTGCAGTGTCAAAAGCCTTCCGGAAATCCAGGAATACGGAATCGATCTGAAATCCCTTGTCAATAGCAAACTTCATGTGAATAAAGAGCTAGTCGTGTTTCACAGGAACGATGTTTTCTAAACCCATGTTGACTGTGTGTCAATAGACCGTTTCCTTCGAGATAATTCATAACGTTCGAACACAATATATGTTCTAAAATCCTGCTGCATATCGACGATAACGATATGGGCCTGTAATTTAGTGGATTACTCCTGCTACCTTTCTTGAATATTGGTGTGACCTGTCGAACTTTCCAGTCTTTGGGTACGGATCTTTCGTCGAGCGAACGGTTGTATATGATTGTTAAGTATGGAGCTAATGCATCAGCATACTCGGAAAGGAACCTAATTGGTATACAGTCTGGACCAGAAGACTTGCTTTTATTACGTGATTTGAGTTGCTTCACTACTCCGAGGATATTTACTTCTACGTTACTCATGTTGGCAGCTGTTCTCGATTCGAATTCTGGAATATTTACTTCGTCTTCTTTTGTGAAGGCTGTGTTTAGCAAATCTGCTTTGGCAGCACTGTCTTCGATAAGGCTCGTGACAACGGCCGAAACGTCGGTACCTAAACACAACTTGGCTACACGGAAAAGTTTTGCTGAAAATAACAACGTCACAGACGCTTGCGCTAGCAGAAATGGCTCTGAGCACTATGGAACTTAACTTCTGAGGTCATGAGTCGCCTAGAACTTAGAACTACTTAAACCTAACTAACCTAAGGACATCACACATATCCATGCCCGAGGCAGGATTCTAACCTGCAGCCGTAGCGGTCGCGCGGTTCCAGACTGTAGCGCCTAGAACCGCTCGGCCAGTTGCGCTAGCATAATAAGCACCTGTTTATTTATTAATTCAAATAACACTTTTGTAGGGCACCATAACTCAACTTTGGTTTTGCCTCTTTGTGTTTAATTTTCGTTGCTGTGATACTCCCTCCTTCCTTCCATCGAATCGTTCCGTTTGTTCCTGGTTCCGCTTCCTTCCATTAGCAGAATTGTTTCATTCCTAAAATCCTGTCCGTCGTGTTGCTTCTGTAAAAAATATTTTTATCTATTGTGTCCATTAAAATTTCAGTGTTTTTCGTGTCTTTGTCAGTTTCGTGTGTCACGTGGGTTTGGATTTGTAGGTGTTTAGTAAATTGACAATCTCGTTGATTAGTCTGTTACTCTCCATTCGGTATGTGTTGTGTGTCCATAACACTGCAGTCTTGCTTCCCTCATTACATCAGTTACCTTATCTATTTCCAAATAGAAATAAGCGCCTATGTTTTGCGTGTGAATACATATCAAAATGTATAACAATCGCTTGTGTTTTAAGGATACTTGAAAACGCATCCAACTGATGCGACGAAAATTACAGACTGTACTCATAGAGAACTAAATACTAAAAATTATAGTTTAGCTGACAGTAGTCTGCTGTACGGGGCGCTCAGCTAAGCTACTCGTCTCACATAGAGACATGAGCCAAACTGAAGAACATGTTTTGTTAGTACTGCTTCGAGGAAGACTTAACTAGACAGCATCCTCACCTCGACCCCCCACCACTATCCATTCTGGCACACAAACTAACCTGAACTCTTGGTCTACTACAACTGGTGTCAGGAGTGCTGGAGTCATCTCCAGTGTATTTCAGGTTATATGACCTGCGCACAACACATCACAAATGCAGCAAGCGGTAACATCACAGTGCAGTGGGTGATAAAGTTGTTGTTCTACTTGTATATGTCAAAGAGATTGGGATATAGATGATAAGTACCCCATAGTCTGAAAGTTTCTATGTTTAGGCCACTGGAACCATCTGATGTATCATGGTTTCTCAGTAACTGTAAGGATGATTATTTACAGAGTGTTTCAAAAATGACCGGTATATTTGAAACGGCAATAAAAACGAAACGAGCAGCGATAGAAATACACCGTTTGTTGCAATATGCTTGGGACAACAGTACATTTTCAGGCGGACAAACTTTCGAAATTACAGTAGTTACAATTTTCAACAACAGATGGCGCTGCAAGTGGTGTGAAAGTTATAGAAGACAACGCAGTCTGTGGGTGCGCCATTCTGTACGTCGTCTTTCTGCTGTAAGCGTGTGCTGTTCACAACGTGCAAGTGTGCTGTAGACAACATGGTTTATTCCTTAGAACAGAGGATTTTTCTGGTGTTGGAATTCCACCGCCTAGAACACAGTGTTGTTGCAACAAGACGAAGTTTTCAACGGAGGTTTAATGTAACCAAAGGACCGAAAAGCGATACAATAAAGGATGTGTTTGAAAAATTTCAACGGACTGGGAACGTGACGGATGAACGTGCTGGAAAGGTAGGGCGACCGCATACGGCAACCACAGAGGGCAACGCGCAGCTAGTGCAGCAGGTGATCCAACAGCGGCCTCGGGTTTCCGTTCGCCGTGTTGCAGCTGCGGTCCAAATGATGCCAACGTCCACGTATCGTCCCATGCGCCAGAGTTTACACTTCTATCCATACAAAATTCAAACGCGGCAACCCCTCAGCGCCGCTACCATTGCTGCACGGGAGACATTCGCTAACGATATAGTGCACAGGATTGGTGACGGCGATATGCATGTGGGCAGCATTTGGTTTACTGACGAAGCTTATTTTTACCTGGACGGCTTCGTCAATAAACAGAACTGGCGCATATGGGGAACCGCCATTTCTTCCAAAGGAATCATTGGCCCATTTTTCAGATCCGAAACGATTACTGCATCACGCTATCGGGACATTCTTCGTGAATTTGTGGCGGTACAAACTGCCTTAGACGACACTGTGAACACCTCGTGGTTTATGCAAGATGGTGCCCGGCCACATCGCATGGCCGACGTCTTTAATTTCCTGAATGAATATTTCGATGATCGTGTGATTGATTTGGGCTATCCGAAACATACAGGAGGCGGCGTAGATTGGCCTCCCTATTCGCCAGACATGAACCCCTGTGACTTCTTTCTGTGGGCACACTTGAAAGACCAGGTGTACCGCCAGAATCCAGAAACAATTGAACAGCTGAAGCAGTACATCTCATCTGCATGTGAAGCCATTCCGCCAGACACGTTGTCAAAGGTTTGGGGTAATTTCATTCAGAGACTACGCCATATTAATGCTAAGCATGGTGGATATGTGGAAAATATCGTACTATAGAGTTTCCCAGACCGCAGCGCCATCTGTTGTTGAAAATTGTAACTACTGTAATTCCGAATGTTTGTCTGCCTGAAAATGTACTGTTGTCCCAAGCATATTGCAACAAACGGTGTATTTCTATCGCTGCTCGTTTAGTTTTTATTGCCGTTTCAAATATACCGGTCATTTTTGAAACACCCTGTAGTTACCGGATAATCCCTAAGATTAACTGTGAGAAAGCACCCACCAAACAGCGAATAGTATTTTCTCATAGCCACATTAATTAGAGAGATATCAGTATCAATTTAGCTTTTTCTAATGGAAGTACACGAATTTATGCTGCTAGGCTGCAGTTCTCAAAGAGAAAAATTCAACGGTACTTTACTCTGCAAAATCGCATTACTATTTTCATATTAATTTATCTGTTTTCGACATGAAACTGGCTGCTGTCTAATGTGGAAGCTAAGGATTCGATACTCGTGTAAGGAAACACATCGTGTCAGGTACGAAGGAAATAGTTGTGCACCGCCGCGATACCAGTATGAAAGGGACACAGAGAAGATGTAGCTTCCATTCTGCCTATGTCTCTTACGCGTGTCGAATACTGGTTCGCGTGAAACAGTTATGCCTTTCAGAAACGAATATAAAGTAGATGTGCTAAACAGACGGTGTCCAACAAGAACGACAGTTCAGCGAACGTACAAAAAATTGTTTTTGGAAGGCAAGTACTTACTACCCATAGGATAAGGAGGAGTCCTGCAACAAACTGAACTGACGAAGTAGACCTTTTGGCAGCTGCCGCTCACAAAACAGAACGTCAGCTCCAGAGAAACTGCCTCAGGAAATAGTCAGGCCAGCGTGGATCGCATTCTGCAGCCAGACAGCTGCCGTACGTATTACGCGTCGCTTCACCAGGAGATTAAAAATCTGGCTAGAAAAAGACGCAAGGAGCTGAGTCGCTCGGTTCTGATGTGGCATCAGGTCAACACGTTCTCTCTTCAAAGAACAGGTGAGGAAGTACAACTTCTTGTATGGTACAGGCGATGCCGATTATAAGAACATTTTGAAGAGGGCTGAAGGATGGAGGGATATAGCTGCTAAACTGGTTCAGACTGGTAAATATTTTAGCAAGAATTTTAATTTTCATCAATGTAAGCAAGCACGTGACCTAAACGGAAAGCCATGCAGTGGGGGCAGCTAGCGCCGCGCAAGCCGGCCGAGCTGCAGTCTTCCTCAAACCATTTTGAGCAAACTACCCGTGAAAAACATTTGATTCTCCCGCATCTCACAGCTTTACTCGTTAGCTTCATGATGAACTGCCTATCATTTCGTACTCATTGTGATCTTTCAAAATTAAGTAACCTATTGCAAGAATTTCTAACAGTTTATATTGAAAAACAGTGCTCGCTATGCAATCACGTTTGCTGGATGTTACGTCACATGTTTCTGCGTATGAAACGTAGCTAACATACTAAATTATCCTTTAAACTTTGGAAAATGTCGCTATCTATTACCATCTTGGGACAATTGATTGTATGAAAACGCTTCGTTCCGGACTCGCGCGATAGCGAAAAAGCCAGAATGAAATTTGTGTAACATTCCCCATATATCATAAACGGTTTGATATATCGAAACAACATTCTGGAAACTGACAATACGCAAAGACGAGAATATTTTGTCATGTGACTAATAACCGATATCCAAACTACTGCAGATTTTTCCAATGAAATAACACCATTTTTAAGGACCATAGATTACTCATGAAACAAGAATTGTTATAGTTTCATAGAAAACTAGAAGAGTTTTTCGAGATACCGCTCTGACATTCACAACAGAATTCACTACCATTGTGCATGTTGTGGATTGAACTATTGAAATGTTGTGGGATTGCCACTAGCCACACAACATGCGAGTGCGGTTTTCTACATACCGTAAACGATTTGTATAACATACAGAGTTGATAGTCTCCCATAGGCCACCTCCCCAGGTGGCGGATAGGGGAATGCTCTCCATATATGGAGGGTACCGGGGAAATAAAATACCCGGGGTGGACCAAAACTATCAACCGAAATCCACTAACGTCTGCCTGGTATCCAGCGGTTAGGGGTCAGCGTCTGTTCGCCTAGATGGTGCGGCTGCAGCAACCTTCTTGATCTCAACAATCAAGTCGTATTCCTCGTGATCTTTCCTCGGAAGGACCACCACCAAGTTAGTTTTCAACTTGAAAAACAAACATGATGATAACACAAGGAATGAATCCACTACCCCGGGCACCAGTCGCAAGGCTGGCTTTGCCTGGTCATCGGATTCCGCGGGACCAGGAGCATCATGTTACGCCTAAGGTTGAGAACCAGACGACGTCCAAATTATTACACACAAAACAAAGACACTTCATCGGTACACTTAATACTAATACTCTTTTCAAACTGGGCAAGATCAAACAACTTACAGACGTGCTGCAATAATTCCAGATCAAAATCCTTGCAATCCAGGAAACACGATTTACGGACGAAAATCATTTTGATACAGACAACTACAGGATCTACAAAGGGAAACCAGCAGTTAAAACTAATGAGAAAGGACTCAAACTGTTTGGTACAGCATTTGAAGTCCACAAATCTATCAGCGACTTTGTCATTGACTTCCAGTCTGCCTCAGAACGTATATCAATGCTCTCCGTCAAATCGGCCAACAAAGCTTATACCTTGATCAACGCACACGCACCCACAAATACCTATAACAAGAAGAACTGCCATAAAGTGGATGACTTCTGGAATGACCTTGAAGAGACGACAAACAAAATTGCCAAACACCGTGTAATAATCTTGTTAGGCGACTTTAACGCACAATTAGGTAAAGAGAAAAAATACAGGAAAATCACTGGAATCCATACAGCTCACAAGAGAACTAACAAGAATGGGGAAAGATTGATAAGCTTTTGCGAAAATTTCGGCCTCGTAATTATGTCAACACAATTCAAAAAACCCAACAAGGAACTTATGCTTGGAAGTCACCCAACACAATGTTGGGTGAATTCCAGATAGACCATGTGGCCATCTCCAAGAGTAACACAGCAGAAATTCTGAATGTGAAAACGAGAAGAGGACTTTTTGACTCAGACCACCATCTTCTACAGATAAAGACCAGATTACAACCCAATAGAAAAAAGCCAAAACTAAACAAAGTGCTGAGACCAGACCCCGAATACATGAAACTCAACAAGGAAAACATCTTACAGGAAATTAGTCAGACAAACACCACAAACTGGACAGAACTTGTGGACGTCCTCAAATCCACGATGAAACTGGGTCAACCCCCGAGAAGGAGAAAACACAGGTGGTGGAATATAATATGTGACCAAGCAATAGAAGAAAGGACCAATGCCTGGAAAAACTTCAATAGTCACAAAACATCAGAAAAATGGCAACAATTTCTAGTAATCCGAAAACAAACATCGAAAACTATTCGGAGGGAAAAAAGAAATTATGACAAACGGCGACTAGATGAGATAGGACAAGACTTTAAGAAGAACAACACCAGGAATTTTATAAGACGTTTAAAAAACATATTGCAGGATACCAGCCACCCAATCTTTGCTTCAAGAAACCGGATGGTTCACTAGAAACTAACACGAAGAATAACTGCCAAATCCTCGCAGACTATTTCAACAAACTTCTCAACTGCGAAAGACCTACAGAGGATATTCACTACGAGACGTCTACATCAAATCCTGACGCTAAACCGCCAACCATCAACGAAATAGTAGAAATTATCAAGACACTGAAAAACAATAGAGCCCCAGGAGAAGATGGAATTATTGCAGAACTATGGAAACTAAATGATGAAAGATTAACAGGAAAAATTCACAAAATCATATTAAACATTATGGAAACAGAACAGATCCCTTCTGAATGGAAATGCGCACTCATCCATCCACTCCACAAAAAAGGGGACAAAACTGAACCAAATAATTACAGGGGTATCCCACTCGTACCGGTCACATATAAAATCCTATCAAAAGTTCTCATGAATAGATTAGAAGAACAAGCTGACCCACAAATAGGAGAATACCAGGCTGGTTTTCGCAAGGGACGATCATGCATAGAGCAGATCTGGAATCTGAAAATGATTCTCCAGATGAGAAACACCCGAAACACAGTGGTTACTTTTGTAGATGTTAAGAAGGCCTACGACTCAATAGACGGAGTAGCGCTCTGCAAGACGCTGGAAGAATTCAGCATTGACAGAAAGACAAGAGCAATCATTGGGGAAACATTAACTGACACAGTCTCCAAGGTTAAATTTGTGGGGGATATCTCGGAACCATTTGAAATCCAAACTGGAGTGCGACAGGGTGACGGACTTTCACCATTACTCTCTAATATCATTCTTGAAAAAATCATCAGGACATGGGAAAAAGAAGTCAAAGGAATCCAAATTGGCATTAGAAAAGATAATAGATTCAATGTGAAGTGTTTAGCTTTTGCGGATGACCTTGCAATCCTCACAAGTAATAGAAAAGAAGCCACTAACGCCATAGAGAAGTTATACGAAATTGCACAAAGAACTGGCCTGCAAATCTCATATGAGAAAACCCAGTACATAGAAAGAGTGCCACAAGACAAATTGCCTATTGTGACAACTCATGGGAAAATCGTACAAGTACCACACTTTAAGTACCTGGGAGAAATCATCCAGCCATCAGGGATCAACCTAAAGGCCAATGAGGAAAGAATTAAAAAACTACAGAAAGCATATAAACTCACGTGGAACTATTATAACAAAAAGTCCATATCCATTAACGCAAAATTGAGGCACTACAACACTGTCGTACTTCCGGAGGCACTGTATGCATCTGAAACAACACAAATAGGTGGGCAAACTAAAATCAAAGAAGTAGAGAAACAAGAAAGGAAAATTCTAAGGAAAATTTTTGGCCCAATACAAGAGCAAGGAATCTGGAAGAAGAGACCAACATCAGAATTATATAAATACACAGACAAGATTACGGATACAATAAGGAAAAGAAGAATGCAGTTCTACGGACATATCCACAGGATGAATGAAAACAGAATTTCAAAGCGAATTCTTAAAGTCATCAACTCAGGCAGGGGAAAAACAAAATGGATAAAAGAAGTTGAAGAGGACCTCAGACAAGCACACATAACAGTAAACGATGCAGAAAATAGGACTGAATTCACGAACATCATCAAAAAACATAAATTTGACACCACAACACAGAAGAGACTAGGATGCAAATGGACAGCGGAGCGAAAGAAACAACACAGTGAACACATGAAGAAAATTTGGGCTCAGAAGAAACATAAACAATCATCATAAAGGAATTTAAGTTCAAACGCTCTCTTAAATGGGAATAATCTAAAATAATAATAATAATAATGCAGAACTTCCCAACTACAGTCGGTGATGTTGACAGAAAGCACATTCGTCTAAGATGCCCAGAAAATTGTGGTGCAAATGTTCCATAGTGGAATGTTACACAGGGTGAGTCACTAATGGCACCGAGAAAAACTCCGAAAGTATGATAGGAACTCAAAAGTTTGTGGGACAAAAGTTGAATGGGACAAAGGGGGCCATAATATGACGTTGTCGTTTTGCTGCTAGGCAGGGTCGCTTCAGAGATATGAAGGTGAACTTTGTTTTTTTAAATGGGATGCCATAGTTTGGTACTTATTATCTGATAGCGGCTATCGAGACGAACCCAACGTCAACGAAGGTCACAAAGGTTGCATGAACGTCCATATACAGAAGGTGTTCGAATTGATGACCATTCATATCAGTGCAGTGCTGCAATCTTCTTTTCACCGATTGAGTGGTATTCCTTATCACTTCGGCACTTATCGAAGCACATGCTCGACAATTCTCTCTTGCATATCTTGAGGTGTAGTTGGAACATCTTTATAAACAATGTCTTTTACAAATACCCACAAGAAAAAATCCAGAGGCGTCAAGTCTGACGAACGAGCTGGCCGCGACACATCTCCTCCACATCCAATCCAACGATTTGGGAATTGTCTCTGCAACTCATTTCTAGCCATCAGCGAAAAATGTGCCGGACACCCATCGTGTTGGTACCACGTTCTGTTCCTTGTTCCTGAAGATATTTCTTGCAATAACAGACCTTCGTTTCCCTGAGTATTGGGACGCAAGTCAATCCAGTTACCGTTTAATAAAAGGCCGGATCCAGAGAATATGTGGTCATGCACAGACTCCGGAATTTCCCAGGAACATCCGCAAGCAAGTGGACATCTATGTCCATGTAGAGCCATGCATAGTCCCCTAAAGTGTAAATGTCGAATGTCGAATTCCCACCAGACATTCACGGCATACCCATACTCTGCATGCATTATGACATCGCCTGTAAAGTTACTAGAGAATGCAGCTATGCCGGGTAACCTGGTAGAGTTTTGCCATACTATACACATACTTTTAAGGGAAAATCCCCTTCCTAGTCCGACCAGGAAACGCAGCTCCAGTCGTATGCATTACCTCTGAGGTAGAGTTTCAATGCGTTTCTAGAGTGGCGCCTGCATAAAATGTAGCGTGTCAAGGAAGCGGCGTCATTCGTTCGGAGAATGAAATGTATTTCTTGGCGCTCTCAGATAGGACACTGAGCTGATCGTTCTCCATGCCGACATTAGCCAACAACAAAGTGACAACAAGAAAGTGAGCGCCATCCCCACTTAAATTGTGGAAGAAGATGGGTATGTGCTTTGGTAGGTGACACTGCAAATTGCACCGCCAGGGAACTTCCCCATAAGATGACACTGGACCCTACGAGGAGTTTCCGAGTTTCTGTCCATGGGCAGCCCGCAAATATGACAGTCAACCGCGTTATTGTACAAATCTTCATTCTCCTTCGATTTGGTCATAGAAACGTTGTCGCTGTAAAGCATATCAACCTCCCGTGAAAGGTTGTCGAACTCAGTGAGCAGTCAAACTGCAGGATTATCGGGAACGAAGTTTTTCGCGACGGCGCTTGTATATAAAACATTCTCGGTGTTCTTGCCGCGTCAGTTCTGGATAAAACATCGAGCTTTCGACGATTACCTCCATCGTCATCGTCAGGAGCTGACTACAAACGGGAGTCAGCTGCTGAAGATGACGATGGAGGTAATCGTCAAAAGCTCGATGTTTTATCCAGAACTGACGCGGCAAGAATACCGAGAATGTTTTTTTTATATGCAGGATTATCCCCGACATAAAATTTGTAGCAGTTAAGACTTGAATCATAGGAGGATACAATTTGCACTTTGCCACATACAATACGTGTTTTTCTATCAGGGGGTATATGAAGTCGTGCCGTCACAGGTGCGAGGAAGCATTCAAAGGCGCGTACACTAAAAACGGGAGTTGCTCCTGGTGGTGAGCGTTTTTAGACTTTTTGAATTTATCTTCCGCAATAGGCATCACAACATGCACCAGGTCCTTGGAAGCGCAATCTACTAGATGTGCCGCTAATAGCTTGTCTGAGGAAAAATTATTCAGGCACCTTAAGTAAATATGCCGTTTGCCATCATGCTTACTCAGTTGGATGAAAAGGATTCGGGACATGTCTTTGATCCAAACATAATGATAATCATCACGTCCAGAAACGAGTAGCATGTTTACTTGCATCTCACTCTCACTAGCAAATTTCGAGAAATGGTGGTGCTGACAACTGCATACTTGTCCTGCTCATCTGGCTTCCTTTTCTTCTCCAGGCCATAAACGTGAATCGACGTTCCAGTGTTTTGCACCTCAAATTTAGGTATATCCTGGACATTGATGGGGGTACTAGACACCATCAAAGTTATAATACCCACGAATATTATCAGCTACATAGTATGTTCTAGGACGCTCAGGATGATCTCTGTAATTGTAATTTCTCTCGCAAGCCATGATTGACCATGCAGAACAAGGCTCTTCCTTTCTATTTTCGATATTAATGCAGGCCTGCTTATTAGCTGTATAGTTAAGGAGCTTGATATAGCTGGACCCCCCATTTATTGGATGATAGACATGTGTATGGATGTCCAGGTGTAGTATTCGACCAAGTGCTTTAGCTCGCCATCTCACTTCCATCTCGGAAAACTGAGCCAGTATAGCACTCAAGATGGAGTCACGAAACCAGTCGGCGATTGACATGCTCCGTGTTATCACGCCACCCCCACCTCCCAAGATAATGAAGACTTATTTCAATGATAGAGGCAACTTTTGGGAGGGGGGGGCGGAGGTTGTGATAGTTTGACACAGAGCACTGCACTGCCTTTAATGGCAGGATACCACGGATCCTTGACTACTCTGAGGAGTTCCGTTTCCACGACAGAAAGGCATGTCCTTAGAAGCACTGAGCGAGGCGGCGCAGTGGTTAGCACCCAGGAATCCCAGTTGGGAGGACAACGGTTCAGTAACGCGTCCGGACGTCCTGATTTAGGTTTTCCGTGATTTTGTAACCTCCCCCTCACTTATCGACCTTAATGACAGTGAAAAATGAAACCGCGTGTACCTAATGGGAATTTTGGAAAAGCAATCGTCACCGAAGTTAACCTGTCGGTAAAGAGGGAGGAAAGGGTTACATCTAAATGAAAGGAAAAATGCAAGTGAAACTGGTGGAAATTAATTTTGAAATAGGGATAAAGTTAATAAAGAAAGTAAATGTGCGGCCGTTACGTTAACAATCAACTAGCGGTAATTAGATATTTGAGATTTGGGGGAAATTACGGTCGCCAGTCCTATGGACAATTACTATAATAACTGAAAAAGAAAGGTTATTACACATATAATTAGCACTAGAAGCGTGGCAACTGAAGGTTGACACGTGTAGGGTGAAAACTGAAAGTTTGTCAGAAGTAATAAATTTCGCTACACTTAATTTAGCAAAAGAATTAATGAAACCGGAAAATCGAAAGTTAATTTAGTGACTGAAGTTAATAGTGAGCTTTCTTTCTGAAGCACATCGAAATACAGTTAGTCTTGGACTACCTCAACAATCATTTCTAAAGTTACTTGAATCTACGCAATTTAGAAAGAAGAGATTTAACTTTGAACTTGAATTAAACGATTATGAGCAATTAACAGTAGTAAAATTTAGTACGTACCAAGCTGAGCTGCAGTCACAGGTAAGCTAAAATACGGTAACAAAACTCGCACTCTTAATTTGTGCTTGTGTAATCTAACTATTGTAGCCAGCTATGAATACTAAAATTGAACTTTGAAATTAAAGCAGTGAAATGGAATTATGCTGGCGTTTGAATCTCAACAACACTCGGGTTCATTTCGGAAAAGGAAGGGACCTAGCTTGGCAATGCAATTGGGACAATGAGCAACAAAGGTTCATGCTAAGTTGCTGCAATTTTGCGAGGCAAATGGAACAATTTGAAAAGCCGAGGTCTCCCATACAGTTCTGAAACTTTACGTGCTTTTAGTCTTCCTCGTTGGTTGATTGAAGGTTTGAAGCCGTCGATCGAGGAGGTGGCGACAGTCACCCACTGTCGGCCGTCGCTGTTGCAGAAGCTGGATGTTGGCGCGCCCTCCTCTCGACGCGGTCACCAGGCGAAACGGGCTCCTGATGTGCGCCAGCCAATGCCTCCCGTCCGCGACACCATGTCAGAAACTATCATCGCGAGTCGAGCGCAACCACATGCTGCCAAACCCCGAAAGCGCGGCAACTCGCGGGAGCGTCACACAACACACCCGCTCCACTCGCTACTCCAGCCAGACTCCCACAGCTCTGCCCGCGATCCACGCGCCAGAGTTAACACTACCAAAGATCCTACACACTTTGAGTCTTCACACGACCTATCGATGTAATCGTTCGATAGCAGTTTTCCCTAGGCAAGACCCAGCGTAAAAATACAAATAATATTTACGAAACAAACCAATTATACATCGACATAAATGCATAAATATATATATACAAATAGTAAAACAATTACAATATGAAAAGACACAGAAATGTCATATATTCAGGTAACAAAAATAAGGAAAACAAATTATAGTACAATAGATGGAAATAGGAGGATATGCATTTCCGGCGTTACACGTGCCCCACATTGTCTGAGGATGTTTGTGTAACGTAAACAGACTCAGAAAATGTCCAAAAAAAAGAAACAGCGGAAATGCATATGCTCAAAACATCAACAAAATTTAGCATTCGCCTAATTAACCATAAACCAATTTTTAGACGATAATAATTGAGTGGAGACACTCCTAATTTTAATCCACTCTGTCATCTTGATCAAAATAAAACAGGTTGACAACATATTAAAATTCATAGAAAACATAGAAAATGGTTTAGCTATTCTAAAAATCTAAATTCCTTGCAGTATCAAGAAATGGAATACTATTTACAAAATTAATCAGATTACATGGTCATAGAAAACAGGTATATCAAAATACGCAAATTAATAATTAATTACATAGAATACGTATTTTATATAAACTTTTCGTAATTAATGTTCTCTAAACAAGAAAATAATATACAGCAGATCGACAAAAACATAAATATTGACAACAGAATTCTTTCATATCAGCTGTCCGGGAAGAAAAACAACTCCGCCTTCCGTACTCGCAAGTACAAAGAATGCCGACAGTGGCACAAGAGCCGACAGCGGTTCCGCCCCGCCAGTATTGTTGCGCCCGCCTGTGCGGCACGCTTGATCTCTCTCGCCCTTGTAACGGCATTTCCAGAACGTCCGTTCCACTGAATTCTTTCGGTAAAACCCACTCCCGAGTAATCTCAAGGAGTCCATAAACACTATCACAGTGGATAACTCAACACTGTCCATCATCACACGCATGTACTAGCCTGAAACTTAAAACAGCGTCTAAGTACATCGGCAATGACTAGTAAATCACATATTTATGGAATCTTACAGCTATTTACAAAATCATATTTACATTCCTTAATCTACTGGGACTCAGCTGAAAACTTAAACTAGCAGCTTGGATTTTTCAGTTGATTAGATCATGATTAAATTGATTAAAATTAAATTGATTAATCAAAATTAATTACTTATTAATTACAACTTCTTTAATGACCTTGGTCAGTCAAAAGCATGGCAATCTAGCAAATCGTTAAATCTTACATTCTATTTTACATACTGTACAAATTACCCATTCTTTGGTATTAATCAATCCTAGGTTGGTACAATTTCAGGTCTACAATGTTCCGTATACCTAATAGTTTTCCAGAGCTTGGATACTCTAAGCAATAAGCATTTGTGTGAGGTATACCAATGACTTTAAATGGTCCATTATAAACAAACTTAAATTTAGAGATTCCATTGTCTATCTCGCTCGATTTCTCATGAGCTTTTACAAGTACTAAGTCTCCGATTGCAAACTTAGCAAAACGCACTTTAGCGTCATGACGACGTATGCGAGCATCGGCTTTTAGCTTCATTACTTCTCGCAAACGATCTTTTTTCACACAAATACTAATGTCAATCCGTGGAGGGAATTTGATTATCTCTTCCACTAAACTTTTACTTCTGTCACCCAACAGGATTTCCTCTGGAGAAAATCCAGTAGATTCATGTCTCAAGGTGTTCATAATTCTCTCAAATACTGCTACATATTTGCCCCATGCCCTATGGTTGTGATGGCAATAGGTACGGCAAAGTCGGCCTAGCTCGCGCATATACCTCTCAGCGGGATTCCCAGCCGGACAATAAGCTGAAATATGGATCACCTCGACCCCATTACGTTCCATGCCTTCATTCCACAACTTAGAAGTAAATTGTGCCCCATTGTCTGATAGAATCGCCTTGGGCTTACCAATATGAACAAAATAATCGTTCACAAGCTTGCTATAGACCGCTTTGGCTGTAGCTTTCCTAATCGGGTATAGTTTGATGAACTTGGAAAAAGCTTCTAGCACTACTAAAATGTAGGCGAAGTTTCCTGATGACTTGGGCAAAGGTCCGTACAAGTCCACACGCAGTAATTCAAAGGTGTCGTTAGGCCTTATACTTTGCATAGGACCACGACTCGTACAGTTGGTAACCTTCACCTTCTGACATAAATCGCAAGTTTTCACTCTGTCAGTAACGCGTTTTAACATGTTGTTAAAATGCGCTACTTCACTCAGCTTTTCCGTACATTTCTTTGGTCCACAGTGACCATACGCCAAATGGTAGTAGTCAATTATTTCCGTGACGTATTTGGTGGGCCAGCATACCCGCCAAATATTACTATCTTCACTCTTACATATGTACAAGATATGATCGTATATCTTGTAATACTTCCTTAATTTTTCTCCTTCTGGACTCCTTTCGTCATATCGGGTTTTCACCATATTTAAACAACCGTCCTCGTTCTGATGACGACGTAGATTCTTACAGATGTTCATTATTAATTTACGTCCCTCAACTTCTTTAAAATAGTATAATTTGACCACTCCATCTGACTCATCTTTCAATATCTCTTTATTAGACTCGGGCAAACGCGACAGCGCATCCGCTACGCAATTGTCGGTCCCTTTTACGTAACAGATGTCATAGTTAAATTGCTGTAAATACAGCGACCACCTAGTCAGTCTTTCGTGAAGTAGTTTACAATCCTTCAGATAAGTGAGCGCCTTATGGTCCGTATGAATAATCACCTTACGGTCCCATAGGTAACCCTTGAACTTTTTGAATCCCCACACGATAGCGAGACAGTCTTTCTCAGAAATCGTGTAGTTTCGCTCACTTTTTGATAAAGTTCGACTCGCGAACGTTATCGTCCGGTGTTCCTTATCCTCTCCTTTACCAACTTCTTGGAACAGTTCTACCCCCACCCCATAATTCGACGAATCCGTTCCCAGATGGAAGGGTAGCGATAAATTAGGATGAAATAGTATGTTAGATCTTAACAACTCGTCTTTTAATCCCTCGAAAGCGGCCTGACACCCGTCAGTCCACACAAACGGAACGTTTTTGCGTAAGAGGTTATTCAAATTTTCATCATTAAACACTTGTCCTTTTACAAATTTACGGTAAAATCCTGTTAGCCCTAGAAAACTTTTTAACTATTTCCTAGACTTGGGTGGAGGACAATTCCTTATTGCCTCTAGTTTCTCTGGGTCCTTTGTAATACCAGCAGTGGTAATTACATGCCCTAAAAATTTCAGTTCCTGCTTCACAAATTCGCATTTCTTTAGCTTTAGAGTCATTCCGCCACGGCACAATGCTCTAAAAACTTCATCTAACAGGTCACAATGGTCATGCCAAGTGGCATTGGCCAACAATAGGTCGTCAACATATACAGTTAAACTTGAACTCAAAGCCGGTCCTAGCACTTTATCTAGGGCCCTGATGAATACGGACACAGATATATTAAGTCCAAACGGCAGTACTCTATACTGATAACACCTGCCCGCAAACAAGAAGGCGGTGTATGGCCTAGATTCTTCTTCGAGTTCTATTTGCCAGTAACTAGCCGTCAGATCGAGGCTAGTCATGAATTTAACGTCATGAAAACGTTGCAAAATGTCCTCCATACTCTCTGGTCTGTCTGTTTCACGTTGAACGACCCTATTCAACGTGCGTGCGTCAATCACAATACGCACACTACCATCCCGTTTTGCTACAATGACCAAACCGTTATTATATGGACTCGTACTTCTTTCAATCACTCCCCATTCGATCATCTTATCTATCTCCCGTTGCACTGCTTCCTTTTTGGACAGCGGTATAGCATACAGTCTCACGAAGAATGGTTCGTGCAGAATCACATGCAACTTGCATTTATATCCTTCCACAAGACCCGGTTTGTCTGAAAACACACTCTTATTCTTCATTATTACTTCATACAGGCCTCGTCTTTGTTCGTGTGTTACGTTTTACACACCGTCTACAATACTTTCCAATTCACTTTCTACACTATTGTCAATGCCGAGATTCCTCACATTACAGTAGTTCAAATTCATACCTACGTCAATAGCATCCGGCCAGTTAACAATGTATATAGGCTGGTATTGCCTATGCACACCGTCTCCTGCCTCGTCAAAACTAACTACTATTGTTTTATCTTGTGACGTACATGTCAAAGTTTTGCTTTCGCAATTAATCACTGCACGGTACTTTAATAGCCAATCTAACCCGATAATTACTTCCGTAGTCAAGTCTGGCACGACGACAAACTCTTGTTCAAATCGTGCCCCACATATCTCGAAGTGGACAAAAATCTGTTTTGTGACCGGTTTACTGGCCTTCCCAGTAGCGCCGATAATTTTCACTCCTGTTACTGGCATAACTACGATGCCAGGTCTATCTTTCAGTAACTCAAATATTTTCCCAGATACAACACTCAATTCTGCACCGATGTCAATCAACACGTTTAGTCGTAGGTCGTGCATATTAACAGACACTACTACCCGTCTACACTTGTCCTCGACTGTTTCTTTATTTTCCCACAGTAAATCCTCGTCTATATCCAGGTCATTCCAGAAAAAAACCATCCGGCTTTGATCCTAAATCCGGTTTATCTGGCGGCTTTTTCAGCCTCTGTTCACTTACAGTTTTAATTTCAACACGTTTGTCCTGAGGCTTAGTCTGTAGCTTCGCCTCCAATACCGAAACCTTTTCCTGTAACTCGTCAACTAGTGAGTGTTGCTTTACTATCAATTCACTAATTGTCACCTTCGTTGATTCCTCTTTGGCCAGATTGATCTCATCCGCCAATCTACCTGGAGGAATGTGCCCAGTAGTATCTGCAATTACTTCCTCTAGATCTGCGCAACCCACACTGCCATCGTCTGACCGTATAATGTCAGCTCTAACCTCATACACGCTGCAATCTATGTGCTTTTCTACCAATTGTGTCCGGCTATCACTAAAATTTTCGTAATCTTTCTCCTTAATACTTTCGCAATGTTTAAACTGGAGGTTTGCGTCGGATGGATCGGCTACTTCTACCACTGAAACTTTCGGTAAGGTCTGCCGGTTAGGGCCAGAACTTTCCGTTACTACTTCAACATCCAACTCTTGCGGGACGAAACACGACCAATCTTGCTCGTGCTCCCCATTAACATCAACTATTTCTAGTAAAGTCTGCCGGTTAGGGCCAGAACTTTCTATCATTTCACAAACACTATCTTCCTGCGGGACGAGACGCGGAAAATCCTGCATGCGCTCCCCATAAACACTTCTCCCGTACAGGCCCCTATAATCTCTTAGTTCGTCGTATAAGCGACCGAACTGCCTTAACCAGACCTCATCCCTCTCTGCATCCCCTCGCTCGATGACGGACGTTTTATCCGACATCTGATCTTCTCTCAACACTTGCGAATCATTCTTAAACTCAATCTCCAGTTCCGCTGTGGGTATTACAGCTGCCACTTTATAATCGATTTCCGGAACACTACTTAAATTGTTCTCACTGACAGTGAATGTACTCCCTACTGCTGTGTATACAGCTGATCTACTACTTGTGGGCGCACTCCTTTCTCTTAACACTGGCACACTCTCCCGCCGTTGATTATTCCACACGGAATTTTCATATCGACGACACCTGGGTTTTCTCCTGCTATTGGGCCGCCAAAATTTCTCCACGCCCGGTCGGCCTCTCACCAACGCGGCTAATGGTTTCCCTGTCTCGTCCCAGCAGATACGGTCCCCGGATGCTGCTGAGGCGGCTGATCACACCCTCTGGCGTTATTACTATTCTGTGAAGCCCGTATCACGTTAGTATGATACTGGTTTCCGTCATTCCTGTTATTATTTGCATTGTACCGATTGTTATTACGATCCGAACCATTATTGTTATTGCTGCCATGGTTGCGGTATGCATTATTCCCATAGTTATCGTTGTTGTGGTTGCTGTGGTACCCGTTGTTGTTACCACGGCCTCTACCACTGTCGCGATTATTGCGCCAATTGTCCTCGTCCTCCACTCTTTCCAGGAAATCATTTATTGTTCTGTAATTGCTTCCTACGTAGCGTTTTGTATCATCTGGAAGCTTTTTGTAGAGTTCCCAGACTATTTCGGATTCCATGCGGCGATCACGCAAGTATTCCAACTTGCGGATCCAGCCCTCACAAAACTCCTTCATCGAACCGCGCGAATTCGCATCGAAAGGCCTCGATACGACAAATTCGCGCCAGACACTTTGCTGTTTTTGCTCCGACCAGTATTCAGCCAGAAACAAATTTTTAAATTCGTCAAAAGTCAGGTCCGTAATGTTGAGGTTTAAGCCCCAACGCTTGGCATCACCAGCCAACACATCAATAATCGCATTAATTTTTCTCTCATCAGTCCATGATCTGGGTAAAACTCTTTCACAATTCTTAATGAAATCCGTCGCGTGTATACCGCCTTTTTTCAAGGGGTCGAACCGCTCCTCTTTCGTCAACAATTCCGAACTATGTGCATAGATTGGCACATAGCTCTGTTTTTCGTCAAGTTTCTTTTCTAATTCCGACACTCTCGTAATTACTTGGCAAGTGGTTGTCGCAAGCGTTTCTACTTCCCTTTTTTTCTCTTCGCAGGTATTAGCCTGCTCCGTCACTTTGGTATCTACTTCGGATACTAAAGCCTTTAAAGTTTCCACCTTCTTTTGATCCTCTTTTTTCACTAATTGAATTTGTTCCGTCACCTTATTCTCGATGATCGGAGCAACTGATTCTCCTACACTTTTCTCGATTCTGCTAATTTCGGAATAAAAACGAGTATTTATGCTCGCAATTTCCGCGTGAACGCCTATCATTTCCTGTTTAAGATTACCGATTTCGCTATTAATCACAACAATATCTTCTTTGATTTTATCAACTTTTGTGTTAACAACTCCAACATTGTTGTTAACAACATTAATAGCTTTGTTGTGACTGTCTAGCTTTCGTTCAATTTTTTCAGACTGAGCTTCTTGCTTGGCCGATTGACTCTTGATTTCGTTAATCAAAACATTCAATAAATCAGTTAAATTCCCGGAAACTACCGGTTTTACTTCCGTAGCGGCTTCCTCTTTAATTGTCCCCCCGTATTCGTCATCAAGGGATTCGCATTTGATTTTCACTTCCGACTCCGAAACATTTTCTAAAGTGTGGAATTCCATTTCTGCTCTTTGTTGCGTTTCGGCGGTCGCGTCTTTCATGCTAGCCGCCTGTCCCTGAACAATGGGTACCGCGGTGCGCATTCCCCACTGTTCGACCGATTGTTCCTTATCCAAGCCTACCAACTTTTGGTAATTGTTGCCTTCACTCATTTTAATAATTTTCAATATAAATGCCAGATCTCAAATCTAATTAGGATTCCTCACACTAATATTCTCGCTGACGTATCGACCATTTCGTAACCAGTACTTTGTTACGAGATTTGTACAATGCAAAATTCGTGTCCAGAACAACCTCAAATTTGAAGATTGTCCTGTCACCAGGTCGCCACGTGTAACCTCCCCCTCACTTATCGACCTTAATGACAGTGAAAAATGAAACCGCGTGTACCTAATGGGAATTTTGGAAAAGCAATCGTCACCGAAGTTAACCTGTCGGTAAAGAGGGAGGAAAGGGTTACATCTAAATGAAAGGAAAAATGCAAGTGAAACTGGTGGAAATTAATTTTGAAATAGGGATAAAGTTAATAAAGAAAGTAAATGTGCGGCCGTTACGTTAACAATCAACTAGCGGTAATTAGATATTTGAGATTTGGGGGAAATTACGGTCGCCAGTCCTATGGACAATTACTATAATAACTGAAAAAGAAAGGTTATTACACATATAATTAGCACTAGAAGCGTGGCAACTGAAGGTTGACACGTGTAGGGTGAAAACTGAAAGTTTGTCAGAAGTAATAAATTTCGCTACACTTAATTTAGCAAAAGAATTAATGAAACCGGAAAATCGAAAGTTAATTTAGTGACTGAAGTTAATAGTGAGCTTTCTTTCTGAAGCACATCGAAATACAGTTAGTCTTGGACTACCTCAACAATCATTTCTAAAGTTACTTGAATCTACGCAATTTAGAAAGAAGAGATTTAACTTTGAACTTGAATTAAACGATTATGAGCAATTAACAGTAGTAAAATTTAGTACGTACCAAGCTGAGCTGCAGTCACAGGTAAGCTAAAATACGGTAACAAAACTCGCACTCTTAATTTGTGCTTGTGTAATCTAACTATTGTAGCCAGCTATGAATACTAAAATTGAACTTTGAAATTAAAGCAGTGAAATGGAATTATGCTGGCGTTTGAATCTCAACAACACTCGGGTTCATTTCGGAAAAGGAAGGGACCTGGCTTGGCAATGCAATTGGGACAATGAGCAACAAAGGTTCATGCTAAGTTGCTGCAATTTTGCGAGGCAAATGGAACAATTTGAAAAGCCGAGGTCTGCCATACAGTTATGAAACTTTACGTGCTTTTAGTCTTCCTTGTTGGTTGTTTGAAGGTTTGAAGCCGTCGATCGAGGAGGTGGCGACAGTCACTCATTGTCGGCCGTCGCTGTTGCAGAAGCTGGATGTTGGCGCGCCCTCCTCTCGACGCGGTCACCAGGCGAAACGGGCTCCTGATGTGCGCCAGCCAATGCCTCCCGTCCGCGACACCATGTCAGAAACTATCATCGCGAGTCGAGCGCAATTACATGCTGCCAAACCCCGAAAGCGCGGCAACTCGCGGGAGCGTCACACAACACACCCGCTCCACTCGCTACTCCAGCCAGACTCCCACAGCTCTGCCCGCGATCCACGCGCCAGAGTTAACACTACCAAAGATCCTACACACTTTGAGTCTTCACACGACCTATCGATGTAATCGTTCGATAGCAGTTTTCCCTAGGCAAGACCCAGCGTAAAAATACAAATAATATTTACGAAACAAACCAATTATACATCGACATAAATGCATAAATATATATATACAAATAGTAAAACAATTACAATATGTAAAGACACAGAAATGTCATATATTCAGGTAACAAAAATAAGGAAAACAAATTATAGTACAATAGATGGAAATAGGAGGATATGCATTTCCGGCGCTACAATTTCCCTAAATCGCTTCATGCAAATGCTGGGATGGTTCCTTTCAAAGGGCACGGCCAACTTGCTTTCCTAGTCTGATGAGACCGATGACCTCATGGTTTGGTCTCCCCAAATTAACCCAACCCAATCCTTAGAAACACGACAGGGTAGCGGTGTCCTCCTACCGGATTCTCGATCCTTGTGAACGAGATTTGCTCCTCAAAGGGGTCTCCAATCACTGAGTATTCCAGCTGCGGTATGGTGACGTGATGTCCTTCACTAGAAGGACATATTAGCCACAAATAATCCTGATCTAATAGAGAGCGTCATGACGGACACAGGGATTAGTTAACACAAGGTCATTGTAGAGAGGCTCAAAACCATATCAACCAAAACCACTAAAAATAAACGCAGAATATATTTAAAACAGCAGATAAAAATTCCCTTGATGCCTTCCTAAGAGAGTGTCTCCGTTCCTTCCAAGTTAATTATGTAAGTGTAAACCAGATATGGCTTAAATTCAAAGATACATTATCGACAGCAATAGATACATTCATACCGCAGAAGTTAATAAGAGACGGGACTGATCCACCATGGTACACAAAACACGTCAGAACACTGTTGAAGAAGCAACGAAAAAAGCTTGCCAAATTCAGAGGAACGCAAAATCCCAAAGACTGGCTAAATTTCACGGAAGCTCGAAATATAGTGCGGACGTCAATTCGAGATGCTTTTCATAGTTTCCACAATGAAATATTGTCTCAAAATATGGCAGAAAACCCAAAGAGATTCTGGTCGTATGTAAAGTGCACCAGTGGGGGAAAATATATATATATATATATATAACCGGAATTCGAAACCAGAACAGCTGTTAGCATGAGTGACATAAAAGTAGATATCTTAGGTGTTCCGAAACAACTCAAATCACTTAAGAAAGGCAAGTCTTCCGGTCCACATGCTATACCAGTCAGGTTCCTCTCAGAGTATGCAGACACAATAGCGCCTTTCTTAGCAATCGTATACAACCGCTCACTTGACGAAAGGTCTGTTCCTAAAGACTGGAAAGTAGCACAGGTCACACCAATATTCAAGAAGGGAAATAGGAGTAGCCCATTGAATTACAGACCCATATCACTGACCTCAATTTGCAGTAGGATTTTGGAGCATATACTGCAATCGAACATTATGAATCATCTTAAAGAAAATGACTTATTGATACATAACCAACACGGATTCAGAAAATACCGATCTTGTGCAACACACCTAGCTCTTTATTCCCATGAAGTAATGAGTGCTGTCGACAATGGACCTCAGATCGGTTCCATATTCCTAGATTTCCAGAAGGCTTTTGTTAACATTCCTCGCAAGTGCCTATTACTCAAATAGCGTGCATAAGGAGTATCGTCTCAGTTGTGTGACTGGATTCGTGATTTCCTCTGAGAGAGGTCACAGTTCGTAGTGATAGACGGTATATCATGGAGTAGAGCAGAAGTGATATCTGGTGTTCCACAAGGTAGTGTCATAGGCCCTCTGCTGTTCCTGATTTATATGTAAATGATCTAGGTGATAATCTGAGCAGTCCCCTTAGATTGTTTGCAGATGACGCTGTAATTTACCGTCCAGTAAAGTCATCAGACGATCAACTCCAAATACAAAATGATCTACAGAGAATTTCTGTAGGGTGCGAAAAGTGGAAATTGGCACTAAATAAAGAAAAGTGCGAGGTCATCCACATGGATACTAAATGAAATCCGATAAACTTTGGGTATACGATAAATCGCACAAATCTAAGGGCTGTCAATTCGACTAAATACCTAGGAATTACAATTACTAGCAACTTAAATTGGAAAGAGGACATAGATAATATTGTGGGGAAGGCGAAACAAAGACTGCGCTTTGTTGGCAGAACACTTAGAAGATGCGACAAACCCACGAAAGAGAAAGGCTACGTTACACTTGTCCGTCCTCTGCTGGAATATTGCTGCGCGGTATGGGATCCTTACCAGGTAGGATTGACGGAGGACATTGAAAAAGTGGAAAGAAGGGCAGCTCGTTTCATGTCATCGAGCAAGGGGGTGAGAATGTCACTGATATGATACGCGAGTTTGGGTGGCAGTCACTGAAAGATCTATTTACGAAATTTCGATCACGAACTTTCTCTTCCGAATGCGTAAATATTTTGTTGACACCCACCTACGTAGGGAGAAATGATCATCATAATAAAATAAGGGAAATCAGAGCTGGAACGGAAAGATGTAGGTGTTCCTTTTTCCCACGCGCCATTCGAGAGTGGAATGGTAGAGAAGTAGTATGAAAATGGTTCGATGAACCCTCTGCGAGGCACTTGAGTGTGAATTGCAGAGTAACCATGTAGATGTAGATGTAGATGGACGGGAGAGGAAACTGCCGCTAGGCACAGGGTCATCTCTATTGCTAATGATACAACTACTACAGGGTGACGAGTCCACCCTGTTGATGACTGAGTCGGCGATGTGTACAGATGTATGTGCCGAGGCATACGTGCCGTTTGCTGCCGGCAGTGGTGCTGAAGAGGCTGAGTCTGAGGCTGAGGTGGCGCTGCCGGGAGACGTCACTGGGAACTGCCAGGCTGTGGCGACGGCGTCCGGCGATGCTGCTGCTGCTGCCACTAGAGTGAGGGGTGGTGGTAGCTGGGGCGGCAGTGGCGGCCGCGGTGGTGGCTGCCGCCTTTAGCGCTGGCAAAGCGTGCCGCACTGCACCTCGCCTCCCTGCTACAGGCTTCGCAGTCACCGGTACCCGTACCACAGTGTGCTGCAGTTGCCGAGATGTAGGCACTGTAGAAGACAGAAACAATAACAACACAATTAAGTAGAGCGTTCTAGACGCCGCTTGCTGCTGCTTGACATTCTCATGTATCTGTAACACCCCTTCAGTAAACTCGTCCTCTAAAACAGCCAGGTCACCCTGCCCCTGTGCAGCCCTTCTTCTACGGCCATTTCAGTGATCCATTCAGGTATCTCATCCTCGTCACCCTCTCATCCAACTCGTCTTATACTACTGGCCATTAAAATTGCTACACCACGAAGATGACGTGCTACAGACGCGAAATCTAACCGACAGCGAGAAGATGCTGTGATATGCAAATGATTAGCTTTTCAGAGCATTCACACAAGGCTGGCGCCGGTGGCGACACCTACAACGTGCTAACATGAGGAAAGTGTCCAACTTATTTCTCATACACAAACAGTAGTTGGCCGGCGTTGCCTGGTGAAACGTTGTTGTGATGCCTCGGGTAAGGAGGAGAAATGCGTACCATCACGTTTCCGACTTTGATAAAGGTCGGATTGTAGCCTATCGCGATTGCCGTTTATCGTATCGCGACATTGCTGCTCCCGTTGGACGCGATCCAATGACTGTTACCACAATACGGAATCGGTGGCTTCAGGAGGGTAATACGGAACGCCGTGCTGGATCCCAACGGCCTCGTATCACTAGCAGTCGAGATGACAGGCATTTTATCCCCATCGCTGTAACCGATCGTGCAGCCACATCTCGATCCCTGAGTCAACAGATGGGGACGTTTGCAAGACAGCAACCATCTGCACGAACAGTTGGACGACGCTTATAGCAGCATGGACTATCAGCTCGGAGACAATGGCTGCGGTTACCCTTGACGCTGCAGCACAAACAGGGGCGCCTGCGATGGTGTACTCAACGACGAACCTGGGTGCACGAATGGAAAAACGTCATTTTTACGGATGAATTCAGGTTCTGTTTACAGCGTCATGATGGTTGCATCTGTTTTTGGCGACATCGCGGTGAACGAACATTGAAAGCGTGTATTCGCCATCGCTATACTGGCGTATCACCCGGCGTGATGGTATGGGTTGCCATTGGTTACACGTCTCGGCCACTTCGTGTTCGCATTGACGGCACCTTCAACAGTGGACGTTACATTTCAGATGTGTTACGACCCGTGGCTCTAACCTCATTCGATCTTTGCGAAACCCTACATTTAAGCAGGATAATGTACGACCGCATGTTGGGGGTCCTGTAAGGGGCTTTCAGGATACAGAAAGTGTTCGACTGCTGGCCTGGCCAGCACATTCTCCAGATCTCTGACCAATTGAAAACGTCTGATCAATGGTGGCCGAGCAACTGGCTCGTCACAATACGCCAGTCACTACTCTTGATGAACTGTGGTATCGTGTTGAAGCTGCATGGGCAGCTGTACCTGTACACGCCATCCAAGCTCTGTTTGACTCAATCCCCAGGCGTATCAAGACCGTTATACCGGCCAGAGATGGTTGTTCTGGGTACTGATTTCTCAGGATCTATGCACCCAAATTGCGTGAAAATGTAATCACATGTCAGTTCTAGTATAATATATTTGTCCAATGAATACCCGTTTATCATCTGCACTTCTTCTTGGTGTAGGAATTTTAATGTGCAGTAGTGTGTAGGAAGAAGAAAAACGTTCTATACTACAGACACAAACAAAAAAAAATTATAAATCTTTTATTTCCACTCTGCTGTCTCAATGCGCGCCAGAGACTGCTGCTGCAGTTGGCGAATAGCTTCCAGCTGCCTGTCTAGGAGCTGTAGCATCCCTTGAATTGTTGCTGTAACAAGACGAAAAAAGATATCTTTTATTTGAATTACATAGCTACTACTACATAGATACTTGTTTTCTTTCTATGCTTCCGTGACTGTTGGCGCTGTGTATCTGCTGCCGTAGGCTGTTCCACAGTGTGTGGCTGGTGCATTTTTTCAGACTCCAATATTGACTCTAGCTTAACCTGCATTTTCACCATGTGAGCTACAACAAAAAGTATGTAATAAGAAATAAATGAACGATACAGAGACAAATTACGCTACTACTACCATGAATTCATTTTAACACTCACTTGGCAATTGTAGTTGGAGGCTTTCCACAGGGGAAGACTGGAGCTCGACACGGAGAGTTCACTGTGGTCGAGCCTCCTCCTCCTCCTCCTCTCGCCTACCCAACCTCGCACTCCAGGGTAAAATCCTGTAGAACAAGGAAAAGAAACTGAATTACCGACCAGAATTCCTTAACACACAATATTTTACCCTATTTCAACGCCATACCCACGTATTTACAAAAACAAATTATTTACTTATGTGGCAGTTCATAAAATTTTTCTTCTTCTACAAGTCTATGTTATTTGCCGCTAACGCTGACGGTGTGCGATGTCACCGAACGCTTCATTTTCAACAGCAAACAGACGCACACACAACTAAAAGAACGACCGCACTGGCGAACTGACGCTGGCAGAATGAGACCAGGAGTGGAGGAGCTACGGTTTATATAGACACAGTGATTTGACGGTATCCAGTCAGGTAGGGTGGATAATGGAAGTCCTGAGTCGTATTTTCAGGAGCCAATAGGAGTGCGGCATTCCACCCCACCTGCAGATGAATGCTGGTCTCCGCACGCAGGACAGATTGGCGGTGCTGTGCCGGCCACGGGGTCCGCGAGCTCGTGTATTCGGCCGGAAAGGCCCGCTTCCGGTCGCCGCATCACTTTGCGGCGAGCTGCTGCCGTTCACAGAAGAAGGGCTGCCGCTTTGCGGGTTCCCAATTACGACCGCGCCACGTGTAGCCAAGTACTGAGATGGTGTACTTCACAACATTTGTTTTACGTGCTGTGGGATCGTCTTCAGAGTTTCGACGCGCTGTGTTTGCCCTCACTTATTTTAGTTTCAATTTATAAACAATATTTCCACGCGATGTATTTTCGGGTATATTTCCCGCAATGTATTTCAATTCCACGGAATTGCAAGTCAGTGCAGTGTTTTGTGTGCAAGTATATTTGAAACAAGATATTTAAAACACCATTTGTAAATTTCTTGAGGATTTAAACACTTTACTTAATTTGTTTAAGCACGCAAACATTCCAGAGTAGTGGAGAAAGGCTGAGAGATTTCACTAACGTGCCACTGTTTTTGTAGAGTTGCAAGATACCACGTGTGGGAGGGAGAAAGAGGTGTGAATTTTATTTAAATTTTATAAATGAAATTCAAGGAGTGCTGTTCAAAATATAAGTGGTTTATTCAGTGAAACTGCATTAAACTGAACATGCAATAATTATTGAAATTTTATCAAATTCATTTAACAATCACTCACAAATTATTCAAATAATGATAAGCAAAAATAAAAAATTTGGGTGGCCCGGTACTGTAGAAAGTATCAAATAAAAAACAACAAATAGAATTGAATTGGCACCCAGAGCTTACAACAAGTGAATCATATAAGGTGCCTGCCCTGGTATTTGCTTTTTAACATGAGCATTGTATAACTTCATTCTAATTTAACATACAAATAAACTACTCAACACAGGTTGACCTGATGTAATAAATGAGGAAGGAATACAATAAAAACAGCTGAACATATCACTCTCTTAGCGGGCAAACGGTGAATACTGTGCCTCGCGTCTTTATGAGAATCTAACACATGGAAAAGAAATTGAAGAAAGCGAAAGAAGAATGCGCAGCTAGGAAAGCGGGCGTTTTCTGTATTACCGTGTTCATAGCGTGGTCGACGTGGAGGTGGAGCCGGCTGATTGCGTACGGCTGCATCAAGACCCTGCCGGCGTCGTAGTTGATAGCGTCTAACATGCCCTACCCCGAAAATAGTGACCGAAACCTGCTACTGGAAGTTATCATTACTGGACGACGGTATACGTCCATCTTCAAGTGCAAACCTGCGTGAAACTGCATTAAACAAAGCTCAAAACTGTTCTGATAATACTACCGTCATCGGACATGTAGTAAAACAACATGTGATCCTGAGTTAAGTTCTTCATAACGCGCACAGTGAGTGAAGCTCGCCTACTTGGATCTAATAGACTTTGCTCTCTACGCTGTTTGCGACGAATGCAAAGTGCATTGTCTCATGACAAGCGATAAGAGAATCCTTGCGACTTACCGGAAGGAGTCAAGAGTGAACTCCTGCATCCTCAGAAGCAAAATTCGGAATCCCCAAATACTAGTGCGCTCCTTGCACCTGGAGAGAGAGAGCCGCTCCCCTCCAGCGTCTTGTCTCCAACTTTCCGCAAATTACGTAGCTTGTATATTTTTCAAATCGGAGATTCTTGCCAATGAAGAGGTCCGTTTCAAAATTTCCTCCCTCCTTGCCATCGCATTCCGCGAGGAAAAGAGAGCGATATCCTGTGTGAGACAAAGTATACTCATAAACCAAGACTTCTGCCTCTGAGTATTGCCGCTACGTTACCAGGTGTTCTGCTCGCGGGAAACGGCCAAAATTCCCTGGGCCACTTGAGATTGTTAGACACCCAAGTCGTCTTTTGCTATTCAACTCGCCGCTCTGTCCGCGTTACCTAGAATCGTCACAAAACTGTTTTTCGCTCTAAGTTTGTAGTTTCCGCTGCCTCGCGCACACGTGCGAATGTCCACGGCTTCCCTTGGCAGCGTGATGATGTATGCAGCGTCTTCGCCTGTCGCTAATCCTCTGGGGGCCTGCCCTCTGTAAACCGTGCCGACACAGGCGCGCGACCGCCGCTCGCCCGTGGGCGCACTACCTGTGTCCATCTGTTCGCCGGGCTTCCTAGCTAGGAACGCATGAGAAGAATTCCTTTCTTGCACAAAGTGTACCAAGTTTGCAAAGAGAAGAATCATAGCCCTTTACGGATGCTTAATGACGCAATAATTCACCTCCATCACACTTCATATATTGCAATAAACTAATAACTGATTTTAAAATCAATTATCTCCTTTAATTATAAGCATGAAAAGCTTTGACGCTTTTTAGACTCTCTATTCAAGGGTTACGGTATGCATCACAAAACTCAAACAAACTGCTGTGCAGCGATCTTTCTGGAAGTATATTTAGAAACATATTCAACTGGATTTAATACGTACTGAAGAAGCTCGTGCTCAGGGACAAGGCAAGGACGTGGTATTTCCCATAAAAGCGCGGAAAGTGTCTCAGGGAGGTTTCACAAGTGTGCTGTGATCTTTGTTTAGAGTCCATGTCACCACGACAGCAGGGGCCTCTACACGAAGAGAATAAAAGCGACGCGCCGCAAGCCGCGGCCGCACTAGAAGAGCCTCAGTGCTGCTAACAATAGCAGTGACTTATGAACTTGTGTGGTTAGTTTGCACTGGAAATCGTAGCTATCAAAGGACATTAATTACACAGGCCAACGATGGAAAAACTTTTTTGCTGAAAATATCTTATGCTTATGTTTTTTAGGGTGGGAAATCCAAGTATGATACTTAAAAAACTGTATCATCCACCGTTTCTTCATATTTTACGGTTAAATCGTTTAAAAAATCGCTTAACTTAATAAATTCAACAGCTTTTATATAGTTGACATAATTTAAAAAGGAGGTGTAATGAATGTAGATGACGTTGCTTGCATTGCTGAAAAGCATTTGCTGCTAAGAAAAGTCGATACTATTTTTGTGTTAAAAGATTGTGTTTTGTTTACTGTCAGCCTAACCTCACTTTCCTGTTTCCTGTACACGTGCTCACTACAATGTCTAATCGTGGTTGTAAAAACTCTGCTGACAGTTTTTGTTATATTTGTGGTGAATTTGTGATTAAAAAGCACCAAAGAAACATTACAGACGTTGTGAAAGAGGTTTATCTACCATACTTTGCATCTAAACTTGGTGATCAAGGTTTTACCTTGGGCGCCACATAGGGTATGTTATGTGCGAGTTGAAGATCTGAGAAAATGGTCCAAGAAGGAGAAAAAAGCCTTTAGATTTGCTGTTCCTATGATATGGAGGGAGCCAAGAAATCATTCCAATGATTGTTACTTTTGCAGTGTTGATATTACTGGTCATAATTCGAAAAATAAGAAGATAACAAGCTACCCTAACCTTCCGTATGCCATCTAACCAGTAGGGCATGGTGTAGATTTGACAGTTCCTGAACCACCAGATGATTTAAATTCTATTCCAACGGAAGTATTTTCTGATGTAAAATCTGATTTAGATGAAGCAGATGATGAAGAATTCCGAATTGCTTGGCTCTAGATTAAAAGAAAAGAACTTATTGGCAGTTGAAACCAGTATATACATGTATAGAAAGAGAGCAGCAATTTTCCAAGTTTTTTCAACAAGAAGGTGATTTAGTGTACTGCTCAGACATTGCCCTTCTGATGAATGAGTTTGCTATTGAGTGCAAAAAGGAAGACTGGGGGCTTGTTATTGATTCATCCAAAACTAGTTTAAAGGCCCTTTTATTACACAATGGTAACATGTATGCATCTATACCTGTTGGACATTCTTCACATATCAAAGAAAGCTACGAAAACCTAGTGCTAAATAAAATTCTGCTCATGGTTGGACGACATGTGTCAATCTAAAAGTAACAAGCATGCTCCTTGGTCAGCAAGGTGGCTTTACGAGAATTCCATGTTTCTTTTGTGAATGGGACAGTAGGGCTAGGGATCTACACTGGTGCGGAAGGAAGTGGCCTGTGACGGAGTCTTCAAAACCTGGTGAGAAGAGCATTCTACGCAAAAACATTGTAGATCCAAAAAACGTACTCCTACCACGTCTACATATAAAGTTAGGCCTAATGAAACAGATTGTAAAGGCTTTGCCTAAAGATGAACATGTTTTAAGTATCTCTGCCAAAAGTTTTCACACCTTTCAGAAGCTAAACTAAAAGAAGGCATCTTTGTCGGACCTCACATTAGAAAATTGATGTTTCATATTAACTTTGAATCCACAATGACCTTAAATGAGAAGAAACATGGGTAGCATTCAAGCAAGTCGTTACAAAGTTCTTAGGACACGAAAAAGACCCAGAATACGTTTCTATTATAGCTACAATGTTAAAGAAGTCTAAAACTTTAGGATGTTTAATGAGCCTGAAAGTTCACTTTTTGAAGAGTCATG
Organism: Schistocerca serialis cubense; assembly: GCF_023864345.2. NCBI lineage: Eukaryota > Metazoa > Arthropoda > Insecta > Orthoptera > Acrididae > Schistocerca > Schistocerca serialis. The sequence continues at coordinate 49,250,956 of NC_064645.1, forward strand.
TCGATTACTTCGCGAACAATATGGGAGATGTTAGTGAGGAGCAAGGACAGCATTTTCACCAGGACATTAAAGTGATGGAAAACGCTACCAAGGCCGCTGGAACACCAGCATGATGGGGGAGTACTACTGGTCACTTCACTGAGAAGTTAAGCAGGCGACTCATCGTAGAAAAAGCTACACAAGAAGCTTCAAAGAAAAAAGAGAAAGAAAATACAAAAAAACTAAGGCTAGATTTGGATTCAGCTCATAAAAATCTATAAAGATGAACTATCAAAGATAAAAAGTTTTTCAAAAAATTTTTTCGTTGGCCTGTGTTATTTGCATGTCGCCGGTTACCTGCACTCCACATGTAGAAACGAAAGTTAAGTATTGACAGTTCAATTACTGTAATAAACTTCTTTAATATGATTTGCTTGTGTGTTGTCTAGTTATCCAAGAAAACAGCTTCTTAGGCATCCTATAAGAGACAAGTGGGCAGGATCCCACGAGAAGTACTTAGTGCACGGACACCCCTGGAGCTACCACATGGCGGTGCCGTGAGCCTGGAGTGAGCAGGGAGCATGTGTGCCAAGTGGGTGAATGGCTCGCCTCTTGCGCTTCGGAAGACTGACTGGACTTTTATCGAATGATCTACCATCACAGCATACACATTTATCAGCATGAGTTGCGAAGTGTTACTTAGTCCCATCCAGCTGCATCTTCATTATCGATAAAGTGTTTTTGTCTTCTTCATACAGCCACCAAATATCATTTCTTTCCAAACATTGTGCCGAGGGCTGTCGACTTAGCTGCATCATTACAGCCAATATACCCACTAAGCTTCTCCTTCTCCGGTACAGACATCTCATACGCTCAACAGATAGTACACAGTAAGAAAGTGCTTCCGTCCTGTTGAGAATCTCAGCACAGACTGAGCGAATTTTTCCCACGACTTTTCCCCAGACTGCCTTCTTGGATTACATCACAGGAGAGGAGGATGGGCCAACAGCGCCCTCTGGTGGTGGTTTTGTGTACTGGGTAAGTTGGCTTCAGACCTCAAGGTGAACACACTGGATGGAGCTACTGTCTATGACAACTGAAACTGTTTAAATAAACAACGTGCCACATTGCACACAAAATAGACATGTCTGTCCTATCCAGCAGCCCTGCACGGACTGAGTCCTTTTCCCACCAATTTCCGAATGGGGAAGGGGAGGGAAGGAGGGAGATGGGAAGTGGAGTTAGGTTCGTGGAGGCAGCCCAGTTGACCTATTTTCCCACCAAAATTTGAACTTCCCACCACAACGCCAGTGCGACGTTGCCACATCTATGGCCGCCATCTTTGACCCACCAACTTGAATAAATTTGGCAACAGTGCAGAGTGAGGTGGCCCTCTCTTTGTTCCCTACTAACGATATTGTTTCTGTTCTTCAGGGGCTCAACTTTCTTCCTCTCTACAGACACAAAAAAATGGCAGCTAGAACAGTTTGCTTTCATCAGCTCAATGGTCACACGCTTTTCTGTCTTGTTCTGCCATATTTAACCATTCATCACTATGAGAGTCTTAATTATCTGAGTAGTACTACAGAGAAAGATCCCAAAGTCATTTAGTATTGCATGTGAGTGCATGCCCAGAAATCCGATAATTTACGTGCTCTAAATTAAATAAAAGGCAAAGAAAATCTTCTTTCGTTATTTCTCGATGTGAAGGAATCGACCCAGAGCTTTATGTTCCCAAACCAATCCACTGCATAGGAACAGAAGCAAGCAATTATTGTTTCGATATTTCAAACTTCTCTTCATGCAAAGAGGCTACACAATTAAGAATAAATAAATATCCAGGAGAGACAAATTGTTTCTCTCATATATTTCATTAAAATTTCTTTTTATAAGAGAATGGGTAGGTTGAAGTTGGATATATTGGGAATTATTTAAGTGCGGTGGCAGGGAGAACAGGATTCTGGTTAGGTTAGCACAAGGATATAATGCAAAATCAAATAAGAGTAGTTTATTATTTATTTTGACCTCTGCTCAACGACACAAGTAGTTTCGACTATCTGAGCCATTACAGAGTGTTTACATAAGACAACGTGACAAACGCATAAAAATGACAGTGGATCGACGCGATTTGCCAACGTTCATGTTGCTTTTCAAATTATAATTTTCATGATGGTCTCACAGATACTGGGTGCATGGATTTGTGGCTCAGCACAAACGCTAGCACATCGTGTCAATGTTCTGCCGTTTTCATGATCACTGCACACTATCTTACGTAAACACTCTGTAATGTCTTAAGAAGCCGAAATGGGTTGTGTCGCGAAGAAGAGAGCTGGATAAATATGGCCTAAATGATAAAATGTCTCCTGTGGTGCTCGTTATGAATCACATCATTTCCTGTGGGCCTTTGTTCCATTTCTGTACGGGGTCGGCCTTGTTACTGTGGATTTGGCGACGTTAGTGGCAGAGGGTGGCCGGATGCCCTTCCTGCCGCCACACTGTACCCCATCGGGAAGGAATTAGTGTACCCCGGCTGTCTGTGTCAAGTGTAAGCCATGAAATAGTGCGAACGTTTTCAGATGTCTGCGTGTCGTAAGTGAGGGGGGACGTGGGGACCAGCGAAGCATTCACCCAGTGGGATGTGGAAAACTGCCTATAAACCACATCCAGGCTGACCGGCACACTGGCCCTCGTCGTTAATTCGCCAGGCGGATTCGATGCGGGGCCAGTGCGCCTATCCCAGTCCACGAAGCAGTGTATTAGCGCCCTCGGCTCACCTGGCAGGTGGTGCTCGCTATGAATATACTGTTTTATTCATTTCAGGAATAATCTCCACTGATCTTGACACTGAAACACATGAGCTTCTTTGCTTTCCTTCTATTGTCTACATCTACATCTACATACATACTCCGCAATCCACCGTATGGTGCGTGGCGGAGGGTACCTCGTACCACAACTAGCATCTTCTCTCCCTGTTACACTCCCAAACAGAACGAGGGAAAAATGACTACCTATATGCCTCTGAAAGAGCCCTAATCTCTCTTATCTTATCTTTGTGGTCTTTCCGCGAAATGTAAGTTGGTGGCAGTAAAATTGTACTGCAGTCAGCCTCAAATGCTGGTTCTCTAAATTTAGTCAATAGTGATTCACGAAAAGAACGCCTCCTTTCCTCTAGAGACTCCCATCCGAGTTCCTGAAGCATTTCCGTAACACTCGTGTGATGATCAGACCTACCAGTAACAAATCTACCAGCCCGCCTCTGAATTGCTTCTATGTCCTCCCTCAATCCGACCTGACAGGGATCCCAAACGCTCGAGCAGTACTCAAGAATAGGTCGTATTAGTGTTTTATAAGCGGTCTCCTTTACAGATGAACCACATCTTCCCAAAATTCTACCAATGAACCGAAGATGACTATCCGCCTTCCCCACAACTGCCATTACATGCTTGTCCCACTTCATATCGCTCTGCAGTGTTACGCCCAAATATTTAATCTACGTGACTATGTCAAGCGCTACACTGCTAACGGAGTATTCAAACATTACGGGATTCTTTTTCCTATTCATCTGCATTAATTTACATTTATCTATATTGAGTGTTAGCTGCCATTCTTTACACCACTTACAAATCCTGTCCAAGTCATCTCGTATCCTCCTAGTCACTCAACGACGACACCTTCCCGTACACGACAGTATCATCAGCAAACAGCCGCACATTGCTATCCATCCTATCCAAAAGATCATTTATGCAGATAGAAAACAACAGCGGACCTACCACACTTCCCTGGGGCACTCCAGATGATACCCTCACCTCCGATGAACACTCACCATCGACGACACGTACGGGGTTCTATTACTTAAGAAGTCTTCGAGCCACTCACATACTTAGGAACCAATCCCATATGCTCGTACCTTAGTTAGGAGTCTCCAGTGGGGCACTGAGTCAAATGCTTTCCGGAAGTGAAGGAATATGGCATTCGTCTGATACCCTTCATCCATGGTTCGCAAGATATCATGTGAAAAAAGGGCGAGTTGCGTTTCGCAGGAGCGATGCTTTCTAAAGCCGTGCTGATGCATGGACAGCAACTTCTCTGTCTCAAGGAAATGCATTATATTCGAACTGAGAATCTGTTCGAGAATCCTGAACAAACCGATGTTAAGGATATTGGCCTGTAATTTTGAGGATCCGTCCTTCTACCCTTCTTATATACAGGCGTCACCTGTGCTTTTTTCCAGTCGCTCGGGACTTTACGTTGGGCAAGAGATTCGCGATAAATACAAGCTAAGTAAGGAGCCAATGCAGTAGAGTACTCTCTGTAAAACCGAATTGGAATCCCATCAGGACCTGGTGATTTATTTATTTTCAACCCATTCAGCTGCTTCACAACCCCAGGGATGTCTATCACTATGTCCTCCATACGGGAATATGTACGAGACTCAAGCGGCGGTATGTTTGTTCGATCCTCCTGCGTGAAAGATTTCTCAAATGCTAACTTTAAAATTTAAGCTTTCGTTTTGCTGTCTTTCGTTGCCAGGCCAGACTGGTCAGTGAGTGACTGGACGGAAGCCTTCTACCGATTTTGCGTAAGACCAGAATTCCCTAGGGTCTTCAGCAAGATCTTTTGCTAAGGTATGACGGTGGTAGTGGTTGAATGCTTCGCGCTTCGCTCTTTTTACAGCAGCACGAATCTCTACTAACTATTGGCTGTCCTCATTCTCCCGATCTTTCTTGTACCGCGAGTGCAACTGTCTTTGCTTCCTGAGCATTCTCCGAATTGCGCTGTTAAACCACGGTGGGTCTTTTCCGTGCGTAACCCACTTTTTCGGCACATACTTCTCCAATGCGTGATTTACAATGTATTTAAAATTTGCCCACAATTCTTCCACGTCCATCGTACGGGAAGTAAATGAAGTCGATTCATTTACTAAGTGGGATGCTAACAACTGCTTATCTGCTCTTTCTAGTAAGAATACTCTCCTAACCATCTTGACCGATTTTTTAACTTTCGTAACCATAGTCGTAATGACAACATCATGATCACTAATGCCTGACTCAAGACTGACACCGTCGATGAGGTCTGGTCTGTTCGTGGCTACCAGATCTAAAATATTTCTATTACGCGTTGGCTGTCGATTTAGCAGCTCAAGACTTGTGCTGTCACAGTATATGTGCGTTTTCAAGGAATATCTTCCGATTAGAAAAGGGCGATCAGAATCGACTATTGACATAATCATGTAAAGGCGATGGCCGCGTCACGTAGTGAGGAATGACTGTTAGTCAGACACATGCACAGTGCATGTAGTATCAGTCAGCATGCTGTCCATGTGTAGAATGGGGAAGGCTCTTGGTCTATCTGTGTTTGATCGAGGGCAGATGGTGTCGGCGCATAGACTGTACAACTTTTCTCGTATTCAAGAAATGCTGCGGTGAGTGCCTTCAACACGTGGCGAAAGTAAGGTGAAACCACGTCCAGATGTCGTGGGGTTGGACAGTCACCCCTCATTACAGATGTCGGATGTCATAGGCTGGGCAGACTGGTGAAATAGGGCAGGGGGCGAACTATGGTGGTACTAACATCAGACTTTTGTCTCAACAAACAGTGCATCGAAAACTCCAACGATGTCGTCCACAGCTGACGACCCGTGCATGTGCCAATGTTAACACCATGACACTGGCAACTACAACTGAAATGGGCACTTGACCATAGGCACTTGACGTCAGCACAGTGGCAGAGAGTTGCAAGGTCTGACGAATCCCGATACCTTCTTCATCATGTAGGTGGGAGGGTGCGAATCCGTCGTCTTCCAGGGGAACGGCTTCTTGACACCCTTACTGCAGAATGGAGACAAGCTGATGTCGGCTCCATAATGGTCTGGGGAGCATTCACGTGGGCATCCATGGGTCCAGTGGAGTTTGTGCAAGGCACAAAATGGTAATACGCCATGTAACAAGGCCATGTGATGGAATGTTCGAGGTACAAATTGGTGAGTTACAATTAATGTGCTAGGCCTTAACTTACCAGATCTGAACCCGATGGGACATGTGTGGGATGTGAATGAAAGTGGCATCAGGGCTCATCGCCCCCTCCTCGGAATTTACGGGAATTAGGTGACTTGGGTGTGCAGATGTGGCGCCAACTCCCTCCAGCGACCTACAAAGCCCTAATGCTTCCATGCCACAACGAATCGTACCGCTGTTACCCATGCAAGAGTTGGATATACCGGCTATTAGATAGGTGCTCTTAATGTTCTAGCTGATCAGTTTAGCTCTGCCATCGCTATACATACACAGTTTGACGAGAAGTGTATTAATAATGTGGAATCATTCGAAAGGAATCGTTCACTCAATGAACGTCAATGTAAACTCCATCCACAGGCTCTGACGTGTTCAGTGGCACCGACCGACCGCCATGTCATCTTCCGCCAATGGTCTCTGGATTCGGTGTGGGGTCGGCACACAGTTCTCCTGGTTGTTACCGGTTTTCGTGGCTTTGGAGCCGCTACTTCTCACTCAAGTAGCTCCTCTATTGGCCTCACAAGCCTGAGTGCACCACATTCCAGTCCTCTCACGAAGGAAAAATCCCCGGCAGCACCGAGAATCGATCCCGTCTCGTCCGCACGGCAGCCAGCAGTACTGGCCACTCAGCTACGGAGGCGCACTCGGTGAACAGAGGGCGTAAAAAGTGTTTGCACGTGGGCGACAACTCTTCAACCAGTCTAGAAAAAGATTTTCAGTAGTCTACAGATTCCGTTCGCTCCGGACGCTGGTGGCCGAATTTAGCCTCCTCCTCCCCTCTTTGTGTTTGAAACGAAACACCGGATTCACGGTGGAACTGAATTCTGGGCTGCGTCTCATCTTTATAAAAGTGAACCCGCTGTTCTTCATATACGTAATATTGTGTCTCTGACAGCAAAATTCGTTTTCTCTTTATTTTCTCCAAATATTTACGCTGCGGTCATTTTCTTCTGTCTCGAACCATTTGGCGGCTGAAGTTTGTCCGCTGTTCGTGTTTGTCTCCTCGATTTCACCCTCGCCTCCCGGAGATTTTCCGGTTTATGGCTTTTCTGGGGACTACTTTTCATGGACGCTGAGGAATTGCACGTATGTTCCAGTCTATTACCACCGGGTAAGGCAGTTTCGGGATCCAGCCAGAGAGAGAGAGAGAGAGAGAGAGAGAGAGAGAGAGAGAGAGTTCGCCGTCGTACGCCCTGGCATTCGTGACAAATGTGTCGCCGCTTTCACGGCCTAAACGTCCAGTGACAATGACGGTGTGACGCTTTCACGGCGGGGACATTAGGCCTCACTTTCGTTCGACAGAACACGCCACACGGTGTCACGTATTCACAGTGCGATATGGGCAAAACGACGTCTCGGCTACCTAAACTATTAGCCACTGGATGACGCTGTTTCAGTTTTTCGTAAAAATCGAATACACCGGTAGTACCTGCGTGCAAAGTTCCCACCTATATTTTATCATTTTCACATGTTCACTCATTTACATCGGAAGCTTTTGTAAGTGTACAACCCACGACAGAATAAATTATCTGGCAATTGCTTCACTAATCCTGAAGTTATTCCTGAGCGACAATACCTGTCAAATTCTTGCAGAGATTCTGCCTCCTTATGATTGTATCGCGGAAACTACTGTCTGATATGACATTTAAGCATTTCGTTGACAGAAAACTTATACGTTCTGCGTCTTGTCCTTTGATTTAGTGCGTAGTCCATAATTGCTGTCCTCGGCATCGAATCCATCCTCCAATAGTTCGTACATCGTCCACTTACTCGGCTTGTAACACTTGCAAAGATGGTTTCGTGGCTTGTGTCCCAATTTCCTCGCTACCATACTCAATAAATATTGATGACGACTAGAGAGTGGTGTCGCAACTGTCCACACAGCTCTCGTTACTTGGCAGGGAAAACATGGAACGCAACTGCATCACATACATCTACACCTGCATCTATACTTTCGTCTACATCAACATGGCTACTCCCAAACTGACGTTCAAGTGCTTGGCAACGCTCCACTTCCAAATTTCTTCTGTTCCATTCACAGAGGTCATCCCTACGTGTAAGTGGGAGACAAAAAAGTCGACATTCAGAAGAGAAAGTTATTGCTTGCAATTTGATGAAGATTTCGCAGCTATGGATAAGGGTTTTTGGTTTAATGATTGCCTCCCCAACTCGCTTATCGCATGATGACAAAAGGAACCGTCCTTCTTTCGGTCTCTTCGATGTCTTGCGTCAATCCCTTCTGATGAAAAACCTATGCTGCGCAGAAGTACTCATAGTAGATGCCGGACAAATATAGCTCAGGCATTTTCTTCAGTGTCTTTGTTACATCTTGTGAATCTTCTACCAATAGAGTGCAGTCTTTGTTTAGTTCTCTCCTCAAAACTTCCTATTTGGTTCTTCCGGTAGAAAATGCTTATAACTCTAACCCATATACACCCACTTGAATCGACACCCGCTAAAACTGTTATATTTATTCAATGGAATCTTGTTAGAACTCATGGGTTTGCACTTGTCACTGTCAATTGCTCCTTTTGGCGCCACTAGAGTATCTTGTTTAAATCATCTAGTATCTCGTTCTGATCTTCAGTTCGCCTTACTAGCTGGAGGGAACTGACACCATGAATACTGCAGGGTTGTCCATAAATCCGTAAGAGTAGGAAGGAATGGAGATATCTTCTGAACAGTACGTTGCAAGTCATCCCAGATATTCTCAATAATGTTCATTTCTGTGGCGTTTGGTGCCAGCAGAAGTGTTTAAACCGAGAAGAATGTTTCTGGAGCCACTCTGTAGCAATTCTGGACCCATGGGGTGTCGCATTGTTCTGCTGGAATTGCCAATGTCAGTCGGAATGCACAATGGACATAAATGGATGCAAGTGATCAGACAGGATGCTTACGTCCGTGTCGCCTGACAGAGTCGTACCTAGATGTATCAGGGGTCCCTTACAACTCCAGCTTCACACGCTCACACTATTACAGAGCCTCCACCAGCTTGAACAGTCTCCTGCTGACATGCAGGGTCAATGGATTCATGAGGTAGTCTGAATACCCGTGCACGTCCATCCACTCGATACAACTTGAAACGAGACTCTCCCGACCAGGCAACAGGTTTCCAGTCATCAACAGTCCAATGTCGGTGTTGACAGGCCCAGGCGAGGCGTAAAGCTTTGTGTCCTGCAGCAGTCATCAAGAGTACACGAGCCGGCCTTCGGCTTCGAAAGCCCATGATGCTGATGTTTCCTTGAATGGTTCGCACGCTGTCACTTGTTGATGGCCCAGCAGAGAAATCTGCGGCAATCTGCGGAACTGTTGCACTTCTGTCACGTTGAACGATTCTTTCTTTCTTCGCTGGTGCCGTTCTCGCAGGATCTTTTTCCGGCCACAGTGATGTCGGAGATTTGATGTTTTATCGGATTCCTGATATTCACGGTCCACTCGCGAAATGGTCGTACGGGAAAATCTCCACTTCATCGCTACCTCGGAGATGCTGTGTCCCATCGCTCGTGCACCGACTATAACAGCACGTTCAAACTCACTTAAATCTTGATAACCTGCCATTGTAGCAGCAGTAACCGATCTAACAACTTCGTCAGACACTTGTTGTCTTATATAGGCGTTGCCTATGGCAGCGCCGTATCTTGGCTGTTTACGTATCTCTGTATTTTAATACGCGTGTCTATACCAGTTAATTTGGCGCTTCAATGTACTTAGTATCTAAAGAAATTAGATTTTTATGATTAATTCCCTTGAGAACCATACATGACCTGTATTTTTCTATTCCGAGGTGACTTGGGAGTGGTTTTGAATTCCAGCTGGTTCCCTACACAGTGTTAGGCACGGTAATATGTCGTGTTTTTCGTGTTTCCATATTTTTGAGCAACCCCCTGTACCTGCTACCTCTGTTCTCCAGAGAGTTTTTCCTTCTTTCCAGTAATGTCACCCACTTCTCAACATTACTCCTGTATATCGACCTGTCCTCTGTATTGCCAGATCTGTCTGGTATTCTCGGTTTTTGCGAACGTGTCTCGTGCACGCATACTTCGTACAGTGTTTCAGCATCCTCTTGGCCAATGTACTGGAGTGCGCTCTGTTTACAGGGCAACAGAACTTGAAGCATCACATCCGTATCACGTCAGACAGCGGTTCACTGTGTCGGTACAATTCTGTATTGTTCCTGATCCTTCACTCGCCGCCATGGTTTTTCCTACGTCCTAATTTCTTTGTGATAACTTGGAGTTCTCTGAGTTGCAGTGTGCAGAGTAAGCATACCTTTTCTAGTATGAGTGTCCCTGAAGTATAAAGTGCTATTGGCGTGATAACTGTAATGTAGTGACAGAGCTCGGAATTTCTGCTAATGTCTGTTGATTATAAAGCTCATTCATAGTCCTGTATGCTGTTTCCAATGTGAGAGTGCGAGTCTTAATTCTCCTTTTTTTTCTGGAATGATTTCTCCAAGGCACCTAAATTTTGGTACGTTACTGACATAGCCAAATTCAGCTTCAAGGAAGGTAACACTTATGTTGGTCATGAATTCTGTCTTTTCCAAGGAGACCTGCAATTGGGTTCTTTCTGCACATTTATTTAGAGTTTCGATTTGAGTACAAGGTGAGTCAGTCTTTGAATGTTTGTGAAGGGTGCTTACAGGATGTTACAAAACGATACCGACAAACCTCGAGGGGAGGGGGGTAGAGGGTGTTTTGGGGAACAGGTCTAGGACTGCAATCTGTGTCTGGAAACGTCGTCCAACGGCCCTACAGCTACAGTGCGTTGAACGCATAGGCGCCTGCGCCGGCTATCCTTTGGCAGCAAACGTGACTTTGTACACTGACGGATTATGGGGCGAACGTCTCGCAATGTTGCTTGTTATTCAATGCTCGCGACCGATTGAAACAATCGCCAGTGGACAAATGGAGTTAGCTGCTACATAGAGTGGCTTTGTCTCCTACGAATGCGATGTTCTGTTACATCGTTCGACATCGGTTTCAGACACTGGTTTCCATCCGCTGTTTACTTTTCTCCTGGAGCCGTCTAAAATCTGCAATAAACTGTGGTTGGAAATCAGTGTCCCGAAACGTCATCCATCAACACAACAGAGCATTGTATTCGCAGGGGGCGAGGTCTGTCTCTGCGAGAGCCAGCTCCATTTTTTCCACTGGCTATCGTGGCAATCATTCACGAGCATTGAAAAACAGTCAACATTGCGAGACTTTCCGCCTATGGTCCGTCAGCGCAGAAAGTCATGTTTCCTGCCGAACGGGCGGCCTGGCGGTTGGCGCCGACACCTGTGCAGCGCCGTCGGGTGACGTTTCTGGACACGCTGGACACAGTTTTCCATCCTCAGTTTGTTCCTCAGGACGGCCTCTACAGCCCCCCGAAGTTTGTTGGTGGAGTTCTGCTGCACCCTGTACACAAGGTGTCACCAAACGCTGCTGGCAAACATTCAGATGTTGTTCGGGGATACCGTCTGAGTATTTTCACATAAATAACGGCTACCACGCAATCCCAAACAGCAGAGACAAATGTTTAAGACACATGCGTGCAACCACAGTCTACATCTTGATCTACACTTTGCAACCCACTGTCAAGTGCATGGGAGAGGGTACTTCCCAAGGGTTTTCTTCCATTCCATTCAGGTATGGAACGTGGGAAGAATGACTCTTTAAATGCCTCTGTGTGTCCTATAATTAAGCTGATCTTGTTCTTTGCTAGTAGATATTCTGGTGGTAGTTTCAGTCTATGTTCAAGAGTCTGCCAGCTCGGTTCTTTCAGCACCTTTCTGACGCTCTCCGTCGGTCAGACAAACCTGTGACCATTCGTGCTGACCTTCTCCGTCTACGTTCAACATCGGATGCTAGTCCTCCCACACACTTGAACGATATTCTGCGATGTGTGATTTGTAAGCAGTCTCCTTCGCAGATGTCGTATTTCCCTAGTGTTCTACTAATAAACCGAAGTTTGCTACTTACTTAACCCACGACTGAGGCTATGTGAATGCATTCCATGTCATGTCCGTGCACTGTCTTATACCCACGTTTTGATATGAATTTATCGATTCCAACTGTGACTCGCTGATACTGTACTCATAGGATACCATGTGTTTTCGTTTTGTGAAATACGCAATATTTTTACATTTCTGAACATTTAAAGCAAGTGGCTAATCCGAGCGCCACTTTGAAATCTTATCAAGATCTGACTGAATATTCCTGGGGCTTCTTTGAGACTGTCTTCACTATAGATAGCTACACCATCTGGGGTAAGTCTGAGGTTACTGTTAATGTTATCCGAAAGGTCGTTAATATACAACGCGTACAGCAAGGCATCAAATTGGCGTCCCCAGGGTACACCCGAAGTTACGTCCACATCTGACGATGACTCTCCATCCAAGATAACTTGCAGCGTCTTCCGTACAAAAAATCCTCAATCCGGATACAGATGTCGCTTGATACCCCATACGATCTTATTTCGATAATAAGCGCAGGTGTGGTACTGAATCAAATGCTTTTCGGAAACCGAGAAATACTGCATCTGCGGACTGCCTTCATCCGTAGCTTTCAGAACGTCACATGTGAGAAAAGTGCGAATTGGCTTTCAGATGATGTATGTTTTCGATTGGCATGGAAGAGGTCATGCTGTTCGAAATATTACTCATTATGTTTGAGCTCATATATGTAAATGGATATGAAGGATGTTGGACGGTACTTTAGTGAAACACTACTGCTACCCTTCTTGTGTATGGGTGTGATCTGTGCTTCTTTCGAACTACTGTGCACGGCTTTGTGTTCGGGGGATCTACGACAGATAATTATTTCGAAAACCGCAGTCAATAGTGCCTCAGTTCGATCAAAAGGTTCGTCGGAACAGAAGAAAATGCAGTATTAAACACTCTATTCACCAGTCAGAAAAAGTTAAAGCAGGTGACCTTCCACTGTGACGCTTCCAAGCAGTTACATCGGATGGAGCAGCTTCACATAGACTTGCCACTAGCTCGACGACAGCGCTCTAGCTGCAAGATGGCAGGACACAGAATCTATGTGCCAAGTAATCCCGGTCTGCCCTGCTGACACACTCCAAAGGGGAGTCGCAGTGACTCAGTATGCGGGAGAGGGGCAGAATCTCAAATACTGTTCAGGAAACAGCGGGACAGCGGTCAGAATACGTCAGTGGAAGCAACAGGACTCAGTGTCTGTGGAACGTACAGATGGGGCGCGCAGTGAGCCCGATGGCGACCTCAGAGCGTACCGAATCCCAGATTTCTCGGTTGCCGACGTTGGCGCGTTCACAAACTCATTTCCGGTGTAGTACACCACTTTCCAACTGAATACGCATCATGCAATGAGGTGACAAAAGTGATGTGGTAGCAATATGCATACGTGAGGATAGCGGTAGGATCGCGTGTGCAAGGTATAGTCGAGGGCAGAGCGTTGGTGGAGTTGTCATTTGTCCTCAAGTGACTCATGTGAAAAGATTTCCCACGTGATTATCGCAACACGATGGGAATTAACAAACTCTGAATGCGGAATGGTAGTAGGAGCTAGATCCATGGGACGCTTCCATTTCAGAAATCGTTAGGGATTTCAATACTCCGAGATTCAAAGTGCCAAGAGTGTGCCGAGAATACCAAATTTCTTCTGCCAGTATCTCGTCTCCTACCTTCCAAACTTTACAGAAGCTCTCCTGCGAACGATGCAGAACTAGCACTCCTGAAAGAAAGGATACAGCGGAGATATGCCTTAGCCACAGCCTGGGGGATGTTTCCAGAATGAGATTTTAACTCTGCAGCGCACACTCCGAAGGTGTCCCGACAGGAAGACGTTCGGAGCAATTGATCGGCGTCTTAGGGAGCACGGAACATTCCAGCCTATGACTCGCGACTGGGGAAGACCTAGAACGACGAGGACACCTGCAATGGACGAGGCAATTCTTCGTGCAGTTGACGATAACCCTAATGTCAGCGTCAGAGAAGTTGCTGCTGTACAGGTAACGTTGACCACGTCACTGTATGAAGAGTGCTACGGGAGAACCAGTTGTTTCCGTACCATGTACAGCGTGTGCAGGCACTATCAGCAGCTGATTGGCCTCCACGGGTACACTTCTGCGAATGGTTCATCCAGCAATGTGTCAATCCTCATTTCAGTGCAAATGTTCTCTTTACGGATGAGGCTTCATTCCAACGTGATCAAATTGTAAATTTTCACAGTCAACATGTGTGGGCTGAGGACAATCCGCCCGCAATTGTGCAATCACGTCATCAACACAGATTTTCTGTGAACGTTTGGGCAGGCATTGTTGGTGATGTCTTGATTGGGCCCCATGTTCCTCCACCTACGCTCAATGGAGCACGTTATGATGATTTCATACGGGATACTCTACCTGTGCTGCTAGAACATGTGCCTTTTCAAGTACGACACAACATGTGGTTCATGCACGATGGAGCTCCTGCGTATTTCAGTCGAAGTGTTCGTACGCTTCTCAACAACAGATTCGGTGACCGATGGATTGGTATAGGCGGACCAATTCCATGGACTCTACCCTCTCCTGACCTCAACCCTCTTGACTTTCATTTATGGGGGCATTTGAAAGCTCTTGTCTGCGCAACCCCGGTACCAAATGTAGAGACTCTTCGTGCTCGTATTGTGGACGGCTGTGATACAATATGCCATTCTCCAGGGCTGCATCAGCGCATCAGGGATTTCATGCGACGGAGGGTGGATGCATGTATTCTCGCTAACGGAGGACATTTTGAACATTACCTGTATCAAAGTGTTTGAAGTCACGCTGGTTCGTCCTGTTGCAATGTGTTTCCATTCCATGAGTAATGTGATTTGAAGAGAAGTAATATACTGAGCTCTAACATGGAAAGTAAGCGTTTCCGGACACATGTCCACATAACATATGTTCTTTCTTTGTGTGTGAGGAATGTTTCCTGAAAGTTTGGCCGTACCTTTTTGTAACACCCAGTATATATAGCAACAAAATGTAGGAACAAGGAATGATAGTAGTCTATTGACGACCAAAACCAAATGCATAGAGAACGACCTTGTCAAAGGTCGTGTGGTGAATTCTGAGAATTGAAAGAACAGGAAAAGTGTCGTACAAACATTTCAAAACATAACATAGATTTATTTGAATGCGAAGATGAATACTTGCAAACACATCAAACTATATTTACAATGCAGTAAACAGCGAATTTTTACTTTGTCTTTTGTATCTTGTTTTCTTGCTAACAGGGGAAACGCCCTCCCCCCCCACCTCCCCCGATTTAGTGGTGAGATGGCCCGGTGAATAGCCCGACAAAAACTGGACACAGATCGAGCGTAAAAGCAGGAAGCTGTGCGACATCGAGAGGACTGGGAAAGCCGCGACGCCGTGCTGCTATGGCCGCCGTGTTGGACTGCAAAGCGGGAGATCCGTGTCCACAACTCACTCGTGCCCATTTTTTCACAAAATTGTTAAACTCCGTTTTCTAGGGGGAGGTATAAGGATAGGACCTATAATGAAAGTTGGTTCCGAGCTCTCGTGTGTTTTCACCGGTACTTGACACTGTGAACCCGTCATTAAAAGGCGATAACCCTCCGGATGTACCAAGCTCCTACTTGTTCTACACAAGTACCGCATTTTATGACTCTTGCGTTCCGTTTCGGAAGTTTTTACCATTGAATTCCTATGTTGTAACATACACTACTGGCCATTAAAATTGCTACACCAAGAAGAAATGCAGATGATAAACGCGTATTCATTGGAAAAATATATTATACTAGTACTGACATGTGATTACATTTTCACGCAATTTGGGTGCATAGATCCTGAGAAATCAGTACCCAGAACAACCATCTCTGGACGTAATAACGGTCTTGATACGCCTGGGGATTGAGTCAAACAGAGCTTGGATGGCGTGTACAGGTACAGCTGCCCATGCAGCTTCAACACGATACCACAGTTCATCAAGAGTAGTGTCTGGCATATTGTGACGAGCCAGTTGCTCGACCACCACTGACCAGACGTGTTCAGTTGGTGTGAGATCTGGAGAAAGTGCGGGCCAGGGCAGCAGTCGAACATTTTCTGTATCCAGAAAGGCCCTTACAGGACCTGCAACATGCGGTCGTGCATTATCCTGCTGAAATGTAAGGTTTAGGAGGGATCGAATGAAGGGTAGAGCCACGGGTCGTAACACATCTGAAATGTAACGTCCACTGTTCAAAGTGCCGTCAGTACGAACAAGAGGTGACCGAGACGTGTAACCAATGGCATCCCATACCATCACGCCGGGTGATACGCCAGTATGGTGATGGCGAATACACGCTTCCAATGTGCGTTCACCGCGATGTCGCCAAACACGAATGCGACCATCATGACGCTGTAAACAGAACCTGGATTCATCCGAAAAAATGACATTTTGCCATTCGTGCACCCAAGTTCGTCGTTGAGTACACCATCGCAGGCGCTTCTGTCTGTGATGTAGCGTCAAGGGTAACCGCAGCCATGGTCACCGAGCTGATTCATAGTCCATGCTGCTGCAAACGTCGTGGAACTGTTCCTGAAGATAGTTGTTATCTTGCAAACGTCCCCATCTGTTGACTCACGGATCGAGACGTGGCTGCACGATCCGTTACAGCCATGCGGATAAGATGCCTGTCATCTCGACTGCTAGTGATACGAGGCCGTTGGGATGCAGCACGGCGTTTCGTATTACCCTCCTGAACCCACCGATTCCATATTCTGCTAAGAGTCATTGGATGTCGACCAACGCGAGCGGCAATGTCGCGATATGATAAACCGCAATCGCAATAGGCTACAATCCGACCTTTATCAAAGTCGGAAACGTGATGGTATGCATTTCTCCTCCTTACATGAGGCATCACAACAACGTTTCACCATGCAACGCCGGTCAACTGCTGTTTGTGTATGAGAAATCGGTTGGAAACTTTCCTCATGTCAGCACGTTGTAGGTGTCACCACCGGCACCAGTCTTGTGTCAATGCTCTGAAAAGCTAATCATTTGCATATCACAGCATCTTCTTGCTGTCAGTTAAATTTCGCGTCTGCAGGACGTCATCTTCGTGGTGTAGCAATTTTAATGGCCAGTAGTGTAGTTCACGGCAGTTTAATTGTTGTTTACATTTCTGTGGAGCGTCTATACGGCATCTCACCTGTTCTCACTATTCATTATATGTAGTTGCTATAGTAATATATTCTTGCCACATGACTCATATTGCCGGCTGAAGTGGCCGAGCGGTTCTGGGCGCTATAGTCTGGAACTGCGCGACCGCTACGGTCGCAGGTTCGAATCCTGCCTCGGGAGTGGATGTGTGTGATGTCCTTAGGTTAGTTAGGTTTAAGTAGTTCTAAGTTCTAGGGGACTGTTGACCTCAGAAGTTAAGTCCCATAGTCCCCAGAGCCATTTGAACCATTTGACTCATATTCTATAACCGATATGTAGTATGATAGTTGTGATGACTACAGAAAGAGAACAGACACGCCAATGAGAAGACGGATGGTTCATAATATTGTGAAAAGAAAAGACAGGCAGGAGATTTGAAAATGAATTGCCAGCTTTGTTAGGCCAAAACCGTGAGCACATAAGCACCACGCAGTAGCTCTTCCAGTTCGCTCCGTGTCGCACATCTTGAGCCTGGGCCGTTCACTGTTTCTATTTTGCTCCTTTTTCAACAGTTCAGTACACCTCCTTCCTGTTCTCATGCTCGATCTGTGTTCCGCTTTTGAGAGACAGGCTGTACACTGGGCCACATTTCCATTAAATCTGACGGGGGAGCGATGGGAAGTCTCCCTCGTAAGTGCCAAATAACATGGAAAATAATTTTTGTCATTAAATACTTATTAATTTTTCACTGTTGAACTAATTTTCATGAAAACGCTTATCTATTTACGTTCTTATTTTTAAACAGTGTAGACGTTTTCTTTGGCCAGATATCGTAACACTTAGCCTAAATGCACAATGGAGCAAAAATATGCATCACCCCTTTATTTCGAAATTCGTGGCACAGAAAACAAAAATTGGCTTCGAGATATGCATATATATTCATTTTCTCTGCGTTTAGATCACCAAATCAAAATCGCCTGTGTAACGACAAAATCCCATGGGGTGTTTTTCGCAGTACCCTTGAGCAAGGGCAACGCGCGGTGGAACGTCCCCTTGCTGGGATGCAGGCTTGAGTCCGTCGTGGCATATCATCGATGACATCATCAAGCCAGCTCTGGCCCGAATTGTCCCTCCCTTCAATGGCGAGATTCTGTGTGGGCTGCGTCGTCGACGTTGACATCCAAACACAGCTCGCTTCAGTCCATCCGACACATGTACGTTTGGGTTCGTGTCCAGACAACAGGCTGGCCGCTCCAGTCCCAGCATGCTCAAGGAACTGTCACCAAATTGTTGGTTGCAATATCTCGTCCCTGTACCGTAGAGCAGTCGGACTACCCCTCAACAACCACGAGACGTGTACCGTGGCCCCATGTGATGTCATCCCAGAACATCTATTCATCACCATGTTGGACATGTGGGACACGGTGGTGGAGGCGTTCGATGGTACCAAGTTGTTTCCAAACGCAGAGTACGAATGACACGGAAAAAAAGATCAGAGTTTCAATCACAAGCAATGCTGCGTAATTTCCTTACTATCTGCAACGATTCCATGTTGTTGTGGTGTACGATGTGGTGCTCGCCATGTTTAAGTATTCGCACACGCATGCCTATACCAGTTTCTTGGCCCTTCAGTCTACTACGAAGTACTGTCTGAATGAAGCTGTACAAATATTCATTGAGATGTTGATAAGATTTCAGAGTGGTGAAATGATTGGAAGCATAGTTGAATGTTCAGAAATGTAGGATACCCCGTTTCTCTGTTTTGTGAAGTGCACAATTTTACGAGTATAATATTAATGAGTCACATTTGAAATCCGTAAGCCCATACAAATACTTCAGTGCAACAGTTACGAGGGAGATGAAGTGGAACGATCATGTAGGCTCTGTGGCAGCTAAAGTAGGCTGTGGACTTGGTTTTTTTTTGTAGAATACTAGGGAAATGCTGTCGGTCTACGAAGAAGATTGCTTTCAAATCACTAGTGCGATCCATCCTACAATACTGCCAAGTATGTGAGACCTATACCAAACAGGACTAGCTGGGGATATTGAACGTTTAGAGAAGGGTAGCACGAATGCTCACACGTTTGTTTCACGCACGGGAGAATGTCACTGAAATATCGGACGAACTGAACTGGCTGACTCTTCAAGATAGACGGAAACTATCCAGAGGAAGTCTACTAACTAAGTTTCAAGAAGCAGTTTTAAATGATGACTCTAGGAGTTCGCTATAACCCATACGAATCGCTCCCATAGGGGTCATGAAGACAAGATCAGATTGATTACAGCTCGCACACAGGCATTTAAACAACCATTTCTTCCGTGCTCCATACGGGAACGGAACGGGAAAAAGCCCTAATAACTGCTGTATTGGTACGTGCCCTCTGCCATGAGCTTCATAGTGGTTCGCAGACTAAAGAAGTAGATGCAAGACACTAGTAGGAAAAATATAAGATCCTCGTGCAACTTTTTCTGTTATACACTGAAGTGCCAAAGAAACTGGTATAGGCATGCGTATTCAAATACGGAGATATGTAAACAGGAAGAATATGGCATTGCGGTGGCCAACGCCCATATAAGACAACAAGTGTCTGGCGCAGTTGTTAGATCGGTTGCTGCTGCTACACTGTCAGGTTATCAAGATTTAAGTGAGTTTGAAGTTGGTGTTATAGTCGGCGCACGAGCGATGGGACACAGCATCTCCGAGGTAGTGATAAAGTGGGGATTTTCCCGTACGACCATTTCACGAGCGAATCGTGAATATCATGAAGGCGGTAAAACATCAAATCTCTGACATCGCTGGAGCCGGAAACAGATCCTGCAAGAACGGATCTAACAACGACTGAAGAGAATCGTTCAACGCGACGGAAGTGTAACCCTTCCGCAAATTGCCGCAGATTTCAGTGCTGGGCCATCAACAAGTGTCAGCGTGCAAACCATTCAACGAAACATCATCGATATGGGCTTTCGGAGCCGAAGGCCCACTGGTGTACCCTTAATAACTGCACAACTCAAAGCTTTACGCCTCGCCTGGCCCCTTCAGCACTGACATTGGGCTGTTGATGACTGGAAACATGTTGCCTGGCCGGACGAGTCTCGATTCAAATTGTATCAAGCAGCAGGTATGGAGACAAACTCATGAATCCATGGACCCTGCATGTGAGCAGGGGACTGTCCAAGATAGTGGAGGCTCTGTAACGGTGTGGGGCGTGTGCGGTTGGACTGATGTGGGACCCCTGATACGTCTAGATACGACTCTGACGGGAGACACGTACGTAAGCATCCTGTCTGATCATCTACATCCTTTCAGGTCCATTGAGCATTGCGACGGACTTGGGGAATTCCAACAGGACAATGCGACATCCCACACGTTCAGAATTGCTACAGAGTGGCTGCAGGAACGCTGTTCTGAGTTTAAACACTTCTGCTACCCACCAAACTCTCCAGACATGAGCACTATTGAGTATGTCTGTGGGTGCATTGCGACCTGCTGTTCAGAAGAGATTCGCACTCTACATTTACATCTACATCTACATACATACTCCGCAATCCACCATACGGTGCGTAGCGGAGGGTGCCTCGTACCACAACTAGCATCTTCTCTCCCTGTTCCACTCCCAAACAGAACGAGGGAAAAATGACCGCCTATATGCCTCTGTACGAGCCCTAATCTCTCTTATCTTATCTTTGTGGTCTTTCCGGGAAGTCTAAGTTGGCGGCAGTAAAACTGTACTACAGTCAGCCTGAAATGATGGTTCTCTAAATTTCCTCAGTAGCGATTCACGAAAAGAACGCCTCCTTTCCTCTAGAGACTCCGACCCGAGTTCCTGAAGTATTTCCGTAACACTCGCGTGATGATCAAATCTACCAGTAACAAATCTAGCAGTCCGCCTCTGAATTGCTTCTAGGTCCTCCGTCAATCCGACCTGACAGGGATCCCAAACGCTCGAGCAGTACTCAAGAATAGGTCGTTTAGTGTTTTATAAGCGGTCTCCTGTACAGATGCACCACATCTTCCCAAAATTCTACCAATGAACCGAAGACGACTATCCGCCTTCCCCACAACTGCCATTACATGCTTGTCCCACCTCATATCGCTCTGCAATGTTACGCCCAAATATTTAATCGACGTGACTATGTCAAGCGCTACACTACTAATGGATTGTTCAAACATTACAGAATTCTTTTTCCTATTCATCTGCATTAATTTACGTTTATCTATATTTAGAGTTAGCTGCAATTCCTTACACCAATCACAAATCCCGTCCAAGTGATCTTGTATCCTCCTACAGTCACTCAACGACGACACCTTCCCGTACACCAGAGCATCATCAGCAAACAGCAGCACATTGCTATCCACCCTATCCAAAAGATCATTTATGTAGATAGAAAAAAAAAAAAAAACGGACCCACCACACTCCCCTGGGGCACTCCAGATGATACCCTCACCTCCTTCACCCGCTCGTACTCTTGTGGATTTATGGACAGCCCCGCAGGATTCATGATGTCAGTTCCCTCCGGCACTACTGCAGACACTAGTCGAGTCCATGCCACGTCGTTTTGCGGCACGTCTGCGTACTCACGGGTAGGTGTACCAGTTTCTTTGGCTCTTCAGTGTAGGAATAAGCTGGGCCAGAGTAGGCCAACTTCCGATGTTAACAGAGGCCACCTGAGCGCCTTCTATCTTCGCACGCATAATACGCAGCATGCGAGAGATTTTAGAACTCCACACTCTGCCCATTTAATTGACCAGTGACGTCACAGTGCCACTAGCGACGTGGTTGGCTGCTGTTGTACACGCGGGCACGTCGCGCGCACCCGTGACGAGCAGTCGATCTCCGCCAGAAAGCTGGCTTACCCCGCAGAGATCCGGAAGTCTGTCGGCACTATCCAGACGGCTAGGCGTGTGGTCTGGGTGTGTGGGGGAGGGGGGGGGGAGGGAGGGGGGCAGACGGTTCCCGCAGCCGCTGCCGGCCCAGTCTGCAGTCGGCAGTCCCGCCATGGCCTCCGCCGGCACCGCGCCGCCTCACTGCCGCCCCCGCCGCCTCCGGGTGGCGCTGTCGCTGGCTCTGCTGGCCGCTTGCTGCGCCACCGCCACTGCCGCCTCCGCAGGTAGGCGTCCTACGAGACAGGGGTGGGAAACACCGATACCGGTATTTTAGTTCGGAATAACCGGTATTTTTCCATGTTTCTTTGGTTTAGGTTGTAAGAAGTATTTTATTTCTTACTAATAAGTAATAACTGAGTAAAAAGACCGAAATATCAGTTATCCGAAGCAGCAGAGCTTACATTTTTTATTTTAAATAAACCTTTTTTTAAAAAAAGGAGTAATTTTTTGCCCTTTTGTCGCTTTAAATGCTCATGAGACCCAGAAAATATTAGATACAGGCTCCCAGGTAGATGCTATTTTCCTTGACTTCCGGAAGGCGTTCGATAGAGTTCCGCACTGTCGCCTGATAAACAAAGTAAGAACCTACGGAATATCAGACCGGGTATGTGGCTGGATTGAAGAGTTTTTAGCAAACAGAACACAGCATGTTGTTCTCAATAGAGAGACGTCTACAGACGTTAAAGTAACCTCTGGCGTGCCACAGGGAAGTGTTATGGGACCATTTCTTTTCACAATATATATAAATGACCTAGTAGATAGTGTCGGAAGTTCCATGCGGCTTTTCGCGGATGATGCTGTAGTATACAGAGAAGCTGCAGCATTAGAAAATTGTAGCGAAATGCAGGAAGATCTGCAGCGGATAGGCACTTGGTGCAGGGAGTGGCAACTGACCCTTAACATAGACAAATGTAATGTATTGCAAATACATAGAAAGAAGGATCCTTTATTGTATGATTATGTGACAGCGGAACAAACACTGGTAGCAGTTACTTCTGTAAAATATCTGGGAGTATGTGTGTGGAACGATTTGAAGTGGAATGATCATATAAAATTAATTGTTGGTAAGGTGGGTGCCAGGTTGAGATTCATTGGGAGAGTCCTTAGAAAATGTAGTCCATCAACAAAAGAGGTGGCTTACAAAACACTCGTTCGACCTATACTTGAGTATTGCTCATCAGTGTGGGATCCGTACCAGATCGGGTTGACGGAGGAGATAGAGAAGATCCAAAGAAGAGCGGCGCGTTTCGTCACACGGTTATTTGGTAAGCGCGATAGCGTTACGGAGATGTTTAGCAAACTCAAGTGGCAGACTCTGCAAGACAGGCGCTCTGCATCGCGGTGTAGCTTGCTGTCCAGGTTTCGAGAGCGTGCGTTTCTGGATGAGGTATCGAATATATTGCTTCCCCCTACTTATACCTCCCGAGGAGATGCCGAATGTAAAATTAGAGAGATTCGAGCGCGCACGGAGGCTTTCCGGCAGTCGTTCTTCCCGCGAACCATACGCGACTGGAACAGGAAAGGGAGGTAATGACAGTGGCATGTAAAGTGCCTTCCGCCACACACCGTTGGCTGGCGCGCGGAGTATAAATGTAGATGAAATGAACTGTTGATGGTCTACAGCAACCAGCCACAAACTGAGTTTACGTTACCTTACTCAAAAAGCACCGTTACCGGTTTCACAGTTCACCAGACCATTTTTTTGTTCTTTTCATGCTTTCATCAAAACTCATTGTACATTGCTTTACTGCAACTTACCCTAGTACAAACCATAACTCACAATTACAAACGTGTAACGAAAATTGCTGCACTGCAGATTTGTGTTGGAATGCGACTTACGTGAAATGGCGCATCTCTTTTTGCTGTTTTCTTGCAATCGAATATATTCTCAAGGATGTTTGAATTTTCACAATCGCAACGCATTGTAAACCACTTTCGTTCGGTCACAAAAGCAATTTTAAATGTGCACCACATCTTTGGGTTTACAACATACTGAAAGAAATACACAGTTTTTAAAGTAAGCCAGTGTCAAAGATGCTGCAATGAAATCATACAAAGATTTGGCATTTTTTGGGAAAGGAAGCGTAAATTACTGTCATATTAGATTGAAAAAGTATTTTACATTAAATCTAGGACATTAAATGCAGACAGAAACGACAAATATATGGAATTTTGCGAATTGTAGCACTACAAATTTATTTTATATAACGATAGAGATACAGATGTGGGAAGAAGTGTGAGAAGTCCTTATGTGCTATCTGAACAAAGATAATGATGATACATTAAAATTTATTAGTATTTAGTAGACTCGCACAGTATAGAGTGGCATGGAGAGCTGCATCAAAGCAGTCTTCGCACTGAAGACCACAAAAGCAACAAGATTGTAGGTACAAACAATATCATAAGATTAGTTACTTGATCTGCAGATAGGTGTACAAATATTATTTATATCTGAGTACAGAAAGTACTTCCTGGAAGTTTTTCAGGACAGGTGTGTTACGCAGTTCAGTCTGCTGATTAAGGATATTGTCAGGGGAAGTGTTTTTGTATTTATGTATTCCTATTTCCTCTAACATATTCATAATGGCTCATTTTTTATCTGTAAAATTTGCATTGATTTGAAATATTGCGTTATTATAGAAAATAGGAAAAGCAACCAGTGCTATTTTGATAACAATGCCTACAGAAATGAGCAACAAACACGTGGCACAGCATTGCTGGGACAGTAATGCCCCTGTTGCCGGGTGTCGTGCGCTAAGGTAAGCCGTGTGGCTAGGGCCTCCCGTCGTGTAGACCGTTCGGCTGCTGCAAGTCGTTCGAGTTGACACCACTGAGGCGACTTGCGTGTCGATGGGAATGAAATGATGATAACGACAACACAACAGCCAGTCCCAGAGCGCAGAAAACCTCCGACTCAGCCGGGAATCGAACCCGCGTTAGGCATGACATGCCGTCGCGCTGACCACTCAGCTAGCAGGGGCGGACATTATTCGGGTACGAAGAACGCTTTCAGGCATGTACCCAGTTCGTCAACTGACGCCAATAACTCACTACAAAAATTTTGAGCGTTTTCAGTATCTGCTCCAAATTTGAAGGCCGCGCAAAACTCTTAAAATTGCTTGTCGAGCGTTTCGGATCCACACCGGGTCAGATTAAAGCAGGACGTCAGAGAAATTCCTGAAGTTTTCAGGGTAGGAGATGAGGTACTGGCGGAAGTACAGTTGTGCAGACGGACCGTCAGCTGCGCCTGGATAGCTCAGTATGTAAGAGCATTACCCGGGAAAGGCAAAGGTGCTCGGTTCGACTTCCAGTGCGGCACAAAATTTTGATCTGCCGCGAACTTTCAGTATCTTAGTGGTAGGGAAACAGTTGTAATTTTTTGATTCATTTTCGAAGATCAGCTTAATTTGCAGTTCCGTAACTTAAGAAATATTAACGATAACGATGAAAGCTGAAGAATTAAATTTTGTTTTACGGCTGGGACACGAATCCAGGTCTCCTTGCTTACTAGGCAGCACTATTGGGCAACATTGCTGTACTTACTACCCAAGTCCAGTGCCTTCCGCAACACCAGTTTCAGTTCATATCTTCAGCTTATTTTTCCCCTATATTATCACTATTACCGGGTTCGAGTCCTGGCCGTGGCTCATATTTTAATTCATTTCTTCAGCTTTCATTCTTATCGTAGATAAAGATGAGACTTAAATTTCTCGGGGAAAATTTAATTATAAGCTTATGAAATATTGTTTTGCAAACATAAGTTCCACAGTTATTTATTTGTTTCGTCGTTTGTGACTGGTTTCCGAGTGGTAACCCCCCGCTCAGGCTCAAGTGTAGAAGCATAACAAGCACCTTTTAAGGTTCTTCATCTCGTAACATACGAGAGGTACTCAAAAAACCAGAATTATTTTTTAAAAGTTACATATTTTCGAACTGGTTAGAAAACAACCTTATCCCCTCTAAAATACTCTCCATTACAACTAACACATTTGCCCCAGCAGTGCTCCCACTGTTCGAAACATTTATTGTAGTCATCTTGAGAAATGGTTGACAGCTCCTCCCTCGTTTCGTTCCTTGACTACTTCAGTGTTCTCAAATCGGCGTCTTTTCATCCTCCTTTTCATGGGTGGAAATAAGGAAAAGTCGCAAGGAGCCAGATCAGGCGAGTAAGATGGGGGAGGAGGTTGGCGGAACCGTGCCATTGTTAGCAAAACAACTGTCAAACAGAGATGGCAGTGTGTGCAGATGCGTTGTTGAGGTGGAAGAAACAGTCTCCTGTCTGCCACAAATCGGGTCTTTTTTGACGAACACTGTTGTGCAATCTTCTTAAAAATCTCTGACAGTTGATGAGTTCTCTGTCGACGGTCTGTCAGCACAGGCTCTCAAATTTTTTAAAATATTTTCGTCGATTCGGGCAGTTGGCGGACGTCCAGAACGAAGTTTGTCATTAGTCACCATGTCCGCTATCTTTAAATCGAACAAACCACTCGTACACTCGAGTTTTTCCCATAGTGTCAGCTTGGTAAGCTGTTTTCAACATTAAAACAGTTTCAGCAGCACTTTTACCGAGAAGAAAACTAAACTTCACAGCCGCACGTTGTTCAGTTAAAGCTGCCATCGTAAAAAACGAAAGAAGAAGAAAACAGCGCTAGCAAAAACAATCACTGTATAGAGGAACAGAACAAGCCGGGTTGACAGCTGGCATTGAGTTGCGCTGTACGCCCCTATAACACCCCTCGTAAACTGCTCAGTGAATTTGCATTACAAGGGACTTCTCGGTAGGACTCTTCGCTGAACGTCGTTCAGGAAGTCGCATTTGCAGAATTCTTCTGCCGCCTGCGTTCAACTCGTAACGACGAAACAATAGAGACTGGCGTTGAGCACAGGCAGCCTTTTCCTTCCGAGCTCTGTAGCGAGTGTGACTGCAAATGCAGCGACGAACAATGGTGCAAGTTACGCTACGCCACGCAGTGTATGCTGGCTTGCGAAGCGCATATCTGAGATGCTTGATAAAAAGAGCCAGGAACCGATTGGACACGGCTGCACGCCAGTGTGATTTCGTATCTGTACACACCATCGACGAGTGATTCATGTTGTATCCGTTTTAGCCACTTTTATGTCGTCTCGTTGTCTCTGTAGAGCTATACTACGGGAAGCAAGGAGAGTATGTTGGTTCGTGGTCAGTGTTCTCGTTCTATAATACAAACTGCATGCAGTTAATAACTGGGTTCTTTATTCACAAACAAAGAGCTACTTAAAGTTCCATATGCTGAGATACAAGCTCTGTTCTGTATCTACATCTACATCTACATCTACATACATACTCCGGAATCCACCATACGGTGCGTGGCGGAGGGTACCTCGTACCACAACTAGCATCTTCTTTCCCTGTTCTACTCCCAAACACAACGAGGGAAAAATGACTGCCTATATGCCTCTGTACGAGCCCTAATCTCTCTTATCTTATCTTTGTGGTCCATCCGCGAGATATAAGTTGGCGGCAGTAAAATTGAACTGCAGTAAGCCTCAAATGCTGGTTCTCTAAATTTCCTCAGTAGCGATTCACTAAAAGAACGCCACCTTTCCTTCAGAGACTTCCACCCGAATTCCTGAAGCATTTCCGTAACACTTGCGTGATGATCAAACATACCAGTAACAAATCTAGCATCCCGCCTCTGAATTGCTTCTATGTCCTCTCTCAATCCGACTTGATAGAGATCCCAAACGCTCGAGCAGTGCTCAAGAATAGGTCGTATTAGTGTTTTATAATCGGTCTCCTTAACAGATGAACCACATCTTCCCAAAATTCTACCAATGAACCGAAGACGACATCGGCCTTCCCCACAACTGCCATTACATGCTTGTCCCACTTCATATCGCTCTGCAATGTTACGCCCAAATATTTAATCAACGTGACTGTGTCAAGCGCTACACTACTAACGTGGTATTCAAACATTACAGAATTGTTTTTCCTATTCACCTGCATTAATTTACATTTATCTATGTTTAGAGTTAGCTGCCATTCT
Organism: Schistocerca serialis cubense; assembly: GCF_023864345.2. NCBI lineage: Eukaryota > Metazoa > Arthropoda > Insecta > Orthoptera > Acrididae > Schistocerca > Schistocerca serialis. The sequence goes on from NC_064645.1 coordinate 49,278,955, forward strand.
TTACACCAATCACAAATCCTGTGCAAGCCATCTTGTATCCTCCTACAGTCACTCAACGACGACACCTTCCCGTACACCACAGCATCATCAGCGAACAGCCGCACATTGCTATCCACCCTATCCAAAAGATCATTTATGTAGATAGAAAACAACAGCGGACCTACCACACTTCCCTGGGGCACTCCAGATGATACCCTCACCTCCGATGAACACTCATCATCGAGGACAACGTACTGGGTTCTGTTACTTAAGAAGTCCACGTAGTCTCAGTGGTGTTGAAGTAGAAGTCCGCTATGTTCACTATAAGCCTCTAGCACAGAGACAGGCAGAACATAGAAACCTAAGTCTGTGGTTCCATCTCTGTGACAACGCTGGAAATCTACAGAATATAGACTCGAACTAACTGGCATAAGAGACTCGAACTAACTGATTAAACAGGGCGTAACAGCCCTCCAGTCTGAGGCGGAGATCCTAAATACTGGCGACTGAGAGGGCGTTGGCGGCACGTTTCCAGCGAGTCTTGTCGTTGGCCTCCGTCGATAATCTCGTAACCTCTATGCCACGCAGAGTGCTGGCGCCAGTGTACGCCAGCACAATTCGAGCTGCAGTTCTCCGCGACTCGTACAACGGCCGCAACAGCACATCGGTGTTGTTCGTCTTGTGTTGTTGCCAGGTTGGGAGGGAGTATAAGGAGCCCGAATAGCATCAGACGTTATCACTGTGAAAGACACGGTGATAATGTGTTGACTTGTGAGGCAGCCCTATCAGCACATTATAGAGTGTGAAAGAGGCCTCACTGTTGGTCTCCAATTGGCCGGCTGGTGTAATTGCGCTGATCCGGGTTTGTGGGTGATCTGTACGTGTTTGTGGCCCGATGGTGGTCTGTGTGCGCGATCGTGAGGGCAGGCGCACTCACCGTTCCTGTCCACCACGTTTGACCACCACGAAAGAGGATCGCTGTATTGGGCACCGAGCACCGTATTACCCAATCGCATCTGCAACATCTGTGCCAGAATGAGTAATTGACTCCTTACACCAATCTGTGTCGGCCTGCGCCATTGGCCAGAGACTAAAAACGGCCAGACAGGGGAATTAAAGACAGATGGGGCCCCTCCACGCCCGCACCAACGTGGTGACCAGACCAAAAGTTCTACTGTCACCTCCGTCAACATGTTAGTTATCTAGAAAGTGGATCACAGGATGATTGGGCTGTGATGGTATCCGTGCATCTGGGTAAGACTACGCATTAACACGGTCCATCAGGTGATCGATAGTGGACGAAACGCGAGTGAGGGTAGCGATTTGAAGAGCAGAGGGAAAAACGTGCCATGGCTCGTGCCGTGGGAAAAAAAGCTCTGCGACTGTGGGATGGGTAGTAAGTGCAGTAGTGGCTTACTAGCTGCGATAGCTCATGCAAGGTTGGATTTGTTGGTATGGGTATCATGCATCATTACCGTGGCAAGCGATGGCGATGTATCCCAGTTGCTGCAGCCGCTACATTCCTGGAACAATCGAGATCGTGATATAATAGTGGCAGATCGGCCATAGATCATCTCACTATGTGGGGTGTGTGTGGAGCTTGTCTGCATGCAGTGTACGGTACGGCTTCCCTGCGTGGTGCCAGTTATTCGGCAGTGTTTTCCAGCTGGATATACTGTAATGGCGTCTGATTAACAGGGGCTCACCTGTACCGTTGTGTTTGCGTGTGCTTGGCCATAGATGTTCGGTCCTTACAAGTATGTCTTTTGGTCTTTTATGTTTCCATCTATGGTTGTGGTCGTAGTGTCCCGTGCACAGGCCGCCGTTAACACTGCAACACAGATGCCTACGTTTGGAGTGGTGCCGTGACTGGGAATCGTGGACTGCTGGCGAATGGCGTTCACATTCTGTTCAGCAGTGAATGGCAGTTCTCCGCTGCCCCCCGATGGCCATCGCCGGTGAGTACTGGGGGCGACCTCGGGGGTGCGGTCCCGGTTTTCTGGTGGCGTCATACTGTGGAGAGCCGTTGGTTATGAATTGAGGTCACGGCTGTCAGCGACAGGGGAAATTCTCGTCACAGACACTCTGTGTCGTCGCGTGTTACACCTCGTGCGACAGTATCGTGGTGCCATTTTCCAACAGGCCAATGCTCATCCACAGGTGACACACTTCTCTGTGAACTGTCTACTTCATGTTGATGTACTCCCGTGGCCAGCAAGCTGCCTAGGTGAGTCCCTGATAGAAGGTGCTGGGACCAGCTCTGATGTCATCTCTTATCTCAGTGCCAGAATCCAGAAAATCGAGCACCAGTTACAGCAGTTGTGGGCCAGTTTGTCTCAGATGAGGATACAACGCCCTTATGGCAACTTTGCCAACCGAATAAAAGGCATCCAGGCCAGAGAGGATGCAATGTCATACTGATAAGTGGGTCCATACTGTGAAGTTCATCATAAATTAGACTCGGTATTACAATCACTAAAGTACTGGCTGAGAGGCTATGCCATGTCAAAAAGTTTCATCTTGATTTGTCGTCTCCTGGGAGCTTCAGGTTTTTATCATACAGAGTAGATGTAGAGCCGAAACCTAGCTACTACACACCAGCAACGCATTTACATGGGCTCCTATACCCGTCCCTCGGTGAAACGATTACCCAGTGCCACATCTAGTTGGACGTACATTTAAACACTTGAACGTCGATGCTGACCACCACTGTGACTTGGCTGCTGGATTTCGACAGCCACAGTCGATTTTCGCTTCGTGTAAACGTTCTGCCACAGCAGAACCGTGATTGGGTTGTGCAGGTTGCTACTTGATCTTCAAATTATTGTCTGACTTAGATCAAGTGGCTTTGTGTGGAGTGAAGAAACAGATGAAGTGTTTGACTGACCTGGAAATCACTCATTTTCTTCATTTAATAAATGGAAACACGTACATAAATGCTGATACATTTCCTCATTAGCAAAATCGAACTGTTTGGTTATTGTTGTCAATCTCATCAGTCAGGAGGCTGGTTTGATGCAGCTCTGCATGCTGTTATATCTTTCTCTTCATCTCCGAGTAACTAGCAGCCTACATCTTTTCTTGTATGCTTACTGTATCCCTCTACTGGTATCCCTCTACAAGTGTGGTCTCCTCCCCCCGGCCACCAGACAGACACACAAACACACACCATATATATACATTCCTCACACACAAAGAAAGAACATATGTTATGTGGACATGTGTCCGGAAACGCTTACTTTCCAGGTTAGAACTCATTTGATTACTTCTCTTCAAATCACATTAATCATGGAATGGAAACACACAGCAACAGAAAGTACCAGTGTGACTTCAAACACTTTGTTACAGGAAATGTTCAAAATGTCCTCCGTCAGCGAGGATACATGCATCCACCCTCCGTCGCATGGAATCCCTGATGCGCTGATGCAGCCCTGGAGAATGGCGTATTGTATCACAGCCGTCCACAATACGAGCACGAAGAGTCTCTACATTTGGTACCGGGGTTGCGTAGACAAGAGCTTTCAAATGCCCCCATAAATGAAAGTCAATAGGGTTGAGATCAGGAGAGCGTGGAGGCCATTGAGTTGGTCTGCCTCTACCAATCCATCGGTCGCTGAATCTGTTGTTGAGAAGCGTACGAACACTTCGACTGAAATGTGCAGCAGCTCCATCGTGCATGAACCCCATGCTGTGTCGTACTTGTAAAGGCACATGTTCTAGCAGCACAGGTAGAGTACCCCGTATGAAATCATGGCGGTGAATCGAGGAAGTACAATACATACTGACGAAACTAAAATGAGCTCTAACATGCAAATTAAGCGTTTCCGGACACATGTCCACATAACATCGTTTGTTTATTTGTGTGTGAGGAATGTTTCCTGAAAGTGTGGCCTTACCTTTTTGTAACACCCTGTATATATATATGGTGGTCCATCGATCGTGACTGAGCCAAATATCTCACGAAATAAGCGTCAAACGAAAAAACTACAAAGAACGTAACTCGTCTAGCTTGAAGGCGAGAACCAGATGCCGCTATGGTTGGCCCGCTAGATGGCGCTGCCGTAGGTCAAACAGATATCAACTGCGTTTTTTTAAAACAGGAACCCCTATTTTTATTACATATTCGTGTAGTACGTAAAGAAATATGAATGTTTTAGTTGGACCACTTTTTTCGCTTTGTGATAGGTGGCGCTGTAATAGTCACAACGTATAAGTACACGGTATCACGTAACATTCCGCCAGTGCTGACGGTATTTACTTCGTGATACAATACCCGTGTTAAAATGGACCGTTTATCAATTGCGGAAATGGTCGATATCGTCTTGATGTATGGCTATTGTGATCAAAATGCCCAACGGGCGTGTGCTATGTATGCTGCTCGGTACCCTGGACGACATCATCCAAGTGTCCGGACCGTTCTCCGGAGAGTTACGTTATGTAAGGAAACAGGAAGTGTTCAGCCACATGTGAAACGTCAACCACGACCTCCAGCAAATGATGGTGGCCCGGTCACTATCAATGGGCCACTATGCGCACATTACCATACTGACGAATCCTGGATGCCTAACGATGTGTTTGCAATTTACATTCTCTCTGTCTCGCCGTCGTTAATGACTTTGGTTGCCAAAGTACCAGTATTCATCTATTACTTTTAGTGTCGCATTTCTTAATCTAATACTCTCATCATCGCCTGAGTCTTACATTCAGTTACTCATGTTTCACTTTTGTTGATATTGCTATTAAAATCTCTTTTCAAGACAGTATCCACTCCGTATCATTACAGTTCCAAGCGGTTTGCCGTCTATGACAGACTTAGAATGTCATCGATAAACCCGTATGTTTTTGTTTCTTCTCCCAGAAATTTAATTCACTTTCAAGTTTCCCCTGTGTGTTACAAACATATATTATGTATGGTAGGCTAATTTGAAAACTGGTGTATCTACTCTGTCTTCCATCGGCGAGACTCTCTTACTCAATCGATGGCTGATAACACTTACGCAGATTCTCCGCGAAGCAGTAAGAATATTTCTTCACAGATTGCAAGTTTTCTAGCCGCTACGAGACTTTAAAACACAGGATTACTGCAGACTGCCGCCAGCGGTGAGTCCGCAAACTTCTTTCACAACACGCTTGATATAGACGCGTGTAATAAACAGTTTCACACGCAGTTCTGGACACCGAAACGATTTTTAAAGATATCTTCTTGAGGAATATATCCCTCGTCTGTTTCTGTACTAATTGAGTAAGGTCCACAATGAAATCGGACTCTCTTTCTACTTAAAGGTACGAAGGTGCCAACCACCTCAGTTCTTCAGACCCATTAAGTCGGAATAGACTCCATTTCCGCATAAATGAACTGACGCTCGGACAACAGATATTCGGTGGACATTGCGAAACCGCAGTAAGCTCGGCTCCGTGTCCTGATTTCCGTTCTCCGAGAGTCGTGTCACGTGCACAGTGAGGCTGCAGACGCAGCTGGCAGAGGTCGGCCGACCTACCGGAACGAACGGGACAGGCTGTGTACCTGTCTGCATACCTGTTATACCTGCTCCTCTGACGAGGTCAGGGCACGCGCCGCTGCGTCCGTTCAGAACATACGACACGGGGAAAAACTGAGTACGTGTTCGATAAAACATCCGAGACGAGAGGGACACATTGTCCAACACTCCCGCTGCTTCTCGGGATGTATCGTTTGCTGGCACGGTTCGCGCCGAGTTTGCCCCACACAACAAGGGCCGTTCCAGGAATCCCGTATTGGCGCAATTGTCAGCCACAAATTACTGTGAGTATCAAAAACAATAGCCGATCCTAAAAAATCGTAACTATTGTGTTACTTGAGATATGTGCGTGAACAACGTACTGTTGGAAAGAGTTTTACGTGGTTCTCGCTGGACAGCAGCAGTGTGGGCCCACTTCAGTTCGAGTAAAAATGGTGTCGGGACAACAGAAGGCGTTTTGTGTTCTACGTTTTGCGCAGTGCGGGTCAGTAATAACTGTTCAGCGTGACTTTCGTACTAGGCATGGTGTGGATCCTCCTACAGCACAGAGCGTTACACGATGGCAAGAACAATTCCGCGAAACAGGTTGTTTGTGTAAAGGCAAATCACCGGGCCGTCCCCGAGTGTCTGATACAGACGTCGAACGTGAAACGTCCCCTTAGAAAAATTTATGACTATACTTAAAGTGACACACAATATTTTTAGCGCAACGCAATCTGACTTTCAAAAATCCATACAAAAGAATGTCCCTGACTAACAATAACCTATACCTTTCATGGATGATACTTTGCAGTTCTTTTATGGCTGCTTCGTGATTCTGTAATGCATTTTCATGACGCGAAAAAATAGGTTGAAAATGCTCACAAATTGGTCTTTTTACGTCATTACAGACCTTCTGACATTTCGATTCGATGTTAAGTAACTCAGGAGTTAAACCTTCACGTGTTTGTTCAAGCGTTTGTTCCATTGAGTCTAACTTTTGAAGCTGTTGCTGTGTTTGTCTCTGATTTTGTTCCATCGTGTCTAACTTTTGCTGGGTTTGTCTCTGATTTTGTTCCATTGTCTCTAACTTTTGAAGCTTTTGTCCCATTTTTTGTATTAATTGTAATAACAATGCACTGGTGTCCGAAACATGTTCCTCATTGCTATCCGGTAGTGCATTTGAACCGGCAATACTCGCATTTTGAAAAGCAGAAAATGCGTCTTGACTTATTTGAGAAAACGGTGAGGACGCAAAACCTGAATCTACAGTATTTGCAAGATTGTGTCCTGTCATTTCGGATTCCTCAGGCGAGCTGTTGTCGACCGATCGAACGATAATGCTTCCCTATTCAGTAATTGTTTCAAAAGCATCCGCCACATTTTCACATGGAGTCCGCAGAAATCCGTTCGCCGCGCAGCTCGACAGCTCAACACGCTCCCGATGTCCGTCTGGCGTTGTGTTCCGTCGACGTTTACAAATGAAACCATACGAAATTCAGCTATTACAAGCGCTTTAAATCAAAGGATTACTGAACGATGGATCGGTCGCACTGCACCAAATGACTCAGTCTTACATTACTGGCCTCCAAGGCCACCGGGCCTGACTGTATGTGTTTACTTCTTGCGGGGATTTATAAAAGACTGCTTATGTGCCTCCGTTACCAACTACAATGGAGGAAGTGAGCTGTGGAAGTCGTAACTCAAGACATGCTCGCTGCAGTGTGGGAACAGTTTCATTATCACATTGACATGTGCCATGCATCTCAAAGGGGGCATACCGAACACCTATGAAACGGTATGAAAAAAAAAAAAAAAGCTTTTTGGGGTTCCCGTTCATCAAAAAACAAAATTCATTGTATATGTTTATTAGTTTCAGAAATACAGACGTGCGAAATCGGCTGATGCTTTTTGATACACCCTGTACTTTGCTGTTCAGCTACTGGGCCTTACCAGTACCGGTATACTTCCGAATCACTGAAACGTCTCCTGTACTGCTCTCGCCTTCGTTCGAAATGGAGCAACGATATCGGTTGTGTTGGGAAGTTAATCATTATTGTTGGCGTATCATTTTTGTTGTGACTGTTATAAGCCTCAAAGTTCCGCCATTTTACACTTAGGACAAGCACAGCTTTTTGCTAAGCAAAGAGTGAAATTTAGTCTTCACCAATGGGTGGTAACGTTGGAAGACAATTATCAACAAACTTCGAAATTCTGTTTTGTTGTTACGCTACAAATTTCCAAAACTGGCGTTTATATGCTGTGCAAAATAAACAAACGTTCAAACAATATGGTTCAAAAAGTGTTGCGTGCCCGGCTCGCTGGATGACAGCGATTGGACCTTGGTGGGGGGTGGGGGGGGGGGGGGAGGGGGCAGTCACATTCTCCAGCTGCAGAGCGGCTGCCTGGAAACCGAGAGGTCGCGAGATCGATTTCTGGTCGGGTGGATTCTTTCGGTCTATCTTCATCTCTCGAGGATACGATGAGTCGCCAGAAGCCAGACATGGTTCCGAGATGGCTCTGAGCACTATGGGACTTTACATCTGAGGTCATCAGTCCCCTAGAACTTAGAACTGCTTAAACCTAACTAACTTAAGGACATCACACACATCCATGCCCGAGGCAGGATTCGAACCTGCGACCGTAGTGGTCGCGCGGTTCCAGACTGTACCGCCTAGAACCGCTCAGCCACACTTTCGGGCACACGTGGTTCCGATTCCACGTTAAACTGCGGGTCCCCTTTCCCTGGTCGGATAACTGGGGTAGATGTAAGTCGTTGAAGCGGCGTCCAATTGAAAAACCTAGCACTGAGCCATACGAAATTATTATTTTTCGCGATCAGAAGATCAGCATTTATGTGCAGTTTATGTTCAATATAAATTTAAAAAATCGATTAAGTTTATAAATTGTCAGCAGATTTGTAAATCGATAGTATGAATACATTTTTCTGCAGTGACCCTCTTTCTCTTTTGCCTTTCATCAAAACTGGAGGGGTAGTTTACACCCGCGGCGAGAAGGTAATGTTCCCCTCAGTGCGCAAACCTATCTTAACGGTATGTGCAAGAGTTTTGATAGGGCATCTAGAGGCGAGGTTGGTTCGTTTGGGGAAGGAGACCAGACAGCGCGTGGTCATCGGTCTCATCGGATTAGGGAAGGATGGGGAAGGAAGTCGGCCGTGCCCTTTCAGAGGAACCATCCCGGCATTTGCCTGGACTGATTTAGGGAAATCACGGAAAACCTAAATCAGGATGGCCGGACGCGGGATTGAACCGTCGTCCTTCCGAATGCGAGTCCAGTGTCTAACCACTGCGCCACCTCGCTCGGTCTAGAGGCGAGGTACTTGCAGTTTGTTCACAACGCCGTTACAGAGGACACCCAGTTCTGGGTCGCCTGAAGCTGGTTGAAATCGGCCGACTTCCAACCACGAATTGTTCTCTGCCCGGCCGCTGCCAACATTGGCGGTCCAATAACACAGTACCTGTGCGTACCGTAGCCGCCACGAGCCCTACCACGCTCGCCGCAGTGGTAAGGGAAGCACACGTGTGGTGGCACAACTGCTGCCCCTCCCCCACACCAGCCCTCCCGGCTGTGGATGCGCTGGGCCTCGATAGGTCGGACTTGCTTCCTGCGCGCCACACTCTTGAAACGCCGGACAGGCAATATTTTGTGTATACTTCCGGGCAAAGACGTGCAAAAAATTTAATTTCATTTGCTTTGCACTCCAATACTTTATTCAGTAGTTTGGTTGATACAGTCCTTGTGTACTGCTACCAGTACATAGTAGTGCTTATTGTAGTTCGGTCGTGAATTTCGTGATTTTCTGAATACTTTACCTACGAGTAGCGCACATACTCTGTTCACTCGCTTGTATACTTCGAGCACAGTGCTAAATTCCGGCAAGGCTGCATATGTTACTGTCAAAATGTTCCTGGTGTGTACTTGTGTCTAATATGTAACTGGAAATGTGTGTTGCCTTCGTTGATAGCAGAGTATGGGGTGGGGCATCAATTCAGTTGAGTTGAATATCACGTCTTTCTATCAAAACATAAATTATTATAAGACCCGCGTGAATGTTATACAGAAAAATATTGGGTTCTGGCATCGTCCCTTGCTTGACGTGGTGCCACAGCATCATACTTTAACCGGTCAAGTGACAGACAGCTCATCGTGATGCTAACTCAGTTGTTCCACATGACATGGGACTATCCCCACCTCTTTTGTATTTCCATTTACCACTTCACTGTTTTTTAGTCTGTGATCAGTTTCTGATTGCTAATTTCATTCATTCAGTTTTATAGACCGGACACTGATCATTGATGATATTTTTATCGATTGAAGAAGGCTGAGAACTTTGCCTAACCATGCCAGCTATTACTTGACGATATTCCGTAACAGTTCCCTGTTCAGTATAACATAGAATTGTAAGTAACTATCTTTTGGTACGAAAAATTACTTACTTACTTTACACGAACAGGACCAATGGACCGCGCTCTCCTTTGAGAGATTGCCTCCAACCTGGCTTCAGCTCCTTCCTGCCACCCTTCCAGCAGTTACACTCTGAAGGTCTTTGGATACGCAGTCGCTCCATCGAGTTCTATGTCATCCTACTGCCTACTGCCTATCTGCCTATCTGCCGGTTGGCTTGGTGCTGAGTGCAGTTTTCTGCCATCGGTTGTCCTGCATTCGAGCAACACGTCCTGCCCGCTGGAGTCGGCGTGCCTTCGTTATAGCCACGATGTTCAGCTCTTTGAAAATATCATACAACTCTGTATTATGACGAATCCTCCATTTTTCACTCTAATTATCGTAAACTGGTCCAAAAATCTTCCGAAGGACTTTCCTTTCAAATACCATCAGTCTGTTCAAATGGTTCAAATCGCTCTGAGCACTATGGGACTTAACATCTGTGGTCATCAGTCCCCTAGAACTTAGAACTACTTGAACCTAACTAACCTACGGACATCACACACATCCATGCCCGAGGCAGGATTCGAACCTGCGACCGTAGCAGCAGCGCGGTTTCAGACTGTAGCGCCTAGAACCGCTCGGCCACACTGGCCGGCTTCAGTCTGTCCAGATCTTGCTTGGTTGTACTCCACGTGGCACATTCATATAGTACTACTGGCTGTAGGAGTGTTTTGTGATGTTTATTTTGAAATGTCTTGACAAACTTCTGGTTTTGAGGAGAGCATCAAGGCTGTGGAAAAAGCGATTACCTGCCTGTAGTCTTGCCTGTATTTCCATTTTACTGGATGGTTCATCTCTGAATACTGCGCCCAGATATTTCAACTCCTTGACTTGACGATAAGAACCTTCAGCTGTCTGTAAGGGCGGAAGTGATTATTGAGTTTCATTATGTCTACGGTGTAGAACCATGCATTCCCTCTTGTCACGATTGATTTGAAGTCCAATTTTCCTCGCTGTTGTTTCCAGAATGCCAGCCATTTCCCCTAATTCTTCTTGCAATCCAGATAGTAGCGCTATACCATCGGCATATCTGAGGTTCATTAGATGACATTTCTGGCATTGCCTTCTCTAATGCGAGACTGAAAAGAACAGGTGATAGTCCATCGCCCTGCCGTAGCCCAGTTTTTATTTTGAATGCTTCAGTCACCTTATTTCCAATTTTTCCCTTTGCTGTAGTATCCACCAGGTAGGCCTTCGTGGGGCTTACTGGTTTCTTGGCAAAACCGAACTCTTCCAGACATCTCAGCATACTTTCCCGATGAATGCAATCATATGTTTTTCTGAAGTCAACAAACAGCATATGTAGTTCTTGGCCAAATTCCCACCTTTTTTCTACGATACGGCGTAGAACATAGATTTGGTCGATAGTAGATCTCCCGTGACGAAATCCTCCTTGATATTCTCCAATAATGGTGTCTGACAACGGTTGGATTAGATCTAGAAGACAGTTCGAGAAGATCTGATAACAAATATTGAGCAGAGAGATACAACGGTAGTTTTCACATGCCATTCGGTCATTCTTCTTGTGGATGGGACAGATTAGTGCATTCCTCCAGTCTTCTGGAATGTCTTCAGTGTTCCAAATGATCCCTGTTAATTTGTGGAACCTCGTGACAATGTATTCACCCCCTTCCTGAATTATTTCAGCATGGATGTCATCTTCTCCTGGACTTCTGTCCTTTTTAAGCCGTTTTATCTGCTTCCTGGCCTCTTCTACTGTTGGTGATAGGTATTGAGGGTCTGCTGTCTGTGGTAGGGGGAAGTTAAAGAGTGTCGTTGGGTCTTCACAATTTAACAAATCACTGAAATATTCTTCCCATCTCTTTGCAATTTGATATTCATTTGTCAGCATCTCTCCTTTGGCATTTCTTTATGAATTTCTCAGCGGGTTTATATGTAAGTTTTTCTCAGATAGTTGACCTATCTGCAGAAATCTTCTTCTGCTTCTGTAATAACCCCACTTACGAACTTCCTCTTTCCTCTCTGCAATACCGCTTGTGTTTCTTTTCGGACTCTGTCAAATTCTGCCTTACTGCTCTAATCAGTTGTCGACTGTAACCACTTGTCACGGGCTTCTTTTCTTCTGTTGACCGCCTCTTCACAGACCTCATTCAATCATTCCTTCTTCCTCGTCACTCTTTTTCCAATTACTGCTCCTGCAGCCTTTGTAACCACATTTCTAATTTCTTCCCATTGCTGATTTACATCTGAGTCCTCAGTTTCCGGCAGTACTGTAGAACGATTCCTGATCTCAACTTGAAGTTCATTTCTGGTTTCATGCTGTCCTACTTTTTCTATTTCTAAACTTGCCACTTTCTTTAGTTCACTTCTTTGGTTTGGTTTGGGTGACTCTGAGTTGACTTTTAACCAGGAAATGGTCGGAAACACACACAGCCCCACGGGAATTTCTTAAACCCATAATCCAATTCCTGGCTTCTGCGTTAATTGTGGTGTATTTGGTTGACTGTTTTTCCACCTGGGGATACCCATGTTCCCTTGTGCACCTGTCTATGTGGGAAGTTAGTGCTACTGATAAACATGCCCTTGGACGTAGCAAAGCTAATTAGCCTTATTCCGTTGTCGTTACTATTTTCACGTAGTTTGTGAAGGCCTATTGTGGGAGTAAAGCTGGTCTCCTTTCCAGTCTTGGAAGTGGGATCACCGATGAGAATTCTACAGCTGTTTTTAGGGATGGAATCCATGACATCTTCCATCTCTGCATAGAATATATCCTTTACTTGATCTTCACTTTCCTCTGTTGGTACATGAAATTTCACAAAGGTAAGTTGGTGGTGTTTCACTGATAAAGCTCGATCTGAGATCCTTGGGTTCACTGCCGTAAGATTCTTTAACATTGGTACAACGTCTTTGTTAACAAAGAAACCAGTTCCAAAACTGTGCTTGACTGCTTCCCCGTAGAATATTGTGTGATTTTCTACGTCTATTGTCCCTGTACCTTCTCACCTAACTTCCTGGAGAGCAACCAACAACATCTTCTGCTTTTCCAATTCTCTAACTAAAGTCATTGCCGCCCCAGGTTTGTACAGAGACTGTACATTCCATGTTCCAAATCGTAGTCCTTTCCTATGCTTAGTTCGTTGTACTGGGTGCCTGTTCTGTATCCGAGGCTTCTCTTTAGCTTTCGTAACACGACTGGTTTTACGAGGTGAGGTTGTTAGTCCCACGTCCGACTCCCAGCCTGGAGGACCAGTATCCCATTTAGTCTGGATCATCACCTTGGGAGGCCCTACCGGCTTAGCTCTCAGGATCATTTGACCACGCAAGCCCCATCACCACGACAAGGTAAGGATACCGTTGGAGGGGAGGGGGGTATGAAACATTACAAATCTTATTCATTGTATACGAATGGACCCGTTCTTTGAGGAGCGTATGTGGCCCGCACCTAATTTCTTACTTTAAATCTGTTCACTCAGTACTTTGGTAATGGGGAAATGAAGTTATCTGAGATATTTTCAAAGCGTTAATTTATGAAAATTTCTGTGCAGATGTACACCAAAAGATGAAACTTAAAATCTGCGAAACCGGTTGTGTGAGTCTCTCACCGACTTCAAGAAATACAGATATTGGGGACTGTTGGACTTTTCGATCAGTATTCTATTTTAAAAGTTTTAATACGTCTTTTACTGCATGAATGGCCAATCAATTATGTGCAACGATTCACATTGACTTACAAATAAACGTTACATATCTGTAAGCTTTTATCCCAGACTTCCTTTCTCAACCTATTGTGTACGTGTGATCTCAATAACTTGCACAAATGTAAACGTAATAAACAGATACTGCTGCCTTGTTGCTAATGCAAACTGTGACTGACATACGGTAAACATCGTTCTGAAATCGGGAAAGATCAGTTTGGAGTAGAATTTTTCTTTTGTTTCCTTTACTGCTTGCTCAATATACAGATTGAACAACATCGGGGATAGACTGAAACCCTGTCTCACTCCCTCCCCAACCACTGCTTCCCTTTCATGCCCCTCGAATCTTATAACTGACATCTGGTAAATTGTAACTAGCCTTTCGCTCCCTGTATTTTATTCCTGCCACTTTCAGAATTTGAAAGACAGTATTCCATTCAACATTGTCAAAAGCTTTCTCTAAGTCTACAAATGCTAGAAACGTAGGTTGGGCTTTCCTTATTTATTTTCTAAGATAAGTCGTAGGGTCAGTATTGCCTCACGTGTTCCAGTATTTCCACGGAATCCAAACTGATCTTTCCTGAGGTCGGCTTCTACCAGTTTTTCCATTCGTCTGTAAAGAATTCGCGTTAGTATTTTGCAGCCGTGACTTATTAAACTGATAGTTCGGTAATTTTCACATCTGTCAACATCTGCTTTCTTTGCGATTGTAGTTACCATGTTTTTCTTGAAGTCTTTTCGCCTGTCTCATACATCTTCCTCACCAGATGGTAGAGCTTTGTGAGGGCTGCCTCTCCCAAGGCTGTCAGTAGTTCTAATGGAATGTTGTCCACTCCCAGGGCCTTGTCTCGACTTTGGTCTTTCAGTGCTCTGTCATACACTTCACGCAGTATCATATTCCCCCTTTCGTCTTCATCAACATCCTCTTCCATTTACATAATACTGTCTTCAAGTAAATTGCCCTTTTATAGACTATATGCTCCTTAAACTTTTCTTTCCTTAGAACTAGGTTTCCATCTGAGCGCTTGATATTCATACATGTGGTTCTCTTTTCGCCAAGGTTCTCTTTAATTTTCCTGTAGGCAGTATCTATCTTACCCCTAGTGATTTATGCCTCTACATCCTTACATTTGTCCTCTAGCCATCCCTGCTTAGCCATTTTTGAGACGTTTGTATTCCTTTTTGCCTGCTTCATTTACTACATTTTTGCATTTTCTCCTTTCATCAATTAAATTCAATGTATCTTCTGTTACCAATGATTTCTACTAGCCCTTGTCTTTTTACCTACTTGATCCTCTGATGCCTTCACTGCTTCATTCCTCAAAGCTACCTATTCTTCTTCTACTGTATTTCTTTCCCTCATTCCTGTCAATCGTTGCCTAATGCTCTCCCTGAAACTCTGTACAACCTCTGGTTCTGTCAGTTTATCCAGGTCCCATGTCCTTAAATTCCCACCTTTTTGCAGTTTCTTCAGTTTTAATCTACACTTCATAACCAATAGATTTTGTTCAGAGTGCACAACAGCCCCCAGAAATGTCTTACAGTTTAGAACCTGCTTCCTAGTCTGCCGGCCGGAGTGGCCGAGCGGTTCTAGGCGCTACAGTCTGGAACCGCGCGGCCGCTACGGTCGCAGATTCGAATCCTGCCTCGGGCATGGATGTGTGTGATGTCCTTTAGTTAGGTTTACGTTGTTTCAAGTTCTAGGAGACTGATAACCTCAGCATTTAAGTCCCATAGTGCTCAGAGCCATTTGAACCTAAATGTCTTTCTTACCATTGTATAATCTGCCTGAAACCTTCCAGTTTCTCCATGCCTCTTCCATGTATACAACCTTCTTTCATGATTCTTGAACCAAGTGTTAGCTATGATTAAGTTATGCTCTGTGCAGAATTTTACCAGGCGCCTCCATCTTTCATTTCTTACCCCCATTCCATATTCACCTACAACGTTTCCTTCTCTTGCTTTTCCTACTATCGAATCGCAGTCATCCATGACTACTAAATTTTCGTTTCCCTCCACTACCTGAGTAATTTATTTTACCTCATTATACGTTTCTTCAATATCTTCGTCGTCTGCGGAGCTTGTTGACATATAAACTTGTACTAGTGTGGTAGGCATGGGATTCGTGTCTACTTGGCTACAATAATGCGATCACTATGCTGTTAGTAGTAACTTACACGCGCTCCTATTTTTTTTATTCATTATTAAATCTACTCCTGCATTACCCCTATTTGATTTTGTATTTATAACCCTGTATTCACCTGACGAGAAGTCTTGCTCCTCCTGCCACCGAACTTCACTAATTCCCACTATATCTAACCTTAACCTATGCATTTCCCTTTTTAACTGCCAGTATATCTAACTTTATGCTATCCATTTGGCTTTTTAAATCAAAGAATCTGACATTCCATCTCCCGATACGTAGAACGCCATTCTTGTTGCTCCTGATAATACCCTCCCGGAGATCCGAATGGGGGACAATTTTACCTCTGGAATATTTTACCCAAGAGGACGCCATCATCATTTAATCATACAGTAAAGCTGCATGCTCTCGGGAAAAATTATGGCTGTAGTTTCCCCTTGCTTCCAGCCATTCGCAGTATCAGTACAGGAAGGCCGTTTTGTGTTACAAGGGCAGATCAGTCAATCATCCAGACTGTTGCCCCTGAAACTACTGAAAAGGCTGCTGCCCCTCTTTACGAACCACACGTTTGTCTGGCCTCTCAACAGATTCCCCTCCGTTGTGGTTGCACCTACAGTACGGCTATCTGTATCGCTGAGGCACGCAGCCTCCCCACCAACGTCAAGATGCATGGTTCATGCGAAGGGGGGGGGGGGGGGGTTAAAGAGAATATTGTGCGTAAAAACTAATGATTCCGTTATATTTCTCCGAACTGACAGTGAAACTTTTAATAACTTGTTAGAATTCGTTCGTCTGTGAAATAATCGAAAAGCATCTATTTCCTTATTCTGTTCCATTCCTGGTTATGTAAAACGAGTAGATATTTCTTTTCTTCACGTCTTTCTCTGTTACATTGGGATGTGAAGGTCCTAACATCTCTAACGCGTAATGACTTGTATCTTTTATTGTCGTCCAGATGTTCCTTTCATGTTAGTTTATTTTATTGTGGAACCTCAGCGTACAATGAGATGATCTGTAACATAAATTCTCTTTCGCTCTGAAAGCGAGACGAAACATCGATATGTCCACGGTCCGGCATCCCGGAAGTATAGTAAAAAACTGGTTTCTGTTTGGTAAACAAAAGCGTAAACGGTCACCGCTCTGAGTAATACGCCTTATTTAGCGAACTGTTTGATGGTCTACCAGGGTGTGGGATTCCCCCGCCAGTCCTTCCCCCCACTGCCCCCACTTGTCTGGGCGCGGACATGGACTCCACCCTCAGCTCGGTCGGTGTGGAGGTAGGGATGGGCTAAACTGCGATTTTCCGATACCAGTGATTTCTGTGAATGCTACTTTTCGGTAAGCACGATTCTTAACTGCGATTTATAGCAGTTAAGAGTCGCAGTTAACGAATTTACGACTTGTGTCCCTCCGCTATTTCTGCGACTTCTGCGATTTTGCTACTCCTGCGATTTCTGTGACTTTTGCGATTTGTCACCGTAGACGTTCCACTGTCATTAGTCGCATGTAACAAGTGAACTCTGCCAGTGCAACCGAGAAATATGTTCCCGTCTGTATAGGCGATTATTTGTCGGGTCCTAATGTAACATTTGAATAACCCAAGCGACAAAAAGTTACGTGAACTGGTATTATTAATATTTCCAACCGTTCTTCCTTAGTCGTTATATGATATACGAAAGATAAGCCTGCCCTCAGATAAAATTTCGTCTCAACAAAACAGTCAGTATTAAGTATGTTTTACGTATGTTATTCCTTTGGCTTTAGTTTTATACAAATAAAACAAGTGTGGAAATATTGATAGTGTGATGTTGAGAATCATAACACGAATTACCACACAGGACATAAGATTTCATGTTTAGCATACGGATTCCAACCACGTCTTTACGTTCACAAGCATCTGAACCATATTGTCAGTCATTCAATATAGCGACAATTCACAATACGACTGACAGCATAAATGGAAAAGTTGCCGTCAGAAGTTGGTTAGTTTCTAAGTTTGTGAATGAACATAGGGACATCGTTTATGCAAAGTGTGAAACCTAACACACTCCCCCCCCCCCCCCCCCCACACACACACACAGCCCACTACAATCTCATCAAACAGCTGAGAAATTGGCCAACCTAGTAGCAGGCATTAGAAAAAGGCTATTAAAATTTTATGGTCACTTCTCTAGGCTTCCCAAAACAAGACCTACGCACAAAATTATTAAATACATAGAAGGAACAAAATGGAGAGAGGAAAAATCAGAGCAGTCTGGAAAAAAAGGAAAAAGAATCAAGAAGCTTTGCTTGATGCCTGGATACACGAGGTCAAAAAGGACCTACAAAAAGCTCATATAAATTATTTACATAT
Organism: Schistocerca serialis cubense; assembly: GCF_023864345.2. Taxonomy (NCBI): domain Eukaryota; kingdom Metazoa; phylum Arthropoda; class Insecta; order Orthoptera; family Acrididae; genus Schistocerca; species Schistocerca serialis. Next base: position 49,297,030 of record NC_064645.1, read on the forward strand.
TTTGGACAGAAAGGTATTTAAGCAGAAAGTTAACAGATGGGAAGTTAAGGGAGAGAACGAAGCTCCGAAGGAAGGAGAAACAAAATGGACAGAGGAAAGGATGGGAGCCCGTGCGGAAAAAAATGGGAGCTGTGTGGATAAAAAGGAAAAAGAATCAAGAAGCTTTGCGTGATCAACAGGGTCTAATCGCACTTGATAACAGTAATATTAATGGAATATTTGAAAATACTGACAAAAGTTTAACTGCGTGTGGTACTGTCGGAAAAAATATCCGTCTTGTGAATACAGTTTGGTAAAAGTTACACAGTAGACATAAGATTGCATTTTTAGAAATTTATGTACGATGAATGTGTGTAACACACATCATCTGTTTTCTGAAATTACCCTGCAGTATTAGCTTTTATGTCCGCCGCTCGTGGTCTCTCGAGCACAGGGTCTCGGGTTCGATTCCCAGCGGGGACAGGGATTTTCACCTGCCCAGAGATGACTGGCTGTTGCTGTGTCGTCTTCCTCATCATCATTCATCCCCATTACGGTCGGAGGAAGGCAGCGGTAAATCACCTCCATTAGGACCTTGCCGAGTCTTTGTGGGTCTCCCGCATAGTTCCTCTAGGCTCTGTTAAGCAGCACGAGACTTTATTTCCCTTTCCATTAGGTTTTATCATGAGGAGTGTGTTTAAATATGTCACGAAAATTCCAGGCTACGCTATAGATCTGTCTGTTAGCACAACGTTTATTTGGCCTTCACATTCCTCGGCTGCAACAATTCTCAACCGCTTCTCAGTTCATTTCTTCGACCGTAAGCATGTAATACCTGTTCCCGTGATATCACCAAAGTCAAGCGCTGTCGGGCGTGGTCGGCACTTGGATGGGTGACCATCCGGGCCGCCATGCACTGTTGCCATTTTTCGGGGTGCACTCAGCTTCGCGATGCCAATTGAGGAGCTACTCGACCGAATAGTAGCGGCTTCGGTCAAGAATACCATCATAACGACCGGGAGAGCGGTGTGCAGGCCCCACGCCCCTCCTATCCGCATCCTCAACTGAGGGTGACACGGCGGTCGCATGGTCCCGGTAGGCCACTCGTGGCCTGAAGACGGAGTAAGCATGTAATAGATCCATACCGCGACACACACGGTTCTTAGAAAGAAGTACGGACGTTGGACAACAGTTGGCGTACGGCATCTGATGTTAACTGCGGTCTGTAGTTACTACTTGCGACTTCCAGCTGCAAATTGTAACAGAAAACTCTGTTGATAGCGCGTCACTAAGAAAAACGGTAGTACGAACTTATGCTGTCAGATGGCACACGGCGTTGAATGTTATCTTCGGCTTTGCTACTTCCGACTGATCATTGAAATCGCAGCTAGACAAAAGGTTCACAGGAAAAAGTACGAAATTCCGCCATGGTTCACAGGAAGAAATACTAAATTCGGCCAACAGATGACACACGGCGTTGAATGTTAAATGTTACTTCCGACTCATATTTGTGACTGAACTGGCAGCCAGTTTCTTTAAAGTTTTTATTGTGATATCTATGACTTCTCAATCACTGTGATTTATACACTACTGGCCATTACAACTGCTACATCAAGAAGAAATACAGATGATAAACGGGTAGTCATTGGACAAATATATTATACTAGAACTGACTTGTGATTACATTTTCACACAATTTGGGTGAATAGATCCTGAGAAATCAGTACCCAGAACAACTAACTCTGGCCGTAATAACGGCCTTGATACGTCTGGGCATTGAGTCCAACAGAGCTTCGATGGCGTGTACAGGTACAGCTGCCCATAGCTTCAACACGATACCACAGTTCATCAAGAGTAGTGACTGGCGTATTGCGGCGAGCCAGTTGCTCGGCCACCAAGTTTTCAGTTGGTGAGAGATCTGGAGAATGTGCTGGCCAGGGCAGCAGTCGAACATTTTCTGTACCCAGAAAGGCCCGTACAGGAGCTGCAATATGCGGTCGTGCATTATGCTGCTGAAACGTAGGGTTCCGCAGGGATCGAATGATGGGTAGAGCCACGGGTCGTAACACATCTGAAATGTAACGTCCACTGTTCAAAGTGCCGTCAATGCGAACAAGAGGTGACCGAGACGTCTAACCAGTGGCATCCCATACCATCACGCCGGGTGATACGCCAGTATGGCGATGACGAATACACGCTTCCAATGTGCGTTCACCGCTATGTCGCCAAACACGGATGCGACCATCATGATGCTGTAAACAGAACCTGGATTCATCCGAAAAAATGAAGTTTTGACATTCGCAGACCCAGGTTCGTCGTAGAGTACACCATCGCTGTGATGCAGCGTCAAGGGTAACCACAGCCATGGTCTCCGAGCTAATAGTCCATTCTGCTGCAAACGTCGTCGAACTGTTCGTGCAGATGGTTTTTGTCTCGCAAACGTCCCCATCTGTTGACTCAGGGATCGAGACGTGGCTGCACGATCCGTTACAGCAATGGGGATAAGATGCCTGTCATCTCGACTGCTAGTGATACGATGCCGTTGGGATCTAGCACGGCGTTCCGTATTACCCTCCTGAACCCACCGATTCCATACTCTGCTAACAGTCATTGGATCTCGACCAACGCGAGCATCAATGTCGCGATACGATAAACCGCAATCACGATAGGCTACAATACGGCCTTTATCAAAGTCGGAAACGTAATGGTACGCATTGTTCCTCCTTACATGAGGCATCACAACAACTTTTCACCAGGCAACGCCGGTCAACTGCTGTTTGTGCATGAGAAACCGGTTGGAAGCTTTCCTCATGTCAGCACGTTGTAGGTGTCGCCACCGGCGCCAACCTCGCGTGAATGCTGTGAAAAGCTAATCATTTGCATATGACAGCATTTTCTTCCTGTCGGTCAAATTTCGCGTCTGTAGCACCTCATCTTCGTGCTGCAGCAATTTTAATGGCCAGTGGTGTAGCAGATAGGTGAGTTCTTGCTTCATCGCTATGTGGGGCATTCAGAGGCAGTGAGTTCCAGTTCCAGCGGGAGGGCAGCAAGTGGGCCAGCCACACCGCTACGTGCCCCGCACACAGCCGCAGACACGGGCGGGCACCGGGACTGGACGCGCGCGTCCGCAGCCAAACACGGCGTGATGGCGGGCTTGGCGGCGCCGTAACGCCGTGACGCCGCCACCCGCGTGCCCCTGCGCTGCCGGCCGCAGTAACCTACCGCTCACAGCGTCGGCCCTCGCCACGCACACTGAATGCCGAGTGGAAAAAGCGGTGTCTTCCAGGCCAGTCGCTCTGCAATTGGTCAAGGGCAATTCTCACCTGCCGTATAGACGGATCGACCAGAATATTACGACCACCTAAACCCGTCCAGGCGATGCGTTATCTGGGGCCCTATTCTGTATCTTTCGGCCATTGTGCCGATCGTTTTTGTACTCAAGACCACCGAATGGTCTAGTACTCGAATTCGACTCCCATCATTATTCAGCATGCATTTCGGTAGCGATACCGTTCGGGTCTAGAGAACCGAAGCGCTGTTGTCGGTTCGCGTCGCGCAAACCAATCAAAAGCAAGCGGCCGCACATCGGCGCATGCGCACTGCAGCGCGCACAGCGCCACCAACACAAGGCGGCTAGCAGACGACGCAGGCGCACTATTCTTCGCACTACCAAACTTGCGTTTTCGCAGTACGGAGTGTTGCTAAAATACCAGCGGAAATGTCGAACGAAAATGAGATTGGTAGGTTCACAGTTTAGTGACCCAGAAAGATTGCTAACGATTGCTATTGTGATTGTCGTTTATGGGTAATTCATTTGAAACAATAACAGCAACCCTGGATATGGAGAGGCACTTATTACTGTACAGTTATTGCCAGTATTTGTAGCCTGTGCTAAAAGAATAAGAAGATAAACAGAATGTAGTGATAACTCTCTCCTAGAAATCCAAATGATGAAGTGGCCTATTTCCCTATACGATACGTCAACGATTTCCGTCTTAAAAATAAAATTGAAAAAACGCGTTTTCGAGAGCTCCTGCAGTTTGTCGAAGTTTGTAACATGCATCTCATGATTGAAAATACTTTGTATGTGGTGCTACAGTCTAAAAACATTACGGCAGAGACCTTTCATCTCTGTCTACTGTTGTTGAGGATTCGATCGCAGATAAAGACTTGTGACAAGCACGATCATGAAGATGGCTGCTGCTAGTTACATTCCCAGTAATTTAAGTTGTGCTCTTAGATTCCTGTCTAGCCGCTATACTCGGAAATCACTACATAATCGGAAAAAATGGTGAATTACACTCCTGGAAATTGAAATAAGAACACCGTGAATTCATTGTCCCAGGAAGGGGAAACTTTATTGACACATTCCTGGGGTCAGATACATCACATGATCACGCTGACAGAACCACAGGCACATAGACACAGGCAACAGAGCATGCACAATGTCGGCACTAGTACAGTGTATATCCACGTTTCGCAGCAATGCAGGCTGCTATTCTCCCATGGAGACGATCGTAGAGATGCTGGATGTAGTCCTGTGGAACGGCTTGCCATGCCATTTCCACCTGGCGCCTCAGTTGGACCAGCGTTCGTGCTGGACGTGCAGACCGCGTGAGACGACGCTTCATACAGTCCCAAACATGCTCAATGGGGGACAGATCCGGAGATCTTGCTGGCCAGGGTAGTTGACTTACACCTTCTAGAGCACGTTGGGTGGCACGGGATACATGCGGACGTGCATTGTCCTGTTGGAACAGCAAGTTCCCTTGCCGGTCTAGGAATGGTAGAACGATGGGATCGATGACGGTTTGGATGTACCGTGCACTATTCAGTGTCCCCTCGACGATCACCAGTGGTGTACGGCCAGTGTAGGAGATCGCTCCCCACACCATGATGCCGGGTGTTGGCCCTGTGTGCCTCGGTCGTATGCAGTCCTGATTGTGGCGCTCACCTGCACGGCGCCAAACACGCATACGACCATCATTGGCACCAAGGCAGAAGCGACTCTCATCGCTGAAGACGACACGTCTCCATTCGTCCCTCCATTCACGCCTGTCGCGACACCACTGGAGGCGGGCTGCACGATGTTGGGGCGTGACCGGAAGACGGCCTAACGGTGTGCGGGACCGTAGCCCAGCTTCATGGAGACGGTTGCGAATGGTCCTCGCCGATACCCCAGGAGCAACAGTGTCCCTAATTTGCTGGGAAGTGGCGGTGCGGTCCCCTACGGCACTGCGTAGGATCCTACGGTCTTGGCGTGCATCCGTGCGTCGCTGCGGTCCGGTCCCAGGTCGACGGGCACGTGCACCTTCCGCCGACCACTGGCGACAACATCGATGTACTGTGGAGACCTCACGCCCCACGTGTTGAGCAATTCGGCGGTACGTCCACCCGGCCTCCCACATGACCACTATACGCCCTCGCTCAAAGCCCGTCAACTGCACATACGGTTCACGTCCACGCTGTCGCGGCATGCTACCAGTGTTAAAGACTGCGATGGAGCTCCGTATGCCACGGCAAACTGGCTGACACTGACGGCAGTTGTGCACAAATGCTGCGGAGCTAGCGCCATTCGACGGCCAACACCGCGGTTCCTGGTGTGTCCGCTGTGCCGTGCGTGTGATCATTGCTTGTACAGCCCTCTCGCAGTGTTCGGAGCAAGTATGGTGGGTCTGGCACACCGGTGTCAATGTGTTCTTTTTTCCATTTCCAGGAGTGTATTTGTGGCAAGAAAAAATATAAAGGTCACTGTCGGTTGTTTCACTCACAGCAATTTCATCTCCAACAATTTCATATTTCGTATTTTAAACACACAGAAATCACGAAATCATTACTGAGGAAGTGCACTCTTACATGTAAGTAATATGGCAGAAAAATCTTAACGAATAACGATGTCTCAGAACGTGTTGCATATATGAACAGGAAAAACAGAAAATTTCATCCATCCATGCGTGAACCCGTGTCCTTACGTGTAGCAATCCCGCGCGCTAACCACTTTTTTTTTTTGGGTATAGTGGAGCAGTGGGGGCTCTGGGTGCAAAGTGGGGTGGCGTCGAAACCCGAGGCCTGGCCACAGTGTCCCCCTCACCACCACCGAGCCTGTGGTGCTTAGGGAAGTGGGAGACACAGGAATCAACGGAAATCCATAACCTCTCGGTACAATTGTCGTAAAATCGGTGGAAGGACCATTCGGTAACAACTCTCAGAAGCTTACTGAATAGGATATTTCGATAAAGAACAGAAAATGACGTCACTATCGAAACGAACAAACTACACAGATCGAGATGAACGATACAGAATAGAGCCCCTGGTGACAAATGGCTGCTACTGAGACACATGCGCGGCGCATGTAGTATCAGTGAGCGTGCTGTCCGTGTGTACAATGAGGGCCGGCCGCGGTGGCCAGGCGGTTCTAGGCGCTTCAGTCCGGAACCGCGCGACTGCTATGGTCGCAGGTTCGAATCCTGCCTCGGGCGTGGATGTGTGTGATGTCTTTAGGTTAGTTAGGTTTAAGTAGTTCTAAGTTCTAGGGCACTGATGACCTCAGATGTTAAGTCCCATAGTGCTCCGAGCCATTTGAACCTTTTTTTTATTATTATTATTATTTTTTTTTATTGTAGAATGAGGAAGGAGCAGAATCTGTCTGAGTTTGACCGACAGCAGATTGTGATGGCGCAGAGGCACGGCATGACCATTTCAATAACTTCACGACTTGGATGTGTCTTCGACACGTGACGGAACCAAGGTGAAACCGCGTCCAGATATCGAGGGTTTGGACGACCACCCCTCAATACATATGACAGATGTCGTAGGCTGGACAGAGTGGTGAAGCAGCACAGGTGGCGAACTGTGGCGGAACTAACATCAGACTTTAACGCTGGACAGACTACAAGTGTGTCTGAACACACAGTGCCCCGAACACACCTAACGATGGGCCTCCACAGCCAACGACCCATACGTGTGCCAATGCTAACATCGCAACAGTGGTAACTACGGCTGAAATGGGCACGTGACCATCGTCACTGCCGGCCTGTGTGGCCAAGCGGTTCTAGACGCTGCAGTCCGTAACCGCGCAACCGCTACGGTCGCAGGCTCGAATCCTGCCTCTGACATGGATGTCCTTAGGTTAGTTTGGTTTCAGTAGTTCTAGGTTCTAGGGGACTGATGACCTCAGCAGTTAAGTCCGATAGTGCTCAGAGCCATTTTGAACCATCGTCACTGGACGTTGGTGCAATGGCAGAGCGTTGTATGGTCTTGTGAATCCCGATACCTTCTTCATCTTGCACATGGCAGGGCGCGAATCCATCGTTTTCCAGGGGAAAAGCTCCTTGACTCGTGTACTGTGGGACAGTGACAAGCAGACGGTGGCTCGATTATGTCATGGAGAACATTCACGTGGGCATTGATGGGTCCAGTGAAGCTCTTTCACGGCACCATGACGGCTAAGGAGTATCGTACACTGGTTGCAGGCGACGTACACCCCTTCATGTCGAACATGTTTCCCGACAGCAGTGGCATTTTTCAACAACATAATGCGCTATGTCACTAGGCCAGGCGTGTGATGCAGTGATCACATTTGTGAAATCGAACTGGACTCTTCGCTCTGGTGTGTACACTGTAAAGTGCTCGGGTCCTCCCCGGGACGATGTCCGTGTAGTGCCGGACAAGTTTCTTCTCGAGACTGTCCCACTGAGGAGCGGCGGCCATCTGGTGTGTGAATGAGGATCCCACAGTAACACGCGCTGCGAATTCCAGCAGCTCCCAACCGTCTCAGTTGCTTTCGCGTCAGCAGATAACACAGGTCAGTCCATCTCTTCTACATCTACATGTACATCTACATCCATACTCCGCAGGCCACCTGACGGTGTGTGGCGAAGGGTACCTTGAGTACCTCTATCGGTTCTCCCCTCTATTCCAGTCTCGTATTGTTCGTGGAAAGAAGGATTGTCGGTATGCTTCTGTGTGGGCTCTAATCTCTCTGATTTTATCCTCATGGTCTCTTCGTGAGATATACGTAGGAGGGAGCAATATACTGCTTGACTCTTCGGTGAAGAAATGTTCTCGAAACTTCAACAAAAGCCCGAACCAAGCTACTGAGCGTCTCTCTTGCAGAGTCTTCCACTGGAGTTTATCTATCATCTCCCTAACGCTTTCACGATTACTAAATGATCCTGTAACGAAGCGCGCTGCTCTCCGTTTGATCTTCTCTATCTCTTGTATCAACCCTATCTGGTACGGATCCCACACTGCTGAGCAGTATTCAAGCAGTGGGCGAACAAGCGTACTGTACCCTACTTCCTTTGTTTTCGGATTGCATTTCCTTAGGATTCTTCCAATGAATCTCAGTCTGGCATCTGCTTTACCGACGATCAACTTTATATGATCATTCCATTTTAAATCACTCCTAATGCGTACTCCCACATAATTTATGGAATGAACTGATTCCAGTTGCTGACCTGCTATTTTGTAGCTAAATGATAAGGGATCTATCTTTCTATGTATTCGCAGCACGTTACACTTGTCTACATTGAGATTCAATTGCCATTCCCTGCACCATGCGTCAATTCGTTGCAGATCCTCCTGCATTTTAGTACAATTTTCCAATGTTACAACCTCTCGATATACCACAGCATCATCCGCAAAAAGCCTCAGTGAACTTCCGATGTCATCCACAAGGTCATTTATGTATATTGTGAATAGCAACGGTCCTACGACACTCCCCTGCGGCACACCTGAAATCACTCTTACTTCGGAAGACTTGTCTACATTGAGAATGACATGCTGCGTTCTGTTATCTAGGAACTCTTCAATCCAATCACACAGTTGGTCTGATGGTCCATATGCTCTTACTTTGTTCATTAAACGACTGTGGGGAACTGTATCGAACGTCTTGCGGAAGTCAAGAAACACGGCATCTACCTGGGAACCCGTGTCTATGGCCCTCTGAGTCTCGTGGACGAATAGCGCGAGCTGGGTTTCACACGATCGTCTTTTTCGAAACCCATGCTGATTCCTGCAGAGTAGATTTCTAGACTCCAGAAAAGTCATTATACTCGAACATAATACGTGTTCCAAAATTCTACAAGTGACCGACGTTAGAGATATAGGTCTATTGTTCTGCACATCTGATCGACGGGGATGGCCTGTGCCCTTTTCCAACCCTTTGGAGCGCTACGCTCTTCTAGAGACCTACGGTACACCGCTGCAAGAAGGGGGTAAGATCCTTCGCGTACTCTGTGTAAAATCGAACTGGTATCCCATCAGGTCCAGCGGGCTTTCCTCTTTTGAGCGATTTTAACTGTTTCTCTATCCCTCTGTCGTCTATTCCAGCCATCTCGGCGAAGATGTACACGATTTATACGCTCTTGTTCATAAGTATCTCCTGGTCTTCTGAAGACGATTGCACGGGAACTACGAAACCTCCTAGATAAAAGTAACATGTCATTGCACTGAGCCTTTCTCCAAGTTTTCAACTCACACTACAGTTGCTAAAATATCGGCAGCACTTGTGACGCGCCACATACACTCCTGGAAATTGAAATAAGAACACCGTGAATTCATTGTCCCAGGAAGGGGAAACTTTATTGACACATTCCTGGGGTCAGATACATCACATGATCACACTGACAGAACCACAGGCACATAGACACAGGCAACAGAGCATGCACAATGGCGGCACTAGTACAGTGTATATCCACCTTTCGCAGCAATGCAGGCTGCTATTCTCCCATGGAGACGATCGTAGAGATGCTGGATGTGGTCCTGTGGAACGGCTTGCCATGCCATTTCCACCTGGCGCCTCAGTTGGACCAGCGTTCGTGCTGGACGTGCAGACCGCGTGAGACGACGCTTCATCCAGACCCAAACATGCTCAATGGGGGACAGATCCGGAGATCTTGCTGGTCAGGGTAGTTGACTTACACCTTCTAGAGCACGTTGGGTGGCACGGGATACATGCGGACGTGCATTGTCCTGTTGGAACAGCAAGTTCCCTTGCCGGTCTAGGAATGGTAGAACGATGGGTTCGATGACGGTTTGGATGTACCGTGCACTATTCAGTGTCCCCTCGACGATCACCAGTGGTGTACGGCCAGTGTAGAGATCGCTCCCCACACCATGATGCCGGGTGTTGGCCCTGTGTGCCTCGGTCGTATGCAGTCCTGATTGTGGCGCTCACCTGCACGGCGCCAAACACGCATACGACCATCATTGGCACCAAGGCAGAAGCGACTCTCATCGCTGAAGACGACACGTCTCCATTCGTCCCTCCATTCACGCCTGTCGCGACACCACTGGAGGCGGGCTGCACGATGTTGGGGCGTGAGCGGAAGACGGCCTAACGGTGTGCAGGACCGTAGCCCAGCATGGTCCTCGCCGATACCCCAGGAGCAACAGTGTCCCTAATTTGCTGGGAAGTGGCGGTGCGGTCCCCTACGGCACTGCGTAGGATCCTACGGTCTTGGCGTGCATCCGTGCGTCGCTGCGGTCCGGTCCCAGGTCGACGGGCACGTGCACCTTCCGCCGACCACTGGCGACAACGTCGATGTACTGTGGAGACCTCACGCCCCACGTGTTGAGCAATTCGGCGGTACGTCCACCCGGCCTCCCGCATGCCCACTATACGCCCTCGCTCAAAGTCCGTCAACTGCACATACGGTTCACGTCCACGCTGTCACGGCATGCTACCAGTGTTAAAGACTGCGATGGAGCTCCGTATGCCACGGCAAACTGGCTGACACTGACGGCGGCGGTGCACAAATGCTGCGCAGCTAGCGCCATTCGACGGCCAACACCGCGGTTCGTGGTGTGTCCGCTGTGCCGTGCGTGTGATCATTGCTTGTACAGCCCTCTCGCAGTGTCCGGAGCAAGTATGGTGGGTCTGACACACCGGTGTCAATGTGTTCTTTTTTCCATTTCCAGGAGTGTATTTATACAGCTAAAAGATCACATCGGTGCGTGCGGTTGGAGGTGAAAAAGACACCGCGCGAGCAGCCCGATTCTGAATTCTGTTCATTGAGTTGCCTACCCGCAGGCGCGAATTAATTCACTGGGAGAATACGGAGCGGATAGTTTGTCGGCATGTACTATCTCTCGGTGTGCCGTTCGTCAAAATATCGCCATTTGAAATTTGGTGCAATGCTCTGTACTACTGGCGTCTTTCATTTTTCTGTACGTCTCGTAGTTTTCGCGTTGTAGTCCTCCTAAACCCTGTACGTACTTGTGAACAACTTGTTTTAGATGCTACGAGGGTTACGGTAACGCGACAATCTGTACCATCGAGAGATGCCGTGATGGATGAAGGCGAATTGCTCCAGTTTCGCTTCGAGACGTCGAAACGAGTTTATCTGCAAGTACAAAGGCACATAACGTTGTTAAGTAACATCAATAGATGACAGCGGAAAAGTGCTCCTATCCGAGCACAAAAAACGCTAATATGTTCCTGTTTATTTAAAAGACGCCGACTGAAAAGTGGGGAACGAGCTGCCTCATCCTAACTTCGTCAACACCTTTAAGTATCTTCCCAAAAAGTTTGTCACGCGATCATATTTGGCTTCCTTTTTAGCGTGCATCTCACCACTAACTCCCACAAGCTCCCCTAGCTATAACTAGCTCATATCCACTAGTCTGTCGCTCTAAGTCTCTCACACCCATCCACTCCCAACTGCCCACTCTCACTCACTAATTCAACTCAGTTCATTGTCATAATCCTTTTGTCTCCTGTGCCACCGCCAATGTCTCCGTCGTTGTGTCCTCCTGGTATTGCCTCCTCTCACTGTCACGGTCTCCCCCTTGCTCTCTCTTACTGTTACTGTCCCGTTCGTTCCTCCCCGCTGCTGCTGTCTCTTCTCGTTGCCACTCTCTTCCTCCTTTTGTCATTGTCATAGACTCTGTCTCTCATTATCACTGGTTGTCACCCACTTCCACCTCCTCCTTCTCTTTATTCCTCCTCCCCCCCCCCCCCCCCGGCACTGTCTCCATCACTCTTTTCGTAGCACTGTTCTGGCACTGTTATCTATATTCCACTGGCACGGTGTCCCTCTCTTTCTCTCACAGTATCCTTGCCGCCTTCGCTGTTTCTATACGACAACCGTTGTCTACCACCTTCCAGTGTGTACTACTTTTCTGTGTCTTTCCTACTGCCACTGTGTCATTCGCTCTCAGCATAACAAAGCACGAATGTCTCTGCGTGCCACAATTTTGCGAACATTTTTAGACGAGGGGGAGTTGGAAAATAAGTTTCTCCTGTCGACTGTGGGCAGAGTTGTACGATACGGGCGAAAGACGACGCGGCAGGTGAACGCGCACGTGGAAGACACCGATACACCAGTGGGTAGAGGTCGGCCGCGATCAAGCAGGTGGCGCTGTCGCAGTGCCTGCGCAAAGCGGAGGCCAGCCGCTAAGTACTTTTCTGGAGCTATGGAGAGAAGGTGCGTTTTGGAGTCCTGGTCAGAGGCGGAAGTGAGAGCTGTTATACGCTATAAATTGGCCCGTGGAGTATCAGGTACAGAAATTCATAACCGCCTTATTGAGATGTATGGGTCAGGTGTGAAGTCGAGCAAATAGTGCGGAGACGGTGTCAGCAATTCAGTGATGGACGTCAGCAAGTGCAAGACATACCGAGACCTGGACGGACGCGCACGGTCACTACAGATGCAAATGTCAGGCACGTGGATGACACGATGAAAGCGAACCGGCGTATCACCATCGATGGAGTAGAACTTGGAATCGGACATGAGCGAGCTCACAAGATCATCCACGACATTCTTCGATACAGGAAGGTGTCAGCACGATGGGTGCCCCGCCAACTAACCCCGACAAACATGGAACAACGCATGGCGTTCAGCCTGGAACAGCTCGTACGTTACCATGAATCTGGCAATGGCCTTCTGTTTCGGATTGTGACGGGCTATGAAACGTGGGTCCACCATTACACGCCCGAATCGAAGGCCGCATTCATGGAGTGGAAACATCCGTCATCACCTGTCCGGAAGAAGTTCAAAAGCACTCCGTCTACAGGTAAAGTGCTACTCACCGTTTTCTGGGACCCCAAAGGAGCTTCGCTGCTGGACTTTCTGGAGGATGCAACAATCAATGCTGCGCGGTACTGTGCCACTCTGTCGAAATCGAAAGAGGTGATTCGGAAAAAGCGGTCTGGCCTTCTCAGATCTGACGTTCTGCTGTTGGATGACAATGCGAGACCACACACGGCGACGGCAACGCAAAACCATATTACAACTCTTGGTTGGGAGCGCCTACACCATCCGCCTTACAGTCCGGATCTCGCACCAAGTGACTTCCATCTGTTTCCTGCTTTCAAGAAGACTGTCGGCGGTAAGCGCTTTGGCAGCAATTCTGACGTCAAACAAGCCGTTCAACGCTTCTTCCGTATGCAACGCTCTGATTTTTTCCCTGGAAGGCTTTTTGAAGCTTATAAAGCGGTATGACAAATGTCTCAATGTACTTGGAAATTATGTAGAAAAATAAAGATACATCTTTAATGTCTCATTCTCTTTTTTTTTTTTACCTTTCACACATAGCTCTGACCACAGTCGACAGGGGAAACTTATTTTCCAGCTCCCCCACGTAGATGCTGAGGAAAGCAGACTGAGGCAGCTGGTTTCCCACTCTTCAGTCAGTCTTTTGCATGTGCTTCAGTATCAAAACACGTAGTTCCCAGAACCATTGTGGTGATAACAGAAGTACTTTAAAACATATTTCTCCGTGCTGCGTCACTTTATAAACTACGTTTTTGCTTTATATGGGATTTTACTTGAGTATTTTACGTCTACAAGTAGAGTAACTTTGAACTGATGTATATTGGAAACGGATAAAGCTATAAAGGAGAAATTCAAGGTTGTCCGACATTGGGATGTTAGAAATGTATGTAAAGATTAGGGCTATTTGCTGTGCATAGGCCTGCTGGAGCACCAAAATCACGTTTTTGTGGATGTTTCTCAATATTTTTGAAAATGGGAAGACAGCACTTCTAGATAAGCGCCTATAGAATGTACCGATAAAATCTGAGCAATTTTCTACGGTTTTTGTTATTTACGTTTTGCCTCACATCGGATTTTACGTCTAGAAGACGGGTAACTTTGGAGCTCTGTATCTCGGAAATGGATAAACACATCAAGAAAATCGGGATCTTAGAAATGCATCATAAAAATTTCAACAACTTTCTGTGCATAGCCGTCCTGGAACCCGCGGCTCGGTTTTGGTACGAAATAACGACAAAAAAACTCTTTTTTGTGGCTTTCGAAGGAACCCCCAGTGAACTATTGGTGCCCCCATAAACTCTTTACGGCCCACCGTAGACCACATCAAATACAAAAACAACCAACCGATTTTTCCATCTGCCTAAGCTGTAGGAAGTGTAACACACTCATACTTTGACCCTGTGCTCCTGGACAGTGAGACCGAGACGATCCTTGCGTTGGGTATACAAACTGTCCCTAGCCCAAGGGCTGTCCAAAACACTTGATCCTACCTTTCTACCACTAGTAGAACACGACATGCAAGGCCAGGTGTTTTGGAACATATTAGGTACGCTGCTGTTACATGCGTACCGAGATCGAAGCAAGTATGGTTATTACGAACGGAGCTCGATACTGTTCTAACGGTATTAAAACGCTGTCGGAAGGGCACTACAGAGAAGTAACGCTTGTTGATGTTGGCGACGCAAGTTCCACTGAAGCATGTCAGAGAGCGCCGAGACTGAGAGGCTCGTGTGGAGTTAACCACACATTTCAAGAGGAGCGGGCGCTGCAATGTTCACTCGCTTTCGATGAATTTGTTCTCTCAGTAGACCGTCAAGAACAAAGAATTTTGTGGTGCAGATTACCGGATCTGATCCATATGAACGAACCTCACAAAACAAGGCAACGTTAGCGACGCTTTTGATCATACTGCAACATGCACAATAAACAACAAAGAAATTCCTTTATCTACGTTGCAAGTAGGCTGTTTAGGATTTTATGTTAGTAACGCCACGTAGCGCTCTGTATGAAAATCACTGACTTTGCTTTGTGCAGTGTGTGGCTGGTTGACATTGTTGAAATATTCTCTATCGTAGTGTTGGGCAGTTGGATGTGAACAGCGCGTAGCGTTGCGCAGTTGGATGTGAGCCGCCAGCAGTCGTGGATGTGGGGAGAGAGATAGCAGAATTTTAAGAGAGGACGATCTGGACGTGTGTCCGCCAGAAAGAGTAAATTTGTAAGACTGGATAGGTTCAAATGGTTCAAATGGCTCTAAGCACTATGGGACTCAACTACTGTGGTCATCAGTCCCCTAGAACGTAGAAACCTAACTAACCTAAGGACATCACACACATCCATGCCCGAGGCAGGATTCGAACCTGCGACCGTAGCAGTCGCGCGGTTCCGGACTGCGCGCCTAGAACCGCTAGACCACCGCGGCCGGCTAAGACTGGATGTCATGAACTGATATATATATATATATATATATATATATATATATATATATATATATATATATATATATATATATATATATATATAATGACTTTTGAACACTATTAAGGTAAATACATTGTTTGTTCTCTATCAAAATCTTTCATTTGCTTACTATGCCTATCAGTAGTTAGTGCCTTCAGTAGTTAGAATCTTTTATTTAGCTGGCAGTATTGGCGCTCGCTGTTTTGCAGTAGTTCGAGTAACGAAGATTTTTGTGAGGTAAATGATTCGTGAAAGGTATAGGTTATTGTTAGTCAGGGCCATTCTTTTGTAGGGATTTTTGAAAGTCAGATTGCGTTGCGGCTAAAAATATTGTGTGTCAGTTTTGTGTTGATTAGAATAAGTAAAGAGCGAAATGTCTGAGTACGTTCAGTTCTGATCAGCTGTTTGAAAATCAAATAACGTAAGAGGTTTATCAGCACAGTAATTCATTAATTTTTCTAAGGGGACGTTTCAACGTCTGCGTTTACTCCCGCGTCTACACCCTGCAATCTACATGTACACCTGTCCCCATGCAGGCCTACCTATATCTCTGCGAAAGGCTGTCAGCGTTCACACTCACGATTGTATGAAAAATTTACAAGAATCTAAAATGGAAGAACATTTGCGGAATGAAATAACTTATTACGCGCCAACAGCAACCTGCCAAGCCCGATGCCAAGTCTAACTTTACGTCGTGTCAACTTCCACCTCTACACCTTCCGCTTTTACCATGCAGTAAAATAGAGCCAGTGAGGATGGGGCTAATTCCCATACTCTCGCACCAGAGAGAATCGATCCAGGCGAAATTCCGCTTCACACCCTGCGGCTTTTAGTTTTCTACCATACCGTAACAACCACTTGTAAGTGGCTATCACCGCTCTTTTTAACCTGCCCCAGGCGTCTAAGTTATTATTAGCAATGAAAATAACGTTCTCCGCACAAGCTGCACACAGCCTCTCGCACCTTGAATTTTATCTGTGACCACTTCATGTTGTTGCTCTCATGATCTGATACAGGTTAAAATGACTCTGAGCACTATGCGACTTAACATCTGAGGTCATCAGTCCCCTAGACTTGGAACTACTTAAACCTAACTAACCTAAGGACATCACACACATCCATGCCCGAGGCAGGATGCGAACCTACGACCGTAGGAGCAGCGCGGTTCCGGAATAAAGCACCTAGAACCGCTCGGCCACAGCGGCCGGCCTTTGATGCAGCTCTCCATGCTACTCTTCCCTGTGCGAGCCTCTTAATACCCGAATAACTACTGCAACCTACATCTTCCTGAATCTGCTTACCATATTCATCCTTTCTATCCAATTCTATTCACAACCTGCTCAATAGTTACATGACCTACCCATATAATTTTCAGCATTCCTCCGTATCACCACATTTCAAAGGCTTCTATTCTCTTCGCGTCTGAACTGGTCGACATCCACGTATCACTGCCATAGAAGCCTACTATTCCAGAGAAACACCTCCAGAAAAGGGTTCGTAACATTTAAATCTATAGCAGCTACCTCAGACTGTCAGAAGAACAGTGATCTCTATATCTGTGTAAAAAGTGTTCCATAACGGAAACCCAAAAAGCAGCTGATACTGATGTATCAACCACGATGTGGAAATAAAACTTTATTTTGGAAGCCTTTCTAGTTTTAAATCTATATTCGATGTTAAGAAACTTCTCGTCTTAGAGAGCGCCTTTCTTGCAATTGCTAGACTACAATTTTACAACGATCTATAAATTAATCCCGATAATGTAGCGTAGAAAAATGTATTTTTACTGTGCATATTAACTCGTATTTATACCTTTCCTTTAGTAAAAACTCCTATTTCGGCCAACTTATCCCGTAATAGGTCAATATCGGCAAACTTTTGCCAAAAATGCACATGCACCGTGTCAAATAAGATCGTGATCAGATTAATCAGTAGACATATGAATTTCGCAACAAACTAAAACCTGTAGACTTTTTTGTCATCAGTCTTCTGACTGGTTTGATGCGGCCCGCCACGAATTTGTCTCTTTTGCCAACCTCTTCGTCTCAGAGTAGCACTTGCAACATATGTATTCCAAGCTCTGTCTTCCTCTACAGCTTTTGGCCTCTACAGCTTCGATGGAAGTCATTCCCTGATGTCTTAACAGATGTCCTATCATCCTGTCCCTTCTCCTTGTCAGTGTTTTCCACACATTCCTTTCCTCTCCGATTCTGCGCAGAAACTCCTAATTCCTTACCTTATCAGTCTACCAAATTTTCAACATTCGTCTGCAGCACCACATTTCAAATGGTTCGGTTCTCTTCTGTTCCGGTTTCCCCACAGTCCTACATACATTATATATGAACAACAGGGAAATGGGATTACAGTTAATAATACAGGGTGTATAAAAAAAATCATCCGATTTATAAAAAATCGTAACTATTATGTTATTTGAGATATGTGTATGAAAAGAGCAAAACTCGAGTTTTACATAGTTCCCGCTAGGTAGCAGCAGTGTGCGCCCACTTCAATTCTACTAAAAATGGTGCCGGGACAACGGAAAGCGTTTTGTGTTCTACGTTTTGTCAGGTCAGTAATAACTGTTCGGCGTGACTTTCGTACTAGGTATGGTGTGCGTCCTCCTACAGCACAGAGCATTAGGCGATGGAATGAAAGGTGCAGCGCGCCACGGACGCCGGCTGGCGGGAGCCGTATCACGCTATGGCAGACATTCTCCTACGCTTGCATTGGACCTGTGACAGTAATCGAAGACACGCTGACGGCTGCAAACCACCTGCGTCCCTTTATGCCTGATGTCTTCCTCAATGGCGACGTCATCTTTCAGCAGTATAACTGTCCGTGTCTCGGAGCGAGAACTGTGGTACAGTGGCTTGTAACCTCCCAAAAGATAAAAATATAATTTTTTATAATTCACATTCAGCGTAACATCCCAATAAATGAATTCCGTAACCTACCAATAATAAAATGTGACTAATCTCTCAATAAAATTGTGGCTCACTTATAACCTTTCAATAACTGACTGTGAATTTAAACTGCTAAATTTTGGACGTCAGCAGTGCTGCGTCATGGCCCTGAAAGATCATTCTGAATAAATAGAAAACTCTTACCGCAATAAGGTCGCCGGATAACGCGTATATATCTGCTCGTATAAGAAATTTTTCTGGTACAGCTCAGTGCAATGCTGGCCGATAGATTTGTCATGTATAAAAAAGAAACAACTGATTTTTCTTTACAATAATCGGGATGACCGTGGATTGGAGAAATTATTAAATTCTTTAAATTGAGATGAATGATTGTCAAAAGTTAAATTTTGTGAGAAAGATTATTATTAAGAGATTTTTTAAAAACATTTACATAGGACTTGATATAACAATACTACACTTGCGCGACGCTGCTTTTACCTTATACTACAACGCTCAGGCACCGCCATCGCTCTCCACGACCGGCCCAGCCAACTCGATACACCAGACTGCTAGCAACTACTTACTCCTATTGCTACACAGTTCCTACTGCTGACAACGCTGCTCCCTGGTCTGAGATTCTCTTATAGCTTACATATCGCAGGCAGCGCGTGAGCAATCTATCGAAATTACATCTGCTCGAGTGCGCTAGCAACAAATTGCTTAATCATGGACCTCTTACAGGCTTGAGGAGCATTATAGTGAACTCACGGTGACGTAAATCTTTGGAACCCATCTGGGTGGCTATCGGGTGCCATCACCGCGAACCCAAATCAGGGGCCCGTTACTTAGGAGAATTACATGACCTGTGCTTAGACGGCTAATGCGGCGTACCTCTACAGACCTACGATCAAAGTGTCGAATCCCTGATACCAGGAATCAGTTATTTATTTCGTTCCAAAGAGAACAAAAGAAGCTATTAAGCAGGTCGCCAAACTTTCAGGAAACATTCCTCACACACAAAGAAAGAAAATATGTTATGTGGACATGTGTCCGGAAACTCTTACTTTCCATGTTAGAACTCATTTTATTACTTCTCTTCAAATCACATTAATCATGGAATGGAAACACACAGCAGCAGAACGTACCAGTGTGACTTTAAACACTTTGTTACAGGAAATGTTCAAAATGTCCTCCGTTAGCGAGGATACATGCATCCACCCTCCGTCGCATGGAATCCCTCATGCGCTGGTGCAGCCCTGGAGAATGGCGTATTGTATCACAGCCGTCCACAGTACGAGCACGAAGAGTCTCTACACTGGGTACCGGGGTTGAGTAGACAAGAGCTTTCAAATGCCCCCATGAATGAAACAGGGTTGAGGTCAGGAGAACGTGGAGGCCATGGAATTGGTCCGCCTTTACCAATCCATCGGTCACCGAATCTGTTGTTGAGAAGCGTACGAACGCTTCGACTGAAATGTGCAGGAGCTCCATTGTGCATGAAACACATGTTGTGTCGTACTTCTAAAGGCACATGTTCTAGCAGCACAGGTAGAGAATCCCGTATGAAATCCTGATAACGTGCTCCATTGAGCGTAGGTGGAAGAACATGGGGCCCAATCAAGACATCACCAACAATGCCTGCCCAAACGTTCACAGAAAATCTGTGTTGGTGACGTGATTGCGCAATTGCGTGCGGATTCTCGTCAGCCCACACATGTTGATTGTGAAAATTTACAGTTTGATCACATTGGAATGAAGCCTCATCCGTAAAGAGAACATTTGCACTGAAATGAGGACTGACACATTGTTGGATGAACCATTCGCGGAAGTGTACCCGTGGAGGCCAATCAGCTGCTGATAGTGCCTGCACGCGCTGTAGATGGTACGGAAACAACTGGTTCTCCCGTAGCACTCTCCATACAGTGACGTGGTCAACGTTACCTTGTACAGCAGCAACTTCTCTGACGCTAACATTAGGGTTATCGTCAACTGCACGAAGAATTGCCTCGTCCGTTGCAGGTGTCCTCGTCGTTCTAGGTCTTCCCCAGTCGCGAGTCATAGGCTGGAATGTTCCGTGCTCCCTGAGACGCCGATCAATTGCTTCGAACCTCTTCCTGTCGGGACACCTTCGTTCTGGAAATCTGTCTCGATAGAAACGTACCGCGCCACGACTATTGCCCCGTGCTAATCCATACATCAAATGGGCATCTGCCAACTCCGCATTTGTAAACATTGCATTGACTGCAAAACCACGTTCATGACGAACACTAACCTGTTGATGCTACGTACTGATGCGCTTGATGCTAGTACTGTAGAGCAATGAGTCGCATGTCAGCACAAGCACCGAAGTCAACATTACCTTCCTTCAATTGGGCCAACTGGCGCTGAATCGAGGAAGTACAGTACATACTGAAGAAACTAAAATGAGCTCTAACATGGAAATTAAGCGTTTCCGGACACATGTCCACATAACATCTTTTCTTTATTTGTGTGTGAGGAATGTTTCCTGAAAGTTTGGCCGTACCTTTTTGTAACACCCTGTATAAAGTCGTAAATGATTGCATATTCCGGTCTCCCTTAGGTCACTAAAGTCCGGGCCCTGCAGTCGAGATACAGACGCAACGGGAGCGGCAGCGCGGCCGCAGTTTGCCGTTGTGGGGAACCGGGCGACCCGCCACGCCCGCGGTCGCCGACCCCTGGCGGCTCCTCGCAGCCTCTGCGAGCCGCAGTTGGAGGACGCGTTCTGTTCCTGGCCTCTAACTCTCCCTGCCAGCGGCCGCCAACCGCTAGACGCACGTTACGCATTTCATACCTTCACGCGGTCTTTTGCAACACTTCATTAGTGCATTCATTATTTTAATAATTAGGCCAACTTTTGTGAAAATGCACTCCGAAAATTTTTTGTGCATGGAGGACTCCCCATTTCTTAAATTAAACACTGTTTCGCCTGCTGCCTCAATCAGATCTGTGATTAAGACTAAAGCAACACCAGACCGAGAGGTATTTACACTGAAGCGCCAAAGAAACTGGTATAGGCATGCCTATTCAAATACACAGATATGTAAACAGCCTGAATACGATGCTACCGTCGGCAACGCCTATATAAGGCAACTGTCTGGCGCGGTTGTTAGATCGGTTACTGCTGCTACAACGGCAGGTTATAAACATTTAAGTGAGTTTGAACGTGGTGTTATAGCCGGAGCACCAGCGATGGGACACAGCATCTCCGAGTTAGCGATGAAGTGGGTATTTTCCCGTACGACCGTTTCACGAGTGTGCCGTGAATATCACGAATCCGGTAAAACATCAAATCTCCGACATCGCTGCGGCTGGAAAAAGATCCTGCAAGAACGGGACCAACGACGTCTGAAAAGAATCGTTGAACGTGACAGAAGTGCAACCCTTCCGCAAATTGATGCTGATTTCAGTGATGCGCCGTCAAGAAGTGTCAGCAGGCGAAACATTCAACGAAACATCATCGATGTGGGCTTTCGGAGCCGAAGGATCACTCGTGTACCCTTGATGACTGCACAACGGAAAGCTTGACACCTCCCGTGGACCCGTCAACAACGACATTGGGCTGTTGATGAGTGGAAAGATGTTGCCTCGTCGGACAAGTCTCGTTTCGAATTGTATCGAGTCAATGGACGTGTACGCGTATGAACACAACCTCATGAATCCATGGACCCTGCACGTCAGCAGGGCACTGTTCAAGCTAGTGGAGGCTCTGTAATGGTGTGGAGTGTGCGCAGTTGGAGTGATATGGCACCCCTGATACGCCGAGATGTCTGTGACAGGTGACATAGTATCCTGTCTGATCGCCTGCATTCATTATTGTCGATCATGCAACCCGACGGACTTGGGCAATTCCAGCAGGACAATACGACACGCCACACGTTCAGAATTGCTGCACAGTGGCTCCAGGAACACTCTTTTGAGTTTAAATACTTCCGCTGGCGACCAGACTCGCTAGACATGAACATTATTGAGCATATATGGGATGCCTGGGAACGTGCTGCCCAGAAGAGATCTCCAGCCCCTCGTAGCCTTACGGATCTATGGGCAGACCTGCAGGATTCATGGTTTCAATTCCCTCCAGCACTACTTCAGACATTAGTCCAGATCATACCACATCGTGTTGCGGCAGTTCTGCGTGCTCGCGTGGGCCCTACACGATATTTGGCAGGTGTACCAGTTTCGTTGGCTCTTCAGTGTCATATCTTACCTAACTTATAAAGTGTATCGGCTAAGGAACGAAGTTTTTGCACCTCTTCTCTGCTGCTGGCTATTTATCACACTACAAACTATTACTTGTTTCACGTGATGTAGGCCGTCTAACAAGGTTCAAAATATGTCCACATGTACACAACACTCGCCTCTAATGCGGTAGGCAACGTGCGTTTTCATTTTAAGTTTTCCTCTGTAACATATGTGATGTATAAAAGCTGTTCTCTCAACGTGCTATGTTCCTTGATTCAGTTTTTATTTGTATTTAATGTGAAGGCGGTAATGTGTGTCATAAGAGCTACATATTTATCAAGATTACTAGCAGTAATAAATGGCTCTGAGCACTATGGAACTTAACATCTTAGGTCGTCAGTCCCCTAGAACTTAGAACTACTTAAACCTAACTAACCTAAGGACATCACACACATCCATGCCCGAGGCAAGATTCGAACCTGCGACCGTAGCAGTCGCGCGGTTCCGGACTGATCGCCTAGAACCGCTCGGCCACCGCGGCCGGCTACTAGCAGTAATACTTTTCTTGGTATACAGGACGAGTTTTCGATGAGTGTGGGAATGTCTTCTGCAAAGTACAAGTAATTTGGAACGTAAAATTCCTGTTAATGATCTTTGCGTGGGTAATGGTTTCCTCAAATAATTTACTTCAGAGCGATTTTGCGGAAATCAGTGACGTCCGGAAACTACGCGACTCAGCTACAGACAGCCGTACGCGGCATGCAGGAAGAAACCGCCGCGCGGAAGACTTCCCTGTTTGACGCCGACAACCGGCGGCTGGCACGTAGCTTTCTGGGCAGGGAAAGCGCGGTGCAGCCCTGACACGGAGCAAACAGCTTCCGGTGTGTCGGAAGCTATGGCAGTCCGCCGTCTGGTTTCGCTACTGGAAATGTTTGTGCACTCTGCGAGCACGGTATCGTCTAGACGAAGCAGGTAAACGAAGTCTTTGCCATGTGGTCAGCTTACGAACGAATTTTTTAGCTGACATTTCAGAGCCACAGAGAAGTAGCGACAGTTATGGAAATATTGGTTGGTTCCAATGGTTCTGAGGACTATGGGACTTAACTGCTGAGGTCATCAGTCCCCTAGAACTTAGAACTACTTAAACCTAACTAACCTAAGGACATCACACACATCCATGCCCGAGGCAGGATTCGAACCTGCAACCGTAGTGGTCGCGCGGTTCCAGACTGAAGCTCCTAGAACCGCTCGGCCACAGCGGCAGACGATGGGGTTGCTATTCGAAATAATATGTACTCACTCCCCTCTACAAGTCCTAGAAATCTGTGACGCGAATTTCAGAACACCCTCTTTACCGAGCAGGACTAGGAAAGGACGTGACGTTGCTGCGCTGCTGCGGAGACACGCGGTAGCTCCTCTTGTTTATATTAAATCTTGTTGTTTCATTGTTGTGAGTGTAATTTATTATGTTTTAAAAACCTTAATTTCAGAACAATAGTTTGTAAAAAATGTTTTCCCATCTAAGTTTGATCATAAGTTTTCCAAAAATTGAAACTTGTGGCTTTTATGGCTTGCGGGAGCTTTCGTTTTGTATGGGTACGGGTTATGTCGCCGCCGTGGGTCTGCTACGGCTGCCTCGGTACCTTGTTCGTTATTCCGCACTCTTGCGCAGAAACCATGTTGCAGGTAGAGCGTTGGCGGTTCAGTGCGGAATGCAGCCTAGACGGAACGAGTAGGGCGAGCGGAGTGCAGAAAATCGCAGGTGATTCCTGTGCATAAGAAGGACAAAAGAACGGACCCGCACAATTGCAGACCAATATCCCCAACATCGGTTTGCTGCAGAGTCCTTGTCATCAGTTCGAATACAATAAACACTTGAGCATGGTTTTAGAAGGCAACGCTCGTGCGGAACTCAGCTTGCTCTTTTCTCATATGATATACTGAGTACTATGGATGAATGGCAACAGGCAGATTCCATATTTGTAGATTTCCGGGAAGCGTTTGACACGATGTCGCATTGCAGGCTCTTAACGATGGTACGAGCATACGGAATGAGTTGGCAGATATCTGCGTGGATCGAAGACTTCTCAGGTAGGCCTAATTGAACCTCGACGGCGAGTGTTCATCGTAGACAAGAGTATCGTCAGGAGAGCCCCACGGAGGTGAGGTAGGACCGCTGTTGTTCGCTGTATACACAAGTGATTTGGTGGAGAAGGTGGGCAGTAACGTGCGGTTGTTTTGGTGGTCAGTTCCTATGGGACGAAACTGCTGAGATCACCGGTCCCTACCCTTTCGCAGTAGCCTTTCGCACTACTTAATCTAATGTAAACTAACTAACGTTAAAGCAACACACACGCACACACCTATGCCCGAGCCGGCCGAGGTGGCCAGGCGGTTCTAGGCGCTACAGTCTGGAACCGCGCGACCGCTTCGGTCGCAGGTTCGAATCCTGCCTCGGGCATGGATGTGTGTCCTTAGGTTAGTTAGTTTTAAGTAGCTCTAAGTTCTAGGGGACTGATGACCTCAGAAGTTAAGTCCCATAGTGTTCAGAGCCATTTGAACATGCCCGAGGGGGACTCGAACCTCCGACGGGGGCAGCCGCGCGGGCCGTGGCAAGGCGGCTTGACCGCGCGGCTGCCCTGCGCGGCTGCGGTTGTTTGCTGAGGATGCTGTAGTGTCCTGCTTGACACAATCATGTTGTTTAAATATCTGGACGTAGCTTTGCAAAGCGATATGAAGTGGAACGAGCACGTCAGGATTGTAGTGGGAAAGGCGAGTGCTCCACTTCCGTTTATTGGGAGGATTGTAGGAAAGAGTGGTTCACCTGTAAAGGAGACGGCATGTACGACGCTAGTGTCACCTATTCTTGAGTACTGCTCGTGTGTTTTGGGTGCGGATTGAAAGAAGACGTCGAAGCAATTCAGGGGCGGACTGCTAGATTTGTTAGCTATAGGTTCGATCGGTATGCAAGTCTTACGGTTGATGATTCAGGAGCTCAGGTGGGAATCCCTGGAGGGGAAGTGACTTTTTTTTTCGAAGGACAATGTCGAGAAAATTTAGAGAACCAGCAATTGAAGCTGACTGCAGAACGATTCCGCAGCCTCCAACATAAATTGCGCCTAAGGTGTAGGAATTTGAGATAGTGGAAATTAGGTCTCATACGGAGGATATCAATGATACGAGGGGCTGATGACGTTACTGTCCTGTGAAGAAGAACTGCATGATCTGCTGAACGGAATGAAGAGTCTAATGTGTAAAGAGTATGGGTTGACAGTAAATCGAGGAAAGACGAAGGTAATCTGAAGTAGTAGAAATGAGAACAGCGATAAACTTAACATCAGGATTGATGGTCACGAACTAGTCGAAGTTAAGGAATTCTGCTACGTAGACAGTAAAATAAGCAATGACGGACGGAACAAGGAGGATATCAAAAGCAGACTAGCACTGGCAAAAAGGGCATTCCTGGCCAAGAGAAGTCTTCTAATATAAAATATCGGCATTAATTTGAGGAAGAAATTTCTGAGAATGTACGTCTGGAGTACAGTATTGTATGGTAGCCAAACATTGACTGAGGGAAAACCGGAACAGAAGAGAATCGAAGCATTTGGGATGTATTGCTACAGACAATATTGAAAATTAGGTAGAGTGATAAGGTAAGGAATGACGAGATTCTGTGCAGAATCGGAGAGGAAAGGAATATACAGGGTGGTCCATTGATCGTGACTGAGCCAAATATCTCACGAAATAAGCGTCAAACGAAAAAACTACAAAGAACGAAACTTGTCTGGCTTGCAGGGGGAAACCAGATGGCGCTACGGTTGGCCCGCTAGATGGCGCCGCCATAGGTCATACGGATATCAACTGCGTTTTTTTTTTAAAATAAGAACCCCCATTTTTTATTACATATTCGTGTAGTACGTAAAGAAATATGAATGTTTTAGCTGGACCACTTTTTTCACTTTGTGATAGATGGCGCTGTGATTGTCACAAACATATGGTTCACAATTTTAGACGAATAGTTGGTAACAGGTAGGGTTATCAAATTAAGATACAGAACGTAGGTACGTTTGAACATTTTATTTCGGTTATTCCAATGTGATACATGTATCTTTGTGAACTTATCATTTCTGAGAACGTATGCTGATTACCTGTAAATACCACATTAATGCAATAAATGCTCAAAATGATGTCCGTCAACCTCAATGCATTTGGCAATACGTGTAACGACATTCCTCTCAACAGCGAGTAGTTCGCCTTCCGTAATGTTTCCACATGCATTGGCGATGCGATGACGTATGTTGTCAGGCGTTGTCGGTGGATCACGATGGCAAGTATCCTTCAAGTTTCCCCACCGAAAGAAATCCGGGGACGTCAGATCCGGTGAACGTGCGGGCCATGGTATGGTGCTTCGACGACCAATCCACCTGTCATGAAATATGCTGTTGAATACCGCTTCAACCACACGCGAGCTATGTGCGGGACATCCATAATGTTGGAAGTATATCCCCATTCTGTCATGCAGTGAAACATCTTGTAGTAACATCGGTAGAACATTACGTAGAAAATCAGCATACATTGCACCATTTAGATTGCCATCGAGGAAGTGGGGGCCACCTATCCTTCCTCCCATAACGCCGCACCATACATTAACGCGCCAAGGTCACTGATGTTCCACTTATCGCAGCCATCGTGGACTTTCCGTTGCCCAATAGTGCATATTATGCTGGTTTACGTTACCGCTGTTGTTGAATGACGCTTCGTCGGTAAATAGAACGCGTGCAAAAAATCTGTCATCGTCGCGTAATTTGTCTTGTGCCTAGTGGCAGAACTGTACGCGACGTTCAAAGTCGTCGCCATGCAATTCCTCATGCATAGAAATATGGTACGGATGCAATAGATGTTGATGTAGCATTCTCAACATCGACGTTTCTGAGATTCCCGGTTATCTCGCAATTTTTCTGCCACTGATGTGCGGATTAGCCGCGACAGCAGCTAAAACACCTACTTGGGCATCATCATTTGTCGCAGGTCGTGGTTGACGTTTCACGTGTTGCTGTTTCGTCAAATAAGTTTACTGTCAGGCGAACGGTCCGGACACTTGGATAATATCGTCCAGGGTACCGAGCAGCATACGTAGCACACGCCCGTTGGGTATTTTGATTACAATAGCCATATATCAACACGATATGGACCTTCTCCGTAATTGGTAAACGGTCCATTTTGACACGAGTAATGCATCACGAAGCAAATAGCGTCCGCACTGGCGGAATGTTACTTGATGCCACGTACGTATACGTTTGTGACCATTACAGCGCCATCTATCACTTAGCGAAACAAGTGTTGCAACTAAAACATTCATATTTCTGTACGTACTACACGAATATGTAATAAAAAAGGGGGATCGTATTTTTAAAAACGCAGTTGATATCTGTTTGACCTATGGCAACGCCATTTAGCGGGCCAACCATAGCGCCATCTGTTTTCCCTCTTCAAGCTAGACGACTTTCGTTCTTTGTAGTTTTCTCGTTTGACGCTTATTTCGTGGGATATTTGGCCCGGTCACCATGAATGGACCACCCTGAATGGAAAACACTGATAAGAAGAAGGGACAGGACGATAGGACGTCTGTTAAGAAGTGAGGGAATGACTTCCATGATACTAGAGGGAGCTGTAGAGGGCAAAAACTGTAGAGGAAGGCAGATTGGAATACATCATAATTGAGGACGTAGGTTGCAAGTGCTACTCTGATATGAAGAGGTTAGCACAGCAGAGGAATTAATGGCGGGCCGCATGAAACCAGTGAGAAGACTGAGAAGGAGGCATTTCACTTGGTCTATTTGCCGGTGTGACAGGAAAGGAAATGACTAATGTGGGACAGAGCACACTCCGCCACGCGCCGAGCAGAGGCTTGCGGAGTATCGATGTAGATGTCTTTGGCGCACCAGCCGGCATTCACGGCCGCGGCGTGACGTCAGGGGTCTAGGCCGCACAGAGCGGAGGGCAGAGGCGGGAGGAAAGCCGCCGCCGCCGCCGCCGCCGCCGCCGCTGCCGGCTTCCGGCCTGCGCGACCCACTGGCCCGTCTCACGCACTGCCGGCTCCCTCCCACTGCTCGCTTAAAGGCACTGCTCTCTGCACGCGTCGGCGCCACGTGCTCGCTGCAGCGGCGTCGGCGCGACGGTGGCGCCAACGGCGCGGAAGCAGTAGACGCGGACTGATTATGGGGGCCGTATCAGACCGCCGCCCCTACAGAATAAACGTTTGTGTAAATCATGATGAAGTCCCCTACTCCTTGACAGAGTGTAGGGTAACGACGTGGGACACCCGCACCGCCGTACCAGGCAAGGTAATGGGGATGAATGATGATGATGACGACACAACAACAGCCAATCATCTCGAGGCAGGTGAAAATCTATGACCCCGGCGGGAATCGAGCCCGGGACCCCATCCTCGGGACGCCAGAACGCTACCGCGAGACCACGAGCTGCGGACTTGGCCATTAAAACTGCTACACCACGAAGATGATGTGCTACAGAGGCGAAATTTAACCGACAGGAAGAAGATGCCGTGATATGCAAATGATTACCTTTTCAGAGCCTTCACACAAGGTTGGCGCCGGTGGCGACACGTACAACGTGCTGACATCAGCAAAGTTTCCAACCGATTTCTCATACACAAACAGCAGTTCACCGGCGTTGCCTGGTGAAACGTTGTTGTCATGCCTCGTGTAAGGAGGAGAAATGCGTACCATCACGTTTCCGACTTTGATAAAGGTCGGATTGTAGCCTATCGCGATTGCGGTTTATGGTATCGCGACATTGCTGCTCGCGTTGGCCGAGATCCAATGACTTTAGCAGAATGTGGAATCGGTGTCTTCAGGAGGGTAATACGGAACGCCGTGCTTGATCCCAACGGCCTCGTATCACTAGCAGTCGAGATGACAGGCATCTTATGCACATGGCTGTAACGGATCGTGCAGCCACGTCTCGATCCCTGAGTCAACAAACGGTTCAAATGGCTCTGAGTACTATGGGACTTAACATCTGAGGTCGTCCCCTGGAACTTACAACTACTTAAACCTAACTAACGTAAAGACATCACACACATCCCTGCCCGAGGCAGCATTCCAACCTGCAACCGCAGCAGTCGCGCGGTTCCGGACTGAAGCGCCTAGAACCGCTCGGCCACCGCGGCCGGCCCTGTGTCAACACCTGGGGACGTTTGCAAGACAGCATCCATCTGCACGAACAGTTGTATGACGTTTGCAGCAGCATGGACTATCAGCTCGGAGACCACGGCCCCGGTTACCCTTGACGCTGCATCACAGACAGGAGCGCCTGCGATGGTGTACTCAACGACGAACCTGGGTGCACGAATGGCAAAACGTCATTTTTCCGGATGAATCCAGGTTCTGTTTACAGCATCAAGATGGTCGGATCCGTGTTCGGCGACATCGCGGTG
Organism: Schistocerca serialis cubense; assembly: GCF_023864345.2. NCBI lineage: Eukaryota > Metazoa > Arthropoda > Insecta > Orthoptera > Acrididae > Schistocerca > Schistocerca serialis. Next base: position 49,327,029 of record NC_064645.1, read on the forward strand.
AACGCACATTGGAAGCGTGTATTCGTCATCGCCATACTGGCGTATCACCCGGCGTGATGGTATGGGGTGCCATTGGTTACACGTCTCGGTCACATCTTGTTCGCATTGACGGTACTTTGAACAGTGGACGTTACATTTCAGATGTGTTACGACCCGTGGCTCTACCCTTAATTCCATCCCTGCGAAATCTTACATTTCAGCAGGATAATGCACGACCGTATGATCAGCTCCTGTACGGGCCTTTCTGGATACAGAAAATGTTCGGGTGCTGCCCTAGCCAGCACATTCTCCAGATCTCTCACCAATTGAAAACGTCTGGTCAATGGTGGCCGAGCAACTGGCTCGTCACAATACGCCAGTCACTACTCTTGATGAACTGTGGTATCGTGTTGAAGCTCCATGGACAACTGTACCTGTACACGCCATCCAAGCTCTGTTTGACTCAATGCCCAGGCGTATCAAGGCCGTTATTACGGCCAGAGGTGGTTGTTCTGGGTACTGATTCCTCAGGATCTATGCACCCAAATTGCGTGAAAATGTAATCACATGTCAGTTCTAGTATAATATATTTCTCTAATGAATATCCGTTTATCATCATCTGCATTTCTTCTTAGTGTAGCAATTTTAATGACCAGTTCTGTAAATACGACTGTGCTTTTACGTATGTCTATATCCTTATTTTTCAGCTATCTTTCAGAGAACAGAGTTGCTCGAAACCTGACAGTCTCGAAAATGGCGGAGAATCGTGGAAATGACAAGCTACCCTTAACACAAGAAAAAAAGCACAGTTCACGCAGGTGTACAAGAGCGTTGTAAAAGAAATCCACAAAACTACCTTCCAGTATCCTTGACATCAATTTTTTTGTAGATTCTTAGAACATATTCTGAGATCAAACATAATGAGGTATTAAGAATAGAAAGACACCCTCCGTGCGAATCTGCATGCATTCCGAAAACATCGATCATGTGAAACCCAACCCTCACTTTTCTCACATGACACAGTGAATGCTTTGGGTCGAGGCAATCAGGTAGATGCAGTGTATCTTGATTTCCGGAAAGCATTCGACTCAGAACCACACTTAGGTTATTTGTCAAAAGTACGCTCATGTGGAGTATCGAGTGAAATCTGTGACTGGACTGACGACCTCTTGTTAGGGAGGACGCAGTACGTTGTCTCGGATGGAGAGCCTCGTCAGATGTAGAAGCAACTTCGGGTGTGTCCCAGGGAAGTGTGTGGGGACCCTTGCCGTTCGTAGGGTATATTAATGACCTTGCGGACAATATTAATAGTAACCTTAGACCATCTGCAGATCATCCAGTTGCCTATAACGAAAGGAAATGAAATGAACGTGTGGCATTGACGGCCGAGAGGCTCCTTTTGTGGAATTTCGACCGCGGGTTGTAAGTGTTATTTCAGGTGACGCCACATTGGACGACTTTCGTGTAGGTGACAATGTGATGACGATAACACAGCACCCAGTCCACGAACGGAGAAAATCTCAAATACGGCCGGGAATGGAACTCGAGCCCACTGCATGGTAGGCAAACACGTTACCACTCAGCGAAGCAGGCAGACATCTGTAATGAAGTACCTTCTGAAAGAAGCTGCATTAATATTCAGTCAGGTATTGATAAGATTTCAAAGTGGTGCAAAGATTGGCAATGTTGATAAACGCAAAACTGTGAACTTGACAAAAGTGAAAAAAACGTAGTATGAACATAATATCAGTGAGTCACCGTTCGAAACAGCGAACTCGTACAAATACACGGTTGTAACACTTGTAGGCATATGGGATGGAATAATGGCATAGGCTAAGTCTTGGGTAAAGCAGCAGGTAGGCCGATTTATTGGTAGAATGTTGGAGGAGCGCAGTCAGTCTACAAAGGAGATTGCTTACAAATCACTCGTGCGACAGGTTCTAGAATATTGCTCAAAAGGGCTGACAGTGGATTTTGAACCTATACAGAAATGAGCAACACGCATTGTTACAGGTTTCCAGAACGAGATTTTCACTCTGCAGCGGATTGTGCGCTGATATGACACTTCCTGGCAGATTAAAACTGTATGCCGGACCGAGACCCGAACGCGGACCTTTTCCTTTCGCTAGCAAGTGCTCTACCAACAGAGCTACCCAAGCACGACTCACGCCCCCTCCTCACAGCTTTACTTCCGCCAGTACATCGTCTCCTACTTTCCAAACTATACAGAAGCTCTCCTGCGGAAGTAAAGCTGTGAGGATGGGGCGTGAGTCGTGCTTGGGTAGCTCTGTTGGTAGAGCACTTGCCCGCGAAAGGCAAAGGTCCGAGTTCGAGTCTCGGTCCGGCACACACTTTTAATCTGCAAGGAAGTTCCATGTCACAGGTTTGTTTGACGGGCGTCAGAGTGTCACAGAGATACTGAAGCAACTGAACGGGAAGACTCGTGAAGACAGACGTAAACTATACCGAGAAAGTCTATTAGCAAAGTTTTAAGAACCAGCTATAAACGATGACTCCAGGAATATACCACAACCCCTAGGTATTGCTCACATAGCGATCGCGAGGATAAGATTGGAATAATTACTGCACGCACAGAGGCATGTAAACAATGACTCTTCCCGCGCTCCATACGTGAATGGAACATGAAGAGTCCCTAATGACTGGTGCAATGGGACGTACCCTCTGCCATGCTCCTCTCGTTGGTTTCCAGAGTGTAGATCACACAGATGGCTTTCAGTTCCTTGTGTGAGGACTTGTCTATACGAATGGGCTGGCGGACAGACCGCCTGGAACGTTCCAGATCAGTGAAAAAGCACGCAGACAAGTTCGCAGCCTGACCGTCCCGGTGCCGGCAACAAAGCCGACCGCCACACCACTGTGCGTAGAGGAGGACAACGCAAAACGGTGGAAGCCAACACCACGGAAAGAAGGGGGAAGAAACGCTGACCTCGTGACGTTGGCGGAAAGCGTGTCTGCATCTGTTCCCGTATCGGAAAATCACTTTGAAGTGCACGGGAGAGGGTACTTCCCATAGTACGGCGTGACCATGGTAAAAGAGAGGCAGTGTCATGCTGATCGTGCGTGATATTTGAAGCTGTCTTAGTGTTGTTATTTCTCAACGCTACGGCGGGGTCGGCGCTCGACCGCTATTACGTGACATCGAGCGGCGGTTTAGCTATGAGTGCTGCGTTGTCAGTTGCCAGTTTGGAGCTTGTTGTGATTACAGTTCTGCAGAATACCTTTTTTACTTGGACAAAGATTATTTATTGTTCAGAAATTTTTGGATCTAAAATTTTAAAACGTTAAGTGCAAGATTCACCATAAAATATCCAGGCAGCTGCTGCTGCAAAAATTGTTGTGGAGAAATTGATCACTAAATTTAGTGCAACATGTTCAGCTGTTAACGCAGAACGCAACTATCTAAATGAAGTTTATTCGTCGCAAAATATTCAACGTGTTCACGAGACTATGGTAAGAAGTCCACGGAAATCAACTACATTCATGCTCATAAATTAAGGATAATGCTGATACATGGTGAAACAACGCTCTGGTGGGCGGTTTGCGGGTTTAGAACACCTCGGGGTGTGACCATGCGGTGCATTTGACCTGCGGTCGTCGCACGGTGGCGCTGGCAGCAGTCCACATACGCAGAGGTGTGTTGGTGCATGTCAGAGTACGGTGCAGCGAGTAAGTGTGCAGACGTTTCCAAACGTGCTAATAGTGACTGTGTGTTCAAAATGGCTCAAGGAACATATATTAATGACGTTATGAGAAGTAGAATACTAGGGCGACTGGAGGCTGGTCAAACACAGCAGGTCGTAGCACGGGCCCTCCGTGTGCCACAAAGTGTGATCTCACGATTATGGCAACGATTCTAGCAGACAGGAAACGTGTCCAGGCGCTACAGTGCGGGACGTCCACAGTGTACAACACCACAAGAAGACCGATATCTCACCATTAGTGCCCGCAGACGACCACGGAGTACTGCAGGTAGCCTTGCTCGGGACCTTACCGCAGCCACTGGAACAGTTGTCTCCTGACACACAGTCTACAGACGACTGAACTGACATGGTTTATTCGCCCGGAGACCTGCAAGGTGCATTCCACTGACCCCTGGTCACAGGGAGCCCGTAAAGACTGGTGTCAAGAACACAGTAGATGGTCATCGGAACAGTGGTCCCAGGTTATGTTCACGGACGAGGGTGGGATTACGATTGGTGTACGTACACCCCTGCATGTCTTTGACAGAGGAACTGTAACAGGTCAGGTGTATCGGGACGTCATTTTGCACCAGTATGTCCGCCTTTCCAGGGGTGCAGTGGGTCCCACCTTCCTCCTGATGGATGATAACGCACGGCCCCACCGAGCTGTCATCGTGGAGAAGTACCTTGAAACAGAAGATATCAATCGAATGGAGCACGTCTGGGATGCTCTCGGTCGACGTATCGCTGCACGTCTTCAACCTCCTACGACACTTCAGGAGCACCGACAGGCACTGGTGCAGGAATGGGAGGCTGTACCCCAGTAGCTGCTCGACCACCTGATCCAGAGTATGCCAACCCGTTGTACGGCCTGTGTACGTGTACATGGTGCTCATCTTCCATATTGATGTTGGGGTACATGCGCAGGAAACAGTGGCGTTTTGTGTTTCGGGACGGTTTTCTCAACTTATCACCAATACCGTGGACTTACAGATCTGTGTCGTGTGTGTTCCCTATGTGCCTGTGCTATTAGCGCCAGTTTTGTGTAGTGCCACATTGTGTGGCACCACATTCTGCAGTTATCCTTAATTTATGAGCATGAGTGTAGACATCTGTCCTCGCAACCAAACATCAAACGAACGTCATGCCAGAACATGTTGGGACAGTTACGTATGAGAGCATTAAAACCGACGGGTTACGCACAACCACAACCTTATTGTGAATGATTACTGACGCACGTCGATGATGGTTACCTCGATCCTAACTCAGACTGGTGAGTCAGCTCTCAAAACACACGCTATTGGTCAACTGACAATTCCAGGGAACGCTGGTGCTCGATGTGCAGCTTCAGGCCAATGGATTGCAGATCCCATTTTCTTTAACAACACCGTGAACTCTCAAGTGTGCATAACGGAACTGCTGCAGCCATTCGCAGCGCAGCTAACGTAGGAGGATGGAGGGCGTGCCTTTTCCCAGCAAGACGGCGCTACGGCGCATGTTCCACCGTTTTCAGTGCCACACGTCCATGAAGGTTTCGAAGAAGAACACACAGTTTCCGCACGTTTATGACCTCCCATATCGCCCAATCTGTCCACCCGAGATTTTCATTTGCGGGATAATTTAAAGGGTGAAGTCTACAGCAACAACCCGCATACAATTGAACAGTTGAAAACAGACACCCACAATGTGAATTCGGAAATCACACGAAATGAATTGGTAAATGTTTCCAGAAACATGTTGAGATGTGTTGAGTTTACGGTGAACTTTCTTAGCACCTCTTCTGAAAAGTTCAGCTCTTGAACGTTCAGTACGTTGTTTTTCGTAATAATAATTTACTACTCCGTATTCTGTATTTACAGTAAACGAGTGAACTTTCTGTATGTTGTTTATAAGACACGAGGCCTCTTTCGTTTTGGCCACTCCGTGGTAGGAGTTACTGTTGCGGCTTCTTCCCGCTCCAAACACGTACGGAAGTCAGCAGAGCCATTGCTCCATCCCCTCAAGTGGCCGCTGTAATTACCGCAAACATATCGTTGCGATCGTAACAGCAGTGACACAGGCGGGTTGTCGTATGTTCCCAGATTCCTCGCTTAAACCTAGTGCTTCAAATATTCCTAGTAAGCCTTCACCGCTGGATATCTACCGTGTGGCTCATGTGCTACAGGGCCTGCACTCCCCAACTTTTTATAACTGAATTTCACGTTGCTAGCCAACAACAGATACAAAATAATGTTTCTCTCTGCTTTTGCTACAAGCCTATATGCAGTCTCTCGTATAGGCTTTTAATTATTTTAATTAAGTCTCTATTTACTTGAAATTCTCTTTTGGTGAACGCTCACATTCACATCTAGGCTCATCATCTCTTTCATGTCGATTCGTTTCCAAATTTTGTGCGCAAGCGATTACAAAATAATAATCTGTGGAAATCAATTTAATCTGAAATAGAACTTGTTTCACAAAATTCTTCATGTTTTGTTTCTGAAATACTTAGAAAATGGAAATGGACCAAAATGGCGCTGAACTATGACTGTTAAAATTACGAATCGGTACCGCTTATGAAAGATGGCCACATTTAGATGTATTCAAAAATCATTGTACTGACAGGGAAGGGATGGAATTTTAAATAAGTGACACGACACTCATTTCAACCAACTACGCTATGATTTCAATAATATTAATCACTTACAGAGTCTAATCGGCTTCATAGTCAGACTCCGAGAGAGCTCAAGGCCGGTGATGTTATCAGTTTTTTAGACCAAAAATAAAGATCATTTGTCGTGGTTTAGTTACATGTACTTTGCTTTCTATTATCTCTCTGGAGATGTTACATTTATTGCTGTCATGTGACACAGCATCTATTTTACAAAATATATACGCTGAAGAGCCGAAGAAACTGGTGCATCTTCCTAATATCGTGTAGGGCCTCCGCAAGCACGCAGAAGTGTCTCTAGTATTCTCCCAGTCAACCAAAGGTTGCCACCTTCTTTACCTACGGACGGGCAAATTCTACATCTACATCTACATCTACAAAGATACTACCAGTCATTTCCTCTCCTGTCCCACTTGCAAAGAGATTGAGGGAAAAACAACTATCTGTATGCCTCAGTATGAGATCTAATTTCTCGCATCTTACCTTCGTGGTTCTTATGCGCAGTGTATGTTGGCAGAAGTAGAATCGTCCGGCAGTCAGCTTCAAATGCCGGTTCTCTATATTTCCCAATAGTGTTTCTCGGAAACAACATCGTCTTCCTTCCGGGAATTCCCATTTGAGTTTGTGAACTATCTCCGTAACGCTTACGTGTTGACCGAGCGAGGTGGCGCAGTGGTTAAACACTGGACTCGCATTCGGGAGGACGACGGTTCAATCCCGCGTCCGGCCATCCTGATTTAGGTTTTCCGTGATTTCTCTAAATCGCTCCAGGCAAATGCGGGGATGGTTCCTTTCAAAGGACACGGCCGACTTCCTTCCCCGTCCTTCCCTAATCCGATGGGACCGATGACCTCGCTGTCTGGTCTCCTTCCCCAAAACAACCCAACCCCACTTACGTGTTGTTCGAACCTACCGGTAACAAATCTAGCAGCCCGACTCTGAATCGCTTCGTCTTCTTCCTTCAGTCCGACCTGGTACGGATCCCAAACGCTCGAGCAGTACTCAAGTACAGCTCGCGCCAGCGTCCTACATGCGCTCTCATTTACAGGTGAACCACTCGTTTCTAAAATTCTCCCAATAAATCCGCCTTACCTGCCACAGTTCTCATATGAACGTTCCATCTCATATCGCTTTACAACGTTACGCGCAGATATTTAAATGACTTGGCTGTGTCAAGCAGGACACTAGAAATACTGTATCGAAACATTACAGGTTTGTTGTTCCTACTATCCGCATTAACCTACATTTTTCTGCATTTAGAGCTAGGTGGCATTTATCGCACCAACTACAAATTTTGTCTAAGTCATCTTGCATCTTCTTACAATCACTCGGTTTCGACAAGTTACCGTACACCACAGCATTATCAGTAAACAATCGCAGATTGCTGCCCACCGTGTCCGCCAAATCATTTATATATAGAGAGAAAAACAGCGATCCTATCTCACTTCCCTGGTACTCTACTGACGTTACCGTTGTTTCTGGTGAACACTCACCATGGAGGACAACATACTGCGTTCTATTAATTAAGATGTCTCCGAGCCACTCATATATCTGTGAACGTATTCCATATGCTCGTACCTTCGTTAACAGGCTGCTTTGGGGCACCGTGTCAAATGTTTTGTGGAAACAGTATATCATGTGATAAAAGGTCAAGCTGAGTTTCACGTGAGTGATACTTTCTAAAACCATGCTGATTCCTGAACGTAGGCTTCTCAGTCGCAAGAAAGTTCATTATAATCTAACTGAGAATATGTTCATGGATTCTACAGCAAAATGAGTTTAGGAATAATGATGTGTAATTCTGCGAGTCCGTTCTTTAGCTCTTCTTATAGAGGGTGGTCCATTGATCGCGAACGGGCCAAATAACTCACGAAATAAGCATCAAACGAAAAAACTACAAAGAACGAAACTCGTCTGGCTTGAAGGGGGAAACCAGATGGCGATATGTTTGGCCCGCTAGATAGCGCTGCCATAGGTCAAACGGATATCAACTGCGTTTTTTAAAATAGGAACCCCATTTTTATTACATATTCGTGTAGTACGTAAAGAAATATGAATGTTTTAGTTGGACCACTTTTTTCGCTTTGCGATAGATGGCGCTGTAATAGTCACAAACATATGGCTCACAATTTTAGACGAACAGTTAGTAGCAGGTAGGTTTTTTAAATTAAAATGCAGAACGTAGGTATGTTTCAGCATTTTATTTCGGTTGTTCCAATATGATACATGTGCCTTTGTGAACTTATCATTTCTGAGAACGCATGCTGTTACAGCGTGATTATCTGTAAATACCACATTAAAGAAAAATTGCTCAAAATGAAGTCCGTCAACTTCAATGCATTTGGCAATAGGTCTAACGACATTCCTCTCAACAGCGAGTAGTTCGCCTTCCGTAATGTTCGCACATGCATTGACAATGCGCTGACGCATGTTGTCAGGCGCTGTCGGTGGATCGCGATAGCAAATATCCTTCAACTTTCCCCACAGAAAGAAATCCGGGGATGTGAGATCCGGTGAACGTGCGGGCCATGGTATGGTGCTTCGACGACCAGTCCACCTGTCATGAAATATGCTACTCAGTACCGCTTCAACACCACGCGAGCTATGTGCCGGACATCCATCATGTTGGAAGTACATCGCCATTCTGTCATGCAGTGAAACATCTTGTAGTAACATCGGTAGAACATTACATAGGAAATCAGCATACATTGCACCATTTAGATTGCCATCGATAAAACGGGGGCCAATTATCCTTCCTCCCATAATGCCGCACTATACGTTAACCCGCCAAGGTCGCTGATGTTCCACTTGTCGCAGCCATCGTGGATTTTCCGTTGTCCAATGGTGCATATTATGCCGGTTTACGTTACCGCTGTTGGCGAATGACGCTTCGTCGCTAAATAGAACGCGTGCAAAAATTCTGACATCGTCCCGTAATTTCTCTTGTGCCCAGTGGCAGAGCTGTACACGACGTTCAAAGTCGTCGCCATTCAATTCCTGGTGGATAGAAATATGGTACACGTGCAATCGATGTTGATGTAGCATTCTCAACGCCGTCATTTTTGAGATTCCCGATTATCGCGCAATTTGTCTGCTACTGATGTGCGGATTAGCCGCGATGGCAGGTAAAACGCCTACTTGGGCATCATCATTTGTTGCAGGTCGTGGTTGACGTTTCAAATGTGGCTGAACACTTCCTGTTTCCGTAAATAACGTAACTATCCGGCGAACGGTCCGGACACTTGGATGATGTCGTCCAGGATACCGAGCAGCATACATAGCACACGCCCGTTGGGCATTTTGATCACAATAGCCATACATCAACACGATATCGACCTTTTCCGCAATTGGTAAACGGTCCATTCTAAAACGGGTAATGTATCACGAAGCAAATACCGTCCGCACTGGCGGAATGTTACGCGATACCACGTACTTATACGTTTGTGACTATTACAGCGCCATCTATCACAAAGCGAAAAAAGTGGTCCAACTAAAACATTCATATTTCTTTACGTACTACACGAATATGTAATAAAAAATGGGGGTTCGTATTTTAAAAAACGCAGTTGATATCCGTTTGACCTATGGCAGCGCCATCTAGCGGGCCAACCATCTGGTTTCCCCCTTCAAGCTAGACGAGTTTCGTTCTTTGTAGTTTTTTCGTTTGATGCTTATTTCGTGAGATATTTGGCCCGGTCACTATCAATGGACCACGCTGTATAAGATGAGAAAGGTGAAGATCACTAGGAAGGGTGGTCCCACGGTAAGTGGATCTTTTTTCCTTTGAGAGTTTACATTTATTTACAGAATACATTATACTAACTAAACCGTATACAATGTAAACCATGCCAAAGAATAAGACTATTTTTCTTTTTTTTCCTTTTTAGAAATAATTAGTTTAACCACAAGCAACAAATCAGTAATAAATGCAAAATGACAATTTCTGAATTAAAGCAATTTGGCCTTGGAATAATTAAAAGAATTACTCTCCCAAAACTTTACGAACAAATCGCTACTTATGCTCTTAAAGGGATTTTAAAACAAAACTTAAATTTATGATAATGAAGGAAGCTGAAGAACTGAATTTCTGGCACAGCCAGGCCTCCTCCCTTACTAGGCAGGAATGGCAGCCATTACACTAGCACGGCATTGTACGTAACAGCGCTGGACGGCCTACTTAAGTGCAGCGTTGCTAGCTATAGTGCTGCTGTGGTGTGATGGCTAGCATTCCTGCCTAGTATGCAAGAAGGCCTTGGGTTCAAGTTCTGGCATGGGCACAGACTTTAATTCATTTCTTGAGCTTCCATCGTTATCGTAGATGCGATTCAAATGTCTCGAGAAAAATTTAATTATAAGATCTACAGATCACCTACACTTAAGGTCCAGAATTTCCCCATTACACCCAATGCTGCGGTGCTATTCCAGTGCCGCAGAGTCCCATCAGCAGTGGCCATCTAAGAAGGGGGAAATAAGTTGAAGAAGTGAAGTCTGTGTTAGGAAGGGTACTGGACTTGGGCACTTGGTGCAGCAATGTTAACTATAATGCTGTTGTGCTTTTGTGCTGTAAGGCTAGCGTTTCTGCCTGCTACCCATGGACACCCACGTTCAAGTCCCAGGCGTGTCACAAATTTAAATTCATTTCTGCAGGCTCCATCATTATCTTAGATCAAGGTGAGACTCAGGAAAATTTAATTATAAACATTTAAATTAATTTCAGTATTAATCAGATTACCCTTTGGAAGGGACATTTGCAGCTGTGATTACTAATTACGAAACCACAAGTCAATTTTCAGAACCGGCCAACCGTGAAAGTTAAGTGCCAACAGTTACGATCCAACAAGATTTCCTTTTACATGAGATGAATACAGTACGGAAGTGATAGCAAAATAATTTGAAAAACATCTCAAAGTATTGACCAGTAGAGAAAGTAAGTTGAAAGTTTCCAAATATTGGCACAATAAACACAGGTTGAAATGATCTGATTCAGAAAATCTGAAGGTTATTCATAAATCAGCTAATATTATCCATTTCAGGAGAGATGTAAAATATTTGGCGGAAAATATTAATATAAGAGCTTGTAAATAAGAGTGTAGGATAAACAAACTTAACGCTCCTAGTGCAAACAGCTCCACTAAGGTAACGTCGGGCAGCCACAAACACTCCCAAAAAACACCGTGCAAGTGCGTAAGAGCAAGAGGTCCCCGTTTCAAGTGCCACCCCAAAGAGTGGGCCGGTAACTCGTGAAATTAGGAGCTGTTAAAAAATACCACTCAGGTGAAACATGAGCTAAAAGATATAAGTTAAGAAAATATAATTTGCCCAAGCTTTAATAACTTAATGGGATAAAAACTCAAAAATCTTGCCATAATAAGCAAATAGTAACATTACTCAAAATTGCACGGAGGAAGCACAGGTTAGTAACATAAAACGGTAAAATGATGGCGTAATCAACATCTCCCCCAAAACAACTCAACTGAATAGGGTGAAATCATTATCTCAGAAGGATTCAAGTACAAAAACAGTCAGTAAGTCACTTAGGCTACACAGTCACACTTGTTTGCACCAAACTGAAAACTCTATGAGAAACAGCAGCTTAACCCTAGGAGGAGGCACTAAATTGCTAGCATTTACAAGTAAGGCTCTCTACTATGGTACTTGGATTTCAGAACGAGCTAAAACGCATTTTGAACAGCGTATATTAGTTCTACAAATTTCCTTAAAGTAATTGAAAGATTAAATAATAAATCTGAGAAAATATCCCAAGGTGTTAAAAAAAAAAAAACAACCATTTAGTAAACTAGATTTGCCACAGAGCTTATAAGCAATTTAACAGCACTAAATACCCAACTTCATTTAACACTATGGTCTGACGGCACTCGCAGGAAAATAACGCTGATTTTAAAGCCACCAGATTTGAAGTACCAGACAGCTTGTGGCGTAAACAAGTAACAGTAAACTGTGCGGCTGCTCCCGGCGGAGGTTCGAGTCTTCCCTCTGGCATTTGTGCGTGTGTTTGTCCTTAGGATGATTTAGGTTAAGTAGTGTGTAAGCTTAGGGACTGATGACCTTAGCAGTTAAGTCCTATAAGATTTCACACACATTTGAACTTACTTTTTTTTTTAAGTAACAGTAAAGCAAATCTTCAAACAATGGAAAGCAGCCACCGTTACACGTGTGGAAGAAGCAACAAGCATTAAATGGATCAAATTCGAACTGACCAATTGTGGTTAGCAATAATTACTGCAGACGAAAAATTTTTTGAGATCCCTAAGGCGAGAGTTACAGAGGCGGGCGTATCACAGCGTGAGAGATACTAACCACTGCTACGTCAAGAAGTCGTCATTATATAATTGCAGCTCAATGCAAAACGCCAGCATCCAAAAGCGCACAGCATGGACATAAGGGAAATTCAGCTGATGCACATTAACGGCCGTAGTGAAAACTGCTATACAGCCACTAACGACGCATTCGGAAGTAACCAGTCTCCGCACAACAATGCCAACGGGCCAAGCACTGCCCTCTCGCCACGTGCCCACACACCCCTCAACTCCACACACTCTAGCCGGCCGGAGTGGCCGAGCGGTTCTAGTCGCTACAGTCTGGTACAGCGAGACCGCTACGGTCGCAGGTTATAATCCTGCCTCGGGCATGGATGTGTGTTATTTTCTTACGTTAGTTAGGTTTAAGCAGTTCTAAGTTCTAGGGGACTGATGACCTCAGAAGTTAAGTGCTATAGTGCTTTGAACCATTTGAATCCACGCACTCTGGCGTGTTTTCAAGACTCCGCGTCAGCGATAATATATAGGAACCTAAGGGAAATTCACGCCGCCTAGAAAGGTAGCAGCAAATGAAGGGGGAGGAAAAGAAGAAACGGCTCAGTGAGTGTTTTAACAGCCAAGATGGAAATTAGGGGAACCGATGCACACCGTAGTCCAGATGAAGCGAGGAAAAAACCTCGACGAGCATATCCTAAACAAATGCAGAAAATGGGCTTCTGTGCACCCAAACCCATTGCCAATTGGCAATCCTGCAGCAGAGCCAAAGGTGGCTGACGTTCAAAGAGCATTTTGGTGCGCAGTGGTCAAAAGACATTCGTCTGCAGCACTATAACTCGTGACTGAAAATGTTGATACAGATGTGGATGGCGAAATGTGCGAACAAGGGTCTGCAGAGGAGAACCGTGTCACACCATTACCCTAAACTCGTATAGCAAGTTACGTTTTCACATTGTTCATTCAAAAGAAGATAGAATAAAGTACTATGTCATTCATTATGAAAGGTATACTTGCTCTAAAAAATGTGAGAACACATTCTTTCATTGTTCCCTTAAATTTGAGTTTGGAAACTGACAACGTGTACATGAAATGAACAAAATTCTTGGTAACAATGGCTTCAGATCTTCGAATATTGTGGATACTGATAGAGATCACGAATCGGATTTAATCCACCAAATCTGAACTTTGCAAATATAACAGTATAGAAGCTGCACGTTTTCCTCATTCTTCATAAAATGTTAAGAAAGTCGCGAGACAAACACTGCGACTCGTCCCTTTAATGTAATGCTTACACAGTTGTACTGACCACCTGCCTTGATACGTGGAGTTGTCGTGTACTGCAGAGTCTCTGCACACCGTGTAACCTTCAGCTGATCTAGTCGGCGCTCAGTGTGTGCGGCACTTTCCTTCATGGATGCAGTATCGCGATCGGAACTGTGGACAGCTGCAGCGACTAATGTCATGGGGATTACTCGTGACACACCTGCTTTAACTCACTCACTTTTGACTGTTAAAGAGTGTGGGATTGTCAGCTGATACACAGTACAGTTTTCCACCGCGAGTTTGTCTTAATGTACACAGCAATCAGTCCGCATTAAGTCAATATCAGTTTGTTCGACGCGGTACCAGTCATGTTGAACTGGATACATGATTCTGCTCCAAAGTGGCATAAAGCTTGGGCTCGGTTTCTTCAGTGAGCAGCAGTTGGCTTTCAAATAGTACGGTATGTTGGACACGCTCGGTGTTTGAGTTCAGCTGTCAGCAGAGCAGTGTGAAGTGTCCGTGACTCGCCCTCTTCCTGTGCCGCAGCCGAGTGGATGGGCGCCCTGGAGCAGGCGCTGCTGCTCGGCCTCAACTCCACGGACGAGTTCACCTTCCGGGACTGCGTGTGGCGCAGAGGCGGCGACCGTGACGCCTGCCCTGACCCAGACATCCACCTGTACCTCTACACCAGGTGAGTCACACTTGTTAGTACCTAGGTCCAGGTTTTTATATGCATCTCCACACCAGCTGAGTCACACTGGTGAGTCAGACAGACCATGCTCCAATTTCCACAACAGATAAGTCATATGTAACTTCGCCAAGACATCTGGTGAATGATATGTGCCCAGGTACAGACCTCCACTTGTACCTCTATAACACGTTGGTGCATCTTCCCAGAACCTGTACCTCTATGCCCAAATAAAGTTGTTTGCCTGTACAACAGGTAGGTGACACATGTTGGACCAAGATGTTATACACCAAGTGGATGAATGGGACCCAAATTTCTGCCTGCACTTCTACACTACGTTGAAGACTGTGAGCCCATAGCTTAATATAAGGTGTATAACGTACACCCAAATCCTGATATCCACCGTTACCACCATATCAACTGAGTGACAGATGCCTGCTCCCAAGAGACTGACATCTCCCTCTAGCTCTACACTATATGGGTGAGTTGTGTTAGTTGGAGATGTATGCAGGTACAACAACATCATGTGACAGACATGTGACTGGACTTAAGATGTCTCCCTGTAGCTCTCCATCATGTAGGTGACACATATCCAACCCAGACATCTGCCTATACCTGTATACAAGATAGGCTTCACATGCTACATGCTCAGACCCAGATCTCGACTTGTATGTCAACATCAGGTCTGTGGCAACTGCCTGAACCCATAGCTCTGCTCACACTTTGGCACCAGATGGGTGACAGCTGCCTGTAACCAGAATTCTACATGAATTGAGTGAACCAAGCATATACTTGGCCCCAACCAATAGCAAGGAAGTCAAAAACATAGTAATGTCATTAAAAAATACAAAACCAGCAGGCTATGATGGATTGTTTATCAGTACACTGAAAAGATGCATAGACAACATATCTGATGCCATGGCCACAGCAGTAAATGATGTAATTGCACCGGGTTGTTTCCCATATATTCTAAAGATAGCACAAGTAACCTCAATTTACAAGAAAGGTGATAAATCTAAAATTGAAAACTATGGCCCCATCTCAATCTTACCTGCATTTTCTAAGGTAGTTGAGAAAGTTATTTATACTAGACTAATGACATTCCTGAGTCAACATAATTTAATATTTGAAAATAAGAATGGCTTTATGAAAAACAAGTCAACTTCAGTAGCAGCAGCACAATTAATAGACAAAATAATAACGGCCATAGAGAACAAGGACTATGTAACTGGAGTGTTCCTTGATCTAGAAAAAGCTTTTGATTGTGTCAACATCACCATATTACTTGACAAGCTGTGGAACCTGGGTATCAGAGGAACTGGCTATGAGCTAATAAAATCGTGTATGAGCAATAGAAAACAATTTGTCTTGCTTAAAACAAACAGTGGGTCTTACAAATCAAAAATTACTGATATCAAATATGGAGTGCCTCAAGGTTCTGTCTTGGGACCCCTTCTTTTCTTGATTTATGTTAATGATATACAGTATTGTTATCCTAACTGTACTAAAATATTGTATGCAGATGACCTAAAATTCCTTGAGTATCTCTCCACTTCGTGGGTGGCACATGCCTGTGTTCAGACCTCTGTCTGTAACTTTACACCCAGTGGGTGATATGGTTCCATATCCTGACGTCTGCTATACTTCTTCACGTTGTTGGTCTATAGTGCCCAGACTGTACCACTAAAGGCGTTCGTTGACATCAGCTTTGAGGTGCCCAGTTACGTCACCATTGTTTTGGTGCAGGGAAAAACAACTGCCACGGGATGCTGTTCTTGGACAGGGGTTCCTTCAAGTAGCCAAGGAGAAATAGTAATCCCACTTGTTTCTATAATCTACTGTCATTCACTGCAAAAGCTGTAAACGTATTTTAATTTACCTGGAAGGTACCATTAACAGAAAATGTTTTGTACATCATATTTAATATACATTGCAAAACATCAACTGACATCTGTATCAAGGAAGCCAATCACTCTGCAACGAATCTAATGGAGGACATTCAGATGTTCTCCCACGGCTGGACAGGAAAAGATAATCTAACAAGGAGTATATTTCTTGCCTGGTGTAGATACAGCAATGGTACAATCAATTTTTTTCCGTATTGCTAGAGATGATACAGTGTCATGGTGTACTTAGCGAATCACAGTTCGAATTTCAAAAAGGCCATTCTACTGAGTCAGTATATACATACATTTACTGAGCACACAATACGGACTTCACCGATTGAAATCTTCTGTGATTTATTGTTGGTATTTGATCGCGTCAGTCATAACATAGTATTAGAGAAGTTATGTTAGTAAGGACTACTAAGTTCACCAAATGTTTGATTTAGTTCCTGTTTAAGGAAGAGACTACAGAAAGTTACCTTAGGCTGTTCAAGTAATACAAAGAGGGATGCCACATCATTTGCTTGGCTGGAAATTAGCTTGGGTACCCATAGGGTCCAAGCGTGGTGCAATTACTTTTCTTTCATTTCGTTAATGATCTGACAATTTATTTAAGTCAGGAACTGGTACAAGCATTACTGGGAAGCTGAGCAAAGAAGTACCAGCAGAGAGGGTAGTAAATGAAGGTTTTATTGAAAGTTACTGAACAGTCTTGCTCAAGTGGACTAGATTAAAAGGCAGTTCGACCAGTAACTGCCAAAAATATCCTCCTCCTATTAATCTTGTATACCGGGAATAAATAATGAACAGGGTAGAAAATTGTAAGTTCTTAGGTGCTAATATTGATGGAAACAAACTTAAAAAAAAAGATATAGGAGACCTGGTGACAAGTTCGGATTCAGCTACATTTGCCATAAGAGTAATTGCCAACTTTCGTGGTACAGAATTTAGAAAGGTAACTCATTTTGCATATTTTCATTTGTTGATGTCTTATTGGATAGTATTGTAGGCTAACTCCTCAGGTGGGGAAAAGGCGTTCTTTGCGCAAAAGAAAATAATTGGAATTATTTGTGAAGTTCACAATTTGCAGCTGCCTCTTTAAGGAGCTGGGAATATTAACTTACTAATCTAACTTTGGAAATAAAATGCAAAACGGCAGAAGTGTTTTCAAATGAAGATTAAACAGCTTTCCCCTGAACAACTCCTGTATCACAGAGCAGTTCTTGAGTAAAGACAATTAGTCATAAAAAACAGCTGTAAATGGCCAGCTTGCAGACATCAATTATGACCGTCGTCTGCGCGGTAGTATCGTTTACATGGCTATGTACAGTCGTCTGTTATGTTTTCTTCACGTGTATGAATTAGACTGCAATGGCATTTATTGACAATGCTTTATCACCAAGGGAAATTCATCTACTATCAGTGAAGTCTGATAAGGCAAGTGCTTCACATTTCCGATGGTTCAGGAACACATGAGTAAATTCAAATTACACTTAAAGTGGTACACTTCTAGAAAGAGCAGCTACAGAGTAAAACATGGAGATACCTGTTATACTTTTCTTCCCTTGCTTCAGGCACTGTACTATCTTGGATAAAGGTGTACCTGCGATTCTGCGAAATCAGAATGAGACTTTGTGTCTACTTGCCAGCAGCAATGTATAAATGTGAAATATTACTAACAATATATTTATATAATGACTTTATTTATTAAAGGAAAAAAAACTATTTTATTTTAAAGCATTAATGGCAGTAGATTAGAAATTAAAAAAATCTTTATTGATGGATTAAAGTATTCGCTGCTTCTCTCAGTTGCAAAGGCAATACCATTTCTAAACTGTAATTGTTTATATGAATGTGCAGTGCTACTTAGGTTAGGGATTATTTAAATTACGTATACGGTATTGTAATAGTTTGCTGTGCCTAAAGAATTGCCCACAGAACGAAAAATATTGAAAATTAAACGAAACACGCCGAGAGAAATGAAAACATAATATTGGAATAAACTCTATAAAAGCATCTATTTAGGTACAGATAGAAACATCAATAAGAAAAAACTTACATAATAAAATAAAAGTATGAGTGAGAACTGAAAATGTGTCACTAGAACTAAGACATCTCCGAAAAGTCTTCTGGGAAAACGGTTATAATTAACGTCCGGTACCACAGGCTATCTTTGGTGAGACTTGCAGGAGAAACACCACTGAAGAAGAGAACGAGAAACCTGCGGTTTTGCTTCTCTGTGGCACAGTGTCGGAAAGATTAACCGACCCCGGAGAAGACACAGTATCTCACCAGTGTTCAGGCCCGCAGCAAAAACACGACAGCTCATGAGGCTCGTGGGGGACGATCTGGGGCTTAGAAGCCCTGGAGTGTAGAAAATACTATGCCAGTGTGGCTGCCACTACGTCGGCCACACAGCAACGCCAGACGGAATACCAGAGGCGCTTACATCTTCGCTATCCTGAAAAACAGCCGTTGTAGAACACGCTTTAGAAAATCGACACCGAATTCTGTTTATTTGGATGAAGGGATTTTGGGATAGTGTCATAAAAGAGAGTAGAAAGAAGAATATCTGAAAACACCTTCAACGAGGATGGCAGTTTGTAGATCAGCACAGCCTGGGACTCAGCCATCGCGAGGTTGAGGCATGCTCTACGAGTAACGTGTGGCGTAAACATCACCACTGCTGGCGAGGAAGAAAGCAGCAGAGCCGTGGAAGTCAGCAGCGCGGCTATACGATGGCTAGGGACAGGATGCTCGAAGGCTCTACATCTACATCTACATTTATACTCCGCAAGCCACCCAACGGTGTGTGGCGGAGGGCACTTTACGTGCCACTGTCATTACCTCCCTTTACTGTTCCAGTCGCGTATGGTTCGCGGGAAGAACGACTGTCTGAAAGCCTCCGTGCGCGCTCTAATCTCTCTAATTTTACATTCGTGATCTCCTCGGGAGGTATAAGTAGGGGGAAGCAATATATTCGATACCTCATCCACAAACGCACCCTCTCGAAACCTGGCGAGCAAGCTACACCGCGATGCAGAGCGCCTCTCTTGCAGAGTCTGCCACTTGAGTTTATTAAACATCTCCGTAACGCTATCACGCTTACCAAATAACCCTGTGACGAAACGCGCCGCTCTTCTTTGGATCTTCTCTTTCTCCTCCGTCAAACCGATCTGGTACGGATCCCACACTGATGAGCAATACTCAAGTATGGGTCGAACGAGTGTTTTGTAAGCCACCTCCTTTGTTGATGGACTACACTTTCTGAGCACTCTCCCAATGAATCTCAACCTGGTACCCGCCTTACCAACAATTAATTTTATATGATCATTCCACTTCAAATCGTTCCGCACGCATACTCCCAGATATTTTACAGAAGTAAGTGCTACCAGTGTTTGTTCCGCTATCATATAATCATACAATAAAGGATCCTTCTTTCTATGTATTCGCAATACATTACATTTGTCTATGTTAAGGGTCAGTTGCCACTCCCTGCACCAAGTGCCTATCCGCTGCAGATCTTCCTGCATTTCGCTACAATTTTCTAATGCTGCAACTTCTCTGTATACTACAGCATCATCCGCGAAAAGCCGCATGGAACTTCCGACACTACCTACTAGGTCGTGGGGTTTTAACCACCTGACATGGCTTAAGACCCGAGAAGGTTTCATTGACGTAATATATGCTTTAACAATGTTCTAAATAGTATATTTCTGTTTTAAGCATTCTTCAAATTAGCAGAGTGTTGTGCCACACGTGTTTTGCTTTTATTGACAAATCATCATCGATGGTAATTCTGTGAATGTCTACATATAAGATCTTTAACTTTTGATTCTTATAGAGTTCAAAACAGTTTTTCTTACGAATGAAGTGTGCACAATACTGATGGCGTCTGTTGCTCCATTTTAATTATTTTGAAGACAACAGGTTTTCCTTGTATTGACAGTATAGGTTGATAGTGGAAAGAAGCTAGTTTTCACTCTCTTTACTCGCGTTTTTTCGTGGCTTTGGAATCTACTTTTCCTTTTAATGTATTTCACTCTGCGGCACGTCAGTTACTTTGCACACAGTGCCTTTATAATAATTTTACTGCTGTGTTTTTGTGTGTTCATTTCTTTTGTATATATATATATATATATATATATATATATATATATATATATATATATATATGTGTGTGTGTGTTTGTGCATGTGCACGTATGTGTGTGTGTGTGTGTGTTGTGTGTTAGAAGTATTGCCTACATTGCAGATACCCTATTTCTCGACACTTTCAGTGTGTGTGTGTGTGTGTGTGTGTGTGGGTGGGTGTGCGTGCGCATGAACTTAGAAAGTTTAATCTGGAGGTACAATGGACATGCAAGGTGGTAAGTGGTGGTGGGAGCGGAGAGGAAGGCTTCATTTGTTTTGCATTCAGTATTGTTTTCTTGTCTCTTCATTTGTTGCAATACGGCGGCCGAACTCCACCGCTTGGGGCCTCCCGGCCAACAATGCTATACGATCATTTCCATTTTTGTTTTTGTTTTTTGTGTGTTGCGAGTTTTAACAAAACTGAGTGCACTTTTTCATTGATGTATGTGTGTGTATGCGTGAAATTACAAGAGTTCTGTTAAAAGTTGTAGTGAAGATGTGACTGGTGGAGTGGTGGTGGGTGGGAATAAGAAAGTAGGGCATGGGAGACGGGAGAAGGAAGGGAGGGGGCGTATGGGTGGTGACGGGTCAGTGGTGTGGGGAATTAGACTCTCCTAAACACACTGTCCTGTAGTGTGGGTTGTACAGGCATCTGAGGAGTAATCACACGGCAAATAGTGCTATTCATGATAGCATAAAAGGTGAAAGCAAATGGACTGAAAAATTATCGGCCACATTATACGGAAAAAAACATCCGTACAGATGAACACAGATGAGAAATCTAAATGATGCCAACACACACAGTGACACCCAACCACACATGTATACATCTGAAAGCACAAAAAATAAGCACTCAGACACATCCAATAATGCACCACACATACGCACAGCAGCAAGTGGTTGAGTACTGTTGCTGAAAGTGAACCGTCCCCTTAGAAAAATTAATGAATTACTGTGCTGGTGCCGGCCGGAGTGGTCGAGCGGTTCTAGGCGCTTCAGTCCGGATTATTATTTTCCACAGTGTTTCAGAATCAGGCCCTGTCATAGATAAGTGATCTAGATTCAACAGTCCGATTAAGAATGTGGTTTACCTAGTCTATCATATGATGAGAGTCGTAGTCGGATATCCACATTAAGACTGACTGGCTGAATCCGATTAGAACGATCTGGTATCGAAATGAAATTACAGAAATCGGATAATTTGAACGTCTGTATTGCAACAATGCTGCGCACTTAAATTCCTTGCCTCGGGCATGGATGTGTGTGATGTTCTTAGGTTAGTTAGGTTTAAGTAGTTCTAAGTTCTATGGGACTGATGACCTCAGATATTAAGTCCCATAGTGCTCAGAGCCATTTGAACCATTTTGAACTGTGGTGGTAACCATCTTATGTTATTTGATTTTCAAACAGCTGAGAAGAACTAAACGTACTCAGACATTTCACTCTTTACTTATTCTGATCAACACTAAACTGACACACAATATTTTTAGCGCAACGCAATCTGACTTTCAACAATCCCTACAAAAGAATGGCCCTGACTAACAATAACCTATAACTTTCATGAATCACTTACCACACGAAAATCTTCGTTTCTCGAACTACTGAAATACAGCGAGCGCCAATACTGCCAGCTAAATAAAAGATTCTAACTACTGAAGGCACTAACTACTGATAGGCATAGTTAGCAAATGAAAGATTTTGATAGAGAACAAACAATGTATTTACATTAATAATGTTCAAAAGTCATGATATCCAGTCTTACAAATTTACTGTCTCTGATGGACACACGTCCAGATCATCCGCTCTCAAAACTCCGCCATCTCTCTCCCCACATCCACCACTGCTGGCGGCTCACCTCCAACCGCGCAACGCTACGCGCTGTTCACATCCAACTGCCCAACACTGCAATAACGAATGTTCCAAAAATGCCAACCAGCCACAGCACAGCCAGTAATTTTCATACAGAGCGCTACGTGACGTTACCAACGTAAAAACTTAAACAGCCTACTTACAAAAGGTCATGTTAAAACTCTAAGATATAAATATACAATGGCCACTCCAAAAGTCGTGGCAGCTACGGAACACCTTGCAGTAGTGTGCGACAACATGGCAACTGCACGGCGCGCCGTGCATTGCACCGGTGACGCAGTGTGTACCTGGATGCCGACGTAAAGTGGGGTTCCAGTACAGGAGGTCACGGCAGAGGTTGAAATGAAACACACGCATTGGAGTTGTGTATAAATTTATTGTGCACGAGTGCAAATGGAACAATGTGAATCAGAATTAGCTGTTGTCCTTTTAAAATAGTGCCGCAGTGCATCCACGCAGCGTTGTCAACGATGGGGAAGGCGCTCAATAATACTGGCATTGCCTTCAATGTGTACCAGCTGTTACCGGAATTCCTTGAGGATATCCGTCCTGTTTGGAAAGCGCCTTCCACGAAATCGTTTCTTCAATGGTGGAATGAGGTCGAAGTCGCATGGAACGAGGTCTGGTGCGTAGCGCGGGTACGGGAGGATCCATTTTGTAGCACAGCCGAGCTCACGCTAAACACTTTGAGCGCTGGTACCGAGCCATCATTGCACGCTGTCGCAACCTGCTGGCTGATTTCGGTAATGTGTGCCGGGGCTTTCGAATTTATTTACTGTGCTTACGGCGATGCCACATGTTTGCTCGATATACCACAGCTGCCAGTTCTTAAGTAATAGAACCCTGTACGTTGTCCTCGATGGTGAGTGTTCATCGGAGGCGAGGGTATCATCTGGAGTGCCCCAGGGAACTGTGGTAGGTCCGCAGTTGTTTTCTATCTACATAACTGATCTTTTGGATAGGGTGGATAGCAATGTGCGGCTGTTTGCTGATGATGCTGTGGTGTACGGGAAGGTGTCGTCGTTGAGTGACTGTAGGAGGATGCAAGATGACTTGGACAGGATTTGTGATTGGTGTAAAGAATGGCAGCTAACTCTAAATATAGATAAATGTAAATTAATGCAGACGAATAGGAAAAAGAATCCCGTAATGTTCGAATACTCCCTTACTAGTGTAGCGCTTCACACAGTCACGCCGATTAAGTATTTGGGCGTAACATTGCAGAGCGATATGAAGTGGGACAAGCATGTAATGGCAGTTGTGGGGAAGGCGTATAGTCGTCTTCGGTTCATTGGTAGAATTTTGGGGAGATGTGTTTCATATGTAAAGGAGACCGCTTATAAAACACTAATACGACCTATTCTTGAGTACTGCTCGAGCGTTTGGGATCCGTATCATCTCGGATTGAGGGAGGACATAGAAGCAGTTCAGAGGAGGGCTGCTAGATTTGTTACTGGTAGGTTTGATCATCACGCGAGTGGTACGGAAATGCTTCAGGAACTCAGGTGGGAGTCTCCGGAGGAAAGGAGGCGTTCTTTTCCTGAATCGCTACTGAGGAAATTTAGAGAACCAGCATTTGAGACTGACTGCACTTCAGTTTTACTGCCGCCAACTTACATTTCGCGGAAAGACCACGAAGATAAGATAAGAGAGATTAGGGCTCGTACAAAGGCATGTAGGCAGTCATTTTTCCTTCGTTCTGTTTGGGAGTGGAACAGGAAGAGAAGATGCTAGTTGTGGTACCAGGTACCCTCCGCCACGTACCGTATGGTGCATTGCGGAATATGTATGTAGATGTAGAAGTAGACCTGTGGAATGACCCTCGTATGTCATGAGTGACTATAGTAAACAAAGTTTTTTTAAAGCGCAATGAATAGAGTAGACTAATGTGAATATATAATAAGCAGAGACACAAACAGAAATATAAGAGTACTACATAAATTACCTTAATTACTGGCCCTTTCTAGAATTAACTATAAAAATTGAGTTTTTTGTTAAGAAACTAGATTAACATTTCCTTTCTGTACTTACTTCACTAATAACTATGTTACATTAATAATAAATTAACTGTAAATAAATACGATATTGCACTGCCTATGTTATTCTGAATTATGACGCAAAGTTCCTTTCAACATGCGCATAACCCAGGCACTGCAGATATCGTATTTATTCAATGATACTGGACAAGCGACTTTCAAGGAAAATGTTTCACCTATACGAAAAATATATAATGGGTGCGTAGTCGCGTGGTTGACGACATACGGAAGTTTGGGTGTAGCCGGGAGTGGTGCGCGGATAGCCAAACGGTAAGGCGACCGCTTGCGATAAGTAGGAAATCAGGGTTCGAGCTCGGTCCAGTACAAATTTTCACTGTCGTCATTCCATTCTGTTACTGATAGTAGTCTATATTTGCAACTGCGAAAACACTGAATGTGACTGTAAATAAACCTTGATCAAAATCAATACATAGATCCTAAATTTCGAGAAAGCCTCATACCAAATGCACAATCAACAAAAAATACTTAATACAATTTAATACAATTTTTTCACTAACTACGCTAGCATACTAAAATTAAATAAATATATTCTAAAAAATGTACTACTCAATTAAATAAAAGCGAATGAAAAACAAACATATTTGTTTCTAAAGTGTACGCAAGGGCAAATATAAACTCAGACCATTATTTAGTAATAATGTTGAGTATACTGAAGCATAAGAGAATCATCCAGAAGAATGGATTTGGATAAAACTGGGATAGTGAAGTACTGAGGAATGGTGGCGTGCTTTTGAAGTTCTATAAGGCTGTAGATACTGCGGAAATGAATACCACAATACACTTTGCAGTTGAAGAGGAATAGGTACCTCTAAAATGCGCAACCTTAGATTGATGCAGGTAACTATGAAGAAGCTATGTAATAGAAAGAATGGTTCAAATGATCGACAAAACAAGGAGGATCAAAAGAACTACTTCTAATGTTTCACCTGATAATGGATGCTAGTGACTGAAAATCAAGACATTTTCATAGAGTATCTCGACCCAGAAAAAGCGTTCGCCAATGTAATACAGCGCACAACGTTCGAAACTCTAAGGAAAATGTCGAAGAAGCAATCACGAAAATAAAAGGAAGATTCAGGAGTGGGATTAACATTCACGATGAAAGGACATCAATAATCAGATTATTCGATAACATTGTTATCGACAGCGCAAGTGAGGACGACCTACAGAATGCGCTGAATGATACTAACAGTCTAATGTGTGCACACTATTAATTGGAAGTACGCCGAAGTAGGACTAAAGTAATGGGGAGTAGCAGAAATGGGATTAGCAATAAAGGTAACTTCGAAATTGGTGGTCACGAAGTAGATAAATTGTAGGAATTCTTCTAGCAAGAAAACAAAATAACCCATGGCAGATGAAACTTCAACGACGTAGTTAGCAGACTAGCATATACAAAGGGTATATTCCTGGCCACCTAAGAATGTACGTTTGAAGCACAACATTGTATTCTAGTGAGTCATCGGCTCTGGGAATCAGATGAGAAGAGAATCGCAGCGATCGAGACGTGGTGCTATCGAAGAATGTTGAAAATTAGCTGGACTGATAAGACAACAATTGAGCAGGTTCTCCACTGAGTCGGTGATGAGAGATATGTGTGGGAAACATCGACCGGGAGAAGGGACAGTATGATAGGACGTGTGTTAAGGTATCAACGAAAAACTTCTGCAGTGCATGAGGGCACTATAGAGGGTAAAAATTGTATGGGAAAACAGAGACTGGAATACGTGTAGCAAATAACTGAGGGATCTGGGTGAAGTGCTAGTTTGAGCCGATGAAGTTCGCACAGGAAAGAATTCTTGTCTTGGCAATAAATAAATAAATAAATAAATAAAATAAAATAAAAATAAAAAAATTAATGAAAAAATGCGAACCGTCTCGAGCTCTGACAGTTCTGCACAAACCTAATTATGCATACAGATAAAAATAGTAGTTTCGTGTGGATTAGTGGCCTGGTGCCAGTCTTTCTACTGGACGCCACTTCGACGTCCCCAGCCTACCTCAGTTATCCAACTGGGGAAAGGGGACCTACAGTTTAACGTGGAATCCGAACAATTTGTTCTTTCTGGCGACTCTTCATACCGTTAAGCGGTGAAGGTGACGTTAAAACAAAGACTTGAAAACCCGTGACCCGAGTGACATTCGATACCATGATATCTCAGTTTCCAGGCCCGACATGTACAATCTTAGACATAAAAACTGACCGCCGGCCGGCCGCCACAGAGACTAAGTCCGAGTCGTTCACTTAAGGTGGCCAATAAAACTGACTGCCCCTGACAACTCTAAGTCCGGCTTTCTGCACAATCTGGCAACACTGTAAGATGCAGAAGTGTTAGGAGGAAGTGTTGAAGCCGGAACGGTAGCTCAGCGTGTTCGGTCAGAGGGTTACGTACCCTCTGTAATAAAAAAAAAAAAAAACTGAGTTAATCGATCATCAACTAACTTCATTAAGGGAGTCTCGACTATTGATATATGTGATAGATTACCATTTTACCATCATGCGACATTTGCATTCAACAGGCAAAGTTCAGAAGTCTGGTGTAGGAGTACTGCATGCTCTAATTCGAAACAACAAAAATCAACGGAGTGACTATTATTGAACGTCATCAGGTCGCTCATTGAGCATTCCTATGAGGTACTGTTACTGGTGACATGTTATGATACCTTTATCGTTAACTTCCTAAGAAGAAATGAAAGGCTGAGCCCCACCAAAAGACGTAAACTCGAATAAAGAGTAGTGTGAACATAATATTTTACATCTGATAGCTGCAAAAGTGTGTTTTGGGCTACGAATTCTGCCCCAAGGGGTGTGTTTAACCCAGCTGGAATTTGTTGTCAACAACTGAGGCACCTTTCGGTCGCAGTGTAAGAAAATCGAGCAACAAAACTACATCACCTGTGCTAGTGCATGATAACGCACTCTGTTGGTTTGAAAACAAAATTATCCAGGAGATTGATAGGAACGTCGTCTCTCAGCACTTGTATTGATACAAGTCCTCTCCCAAGCACTTGTCCCTCTCGTCATATATTCGTAAAATTTTACCTTTCCCGCTCTTGATCGATCAACCGTGAAGGCAATTCATGTCTAGACGAAAATACTCTTAAAACTACTCTGGTTTAATGACATCGTTAGAGCCAGTAGGTTTCTACTGGCGTAGAATTTGTAAACAACTTTAGCATTGTCAGATCGTTTTAGATATCGTGAAAGAAAATTGTCTTTGATGATTACTGTTGCGTTTAGTAAACTAATGGACAATGCAATTGAAATATTCTCTGTACTAATACAAATTAAATTCAGCTTACTGCAGAAACATCACGACGGCAGTCTATCTTAATGAATCATTAAGCGTCTGTAAGACGATTGAGCCTATAACACGAATTAGTAGAACATTACCGACTTTTGTTTTCGAAAAGATCTGTTTTTACTTCATTTCCTGTATTATTCGAAAGTATTATGAAAATGTGGCATTTCATGGATAAAATTATGTATTCACAACAACAGAAAATATGTCGGCAGAAAACAAAAGTGGCATTATGAATTTGGCAGTACCGTGAGGTTTTCGCTCTGACACTAAGCGTTACTGAAAGTAGCAAGACGAATTTTGCTCGAGCGTTGTCTTACGATTCCCTTATTCAGTTTGTATCTGCCTGCTTGTAGCTCTGCTACAAAATAATTAAAAATCTGGCCTTCAGCGAGTCTCGAAAGGCGAACGAAGGCAGCTTGCAACTGGTAGACAAGCATGTTTGTTACCTGGAAGCTGGTTTTTTCCTAAAGTTGGATGACATCCTTTTGTGGTTGAATTGTTGGCAAATGTCAGTCAGACGTGTGCCGTTGGTCTAAGCGTTTCGGTGTGTTGAATTTGTACCAGTGATTTTTCTACAGGTTTTTTCTGTCCCAAATAGAACTGAAGTCTCCCATTTGTATTTTCACGTCATCTTGGTGAATTATGCTCATAGTATTTTCGAGTGTGTTTCAGAATTTTTTGACATTTTCGGTGTTTTTCTTATTTTCGATGTTGGTGGGGGCATGTGCATTGATGAGTGTATATTTTTTACTGGGGTTCTGAACGAGCATAGTCATAAGTCGATTGTTGATGGGCGTGATTTCTTTGACAGAGTTGATGATAGATCTGTGTTCGAGAAATACAGTGCCGAAGATTGGTACGCCTTTCGCTACCTTTTGTTGTATTTTGCTCTTGAAGATGCAATGGTTTGCATTATTCTTGAAGAGCAAGGATGAGAAATTTTTGTCGGTCGATTTCTTTTGTGAGATTATTTAGTTTTCGTGTTTGGATCAATGTATCGATGTTTAGTTTCCAAAATGCATGTTTTCTGCTTGTAGGGAAATTTACCAGAGATCTTCGATATTCTCTGCCGTGCTAACCAGGACTCCCCAGAATCCGAAAATCCAACTGCCGCCTGTCGACAGGCGGGTTGTGTACCACCTGGGGTAAAGTTGACTTTGCTTGCACAGTTTATGTTTGCTTGTGTTTCATTGGTTTGGCCTGGGTGATTCCAGGACCGGACGGAACCAGAGGTTGTTGAAGCCTTTGGAAGTAAATATTTACAGCCGAGCTCATTGAGCTAAGAGACGGTGACCAGAGTAGCGGTGATTTTCACTCAGACGTGTCTGGATTTTGGGTTCAACGGAATGAGGAGCCGTTCAGGACTGTGTTAGTATTTGGTTCACCACAAGTATTTGATTTCCTCGGTACCACCCATATGAGGGAGGGTTTACCCTATCGGCCACACGGGATTTTTATTATTATTATTATTATTATTATTATTATTATTATTATTGTCATTATGTCATCAGCAAATCCGATATGGTGTATCTTCCCACCACTAAAATAGATGTGTATTGTTCGAATCAGTATTTCCATCACATAAATATGGGTTATAATTACATTACATTGCTGCTAGTGGACATATTTCTCACTTTTTCTTAAGACAGTTGCTACCTGATACTCCATCATAGGAATTTATGGCTCAAATGGCTCTCAGCACTATGGGACTCAACTGCTGTGGTCATCAGTCCCCTAGAACTTAGAACTACATAAACCTAACTAACCTAAGGACATCACACACATCCATGCCCGAGGCAAGGAATTTATGTGCGCAGCATTGTTGCAATACAGACGTTCAAATTATCCGATTTCTGTAATTTCATTTCGATACCAGATCTTTCTAATCGGATTCAGCCAGTCAGTCTTAATGTGGATATCCGACTACGACTCTCATCATATGATAGACTAGGTAAACCGCATTCTTAATCGGACTGTTGAATCTAGATCACTTATCTATGACAGGGCCTGATTCTGAAACATTGTGGAAAATAATAGTCCAATGTGTTTATTACAAAAACGTTATTTAAATATAAAAATATAAACTAACGAGATAACATTTCATTTACAAGAGCAGAGCCCCATCCATCATAGCAGAGCAGTGCGACATTGGTTTCAGGGCCAAGACAGGATTAAGCTGTTGCCGTTTGTTCCACGATCACCGGACATCAACCAGATAGAGAAAATGTGGGTAGAGGTAACAAGGTCATTGCCATGTGGACCTACAAATGCAAGCGACCTTTGGACGAATATAGAAAACGTATGGTGGGAAGTAAACCATCACGCTACACTGTCGACGACTTAATGAAATCAATGCCCCTACGCCTTCGAGAAATCTTACGTAATGATCGTGGGTGGGTTGGTTACTAAAAGTATATTCGCCCACAAAACCCATGTGGACAATTATCTGATATCGGTCAAGCTTTGCTTTGCCGCAGCTCTTTAGCATACAAGTCCATTTCCTTTCAGTCTCCTCTTTACGATTATTACAATGCAAGGTAATTGAAAAATCTCATCCACTCGACGCCAGCTGAGGAACTGACTGGTGCATGTGTAGTTCAACACACAGTAGTTGTCACCCTCACTGGAATCAATGACTGTGTGCGTGTATGTGTGTGTGTGTGTGTGTGTGTGTGGGGGGGGGGGGGTGCTTTTTAACATTAGAGAGACGACCAACAATAAATATTGCACAAATATGATTGTAAAGTATTTTAATGCGATGGGAAGTTCCAAACTGAATTTTTACCCAACCCACGTCCTGCATATTACGTTAAGTAAGATGTATTAACTCCATAGTACCGTTAGCAGAAACAGTGCGCTCTTGTTCTTGAGGCTCGCGACAAGTGCAGCGATTGCAGTGCCCATTGCTGCCGCGATTTGTTTATGTTGGCTGAGCGTGGACACTGCGGCAGACGCTTCGCAATAAACAGAAAGAAATCACCTTGGCTCTGACTGCAGTGAGCGGATATCACTGCCTGCGTGTTCTTACAGTACCCAACGTGAGACTACTCACAGGTGCCATGGAGCATTTGCAGCGGGTATCATGTCATCAGTCATCAGAATATTAACCAGTGATGAAATGTCCACTCTATTCGAATCCAAAGAAAATAGGAACCTTCTCACAAAGGAATGTGAGGTGATACCAAAATTTATCCAGCATACAAAAATTATCTGCAGGACTTTCATGTATGCAGTAGTAGCACACAGGGAAATATTATGTCTTGGAAGCGTATATTTCATTTCCTCTTCTCATATTAACTCCTTTGTTTTAGTATCAAGTGAGAAAATAAACACGAAGAACTAAAGTTCCTGAGAAGCATGTAAGTCATTTCCTCTTCTCATATCATAACTTTTGTTTTAGTATGAAGTAAAATATAAACAGTTTAGGGTTCTGAAGCATAATATGACACCAGATTCTTATCGTAGGCGCTATCGGAAACGCAAAAAGCAGGGAGCTGTCCATTCTTTTGTCCAACAGTCTGCTTCCTTTCAGACATTACTCCCGCTTGGAGATTCTTATTTAAGGACTTGTGGGCATCAAGTTCTTCAGCAGAACAAGCCTTATGTTATTGTGCTAATTACGGTATGGAAAAAAATGCTCTAGTTCCTCTAGAGCAGTGAGGATATTTGCACATGTCTGCCGTCAGCAATGGCTACCAGCTGCCACAACACTTCACAGAATCCTTGCGGCAGGCAACACAACTGTGCGTGCACTTCAGACTTCATTCGGTAAGACGTCAGGAGATGGATGCAAACGTCAAATTATCGTCGCTTTTCGAGTCGTATTCAATCCAGAATGAGGTGTTATTAAGGTAGTTGAGCGTTCTAGCAATTACACTTTTATAATTCCCATATGAGTATTCCGATAGCCAAAAGAACCCGTTAGTGTGAAGCCATCGGGAACTGCATTAATATCAAACTGCAAGAACTTGAGACAATACATGGGCTCTTCTCTTCGCTGGGTGACCTATTACTGATATTTAGGATTCTCTCCGTCCTAGTCGTAATGCAAATGGAACTTCAGAGGCACTTTCCGCTATTCTTGACAAACATCAGCAACTTGTAATCACTGCGAGTCACAACTGCGTGATGATAATGGATCAGGTTGTCAGTAGTTGTGGTGGGGTTATGCTGTCAAACTGCTTACAGTAACGTTAATGGTGGCGCACATAATTTAGCGATGACTACCTACTTAAGTAAAGATAGTGTTGTGGCGTCGTCACTTGTCTTTATTTGGCCTCATCTTGAGTAATCCGATTTAACGAACATAGTACTCCATTCGCGGGCTGCTAATGATACAGTATGACTACAGAGATCATCGTGCGAGTATTACATTAATTCTGCAGTGAATTGCTCAACAAATATTTCCCTCAGCTATGCAACTGGAATGACTCATTACATAGGTACTCTATGTTGTACTTGGTTAAGTGATCAGTTCGCTGCAATGCTGCTTCTACTGTTCGTAAATACTTGTATACTTCAAAAATGGTTCAAATGGCTCTGAGCACTATGGAACTTAACTTCTGAGGTCATCAGTCCGCTAGAACTTAGAAGTACTTAAACCTAACTAACCCAAGAACATCAGACACATCCATGCCCGAGACAGAATTGGAACCTGCGACCGCAGCGGTCGCGCGGTTCCAGACTGTAGCGCCTAGAACCGCTCGGCCACCCCGGCCGGCATACTTGTATACTGACCATTCGTTACTTGACTAAATATGAACTACAATCTAATTCGCATGTATATGACATGGGTTAGCGCCGGCAATGACTAAGGGTTGGATGCCGTTGAAGTCCCGTTCCACTGATGGGAAGACAAATGTTTTTGCCTAAAAAAACAATTGCATCTTAAATATCGGAGGACCGAAGTCCACATTGGCACAGCGCGTTGAAATACAGCAACGACGGCAGATGAAAATTTGTGACCGACTGGGCTTCGAACTTAGACCTCCTGCTTACTAGGCAGCCGTGCTGATCACTGCACTATTTTTTTTTTTTTTTTTAAGTTTGAGAAGACTTTCAGCACCAGGTAGGCGGAGGCAAAGAGGGCAGGGGTCCTCCCCTATACCTGTCACTGAGCAGCTTCATTATTACCATGTATTCCGTGTTTGCACGCGTATATTCCTTTAAATTGTAGAACAAAATTGAAGTAGTAATTAAGGTAAAATAAATTACAGCCTCCGATGGCGTGCGTTCCTTGTAGAACATAACTTATAACAGTGAAAAGGGTAACGAAAAATACATAACAAACATTCATTCAGAAATATATTCACAGTTTAAGTTATTATACACTGGATGCAAATGAGCTCTGTAAGGAAGCCATATATTTTTCAACAAATGAGAGAAATTTCGGACCCGGAGGTGTTTTGCCAAATTAGAACAGTTCTGATTTTAGAACCAACGTAAAAGAATATTCCAGGAAAAAAAGTGAAAGAATAGTATTCTGCTACTCATCAATAAAGCTGTCCACCTCCTTGTAGCCCACATAAAGCAATAGGTAAAAAAAAATTGTTATTCTTCTTTAGCTTAAAATGTTCTTATGCAATACAGAACATGCACTCTACTAAGTTTTGTTTGTTACGACGCAAAACACAAACTGTACCAGAAGCCACGAATAACTGTTACTCTTTGCGGACGGGTAACATTTCCAGTCGGGTTGTAAAGCTTCACTTATCGGTATATGATTTTCTACGGTTCTGTTTATAGTGCTAATTTCTTCCTAGTCCAGTTCCAAATTCTGATTCTATTTACACATAAACGCTACAGTTTCTACAAGCCGACATTTGATTTTCCATAATCGTTCCGCTGTGGGTATGGTTTCGTTTACAACGTCGCACCATACGGCACTGACTCTAGCTGGTATAATTTTATTGTTGATATTTTTCCAGGCGTTCCTCTAGTTTTTTTGTAGTTTAATTTACCGGAATTGGTTTGTGAAGACGATGTCTGGTAATATAGTTATAGACGGTTCTAGTGTTGGTTTGTGCTGGTAGAAGTCTTATACAGCTCCAATCGCCATAGTACTTTCGGACGTAATCTAGGCTGGCGTGCTACATTAGCAGGAGCGTTCCTATTCCCAGGATCTAACGAGAGGAACAAAGGTTTCGTGATGCCTGTCTTAGTGAAATGTATTAGTTTAAAAGAACGTCTTTAACTCCAAGTCCTCCGTCGTTTTACCTCTGCAAAGCGCCGTGTGGAAGGATACTTTGAAGATATATTGTTTCCACACGTACCAAGAGGCTACAGCTAATATTATATGTGCAGTGACCTGCTGTATCAGTAAGACTGCTGCGACATGATATATTTTGCTAAGTATGTATGTATTTATAAAGTGAACTTTCTGCAGTCGGACTAACAATAGCATGTCATGGTCCTTCAACAAGGTTCCGATGACATTAAGTTTCCGCTCCCAATTGTTCTCGGCCATGCGCTTGGGATTCGCCCTTACCCACAATCCGAGTTGGAGTCTCTCTTCAGTTACATCTAACCAGTGCGCACCTATTGCACTATTGTAAGAACCGAGATGCAGTATTTTGGATTTAAAATTTTGTAAATTTATGGTAAGAACTTATGAGACCAAGCCCCCCCCCCCCCCCCCCCCGTCCATTATTCCACTCGCCACTCGCTCGCGGCCACACTGTATTCCCGCGAGGGTTCGGACGATGTCGTGTGCGTCTAGCACTGAAAACTTTCGATGACCCGTCGAGACCCAAATGTATATACAGGATGGTTCAGGAGGAATAGTAAATATTGTAGGAGGTGGTAGTATAGACAAATTGCAGAAAAAATGACATATAACATGTGTCCAATTTTTACTGCGTACAAATAGCTATGTTCAATTCATTTTCGTTTCGAATATTGGTCCTTACAGGATCCACTTGTCTACACTTCCTTGAAAATGAGCTTCCAGCGTTATTGGAAGACGTTCATTTGGCTACAAGAATGTGTATGTTCCTCCAGCATGACGGGGCTCCTGCACATTCTAGTCGTCAGGTGACACATTGTCCAAACCGAACATTTCCCGGAAGATGTATCATTAGATATTGGCATTTTTCTTGGCCTTCAAGGTCCCCGGGCCTTATCTCTTTGGATTTTTGCCTGGGGAGATGGTTAAAGGCGAAGTCTACAAAGTAAAAGTAAACCCTAGAGTCGATTTGATCCTTCGGATTATGAATAGTGCAGCCCTCATAAAAGAACGCAAAGACGACCTCAGAAGAGCTACATGTGGTGTAATCAAGAGAAATCAAATGTCCATTGAAGTTGTCAGGGGCAGTCAGTTTTATTGGCCACCTTACGTGAACGACTCGGACTTAGTCTCTGTGGCGGCCGGCCGGCGGTCAGTTTTGTATGTCTAAGACTGTACATATACACTTCATCTATAGGTTATCATGAGTGAGCTTGGGAATGTCAAAATATGTGACATACGAGGCCAGGAATTATGTATGTAAAACATTGTTTCAAAAACGTACATATTTAGTTGTCACCCTCAGTATACTCCCGCCTCTTCCCTCTATCCCTACAACGCTCCGTGCGAATTTTCCATGGACGGAAACGGTGCTGGAAGTCTTCCTCTGCAAGCTCCTTGATGACGCGTGCCGCTTTTTCTGTCATTGCTTCAACGGACTGAAATCTTGTTCCTTTTAAGGCACATTTGACCTTGGGGAACAGATAAATGTCACATGGTCCCACGTCAAACGAATAAGGAGGGCGGTCCAATACCGGGATGCTCGAAACCTCTTTACAAACAACGCGGTGTGAGCCGGTGCGTTGTCTTGATGCAGAAGAACACGTGATTCGTTCTTCCACAGTTGGAGACGTCTTTCTTCGTATTTTCTCTCGGAGCGAAAATACACAATTCCTTGAATATCGAAAAGAAAAACAACTCTGAATCTTGATTTGCTCACTCGACCCTTTCTCCCTCTAGGTGAAGCTTCCTTTTGTTCTATCTTCATAATTTTCGGCGAGAGTTCCGCAATATAATTTTTCGTGCTGATTCGGTTATATAACATTTGTCTTACACTTTCTTTCTCAATTCTTACAGTTTCAGCAATCGATCGATTACTCAACCGACGATCAGTTCGAATCGGATTACCTACTTTTTCGATATCTGTTGATGCTGAAGGCCGTCCCCGGGATGAGTCATCTTCAGCCTCTAGTGGCAAAATAAAATAACAGCTCTTACGCAAACGAAGACCAGGGTCACACTGATTTACCCACATACACCAGAGATCCCACACTTGACTGAGAAGGCTTCATGCTTCCCAGCTATTGGTCGTTTGTCTTTGGCGCTTGCGTGGTTACTCTGTGACAGCATCAGCCCTGTTATTTTATAGCCACACCTCGTATGTGGCCGCAACTTTTGACTGCGTTGGCTTAGAAATTTAGTATCTGGAAACTTGATATCTGTCCTCGTTCCTGACAAAAAAGGTTCTTTATAGAGAGACGGACAGAGAGACAGACAGACAGTGAAGTCATCGTATAAGGATTTCGTTTTTACCAGTGGAGGTACGAAACGCTAAAAAAATTGAGAATAATGCTTATGCTATCTTTGCCTGAACAGGCAGACATAAAAAAACAGGTACTGTAAACAAAATAAATATTTCCCTCGTTATTACAAAGCTTTTTAGATTGATTCAACATGTTAATATAACTGCAAAATGAGAACAAGTAACCTAAAGTGTAACTGAAAAGAAGCGTATTTAAAGCTTAGTAACACATTCAACATTTAATAATTTATGGGTTATTACTTTTACAGCTACAGCCATCTTGTAAAGAATAAAGAAGTCAACATTTTTAACATCAAAAAGTACATAAAGAAAATAATCGTCAAATATTAATTTCTTTAGATGCTAGATATTTTACAGAGTAATTAACATTGCATTTCTACAATTAATTCGGAATTTATTATGACATATTAAGTATAAAACAATTTTAAACTAACATAATTGGGGATCAGTGAAATAAGTACGAAAATTTGAAACACTCTGTTGGAAAATATACAATAAACAAAATTTACTGGCTATGCAGAATATCACCGTCAGTATGGGACACTGCCAGAATTAGAATAAGAATATTGGAACCAAAGATACTAGACAAGGATGTTCCATCACAAAGCCCCAGTTTCCAGTAAATTGGCTTTGCTGGTAGGACACTCCTACTTCCTCCCACACTACTGTATCCTCTTCTTTATTCTTCTTTCCCTTGTGCAATGTTGACAGTCAGTAGCATGCATTTACTTTAACTAATTTACAGTTTTATAATTTTCTATGTTTTGTCTGTAATTTATCGTTATTACTGTAGTTAGTTAAAAATTTTTACTGAAAACAAAAAATATTTATAATATTTATAATTTATGTTATTATAAGAATACAACTGTAAAATGTAATCTTCAAAGAACAATAGTTAACAGATTCTTAACTATACAGTAAGCAAAATGGGAAATAAATGGGAGGAAGAGAAAATTAGGGATGGGGACTGTGACTGTAGAAGAATCTGTCATGAAGAGCGGTAGGATCATACACCTTTGCTTTATACTAGTGAACGTGGCAACACTTCGCAATTGCTAAACATGTATTACAATTCGATATATGTCCAGATCTCCTTCTCCACCATCTGCCCATCTCCTCCTCAACCCTCTGTCCGTCCATCTCCTGCTCCCTCCCTCTCTCCACTCCTCCTCCTCTTTCTCCCTCTGTCCATAGCCTCCTTCCCCCTCTTGATACCCATTTCCTCCCCTCTCCCTCTCTGTCCACCTTCTCTCCTCAGATCTATTCTTCACATTTCACTTTGAATTACCATTTATTATTGCAGTTTTGGCAGCAATACTCTTATTCTTTCTTCATCAAACAGGGTATAATAACCCGTTAGGACTAAATGGAGATATCCAAAAAATTCCATTACACCCATACTTCACTTTCAAGAATTCTATCACATTTGTATTAATAGGAAGCTGTGAGGATGGTAGCTTGAGTGACAGTATTTTGCATAGTTTTAATTTACAAACATGTAGGATTACAAAGTTTTGGACGATTAAAATTCTGTATTAGTATTTTAATCATAAGCTGATAACCCATAAGTACAACTTGGCTGTTTTCTGTTGCAACTGACCGTGAGGTAGAAAACAAAATAGCATATACACTGATCAGCCAGAACAATATGACTACCGACCTACCACTGATAGATACCCATCCAGATGGTAGCGGCGTCACCTGCCGAGGAAGACCGCTAGTCGGACACATAGACGGTGCATGTAGTATCAGTGAGCGTGCTGTCTGTGTGAAGCATGGAGAAGGCGCACGATCTGTCTGAGTCTGAGTGAGGGCAGATTGCGATGGCCTGGAGGCTCGGCGCAAGCATTTCGGAAAGTGCGCGACTAGTGGGGTGTTCGAGGAGCGCTGTGGCGAGTATCTTCAACATGTCGCGAAGCAAAGGTGAAACCACGTCCAGACATCGTCAGTTTTGGCAGCCACTCTTCGTTACAGATGTCAGACGTCGTAGACTTGGCAGGCTGGTGAAACTGCACAGGTGGCGAACTGTTGCAGACCTAACATCATACTCTTAATGCTTATTACAAGTGCGTCCAAACACACATTGCACTGACACTCCTAACACTGGACCTCGGACGACCCATATATGTGTCAATGTTAACACCATAAGGTCAGCAACTATGAGTGAAATCGGCACATGACCATTGCCACTGGATGTTGACGCAGTGGCAGAGCGTTGCAGGGTTTCACGGATCCCATCTACGCCGTGGCCTGCCGTCACTGTCATTCATGGCGAAGGTGGACACACCGGCTGTCAGGTGGGTGGTCGTAACGCTCTGAGTGAGTGATCAGTGTAGTTTGTATTCAGTTTTCATTTAAAGTTATATTCAAGGACAAAGAGTATACATGGGAGAAACAATTTGTCTAATGTTCAAATGCCCTGCTATCAGAATTAAAACTAAGTGTGAGAAAGAAAACTAAGCCGTACATTGTCACAGAAGAGCGCAGGATATTCTTCGTCACTCTCGGTTTTAACAAAAAGCCTGTAAATTTTTGTTCAAACAATTTATAGCTTATGTCTGTCTGAATTTTATTAGAATATCATGTAAAAAGTTGAAGTAAATTGATCGAGAACTTTTGAAGATTTTTGCTAAGAACATTACCCTCTAATATATTATACACTGCTGGCCATTAAACTTGCTACACCAAGAAGAAATGCAGATGATAAACAGGTATTCATTGGATAAATATACTAAAACTGACATGTGATTACATTTCCAATTTGGGTGCATAGATCCTGAGAAATCAATAGGCAGAACAACCAACTCTCGCCGTAATAACGGCCTTGATACGCCTGGCCATTGAGTCAAACAGAGCTTGGATGGCGTGTACAGGTACAGCTGCCCATGCAGCTTCATCACGATACCACAGTTCATCAAGAGTAGTGACTGGCGTATTGTGACAAGCCAGTTTCTCGGACACCATTGACCAGACGTTTTCAGTTGGTCAGAGATGTGGAGAATGTGGTGGCCAGGGCAGCAGTAGAACATTTTCTGTATCCAGAAAGGGCCGTACACGACCTGCAACATGCGGTCGTGCATTATCCTGCTGAAATGCAGGATTTCGCAGTGATCGAATGAAGGCTAGAGTCACGGGTCGTAACACATCTGAAATGCAACGTCCACTGTTCACAGTGCCGTCAAAGCGAACAAGAGGTGACCGAGACGTGTAACCAGTGGCAACCCATACCATCACGCCGGGTGATACGCCAATATGGCGATGACGAATACACGCTTCGAATGTGCGTTCACCGCGATGTCGCCAAACACGGATGCGACCATCATGATGCTGTAAATTGAACGTGGATTCGTCCGAAAAAATGACGTTTTGCCATTCGTGCACGCAGGTTCGTCGTGGAGTACACCATCGCAGCCACTCCTGTCTGTGATGCAGCGTCAAGGGTAAGCGCAGTCATGGTCTCCGAGCTGATAGTCCATGCTGCTGCAAACGTCGTTCATGGAGATGGTTGTTGTCTTGCACACGTCCCCATCTGTTGACTCAGGGATCGAGACGTGGCTGCACGATCCCTTACAGCGGATACGATGCTTGTCATCTCGACTGCTAGTGATACGAAGCCGTTGGGATCCAGCACGGCGTTTCGTATGACCCTCGTGAACCCACCGATTCCATATTCTGCTAACAGTCATTGGATCTCGACCAACGCGAGGAGCAGTGTCGCGATATGATAAACCGCAATCGGGATAGACTACAATCCGACCTTTATCAAAGTCGGAAACGTGATGATACGCATTTCTCCTCCTTACACGAGGCATCAGAACAATGTTTCACCAGGCAGCGTCGGTCAACTGCTGTTTGTCTATGAGAAGCCGGTTGGAAACTTTCCTCATGTCCGCACGTTGTAGGTGTCGCCAGCGGCGTCAACCTTGTGTGAATGCTCTGAAAACCTAATCATTTGCATATCACAGCATCTTCTTCCTGTCGGTTAAATTTCGCGTCTGTAGCACGTCATGTTCGTGGTGTAGCAATTTTAATGGCCAGTGGAGTATATGTCAACAAAAATATAACCGGTGTTTGCCCAAACGTTTTTGAGTATCATTGGTCAAGAACGTTTGACCTTTTTGATAACAGTGTTAAACACTGTGTTTTCCTTTTATAGTAGTTATAGATTACGACAGTATTATGAAAAGGATAGTTGCTACTGAGCACACAGTGGAGATACTGAGTGCAGATAGGCACAACAAGAAGAGTGTCAGCAAGTAAGCTTTCGGCTAAAAACGCCTTCATCAGAAATAGATAACACACACACACATCCACATAAATGCCTCTCACACACATATGACGACAGTCTGTGACTACTGAGGTCAGATTGTGCTATACATAGTATTAATTTAAAATTTGTTTGGTTGTACCCACAATTTGTAAGCTGTTAGCTTTCTGTTTGTATTTTGTGAATTTTGTAGTTATGGTAGTAAAATTTACTAAATTATTGTAAGGATACATGCACAACAGAAATTTGTAGACA
This sequence comes from Schistocerca serialis cubense, assembly GCF_023864345.2. Classification (NCBI taxonomy): domain Eukaryota; kingdom Metazoa; phylum Arthropoda; class Insecta; order Orthoptera; family Acrididae; genus Schistocerca; species Schistocerca serialis. The sequence continues at coordinate 49,367,903 of NC_064645.1, forward strand.
GCCACAGGTGTCTGAAGATTGTTTCATTTAGACAGTTTCTATCAGCTGTAACTCACAAAGTGTTTGTCTGGCAGTGAGGTGTCGTACGCTGATGAAGTGTGCGTCATCGCACACCGAGGTGTGGCATACTTGCAGACGTGTCGAGCCGCCTGTTTTGCCCGAATGTTGGTGACCGCGGACGTGTGGTGTGTGTCTGTGTTGCAGCGCCAACGCGAGCCGCGTGGAGGTGCCGCAGTCGCGGGCAGCGCTGGCGCGCGGCGAGTGGCTGCGAGAGGCCGTCGGGGGCGGCGGCGGCCTGGGCGGCCGGCAGCTGGTGCTGCTGGTGCACGGGTACGCCGGCGGAGACGGCCTGCTGCCCGCCGTCGTGCTGCGCGACGGTACGTCACCACCAGCAGGCCGCGTGCGGCGCATCTCTGCACTACAGACACAATCTCTGTCTATACACGTTGCTCCATTGATACTGACCGGGCCAAATATCTCACGAAAGAAGCGTCAAACGAAAAAACTACAAAGAACTAAACTTGTCTAGCTTGAAGGGGGAAAGCAGATGGCGCTATGGTTGGCCCGCTAGATGGCGCTGCCATAGATCAAACGGATATCAACTGCGTTTTTTAAAAAATAGGAACCCCCATTTTTATTACATATTCGTGTAGTACGTAAAGAAATATGAGTGTTTTAGTTGGACCACTTTTTTCGCTTTATGATAGATGGCGCTGTAATAGTCACAAACGTATAAGTACGTGGTATCACGTAACATTCCGCCAGCGCGGACGGTATTTGCTTCGCGATACATTACCCGTGTTAAAATTGACCGTTTACCAATTGCGGAAAAGGTCGATATCGTGTTGATGTATGGCTATTGTGATCAAAATGCCCAACGGGTGTGTGCTATGTATGCTGCTCGGTATCCTGGACGACATCATCCAAGTCTCCGGACCGTTCGCCGGATAGTTACGTTATTTAAGGAAACAGGAAGTGTTCAGCCACATTTGAAACGTCAACGACGACCTGCAACAAATGATGTTGCCCAAGTAGGTGTTTTAGCTGCTGTCTCGGCTAATCCGCACATCAGGAGCAGACAAACTGCGCGATATTCGAAAATCCCAAAAACGTCGGTGTTGAGAATGCTACATCGACATCGATTGCACCCGTACCATATTTCTATGCACCAGGAATTGCACGACGACGACTTTGAACGTTGTGTACAGTTCTGCCACTGGGCACAAGACAAATTACGGGACGATGACAGATTTTTTGCACGCGTTCTATTTAGCGACGAAGCGTCATTCACCAACAGCGGTAACGTAAACCGGCATAATATGAACTATTGGACAACGGAAAATCCACGATGGCTGCGACAAGTGGAACATGAGCGACCTTGGCGGGATAATGTATGGTGCGGCATTATGGGAGGAAGGCCCCCATTTTATCGATGGCAACCTAAATGGCGCAATGTGTGCTGATTTCCTACGTAATGTTCTACCGATGATACTACAAGATGTTTCACTGCATGACAGAATTGCAACGTACTTCCAACATGATGGATGTCTGGCACATAGCTCGCGTGCGGTTGAAGTGGTATTGAATAGCATATTTCATCAGAGGTGGATTGGTCGTCGAAACACCATACTATGGCACTCACGTTCACAGGATCTGACGTCCCCGGATTTCTTTCGGTGGGGAGAGTTGAAGCATATTTGCTATCGTGATCCACCGACAACGCCTGACAACATGCGTCAGGCATTATGAATGCATGTGCGAACATTACGGAAGGTCAACTACTCGTTGTTGAGAGGAATGTCGTTACAGGTATTGCCAAATGCATTGAGGTTGACGGACATCATTTTGAGCATTTATTGCATTAATGTGGAATTTGCAGGTAATCACGCTGTAACAGCATGCGTTCTCAGAGATGAAAAGTTCGCAAAGGTACATATACCACATTAGAACAACCGAAATGAAGTGTTCAAGCGTACCCACGTTCTGTATTTTAATTTAAAAAACCTACCTGTTACCAGCTGTTCGTCTAAAATTGTGAGCTATATGTTTGTGACTATTACAGCGCCATCTATCACAAAGCGAAAAAAGTGGTCCACCTAAAATATTCATATTATATTAATTTACTACGAATATATAATAAAAAATGGGGCTTCCTATTCTAAAAAAACGCAGTTGCTATCCGTATGACCTATGGCAGCGCCATCCAGCGGGCCAACCATAACGCCATCTGGTTTCCCTCTTCAAGCTAGACGTGTTTCGTCCATTGTAGTTTTTTTCGTTTGACGCTTATTTCGTGAGATATTTGGCCCGGTCGCGATCAATGGATCACCCTGTATACTGACGACTTCGATACATTTCCCCGATATACATAGTGAAGCGAAATTCGCGCACTCAGGATTCACAGTGCGACTCCTCACATGCCAGCGATAAAAAAAAATGTCTCACTAAATTTCGTCCGGAGAGCACATCCGGCAGAAAAAGGACGTTAAAGAGTGGCAATCTGGCAACACTGTAACCACGTGTACGGTAACTGCATCAGCTCTTGTTACTCATGCTGTATGGTTTTTAATTTGCTAATTTCGTTCTGACATTTCATACTGTAATGTACACCGTTTCTTAGGTCACATGTATCCTAAATTTACAGCATTTTTTAACGCTGAACGTAACAAATACGTGTTTAGACAAATAAGAAACAGACAGTTGAAACAAATGACCCCTCATAGGAGAGATTAACTACAAAAACAATATCAGTTTCGAGGGACAAAAGATGATAGCACAGTACAATAACACAACGCCTATTTGTTATTTATACTACATATCATATGAGCGTTCAGGTGTCGCACATCAGCAACCAGTGACAATAGTGAGGTCCATATTAATGACCAGTGCTGTTTTTCTGGGGGAACGCTGGGGGATGCGTACCCCTAAACTTTTTCGTCGACAAAGTAATTTTTTTACGATGTTGAGAATTTGGAAGAGTGCCAAAGATTTATTTCACGGACGTAAATTTATTTCATTTTTTCGTGTTGATAATTGCAATACGAACGATACCAGTGCAGTTTTTGGTGGGAAATGCGGTGTCATTGACTGTTCCAGACATTTAGAAGCTGGGGCAACCGTTCTCGGCAACTGAATCGCTGGCAGCCAGTTCGACAAGCATGTAGTGCTACACGGATATGGGTGCTACCCGGATATGGGTACACTGATATGGGAACGCTACACGGTAGTGCTACACGGATATGGGTACGCTCAAACGCCGAGCTACCGATAGGTGTCTCTACAGTCCCGCTACCATGATCCTTCGTGGTTCAATGCCATCTTTCTTTAGTCGTTCTTTATTCGTTTGTGTTTGCTGTTCCGTTCTTGTCTGTTAGGCGAAGTTTTACAGTGTGTCCTGTCTTTCGTTGCAACTTCTAAGTTAAGTTGGAGGTGGGAGATGAGCAGAAAACTAGCAAACTATTTTACTTGTCCTCCTGCATCTAAAAATCCAAAAACTGTCAATAATTCGTGTGCGAGTGAAAAGCAAGGAAGTTCAACATCAGTGGATGACGGAAGTGGAACTGTAAACCTGAGCACTGAACCTACGTGTGATAATGCAGTGAACGAACGTGTTCATGATAGAAAATTAAATGATCGTCCAGAATGTTGGTCTTTGGAACAAGAAATCGCATTTTGTAAGAAAAATGACTGGTTGCTCGTTTCAAACAAAAAACTTGGCTGCAGAATTTGCAACGAAGTAGGAGGTATAGGGATGAACATTGCCAGCCTTGGGCTACAGTGTCTGTATCATCTTCAGGTCGTTCCAGAAAAGAAGAAATGGTTTCCTTGCATAAAATCAACTGAAGAGTCCGTTACCATTTTTTGTAGTTCGACATGTTGATGACGTCATGGTTAAAAGCAGATGGGTGGTATCCCATGCTTCAGTTTAATTTTCGCTGCATTATATCAAATGTCGGAGTACCCTCAAACTTTATTTTAGAAAAAAGGCACTGTTAATGACCACATGACCTTCACAACAGAATACGTTGTCCTCAGAACAACAGATGCTCAAAGAGACCTCCCTGCATATCCAGACATTGCGCAACCCGCTGGGCCATACAGCTCTGGACCCTTCACACCGAAGCTGCATCCACAGTAACGAGAGCATCATGAACACACGCTACCAATTCTTCAACATTTGTTCGCGAAATAGAGTTCATATGCACCTTCAGGTGCCCCCACAGGAATAAATACACGGGATTTAGGTCCGGCGAACCATTTCCCTGGAAATGTTCTGTCCAATTACTGTCGCACATTGATTCCAGAGTGTGGAGGTGCACCATCATGCTGGAACCATATCCTCTGCCGACCATGTAGTGGACATCTTCCAGCGCACCACGCAGATAGTTTGAGAGGAATGCATGACACCTTCATACAGTCAACCGGTCAGGCAACATGTAGGGGCCCAAACACCTGTCACGCAATATTCCGGCCCTGACATTGATACCAAAGCGAACTTGATATTCACGGCTGTGGATGACGTCCGGGTTTACCTCACACCATTGTATATTGAAGACACCCTCACAAGTGAATGCCGCTCCATTCGACCATGTTACGGTGTTCACAAAGTCATCGTTGACTTCCCATTGTTGATGGAACCATTCACAGAATTGAATCCACTGATGGCGATCAGCAGGATGCAGGTGTTGCGCGAAAGCATAATACAAGGATGCAGACCATGCTCGTGCATTGTGGGACACACAGCTGCCTTGTTACACAATGTATATTTCGTTAGCCCGCCGCTGTGGCCAAGCGGTTCTAGGCGCTTCAGTCCGGAACCGCGCGACTGCTGCGGTCGCAGATTCGAAACCTGCCTCGGGCATGGATATGTAAGATTTCCTTAGGTTACTTAGGTTTAAGTACTTCTAACTTCTAGGGGATTGATGACCTCAGATGTTAAGTCCCATAGTGCTCAAAGCCATCTGAACCATTTGTATTTCTTTGAGGTTCTTGGTATATGACGTCCGAATAGCTTTCTCAGTAGCTGGAGTACGGTGTGTCTGTGGGCGACATCTGTCAAGCGATGGTGGAAGGAGAGAACCTGACTGCTAAAGACGCAACTCCAGATGACGAAACAGATTTTTATCTCGATGGCGTCTACGAGAATATATAGCAAAGTATTCATGAGCGGCAACACCAGCCCTGTTATCAGACGCACCAAGGACGAGAAACATATCCACATATTCGTCGTTTGTGTATGGCATACGTCTGCCAGATTGGTTTCGATGTTTACAATGAGAAAATTCGATACGTGTAAGCGTGTACATTGGAGTCTGTCACGGGCGTATTACTCCACTCACAACTAGTACCTGTCTGGTGGACAGCGCATACAGTATAAACACGCCGTCAGTCCCGCACGCTTTTCCACCTAATGCGCATTGCTCCTCTGACAGATATTGTTCTGCATGATTCATCCCGACACTGCTAATTGTGAAATGTTCCGTTTTGAATAACACTGTTTCCCTAATGGTAAAAGACGTCATGTTTCCACAATCCCATCGAGAGAACAACAACAACAATAATAATAATAATAATAATAATAATGCAACACGGCAGCTTGGTACAAAACATTCAAACAGAAACTCCGAGGATACCAGTCACCTTGCCTAAACCTTATGAGAAATAATAAGACTCTCGCCACCAACAATACTGAAAACTGTGAAATCCTGGCTGAATATTTTGAGACACTCCTAAACTGCCAAACACCCATCCAGACTCTCAGTTTTACGCAACCAGAAACATTACCAACACATTCAACACCTCCGACACGAGAGGAAATCACAAACATAATCAAAAATCTCAAAAACAGGAAAGCATGTGGAGAAGACACAATTACAGCAGAAATGTTCAAGCTTGGGGGAGAAACATCAGTAGAAGCACTACACAAAGAACTTAAACAAGTATGGGAAACCAAGAAAATCCCAAGTCACTGGAAAACTGCCCTAATTCACCCTTTGTTTAAAAAAGGTGACAAAAGAGATGTTAACAACTATCGTGGAATATCGCTTCTCCCAGTCCCATATAAAATTCTATCAAAAGCCCTGCTCAATCGTGTATCACCAATTATAGAGGGAAAACTTGGAGAATATCAAACTGGCTTCAGACCAGGAAGATCCTGCGCCGAACAAATTTTTAACCTCAAAACAACAATGAACTATTTATCTACAAGGAGCAAGAAATATTTTATAACATTCATTGATTTCAAAAAAGCTTCTGACTCAATCGGTAGGGACACACTCATCAAAACACTTCGAGAATATGAAATAGATGAAACAACAATCACCATAATCAAAGAAACATTAACAAATACAACATCAAAAGTAAAATTCCAAGGAGAAATTTCACGGCATTTCGAGGTCAAAACCGGCGTCAGACAAGGAGATGCGCTGTCCCCGGTACTCTTCAACTGTCTTCTGGATAAAGTCATAGCAGAATGGAGAAAACTCACGCAAAAACATGGAGTTGAGAAAGTCCAAATTGGAGGGAAGTGCTACAAAGCCATTGAAACCAACTGTTTTGCCTTTGCTGACGATCTCGCCTGTTTAGCTTACACACAAAAAGACACAATAAAACAAATAGAATTACTTAAAGAAACTGCTGAAAAAGCAGGCTTGCAAATTTCATTTGAAAAGACAGAAATCATTACAAATATCAAAAATCCACCAAAGAAAATAACTACGAAATACGGGAAAATACAGGTATCTAAACATTTTAAATATCTTGGTGAACTAATTCAGCCTGTGGCAAAAGGTCATCCAGCCTGCAGGGCTAGAATACAAAAACTAGAGACAGCAACTCACTACTGCAGACAAATGTATTCAAAAAAATGTGTATCCAAAAGCATTGAACTCAGACACTACCAGACTGTCATTAGACCGCAGATACTATATGCATCAGAAACACTGGCAAATTTTACATACGCAGAACAGATAGAAAATCGTGAAAGAAGAATTGTGAGGACAATTCTTGGACACAGGAAAATAACAGATGATCAAGGCAAGCCTGTATACAGACTAAAAAGCAACAAAGAAGTGTATACGAAGTGCAGCAAAATTACAGACGAAATTAGAAAAAGAAGATGCTCCTTTTTCTGCTCACATCATGAGGACGAACCCGAATAGGCTTACAAAACAAATATTTTCGTACATCGCAAATCTAAAAAATAAAAATTTATGGTTTATCAACACAGAAAGAGATCTAAAAGAAATGGACATAGATCAGGAAACAATATTTAACAGAAACCTTTTTAGAAAAAAACTGAATTCATTCACGGGTTTCGGTGTGAAAATTAAGAAGACTTGTGGAACTAAATGGTCTGAAGAGAGAAAAGCCGCCTTCAGCGCAAGAAAGAAAGAAGTGTGGACTGAGAGAAAGAAGACTTCCCAGAAGCGCAAGAAATAACTGTTTTCACGGTCTTTAACGGCCAAATTTGTATAATAATAATAATAATGCATTGATATATGTACTGATCAGCACGCATTTACCCAACTCAATGTTGTTGTTGTTGTTGTTGTTGTGGTCTTCAGTCCTGAGACTGGTTTGATGCAGCTCTCCATGCTACTCTATCCTGTGCAAGCTTCTTCATCTCCCAGTACCTACTGCAGCCTACATCCTTCTGAATCTGCTTAGTGTATTCATCTCTTGGTCTCCCTCTACGATTTTTACCCTCCACGCTGCCCTCCAATACTAAATTAGTGATCCCTCGATGTCTCAGAACATGTCCTACCAACCGACCCCTTCTCTTAGTCAACTTGTGCCACAAGCTCCTCTTCTCCCCAGAGCATGCAGCTCTCAACTCAATGTTGGTACCATGGTAATAACACATACAAATGGTAAGCGACTTTGGACATTATTCGCAAAGCACGTTGCTAGTCCTACTGGTAACGTAAGGCCCTAACGAAATGTAATGGACATGAATGAGGCAAGAACAACATATGGTATTAATCTATGCGACCATTGGAAGAGGGTACTAAGAAAAAACGTTTTGCATCTAGTAGATGAAGTGGTGCGAATAAATTCGCACCCACGATGTGGAAATGGCTTCTTCCATTTGCGCTATTGTAGTATGTAAGTTTCAATGTTTTCTGGAGGACTCACTGTAATCGCTGTTGTAGATGAAGATACCAGATACCGTTCCACCTGGACTACACTTAACAAATAAAAAGCATGTGCCTCAACACAGGTTCAACCATCGACCTCCTGCGTGCTAACCCAAAACCCTATCCACTGCACCAACTGTACATCACAACTATTGTGTGCTGGTAGAGGTAGTTGCAATATATATGGTTACAGTGTTGCCATATTGCCACTCTTTAACGTCCTTTTTCTGTCGGACGTACTTGCCGCATGAAATTCTGTGAAAGACATTTTTTTATCGCTGGCATGTGAGCAGTCGAGCTGCGAAGCCCAAATGCGCGAATTTCGCATCACCCTGTACTGGGATTTCATCACAATATTTTCTACACGAATCACATGGATACTGGATCTAGAATCACAGCTTTCCACACATCCACGCAAATAAACACAACAAAACGAAGCTGTCATTAAGTATCTCTCGATAATAGATTAAATCTTAGAAAAACGTCAAAACAGTATGCCGGATGCTGTTAATGATATTATGTATTAGGGAAAAAAAACAGTGTTAAAAGTTTCGAAGTGACAGGTCCATTGTCAGATGACTGTTCACATTTGCTGTATGTGTGATGTTCATTGATTGTGGCGAAAGTTCCTTGCAGTGGTCTTGCCTTTCACCAGAAACCGGTGCAAGAAACGACTATTTTATTTTAAATCAATGTAACAATAAATTATGAAGGTACAGTAATCAATAAATAATACCCTGCAATTTATTCTCACTACAGAGTTACAATTCTGTGACAAGATCAGTCAAAAGTTCTTTTACACGTTCCACACCGAGGTGACAAAAGTCACGGGATGGTGGCGTGCACATATACAGGCGGCAGTGCGTCGGTGGAGCTGTCATTTGTATGTACTCAGGTGACTCGTGTGAGAAAGGTGCCAGGCGTGATTATCGCCGCACGACGAGAATTAACAACCTCTGAACACAGACTGGTAGTTGAAACTAAACCTGTGGTGATTCCAATTTGAAATCACTAGAGAATTCAGTATTCCGAGATCCACAGCGTCGAGAGTGTGCCGAGAATACCACAATTCAGGCATGACCTCTCACCACGGACAGTGCAGTGGCCAACAGCTTTCGCTTAACGACCGAGAGCAGCGACGTTTTCGTTGGGTTGTCAGTGCTAGCAGACAAGCAACACTACGTGAAATAACCGCCGAAATCCGCGTGTGACGTACGATGAACGTATCCGTTAGGAGACTGCGACGAAATATGGCGTCATTGGGCTATCGACATCGCCTGCAGCACCTTTCCAGGGCGCGTGACCATATCTTTTGGACCCTAGAAGAATGGGAAACGGAGGCCTGGTCAGATGAGTCCCAATTTCAGTTGGTAACAGCTGCTAGTAGGGTTCGAATGTGGCACAGAGCTCACGAAGCCGTGGACACAAGTTGTCAAGAAGAAACTGTGTGAGCTGGTTGTGGCTCCATAATGGTGTGCGTTGTGCTGACATGGAAGGACTTGGTTCTCTGGTCCAACTGGATCGATAGTTGACTGGAAATGGTATGTTCGGCTACTTGGAGACCATTTGCAGCCAAGCCATTCGCGGACTTTATGTAACCAGACAACGATGAAATTTTTAAGGTTAACAATGCGCCATGTCACTGGAACAGTATTGTTGGCGATTGGTTTGTAGAAGTTTCTGCACAATTCGAGCGCATTATTTCGCCACCCAGATCAACCGACGTGAATCCCATCGGACATTTATGGGACGTATTCGAGGGGTCAGTTCACGCACAGCATCCTGCACCGGCAACGCTTTTGCAATTACAGGCGGCTATAGAGGAAGCAGGGCTCGATATTTCTGCGGGGGACTTGCAACGACTTCTTGAATCCATGCTACGTCCAACTGCTGTTGTACATCGGACAGGAGGCCCGACATAATATTAGGAGGCATCACATGGCTTATGTAACCTCAGTGTGTTTCTGTCACGTTTTAAGGCCGTATTCTAGTGTTGTGTAAGAGTAAGTATTCCCTGTTGGTAAAAGGTCTTGTCCTGTGTTCGTAGCCATGTTTTCACTGCATGAATTATGCTGTCATCTTCTTCAAAGCGTGACCTATGTAGAAAACCCTTAAGAGGCCCAAACTGATTAAATTCTGAGGACGCCACGTCTGGGTAGTATGGTGGACGAGGCAGTAATCTCGTGCCCAATTTGGCGATGTGTTCCTGGGTTCTGAGACTTGCGTGTGGTCACGCAGCGTTGTGCTGGAGTAAGATTTGGTTGGATTCTTGTCAGACAGAACATGTCGACAACGATTCTCGAGTTTGCCCAGAGTCTTCAGATATGTGTCTGAATTAATACTTGACCTTTTGGCAAGCCATCCACGACTGTTAGAGCATTGCTGTCTCAAGAGTCCCTCATCATGATGTTATCAGCAGAGGGAGCTGCCTCGAATTTGTCCTTTTTTGTGACAGTTGGCGTCTGACTCCAGTGACTGCCCTTTTGTTTCCAGCCGAAAGTGATGCACCCAGGTTTCGTCACTTGTAACGATTCGTGTACAAAGGCCTCTCCATCGACCTGACACTGCTCCAGCAGTTCTGACGACTTGGCCTTCCTTTCATTGTTGTGGCCTGTTGTGGAACCCCTGCCGACCACATCTTTGAGTACCCAGGAGTCTCAATTATTGCACACGCACTTCCAGTACTCAGCATTAGCAGCAGAGTTAGTTGTCAGTTTGTGGTGTGCCAGTCTTTGCGATTCACCACGTGGGGAGCAGAGGTTGTAACATGACGTTCCGAAAGTTTCGACCATGGAGCTGAGCTGCTGTAGTAACGCAAAACTAATTCGGTCCTTATCTTAGGAATTTCTTTATGTTATTATAATTCATTCTTAGGTCCATTTCTACAAAAATAGCTCTTTTCTCTTAGATATTTTTTGCGGTTTTCCACCACCCCTTTGCGAGATTTTCGCCACAATCAGCGAACATCACATGTACACCGTAAATTAACTTCATAGTGAACAACCATCTGATGATGAACCTATAGATTCGAAACCGCTGCCAGTGCTGTTTGTTTCTAATGAATAACATGTTACCAGCGGCTTTACTGTAAGAATTAACCGGTACGAAAAGGAGTCGCATGTGTTCAGATCCGGAAGCTATGGCGGCCAATCGATGCCCATGCCAGTGGCCTCTGGATACCTCAGAGCCAGAATGCCGTCCCCAAAGTGCTCGTCCAGGACATCAAACACTCTACTGCCTCTATGGGGTCGAGCTCCGTCTTGCATGAACCACATCTTGCCGAAGTCAGGGACACTTTGGATAACAGTGATGAAATCATCTTCCGAAACTTCCCGTATCGTTCGGTAGTCACCATGCTATCCAAGAATATCACACCGATTATTCTGTGACTGGAGATTGCACACCACACGTCACTCATTGAGGACGAAGAGACTTATCGATCGCGAAATGCGGATCCTCAGTCCCGATACGCGCCAATTTTGGATATTGACGAACCAGTTGAAATGAAGCTAGGCTTCGTCGCTAAACGAAACAATACATGCGCACACTAATTCCCATCATACCTCGCGGCCAACCATGCAGTTTAACGTGCTAACGCAAACCGTTCAGAGGTTATGACGTTTTCATTTCACATAGTTCAATAATTGTTACCCTGTAGCTCTGTTCAATATGCAAACCAATGTAAAATAAATTGACAATAATCGCTCATTTCACAAAAGTAACAATATTTATGCAGAAGTGGGACACGAAATAAGCCCAATGAAGATAGCACTAAGCTAGTGGAACATTTCAGGATGAAAACAAAACTACAAAGATGTCTCGCGTAATGCGGAATACTTCTCTGTAACTGGCAATCATGATTTTCCCAAGAGCACAAACACGAATTATCAAACTGTGTGAACTATAGTGGTCGTGATAAAGCGTTAAACCCTCGGCACATGGGGCGGAGCAGCTAACGCCGACGTGCACTGCACGCAGACAGCATGTTCAACATCACGAGAGACAGTGCCGTCGCCACCAAGGGCGAACTGGTTAACGCGAATTTGTACTCTCAGCGCTTGCGGTGGAGTTGTCAGCTTTATTTCGCTCGCGAACGATGTAGTTTTTTCAGGAAAACAGACGCACGTAAAATTTCTACGTCACCCCTATTAAAACGTACATCTCCTCTCTTGTCTATATGCTAGTCGTGTATTCTGTCTGTGGTATACAAAAGTAAAAACTTCAATATTCGTGAACATGTAATAAGAAAAAAAGGAAAGATACAAGTCTGGGTCAGTGGGAACATCAGCTTACAAAAGTTCACTATATCGAACAGACTCACTCCTGATAGAGAACACACTTATATTTGCATAACATTAACTATTACAGAAATGAGTTCTATCAGTTTCGTAAGAAAGTCCAGCAACCTTTTGGAAAATCTTGAATGTGAAGAAAAGAAAATAAGATGCAACAGGTCTCGAATCCTATACCGACCTAATTGGTGCAGCAACATGGTGCCTACAACGCCTACAACGTGCTGACATGAGGAAAGTTTCCAACCGATTTCTTATACACAAACAGCAGTTGACCGGCGTTGCCTGGTGAAACGTTGTTCTGATGTCTCGTGTAAGCGGGAGAAATGCGTACCATCACGTTTCCGACTTTGATAAAGGTCAGATTGTAGCCTATCGTGATTGCGGTTTACCGTATCGCGACATTACTGCTCGCGTTGGTCGAGGTCCAATGACTATTAGCAGAATATGGAATCGGTGGGTTCAGGAGGATAATACGGAACGCCGTGCTGGATCCCAACGGCCTCGTATCACTAGCAGTCGAGACGACAGGCATCTTATCCGCATGGCTGTAACGGATCGTGCAGCCACGTCTCGATCCCTGAGTCAACAGATGGGGACGTATGCAAGACAACAACCATCTGCACGAACAGTTGGACGACGTTTGCAGCGGAATGGACTATCAGCTCGGAGACCATGGCTGCAGTTGCCCTTGACGCTGCATCACAGACGGAGCGCCTGCGATGGTGTACTCAACGACGAACCTGGGTGCACGAATGGCGAAATGTCGTTTTTTTCGGATGGATCCAGGTTCTGTTTACAGCATCATGATGGTCGTCTCCGTTTTTCGCGACATCGCGGTGAACGCACGTTGGAAGCGTCTATTCGGCATCGCCATACTGGCGTATCTCCCTGCATCATGTTATGGGCTGCCATTGGTTATACGTCTCGCTCACCTCTTGTTCGCATTGACGGCACTTTGAACAGTGGACGTTACATTTCACATGTGTTACGACCCGTGGCTCTACCCTTCATTCGATCCCTGCGAAACCCTACATTTCAGCAGGATAATGCACGACCGCATGTTGCAGGTCCTGTACGGGCCTTTCTGGATACAGAAAATGTTCGACTGCTGCCCTGGCCAGCACATTCTCCAGTTCTCTCACCAATTGAAAACGTCTGGGTAATGGTGGCCGAGCAACTGGCTCGTCACAATATGCCAGTCACTACCCTTAATTAAGTGTGGTATCGTGTTGAACCTGCGTTCGCAGCGGTACCTGTACACGCCATACAAGCTCTGTTTGACTCAATTCCCAGGTGTATCAAGGCCGTTATTACGGCGAGAGGTGGTTGTTCTGCCTACTGATTTCTCAGGATCTATGCACCCAAATTGCGTGAAAATGTAATCACATGTCAGTTCTAGTATAGTATATTTATCCAATGAATACCCGTTTATCATCTGCATTTTCTCTTGGTGTAGCAATTTTAATGGCCGGTAGTGTATATTCGTGGGGTGTAAGGTGTAACACAAAACTCACTGAAGATGGGCTTCTATTGAACAAGTTCAGTAAGGCATCTCGCTTTCCTTGGGCCTCAGACTTTCTATCTGCGACGCAGGGAGTGTTCTCGCTTCCCACCGGTTCTACGTTATGTGCCACATTGGTAAATAGCAGAGAAGTTATTTTATGTTTCACGCGAAGAAATGGCTCCTCGACGTGAAACAGTAGGAAATTGTATAGTCTTGTACTGCAAGGAAGCAAGGGAGAGGATGTTGTTATGGGTAGCCAGGATCATTTCTCTACAACACAAATGCACACGTGGATTAATACGGTTCTTTATTTACATGACCAGTTACTTAACTTGAATGGAGTCCATGTGTTGTGGTACAAGCTCATCAGTAAGAGTCCCCTTTCAAACAATATCGATAATCTTGCTATTACAAACTTTATGCTCGGTATAGTCACTAAACCGGTCGCTATGTTCTGTGGCAGCCTGTGACGTGAACTGAGCCCGCTCGGCGAGGAATGACAGACGCCAAACTCGAATGAGTGAGTCCGTGACGGCGATCTAAATACAGGCTGTGCAGAGGGCGTTGGCGGTTTGTTGCTTGTGCGTGTGTTTCTGGCCTCTCTTGCGATAGGCGCGCTCGATCCGGCGTCTACTGTCGATCTTTGCACCACTTCTTTGCCGACCGGTGTGCTGGCGACATCTTACGCCAGCACAGAAATAACATCACAAAACTCGTAGAGCGCCACGTAAATGTTAGCTGACTCATCCCATGTGTCAACGGCTTAAGATCTCGACATTCTAGAGGACAGAACAATTCTGTTTCTGTCTCATCGAACACTGCCATCAGCACTCTTGGACCACAGCCCAAGACTGCATATGTGTAGCATGACAGGGAGCTGGAATGTGCTAAAGAAGTGGTGAACCCATCATATTTACAGCTTTGATTTACACTACTGGCCATTAAAACTGCTACACCAAGAACAAATTCAGACGATAAACGGGTATTCATTGGACAGGTGTATTATACTGGAACTGACATGTGATTACATTTTCATGGAATTTGGGTGCATAGATCCTGAGAAATCAGTACTCAGAACAACCACCTCTCGCTGTGATAATGGCCTTGATACGCCTTGGCATTGAGTCAAACAGAGCTTGGATGGCGTGTACAGGTACAGCTGCCCATGCAGCTTCAACACGATACCGCAGTTCATCAAGAATAGTGACTGGCGTATTGTACGAGCCAGTTGCTCGGCCACCACTGACCAGACGTTTTCAGTTGGTGAGAGGTGTCGAGAATGTGTTGGCCAGGGCAGCAGTCAAACATTTTCTGTATCCAGGAAAGCCCATACAGGACCTGCAACATGCGGTCGTGCATTATCCTGCTGAAACGTAGGGTTTAGCAGGGATCGAATGAAGGGTAGAGCCACGGGTCGTAACACATCTGAAATGTAACGACCACTGTTCAAATGGCGCCAGTGCGAACAAGAGGTGACCGAGACGTGTAAGCAATGGCACCCCATTCCATCACGCCGGGTGATACGCCAGTATGGGGATGACGAATACATTCTTCGAATGTGCGTTCACAGCGATGTCGCCAAACGCGGACACGACCATCATGATGCTGTAAACAGAACCTGGATTCATCCGAAAAAAATGACGTTTTAACATTCGTGCACCCAGGTTCGTCGTTGAGTACACCGTCGAAGGCGATCCTGTCTGTGATGCAGCGTCAAGTGTAACCGCAGCCATGGTCACCAAGCTGATAGTCCATGCTGCTGCAAACGTCGTCGAACTGTCCGTGCAGATGGTTGTTGTCTTGCAAACGTCCCCATCTGTTGACTCAGGGATCGAGACGTGGGTGCACGATCTGTTACAGCCATGCGGATAAGATGCCTGTCATCTCGACTGCTAGTGATACGAGGCCGTTGGGATGCAGCACGGCGTTTAGTATTACCCTCCTGAACCCACCGATTCCATATTCTGCTAACAGTCATTGGACCTCGACCAACGCGAGCAGCAATATCGCGATACGATAAACCGCAATCGCGATAGGCTACATTACGAACCTTATCAAAGTCGGAAACGTGATGGTACGCATTTCTCCTCCTTACACGAGGCATCACAACAACGTTTCACCAGGCAACGCCGGTGAACTGCTCTTTGTGTATGAGAAATCGGTTGGAAAATTTACTCATGTCAGCACGTTGTAGGTGTCGCATCCGTCGCCAACCTCGTGTGAATGCTCTGAAAAGCTAATCATTTGCATATCGGAGCATCTTCTTCCTGTCGGTTAAATTTCGCGTCTGTGGCACGTCATCTTCGTGGTGTAGCAATGTTAATGGCCAGTAGTGTAGACATCCTGTGAACGTCGCCACGTTACGCTTCCGGGCCGCTTTCTGCCCGCAGCGTACCTGCGCTCGGGCCGCTTCTGGGTGCTGGTGGTGGACTGGGGCGCGCTCGGCCGCCCCCCCTGCTACCCGGCCGCCGTGCACAACCTGCGGACCGCCGCCAGCTGCCTGGCGCGCCAGCTGTCCGCGCTGCGCCAGCTCGCCGGACTGGCGCCAGCAGCCTGCGTCGGCCACTCGCTGGGAGCACACCTCTGCGGCCTGCTGGCGCGACAGCTGCGCTTCCGCCTGCCCTCCATCATCGGTGAGTGCTCACGTCACGCACACCACGACGCAGCTGCGAGAGCGAAACAAAGGAGTAATGCGGGCGGGTAGTGACGATGCTCGTCCGCTGCGACGGGCGCTTGTGGTGCTTCATTTAGTTTTCTCCCACCGTACCCAGTGTTCAAATAGCTTACGGAGCTGCATCTGGACAGTGTCCTCTACAACCGACGATGCTTCGCGAGGTGAACATTTAGACTCTCACAAGGGAAACTCACCATCGCACCCCTCCTCAGATTCAGTGGTAAGAGGGCCCAGTCGATAGTCCGTCGAAAACTGAACACAGGTCAAGCATGAAAACAGGAAGAAGGCGTACTGAACTGTAGAAAAAAATAGAAACAGTGAACGGTTCAAGAACAAGAAGTGCAAGAAAGAGCAATGTTCATCAGCAACGGCGTCGTGGGTAAACGGTCATTGTACTGGACTGACAAACGCTGCCGGCACGGTAGCCAGCGTGTTCGGTCAGAGGGTTAGCTGACGTCTGCAACAGGAAAACTGAGTGAACGGATCAACGAGGAACCTGAACGGCTGTCATCGAACATCCGCTCCGAACAAATTCCAGGGAAAAGAAAAAAAAAACGGGACTGGCCGTGTTCAGAACTCCCATCTGCCGTTAACATTTTTTTCCCACAACATTATGAACTGTCCGTCCGATCATTGAAATGTTTGTTCTCTTTCTGTAGTCTTGGCAGTTGAATATACTAAACATGGGTTACAGAACACGAGTAATATGGTAAGAATACGTTGCCGTCGCAAGTAAATGTGATGTATAGTGAGAGCAGGCGAGATACCA
Organism: Schistocerca serialis cubense; assembly: GCF_023864345.2. Taxonomy (NCBI): domain Eukaryota; kingdom Metazoa; phylum Arthropoda; class Insecta; order Orthoptera; family Acrididae; genus Schistocerca; species Schistocerca serialis. Next base: position 49,385,283 of record NC_064645.1, read on the forward strand.
GATAGACGACTCACAGAAATAATTTCATTCTAGAAACATCCCCCAGGCTGTGGCTAAGCCATGTCTCCGCAATATCCTTTCTTCCAGGAGTGCTAAATATGCAAGGTTCGCAGGAGAGCTTCTGTGAAGTTTGGAAGGTAGGAGACGAGGTACTGCCGGAATTAAAGCTGTGAGGACGGGGCGTGATTCGTGCTTGGGTAGCTCAGTCGGTAGAGCGCTTGCCCGCGAAAGGCAAAGGTCCCGAGTTCGAGTCTCGGTCCGGCACACAGTTTTAATCTGCCAGGAAGTTCCAAATAAACGGGTTTGAACTATGTTACAAAAAAAAGAATTCAAGAGTCAAGACTTCCAAAATGGAACGCAACTCCAAGAACATTAAAAATATATGTTTTGACAGACCACAGAGAAACTGCGTGATTGTGAAACTGTTGCGTTCATTTGTGGCAGCTTATGTGACAAACTATTATCTCTTCATCGTTTCCTTGGGAGTGACCAAATTAACATTCATACGAACACGTATATCGGGCAAGGAGGCATACTTAACTCACTTACCAGTCGCGTACAAATTGTGCCGATGAAGAGATTCCTGTCATATGACACACGTACTCCGTCGCTAATACCGGGTATGCCACACCAGTTGTGTTTTCCGGTGGAGGATTCGGTTGACTCGTCGCCTTGTAATCAAACGTTTGCGATTCCCATTCGAAAGCTACTTCCCGTCGTCTGCTAATAGAGTAGTTCTGGAGAATAAATTCTCATTATAGAGCCCTACCTTACATATAGCTGTTGTAAACGGACGTTACACCACGACACAAACACAAATTTGAATACAGCGAACAGCGAAAAAAAAAAAAAAAAAAAAATGGCCCGAGGGAGCTATAGCCCGCCCAGTTTGCACTCCAATAGGATGACCAATTAACCACGACACCGTGGCTGTTCTACGCCGCTCAATGTTGCACTTGTTGAACTGGGACCGTTCACTATTTCCACTTTGCTTTCGTTTCACTGCTCAGTACACCTTCTTCCTGTTTTCATGCTTGATATAAAAATGGTTCAAATGGCTCTGAGCACTATGGGACTTAACATCTGAGGTCATCAGTGCCCTAGAACTTAGAACTACTTAAACCTAACTAACCTAAGGACATCAAACACATTCATGCCCGAGGCAGGATTCGAACCTCTGACCGTAACGGTCGTGCGGCTCCAGACTGAAGCGCCTAGAACCGCTCGGCCACAACAGCCGGCATGCTTGATCTGTGTTCAATTTTTGACGGGCTGTCCGATGCGCACTCTTACACAAATCCGAGGGGGATGCAGTGGGGAGTTTCCCCTGTCATTAGGCGAGGCTGCGTCGAGGAGCAAACCAGACGACAGGGCACGCGCGCAAGCCCACACACACACACAAACACACACACACGCGCGCGCGCGCGCGCGCGCGCGCGTGTGCACAGTGCCACCACACAACCAAAGATAAATACCTTCAGACGTCCAATATTTTGTTATTTGGCCTCATCGCAGCGAGAATTTGCACAGGATTTTAGCACATATCAGTTCAATGCACCCCAATAATCAATTGCTGTCAAGGTCGGTCTTCTCTTCCTTAATGTGTTGACCAGAAGAAAGCATGACACGCTGTACGTAGCCAGCTAACACTGATTTGTGTCTTAAGGCTGATACTTCCTACCATCCACTTCAATGTAAAGAGGTACTTTGTACCTTAGTTCATAGGTCCCATTCAGGACTATTCTATCACTATTTAATTACTTGCACATGTCGTTTCTTCCACAGTATTGTTCGTATAAGTGGCTTCTCAAATAATGTCGCTTCTCGTTTGAGAGTACCACGTTGAATACGCCCAGTTCTTAGCAGTTCATTTTACAAGTTACCTTCCTCAGAGATGAGTAATTTGTAACGTCTTCCATAGTAACTTGATGTACGACGGTTGCCCAGAATGTAATGCAGCACATTTTTCTTTCTCAGCCTAAAACAATGCTACGAATGCGAAACGTTACGTATGTGTTATTTGAACTGTTTAAGAAGGGAGATAAATATCAAATTTGCGTCCAATTTCACTTTTGCCGGAATTCTCAAAAATTTTAGAAAAGGTAATGTACAATCGGCTTTATAACCATCTTATCACAAATAACATACTGCCAAAGTCACGGTTCGGATTTATAAATGGCTCTGATATTGAGAAGGCTATCTATACTTACAGTGAAAATGTACATAATTCTTTAGACAAAAAACTGCAGCCGACTGGTATATTTTGTGACCTGTCAAAGGCATCTGACTGTGTAAATCACAATATCCTTTTAAGCAAATTAGAATATTATGGTGTAATAGGGAATGGTGCAAAATGGTTCAAATCTTATATCTCTGGCAGGAAACAAATGGTGTTACTAGGAAAGAGACATGTATCAAGCTATCAGGCATCATCCAACTGGGAAGTAATTACATGTGGGGTCCCACAAGGTTCCATCTTAGGGCCCTTACTTTTTCTTGTGTATATCAATGATCCTTCATCAGTAACATTACCAAATGCCAAGTTTGTTTTGTTTGCCGATGATACAAACATTGCAATAAATAGCAAATAAAGTGTAGTGTTAGAAAGATAGGCTAATAAAATATTTATGGACGTTAATCACTGGTTCCTTATCCAATTCTTTGTCACTAAACTTCGAACAAATACACTACATGCAGTTCAGAAATTGTAAGGGGTGTCTGACGAGAATATGCCTAACATTCGATGACAAGCAGGTAGAAGAAGTGGGTGGTGTTAAATTCTTGGGATTACAGGTTGATAATAAATTCAACTGGGAGGAGCACACCACACAACTGCTGAAGCGTCTTAACAAATGTCTATTTGCAGTGCGAATTCTGTCAGACTTATGGGATATAAAAATGAAAAATCTGGCATACTATGCTTACTTTCATACCATAATTTCATATGGTATTATATTTTGGGGTAATTCATGAAGTCAATCTAAAGTTTTCTGGGCAGAAAAATGTGCGATAAGAGTTATATGTGGTGTGAACTCAAGATCATCCTGCAGAAGTCTGTTTAGGGAACTAGGGATACTAACTACGGCTTCCCAATATATTTATTCCTAAATGAAATTTGTCATTAAATATATATCACGTTTTCCAACCAACAGCTCAATTTATCGGATCAATACTAGAAATAAGGATAATCTTCATAAGGATTTAAAGTCACTTACTCTTGTACAAAAAGGTGTGCATTATTCAGGAACACACATTTTCAATAACTTGCCAGCAGCCATAGAAAGCTTAACAACCAATGAAATTCAGTTTAAGAGAAGCGTAAAGGATTTATTGTTGGCCAATTGCTCCTACTCCACTAATGAATTTCTCAGTAGAACCAACTGATTTGTGTGTCGGTGTGTGTGTTTGTGTGTGTGTGTGTGTGTGTGTGTGTGTGTGTGTGTGTGTGTGTGTGTGTAAGTACAATCTAACTTCCGCACCATTTCAGTGCAGTAATGTGTTCATTGTAAATAAGTATTGTAGTAGTTCTATTATATGTTTATTACCTTATAAATAAATAAAAAACTTTTTTAAATTTTAAATTCGGTGCATTAATGCGATCATAGTAAATGAGTGTTTGTAAAATGATTCTTTCATACAGTTTTCATTTAAAAAAGTGACGATCATTCTACTTGGGACCTGTGGAAGATACATTAGCTTGTTTGTTTCCGTTGTTGTTTTTCTGAGATGTTCTACGTCCTGGAGGACGTCTCCTGAGCGAGCGCGCCAAGTTTGCGTCACTGCCGACATATAGCCTAGTTGCGCGACAATTTGAAAATGGCGTCTGTAGGTCATGTACATTACAAGCAATGTTCCGTCACTGAATTTCTCACTGCAGAGAAAGAAATTGCGTGGAATATTCACAGACGCTTGTGCATCTGCTTTCGACAGAAGTACAGATAGTCTCTGGCCACGGAGGGTGAGGTCATCAGAAGGCGGTTCGGCGGAGCGCCAAGATCTGCAGCGGTCGGGGAGACAGTGCACGGCTGTCACACCTGACGTGCTGCAGCGAGCTCCCGCCTGTTTGGGCCATTAAAGGATGCCGTTCGTGGAAAAAGATTTTGAGGACGATTCACGCAGTGAAGCACCATCTCCGCCACCTGGACAAGGGAAAAGAATGGCAGCTAACTCTAAATATAGATAAATGTAAATTAATGCAGATGAATAGGAAAAAGAATCCCGTAATGTTTGAATACTCCATTACTAGTGTAGCGCTTCACACAGTCACGTCGATTAAATATTTGGGCGTAACATTGCAGAGCGATATGAAGTGGGACAAGCCTATAATGGCAGTTGTGGGTAAGGCGGATAGTCGTCTTCGGTTCATTGGTAGAATTTTGGGAAGATGTGGTTCATCTGTAAAGGAGACCGCTTATAAAACACTAATACGACCTATTCTTAAGTACTGCTCGTGCGTTTGGGATCCCTATCAGGTCAGATTGAGGGAGGAAATAGAAGCAGTTCAGAGGCCGGCTGCTAGATTTGTTACTGGTAGGTTTGACCATCACGCGAGTGTTTCGGAAATGCTTCAGGAACTCGGGTGGGAGTCTCTAGAGGAAAGGAGGCGTTCTTTTCGTGAGTCACTACTGAGGAAATTTAGAGAACCACCATTTGAGGCTGACTGCAGTACAATTTTACTACCGCCAACTTATATTTCGAGGAAAGACCACAAAGATAAGATAAGAGAGATTAGGGCTCGTACAGAGGCATATAGGCAGTCATTTTTCCCTCGTTCTGTTTGGGAGTGGAACGGGGGGAGAAGATGCTAGTTGTGGTACGAGGTACCCTCCGCCACGCGCCGTATGGTGGATTGCGGAGTATGTATATAGATGCAGATGAAGGGTTGGTACCGACAGGGCATATACGCCCTTGTTTCGCGCTGGAGGAAGGCCATAGAACGGGATGGAGGTTACGTGGGAAAATAGGGTGTGTAGATACAACATCATTTTTCGTGTGTGTAACTCTCATTATGTTCAATAATTGTTGAAGAAAAAATGCGGTGCATTACTTTCTGGGCAATCCTTGCACGGCTCCCTTGACATTCTTCCAACAAGACTCACACACAGCCGTTAATTCTCTCGTTTCTTCTATTTTTCAACAGTTACCTCACTTACATCGACATTCCACACCCACAGTTAATTTCTACAGCCCTTTGCAGTAACTTTGTGTATCACCCCATTAACCAGTGCAACAAACGCCATTACTCGTCTCTCTCCTCAACTGTCCCTCAACTGTCAACAATTTCCTGTCTCTTGATTTTACATTGCCTTCGCTAACAGCGCGACATCGCCTGCAGCGCCTCTCCTGCTTTCGTGACGATAATTATGGAACCCTAGACGACTCGAAAATCGTGGTCTGGTCAGATCATTCCCGAATTCAATTGGTAAGAGCTGGGCAGACTCCACGGAGCCATGGATCCAGGTCGTCAACACGGCACTGTGCAAGCTGGTGGTAGCGCGATAATGGTGGCCTGTGTTTACATGGAATGGACTGGGTCCACTGGATGTTCGGCCATTCATCTACTTCATGTTCTCAAACAACGATGGAATCCTTATGGACGGCAGTGAGTCATGTCACCAGGCCACAAATGTTCGCGATTTATTTGAAGAACATTCTGAACAATTCAAGCGAATGATCTGGCCACACTGATCGCTCGACATGAACACCATAAAACATTTACCGGATATTCGTCCACAAAATCCTGCACCTCCAAAAGTTTTGCATTTATGGACGGCTATAGGGGCAGCATGGCTTAATATTTCTGCAGGGACTTCCAACGACTTGTTGAGTCAATGCCGCGTCGAACTGCTGCACTACTTTTGGCAAAAGGAGCTCCGACGCTATGTTAGGAGGTAGCCCATGAGTTCTGTCGCATCGGTGGTTGTCATTACATAATATAGCTGAGAAAGGCAGTACGACGACCGCTGTGGTAGGCGACAGGAAGTGAGCCGGGTGGCCGATGCGGGTCCCCAGATACGGGCCACGCTTCGCGACTGACGGCACCGCAGCTTACGTTTAGTCCTCACGTTTAGTCCACTCAAATAGCAGATATACCTTGAAAAAGGTGGGGTAGAAGAGTTTATTTTTTCAACTCGTTCATGTGGTTGGAAAGATTAGAAAACCGAGTTTTGTCAACAAAATTTCGCTTGGGAAAACTTTCTGCAGCCAAAAAACTTGGGAAAATTTCGGCCTTTTTTCAGTTTTTTTCAAAATATCTCAGTTTTTTGCTCCTATCGCTTTAACGTTTACTTTCTTTTTTAAAGAGCACAAAATTCTCTACAAATTTGATTGTTGCCATTTTTTTCTACTCCCAATATCTAAGGCGCTACAGCGCCTCTAAAAATACTATTTTTTGAACACTATTTTTTCAGTTTCTGTTTGTATAGTATAAATATGTAGTATAAATGTGGAATCTATCACCTCACTTTCAGGTATTCAATTTCTTTGTATGCAACATGGAGATTGCTGGGCACCCAACTATTGCGATTCTTACATCACTACCTGAAGCTCACTATGGGCCACATCAGCCCTGGTATTTGTAAAACTATAAATATAAAAATAACCAACTATTGTGATTCTTAAATCACTAACTGAAGTTCACTATGGGCCACCTCAGCCCTGGTATTTGTAAAACTATAAATATAAAAATACGTCATTAAGAGACATACATACACACACACACACACACACACACACACACACACACACACACACACACAAAATAAGTTGTCTCAGGAAACTGAACTATTATTAGCTGCAATAGGCAACCTAATTACGTAGGTAATTATTCTTGTGTATAAAAGCCACACAGTTGGCATTAAAAATAAGTAGCTTTATTACAATTAAAATGCATTGTCAGTTACTAAAAAATGTTGACAGTTCTGGGTGTGTAATACTTGTAATATCGCTCTTTAGCGCACTTGAGACAGATATGAGCATCACTTCCAGCGTTTTGATGGGCCAGGTTCCTCAGTGTCACCAGAAATACCTTGAGTTACGGATTCAGGGTCTGTACATAGAGTTAATCACAGATTGACTTCTTCTTTAAACAGCGAGGCAGCCTCAGCAAGTTGGTTGATTTCGTCAGCGGTTTCCTCAACATCCTCCATAACATCTTCTTCACTGTCTTCATATAAAAATTTTGGCACGTTTTCACAGTTGACCCCAATACATTTCTTGCAAATTGAAGAACATTCCAAACCCGCTTTTCTGCAGGAGCACGCTCCGCCACAGTTCAGCTTGCATGAGCATGAAACAATGTGAAGAAGTGCTTCAGGTGCTGGATCTTGGCTCATTATGACGGGTATTGGACCGTGGTCACTGTGATTCCAGCCCCATTTCTCAGGAGGTTTCCAGTTTCCCATCCAACTTTGGACTTGTTGGTAAGTCCGCAACGAATGATCTTGTGCAGCATCTTGTGTAGGTGGCAACCGTGCAAGATTCAGTTTGCTTTTTGTGGGGGACTTGGCGAATAGCTGGTACCGCAAATGGTCTACTGTGTGAGAACTGCTGACACCTCCACTATACAATGCGATAGTAACCTGTTCTCCTGCTGTTGTTATTTCTTCACGGGTAGCATGTGGTTTATTGAACGTGCAAAGCGCTGAGGTTAGGTGTTCATTTTTCGCAACAATATTGCAGCACTTAATTTTTCCTTGACCAAAAAAAGCGGATGTTGTTTATCACATCCGCTAATGGCGTGAGCGAAGAGAATATGTTCACTGTCAAACTTGTAAGATGCAGTGGAAAACTACTTGTCTTCTGCATTTCCTCTTCCTGGCTGTAAGAAAAATAAGTTTTCAATGCCTTGCCCCAAACCGGTCATGAGCACAAGCAGGACAACATCTTCTCCTACAATGACAACACTTCCAAAATCTTTGGTTCTTGAAATGGCAGATGTTACAATCATAACGTCAGCATCTGCTTGTGCCTGGTGCACTTCAATGCTACACTCCAGAAATTCCTTTTGAAGAAGTGTGATCAAACGCATCTTGTTTCGTTCGTTGTACAAGAACTTGTCCTGAGGGACTTGGTTCACCATCTCTGATTCAACAACAACGTCAACCGAAGAATGTTTTTTGGACCTGCGAATCCTCTCAGCACTCTTTGTGCTACATTTGTCTCCCTCACACGGATACCCATCAAATACAATAGCAAATTGAGATCCAAAATGACGTTGCAGGTAAGAAACATAGCTTTGGGCTATTGACTTGAAGCAAACATTTCGAGTCCATGTCACTTTGTGGATAAGGTACCATCCATCAATGGCAAAAAATTTACTCGGTCAACCTTTCACATCTTCCACTGGAACGAAGGCATTGTAGAATGAAGATTTTGTTCCTTTTCGCATGCCTTTTTCTGAGAATAGGGACATTGGGTAAGAAGCAAGTTCATATTTCAGAAAGGCTTTTAACTCTTCTTCACTTTGTTTCATTAAACAAATCCTTTGTACGGCACCTGCATGCAATCGTATTACATATTGTAACACAAATAAACTTCACGAAATCCGACGTGAATGTGTTCGTAGTTACAGAATATGATGCTGTTTGTCCTGGCCGTGCAGCAGAGTGAGATGGTAAATTCCAATGAATAACGTGATGAGTAATATTTTTATACTACACAAATAGAAACTGAAATAACAGTGTTCAAAAATTACGTAATTTGCCACTTTGCTCGAAATTTGAAAAATTGGTATTTTTTGACGCGCTGTAGCGCCTTAGATACGGAGAGTAGAAAAAATGGCAAGAATCAAATTTGTAGAGAATTTTGTGCTCTTTAGAAAAGGAAATAGATGTCAAAGCGATAGGAGCAAATGAAACTGAGATACTTTGAAAAATCTGAAAAAAGTCCGAAATTTTCGAAGTTTCTTGACTGCAGAAAGTTTCCCCAAGAGAAATTTTATTGGCAAAACCTGGTTTTCTAACCTTTCCAACAATATGAACGAGTTAAAAAATAAAATCTTTTACCCCACCTTTTTCAAGGTACAGGCTTTTTTTTCTGACAGTTTCACTGGACTTTCTTGTGAGCGCTGCGTGCTGCTGGCCGTGGAGTAGCTCAGCGGTTGGTAGTCCAGGTGTCGAGTCGGAGCCTGGGTCACCATTACGAGGGAATGTTGAATTTTGCTGGGTCAGAGGTCGTTTTTCCCCAGTGGAGGGAGAAGTGACTTTGATAGGTTGTCTCATCATTTTGAATTAATGCAGTTCAAGTACTTTCTGATCTTCCACTCCAAAATTAGAATTTTCTTCAATTTTCACCAATAGCAAGCTGGCTGTATTTCACACAAATTTCACCGTAAATGGCATTATTTATGATGTAATCATTGTCCTCAGACTAAAAACCCATCTGTCAGTTTTGCGTCTTCGACAACGTCAGCATCACAGCAGCTCGCTGTGTCCCTGGCACCCGACGAGCCACACACGGGCCCCTCTGGTTGTGCTGAATGGTGAGCACATCAGGCAGCTCAGCATTCCTTTGCCGGGTACACGGGCTTGGCGACCCCAGGATTCCTGAGCTGGGGACCGGTTCAGTGCTGCCAATTCCCTGCAACTGTGAGCTCCGGGCACGCTTTAGCGGCTACCGAACGGCAGACCAGTGGAACGTTGTGTGTCACACGGAACGGGGATTTTGACATAGCCACCCGGATTGCGAGGATGGTCAGAACCTCTATGAAAAATCCCTCATTCTCAAGGTGTGGTGCTCGCCAGTGAGATGCACAGCTGTTGACGCGGAACAGTCGTTAGTGGGCAACTTCTGAGGGAGCTGCCGCACCTCAGTTCTGTAGGGTTTACCCAGGAAAATGGGGCTCTGTTCAAACGCTTTAGACCAGGGGTCTCCAAACTACTGCCCGCGGGTCGAAACCGGCCCGCGAGGTCCGGCAAACCGGCCCGCGTTAGCTGGCCGGACACCCCCGATATCCGGCCCGCCAAATATTTGAGGTGGTACCTATACTGCCAACAACTGAGTTTCGCGGCCTATCGTGCCCAATACACCGTGACATTGGATCTGCTACTCGCTACAAGACTACATAACTAAACTTATTGTTGCGCTGCTTGAAATAACAATGCATTGACATACTCTACTTCTGTTACGTCTTGCAGTAATAGTGTTGCTAACAATGATTTGGAGATTTCGTTAACTTTGCAGGACACTTTCGTGAAATATGCGCAGTGACATACTTTTTTGTCGGTGAAATTCGCCAGAATAAAATACGCCAGAATTTCGGTCAGGTACGTCCACCAATGAAAATTATGTAATTAAATAAAAATCGTACATCGTTTCAGTGCTAGTTATTCCCACAACCTTAGATTTTTGCGATATCATCTTTCCTTTAGCCTTACATTACGGTGATCGTGGAGTGCTAGGGTGCTTTAATCCCACTAGGTAGATCTTGGCCCTTATGACTTCGTGGAGGAGTCAATGTGGCCCGCGGACTGAAAAGTTTGGAGACCCCTGCTTTAGACGACCCGAAGCGGTGTGAAGTTGGATTGCAAAATCCATACATCAGTTGACTTACTTGATCTGCACAGCCGATCTTCTTCTCTGGATTGCCGGCTCCGTCAATCTCCAAAACCTTCTTCTCCGAAGAGTACTGCTGGTTACAGGAATTTATAAGACTCTCTCTCTACTATTGAAATAATTTAGTACTCGAAGAATACTTTTAGTTGGGTCTTGGTATATTTCAACTTCCACAAATAACATAGTCACCATTTCTCGTGTTAATATTCCAATGTTTACAAGTCAACCGATTCGTCTCGCGTTAGGCTCTACAAAATCTCCAATAAAATTGGAATAACAACCACATAATTTATGATCATGTCTTGCTCCTAGCAAGCCGAACACATAAAGTACTTAAAAGTCTATATTCTGTTGTTCATTTTTCTTTAACAATAGTCACAGTCACTAAAACAGTAAAGAATACTACATAATTACTCCTTGCTCTTTCATCACGGCTTCTGTAGCGCTAGCGGCAAACCCATTGTCGGCGTCGTTCGACCGTCACGCTTACATAACAAACTTCCAACCTGCACACAGAAACATGTGGCGCGGTAGGTACGCTTCCACACTCCCACTTGTACTTAAAATATCGTGTGTTCGTGACGGTAGGACGAGTGGTTCTAGAATCTACGCGGAAATTCTCGAAGCACTACGCTGTCTGGATGGAGCTCATTTCCCGACCTGCTCACAGCACCTATGGGCAACCCTCGACCTTAAACTCAACTCCCAGCGGAATGAATGAACTGCAAGTGCATATCAACATCAAATGTAGATAGAAGGCTCTTGTAACCTGTCATCCTGACCGAGAAAATAAAAAGACGCTCTTGGTAGAAACTTCTAGTTTCCAGCAAGTGGCGAACCTCTGAAAAGCTAAATTCCTCGGGAAATATGCTATCGCAACGGAGCTCCACAACATCATGAACTACGGTAAAGGCGTTGTGTCATGTGTGGGTTCCGAAAGCATAATTGACAGATGAGTGCGATCAAGAAGGTACTGTCGGAATGCAAAACGTCATGAAACGGGTGGGTGAGGACCTGGTAAATTCTGACTCCTTCATCCTTACTCCTAGGTTTTCTTCGCTTAAGCGTCTGGCCATGTTCCCAACCCAATGTGCTGTTTTAAATGCCATCGGTTTCGGCACACCACTCTCCAATGCAAGGAAGAAGCCACGGTAAGACCGCCTGTGCATGTGTCATTTGTTCATCTTATCCTAAGTCTGTAAATTCTTCTGGAGGCTACCTTGTCTGGAGTAGAAAGAAAGATACAGGACCTTAAAACAACAAAGTGTATCCCATATGATGTGCCCAAACACATCTCTAAGGCCAGGCAGCCTCCCACATTCAATACATCTTTCGCCTGAGCTCTTAAACCTCTTCCATCAGCCGATGCATCTACATAAACGGAGGTCCCCATTGTGAGCACTATTATGTGCGTTTGCCAGTGCACTTGCAAAACTGCAGTTATTTTATAACTCGTAGCGCCCCCCCCCCCTTCCACCCGTCCTTTCAGAGTCACAAGAAGTCACGACTGCCGACATTGCGGAGCTCCTGGTACCTCCAAAGGCAGAGTCTAGTAAACAGTCCAGTAATGCCTCTACCGCTACTCCGTAGTTTCCACATCGCATTCCCAACCCAATAAAGAAAACGGGGAGCAGAAACTGCAGGCAAAAACAGGTAGCAAACAGTCACTCCATGTCGTCGTCGTTCAATCTGATGGTTCTTGTGAATCTGCTTTAAAGTCAATGAAATGTGAAGTCGCCTGCAGCAATCACCTCACCACAAAACTGCACCTCCACCCATTCCGGGCTCCCCACCCTGGCAGAGACACAGGGTGAAACTCCAACCCCCAGGATAAATGGCTCCCACACAACAGAGGAATATAAATGGGTTCACAGTTCTTGTAGAGGAGCTGAGAGGCACATCTCCTGTTTTTGTGTTTACAAACGCATTTTAAAGCCACTGACACCCCTGTGCTGTGGACCCATGCTGTCTCCCGCAAGTGTGACGTGACTGATGAAAGGGCCACGCACACCACCTCTCTCTCCTTGGTTGCTGATCTAGAAGCAGTAGCTGTTGAAGTTCATGTGCGTGAAAAGATCACCCTCTGTTCACTGTATTCACATCCACAGGATGCGATAGACTCTGAGGCTCTCACTGGCCTTATAGGACAACCCACCAATCCATTTCTCCTAATGCCCATGATGTAAGAGGGTGAGTCAAATGAAAACTTTAAATTTGTAATAACAAATCGAAATTTCTCGTCGTTATCCTGTAAATTGGTAAGCGTGCTACAAACAGCACGCAAAAAGGCCTGTAGGTGGCAGCATAGTGCAGATGCACATATACCGTCGCAGTATCACTATAAAGATGGCCGCCGCACTTGCAACTTGCACCAGGGAAGAACAGCGTTCTGTTATTCGCTTTTTGCGTAGTGAAGGTGTGAAACATATTGAAATTCATCGACGAATGAAGGTTCAGTACGGTGATGCATGCTTGTCAGAGCAGCAAGTCTACGAATGGAGTAGGAAGTTCGCAAATGGTGTGACTTCAGTGGAAGATGCTCCTCGTCCATGTGAGGCATAACGAGTTGTGATTCCACAGAACATTGGAGCAGTTGAAACCATAGTGAAGGAAAACCACCGACTCATACTGAATGACTTTGCACCATGTTTACAGATTAATCATGGGTCGCCACACCATATTGTGCATGATGTGCTTCAGTTACAGAGAGTGTCTTCAAGATGGGCGCCATGGCAGCTGACTCCTGATATGAGAGGACGACGTGTTGATGCTTGTGAAGAACTTCTTCGGCGCTTTGAACGAGTAGGTGATGGCTTCCTTGCAAGAATCGTTACTGGGGACGAAACCTCGGTTACCTTCCACCAACCGGAAACGTAGAGAGCGAGCAAGGAATGGCGCCATTCGTCATCACCAAAGCCGAAGAAGTTTCGAACAGAACCATCAGCTGAGAAGGTTATACTGACTCTCTTTTGGGACGAAGAGAGCGTCATTTTGAAGCATTACACGCCTAGAGAGACCATCATACACAGATCTCCTAAAAAAATCATCTGCGGATTGCAATCAGATCAATGCGACGTGGATTGCTGTCAGCAGGTGTCTTTTTGCAACATGACATGCAAGGCCCCACACTGCCCGTACAACAGTTGCAACACTCACAGACCTGCATTTTGAGTGTCTTCCTCATCCAGCATACTCACCAGACCTTGTCCCCAAGTGATTTCCATATGTTCGGACCACTCAAAGACGCAATGGGAGGAAAGAAGTTCCGTTCTGATGAAGAGGTACGCCACGCGGTGCATGAGTGGTTGCGCGGACTACCAAAAGAATTTTTTTCTAAAGGAATTTATGCACTTTGTCAGCCCCTGAGGACTTGCATTGAGCGTGGGGGAGATTATGTTGAAAAGTGATACAGCTTTGTACCACTTCTGCACAATAAATAATATTTTTAAAAAATATTTAAGGGTTTCGTTTGACTCACCCTCGTATTATGCTTCTCGAACTCAGCTTGCCCTAGCCGTCGAGTCTTGGAGAGTCTCATGACGTCTCAGGAGCTATCCATCCTCAACAAAGCAATCCCACTCGTTTCTCATTTGCTGCTGGACTGACCTCAGCAATCGACCTATCTTTCTGCGCTCCGGCCCTCGCAGGCTCTGCTCAGTGGGAAGTCACTGATGATCTTCAATCTAGTGACTATTTCACACTGTGGATCCTCCTACCAAACGAAGCAATATTAGTAAGGAAACCGCCGAAAGAGATGGTGAGCAGAGCCAACTGGACACTGTTCAGCCATCTGGCTGTGTTTGAACACTGAGGCAGTGTCCAGGAATTGGTGGACCACATCATACTATTGATCCACCATGCCGCTGACTCATCCATCCAAATGTCCTCACATCATCTTAGGACGCAAACTTTACCTCAATTGACCGACGAGTGCTGCTCAGCAATTTGGGTCGAGCGAGTGGCTTTTGACGTTTTAAATGCCGCCTAATAGCAGACAACCTTGCACCCTTTCGAATGACGAGAGCCAAAGTTTGACACGTAATGAAGAAGAGCAAGAAAAGGTCATGGCTAGCATTCCTGGATTCCATCAAGCCTGGGAAACTATCAGAAGGATTTCCGATCAATGCAGCTGTTCGCTAATAGCAGCATTACTGAAAGAGGGGCGTCTCCAAGCAGTGCCCAGAGACACCGCCCAGACGATGGCAGAGCTTTTTGCAAAGATTACTGACGATGCCAGCTGAGGTCCGGCATTTCGCCGCTACCATGCGACTGTAGAGAGGGGCAAGCTGTACTTCACATCCAACAATTCTGAGTCTTACAACTGCGCTTCCTCCATGGGGGAGGTGGCTTCGGCTCAGTCTGAGGTTCGTGATATTGCACACGGCCACGACCAAATCCAGTACAGTAAGTTTCGACGTTTGCAAGCAGCGTCAAAGAAAATCCTTCTCGAATGTTTTAATTTTATGTGGGATACAGACCAGTTTCCTAGCTCATGGAAAGAGGCAATTTTGATTGCACTCCTCAAGCCAGGGACGGACCGATGATGTCCCTGTACCTACTGGAGCGTCGCCCTAACGAGCTCTGTAGGAAAGACCCTGGAGCCAATGGTTAACCGCCTTCTGGTCTGGTTGTGAGAGACCAGGAAACCGCATAGCCGTTCTTAGTGTGGATTCCGGAGATTTCGATCCACTTTCGACAAATTGACCCTACTAGAGGCGGTTATTCAGCAGGCCTTCCTTCGTAAACGTCACGGTATCGGTATATTCTTTGACATCAGTTAAGCGTACAGCAGTACTTGGAGATCCAGTATTTTAGAGCAGCTCCCCTAACGGGGCTTTCGGACAACCTCCCCGTAGGCCTTTCCTATCTAAGCGCTTTTTTCTGTCCCTAGTTGGTGACGTGCTATCACATAAATTTGAGCAGGAGAGTGATATTCTTTAGGAAAGTTTTTTAAGTGTTATGCTCACCGGCATACCATGGGCCCTTAGCACAGGACCTAGGGCAAAATCATCACATGTGCGGTAAGGAGCTCTGTACAATGCTCCTTATTTGTGGACGATTTTGCACTTCTCTGTTCCACCTGCAGCGTTGCAACAGTGACTCTTCAGCTGAGTGTAAAGGGTAGAGGAGTGGGCTGTAAATACAGGTTTTCTGTGGATATATATATATATATATATATATATATATATATATGTGTGTGTGTGTGTGTGTGTGTGTGTGTGTGTGTGTGTGTGTATGCCACAAGGCCAGGAGTGTGATGGAGTGGTTCGAGGAACACAGTGGCCTATTTCAGTTGATATGCCGGCCCCCATCTCGCGAGATCTGCTCTCGATCGAAGTCATCTGGGATGTGATTGAGCGCAGCGTCAGAGCTCATCGTCCACCTCCTTGGAATTTGTGGAAAGTAGATGACTTGTGTGTGCAGATGTGGTGCCAACTTCCTCCAGCGACTTACCAAGGTCTCATTGCTTCCATGCCACAATCCATTGGCACTGTTATTCGTGCCAAAGATGGAATCCGGCTATTAGGTACGTGATCGTCATGTTCTAGCTAGTCAGCGTGTGTGCCCCTCACTGGACCGCAAAGCGCAGCGTTTGATTTTCCCAGTGCACTTGCCGCCTCACTGACGGCCAATACTGTGCGCTCCATGCGTGATCAGTCACAGCCGTTCCTAGACACAACCCATTACGTCCACAGCTTTGTGTCTTTTTCGTTTACTGAATAATTATAATACCCATTGTCTTCTTCCTGCGTCTTCTTCCCGCTTGTTTGCACGGCACGTTTTGCTCTTGCGAGAGGTTTCGTTCGGGTGCTGATGAGCGGCAGCGAGGTTTAACCTTTTCGGGGAGGGGGGGGGGAGGGGGGTGTAGGTCTGTGCAGCGGTGTCGTGAGTCGTACAGAGCTGTGGGTGGTGACGTTTAGGCAAAGGTCTGCGTGTGATTCCCTTCGTGAAATCGTAAACCTTCTCGAGTCTTCGGTATCAAAGTGTGCAAGAAAGGCAGAGAGAGAAACAGAGAGAAGTCGTATGGAGCTGTTGGGTGGGGTGGATCCAGATGTCGGACTAGAAAGGGTTTTCTTCGTGTGCGCACCATGGTTCCTGTGTTCGTGGTATGTGGAAAAACTGAACCTGTCAATGCCACCAGTCTGACTTCCTCCATGGTGTCATAAAAATAACGGAAATAAGGTTCTCATCAACGTCCAAGATGCTTAAAACAAGTGCCACAACAGTAATTATGGTTGTTCGCGTGTCATATGATTCGTTGACTTTGCCAAGACACAGTCACCTTTGACACTAACCTAACCGAGGATGGATGGATAGGTGGATTAATTTGGATGCTTAGCACATGGGCCGAAACCTTTGGCTACAGATAATTATGTCAATATTATTTCGTATTAATATTCCTCGATATCTCCAAGTCACAATTAAACTGTCACGACTGAATCTTACTTACACGTTAGGCAACGAAAGAGAGGGAAAAAAAAGGTTCAAATAGCTCTGAGCACTATGGGACTTAACTTCTTAGGTCATCAGTCCCCTAGAACTTAGAACTACTTAAACCTAAGTATCCTAAGGACATGACACACATCTATGCCCGAGGCAGGATTCGAACCTGCGACCGTAGCGGTCGCTCGGTTCCAGACTGTAGCGGCTAGAACCGCTCGGCCACCACGGCCGGCGAAAGAGAGCAATCTGTCTTCACAACCCCTCTTCCATAAAATAAAAAAATAGCATAAAGGAAAGATATGTGTTGTCTGTGTCCTAGTCTGTTACTTTTTGCACATGCGTGTTGTCACGCGTAACAACATCGCTATGTCACGCACAAAACTAGTGCTCAACTGACCTTCATGTACGATAGTTGAGCCTTAAGTGTATTGTTGAGTGTGGGTGCTTGTAACAAATGTGTGTATAGTGTTGTGACATGACGATGAGGGAGGGGAGAGGTAGAAACTTAGCGCCGGTACAGATTCAGTTCGTCACGAATAGCACCATGTCGGCCTCTGGGTTTAATGTCCCCATCTGACATACGAATCTTAGAAAATCTGTGACATGCCCGTCCTCCGTGATCCACTGTGGAGAGTTTTGGAATTTAATGCGGCACATTGTCGCAGAGCCTGGAGGTCGGAAACAGTACGTCATCGCCTCTCTTCCTGTGGTCGGCCAAGTGCTGACGGTGAAAATTTCTTCCATAACCAGGACTCTAACTGCCTCACTCCGAGACGAGTGTTAGCTCACAGTGAAAGTTGTTTGTCAAGTTCGTAGCTTTCACTACTAATTTATTTCGCGTAGTTTTAACTCGCAGATTCACTGCAAGATACATTCTGTAATAACGTGGCGAAGACTTGTTAGAGTTCCGGGTGAACGAACCAATCAAGCCCGCACCTGTTGGTGAACTGTGTGGGTAGTGTTTGAATCACACAATAGTGGGGGGCTAGCCTCTTGTCTGCTGCTTGCACTACATCCTGTATGGGCCGCTACGACTTTGGTAAGGTGCGAGATGGTTCGCATTGCAAGGTATAAGGTGTGGAGTTTTACTGAGTGTTTCATAGCTTTAGAGCAGCGTGTCTTCCGTGTGATGTTACCTCGTGCCATTTGCAGAGAATAGTATTCGACGCACGGTACGAAATCGGTTTGCCATCAATCCATCCAAACAGTAGAGCATTTAAATTCGTCGCACTCCCAGCCAGTGGGCTTTTTTCGGTGTTGTTAGACATATCTAATACATCTAGCCTTTCTCTTGTTTCAAGTTTTCATGAGTTGTAACCTGTTGTTCCACGTGCTGCGAGCGTTAATGTTATGAGTGTAATGGTGGCTTAACTACATTTTGTTAGTAACTGCATGCCGTTTTACTGAAACATTTTCGATATTAATTGAATTTGCTTGCCATCACTTTTACATTAAGACAGATTTACAAGGAGTTACATTCTGCTGTTAGTGTAACAATATACTACCTAGGAAAGACATTGCCATCAGCAAAGATAATTTCTTCTTTGTAAAATTGTTTCTATAAACGGGTTCAAGCTCTTGACCAATTACGGTAAGCATTACCTGTCGCGTTTCAATGCATTGCCTTTCAGAACAGAAGGTTGTGATCCAGCAGATGGAGATGGCAGAGTTGCAGTTGATCACTTCAGGGGAAGAGTGAATACTTTTTGCTTGTTATGTGTAAGCTATCTTAACAGTCTGTCTCTAGCTGCACACTGTACTGCACCGAGTTACGAACCACGTTGCTTTACACGTTTTCACTCAAAGTGAAATGTTTCTTATGCCTACTCAGATTCACATAAATTCAATTGTTTTCTGGTACACCTCTTGCAAATCGTTCCCCCTACTAAAGTGTCCCCTGTCTAGCTAATATTCTACACATTTTGCAATCAGATCGCTTCACTACATTGATTCATGGTGTGGTGTTTATGCCACATACCTACCGATGTTTATTACATTTTTGTTGCTATATTTTAACGCTCATTGCAGGAAGATTCTGCTACGGGAGGCTAGCAAGTAGGTAGGATCACGAGGTAGACTCATCGAAGGCCGCGCCAGATGGTCACACAGCGTCAGAAGAACCGGAGGAACAAGAGCGTTATCCTACTGGAGCAGAGTGACAATGGGGAGTCGCCTACCACGCTGGGCGTCAAGAAGGGAATCTTTTATAATTTCTATTTACTCTTTGAATATTAAGACACAGTTCCAACCGTGCTGATGACGTTATTTGAACTGAGAACTCGGTAATCATAGTTTCATAAGGGAATGCTAACTACAAATTTTAGTTGCTGTCAGTGCTTATCGATGGAAAAGATGGAACAATCACAAGTGGGTTCCGAGAGGGCATAAACCCTTGTATAAAATCTGATCTCACATAAAGACGCAAATAGTTTGTTGAAAATTACCTCGGATGACGTACTTGTGCGAAGATTGGCTTTTTCAAGGTGGCGATATGGGGACTAGCGTGTGAAATGCAACTTGGTGTAAAAACTGAATTAATTGTCAAATTTGCATCGGAAAAAAACATACGTGTGCGATCTCATGTTGATTTGTGGATATGGGGAACTAATGATTAATGACCGGGAATCTTGGGATTATTAGCGATAGAATGGCTCTCAGAACCTTTTTCTTGATTTCTTGGCTTCTATAAATAGAAATAAAAATCCAATGGCATCCAAATACTCCGTAATTTCAAGTTTAATAACACTGATTTCTTTCCCGTTTGCCACTTCGTCAGACACTGTTTACTTCATGCACTTCAGAGCCTGCGGCCAGCGGAGAAGAAAAAGCACGATGCCTCCACTTCTGTCAGGGATAGCGAGCGCGGACGTACTGAAATCCACTGCGTCCGTTGATACTGTCAATTTTTTTTCCTAGGAAATGTTATCTTCAGGAACACAGTGTGTAGTATTTGAGGGTAACAATTTGCATCTCTTGCGAATTATACTTCCCCTACACTGGTGAATACTTCACACTTGCCATCCCTGTGCATGGGTGTGTAAAGTCCACGACCCTTCGCAGAACATCTACATTGATGTTCCGCAATCCACCTTACGGCGCGTGGTGGAGGATACCCCATGCTCCTGCTACTAATTTCCACTTCTGTTCCATTTGCAAACCGAATGAGGGAAAAACGACTATCTATATGCCTCCGCATGAGCCCTAACTTATCTTTGTGTTCCTACGCGCTATGTGATCAAAAGTATATGGACAACCCAAACAACATACTTTTTTATATATTAGGTGCATTGTGCTGCCACCAACTGACAAGTACTCGATATCAGCGACCACAGTCATTAGACATAGTGAGAGAGCAGAATGGGGTCCTCCGCGGAACTCACGGACTTCGAACGTGGTCAGGTGATTGGGTGTCACTTGTGTCATACGTCTGTACGAGAGATTTCCACACTCCTAAACATCCATAGGTCCACTGTTTCTATTGTGATAGTGAAGTGGAAACGTGATGGGACACATACAGCACAAAAGCGTACAGGCCGACCTCACCTATTGACTGAGAGAGACCGCTGACAGTTGAAGAGGGTCGTAATGTGTAATAAGCAGACGTCTATCCAGACCATCACACAGGAATTCCAAACTGCAGAGGTATCCACTGCAAGTACTATGACAGTTAAGCGGGAGGTGAGAAAACTTTGATTTCATGGTCGAGCGGCTGCTCGTAAGCCACACATCACGCCGGTAAATGCCAAACGCCGCCTCGCTTGGTGTAAGGACCGTAAACATTGGACGATTGAACAGTGGAGAAACGTTGTGTGGAGTGACGAATCACGGTAAACAATGTGGCGATCCGATGGCACGGTGTGGTGAATGCCCGGTGAACGTCATCTGCCAGCGTGTGTAGTGCCAACAGTAAAATTCGGAGGCGGTGGTGTTATGGTGTGGTTATGTTTCTCATGGAGGGGGCTTGCAACCCTTGTTATTATGCGTGGCACTATCGGAGCCTAGGCCTACATTGACATTTTAAGCACCTCCTTGCTACCCATTGTTGAAGAGGTATTCGGTGATGGCGATTGCATCCTTCAACACGATCGACCACCTGTTCATAATGCAAGGCGTGTGGCGGAGTGGTTACACGACAATAACATCCCTGTAATGGACTGGCCTGCACAAAGTCCTGACCTGAATCCTACAGAACACGTTTGGGATGTTTTGGAACGCCGACTTCGTGCCAGGCCTCACCGACCGACATCGATAACTCTCCTGAGTGCAGCACTGCGTGACGAATGGGCTGCCATTCCCCAAGAAACCTTCCAGCACCTGATTGAAAGTATGCCTGCGAGAGTGGAAGCTGTCATCAAGGCTAAGGGTGGGTCAACACCGCATTGAATTCCAGGATTACCGATGGAGGGGGTCACGAACTTGTAAGTCATTTTTAGAGAGGTGTCCGGATACTTTTGATCACATAGTGCATGTTGGAGGCAACAAAGCGTTGGGTTCGGACGCTTGTCTGCTCTGTAAAATAGGATTTGTGGTGATCTGTGGCAACTCTACCGAAAGAGCGCTGTGCTGGTCCACGCACAAGTGTTTCGGAGCACAACGCTTCACCGTAAATTGTTGAACACGGAGCTCCGCAGCAGACCACCCGTACGTGTCCACATGAAGACAAAACGACAGTCTCAGGTACGATTGCAGTGGGCACGAGACCATCGGGGTTCGACCGTCGATCAATGGAAACATGTAGCCCCTTTGGGTGAACCACATTTTTAGTACACTAGGTCGACGGTCGTCTCCACAAAGGCCGTCATCGAGGTGAACGGCGGCTCGGAGTGTGTACAGCGGCACTGATGCAGTCTGGTGGGAGACATTCTCCTGTGCTAACACGGGACCTGTGATAGTCATCGAAGACACGCTGATAGCTGCGAACCAGCTGCATTCCGTCATGCTTGATGTCTTCCCCGATGCCGATGTCTTCTTTAAGCAGTGTAATTGTGTCCGTCTCTGAGTCAGAACTGTACTGCAGTTGTTTGAGGAGCATGATAGTGCACTCACGTCGATGTCTCGGCTACCAAATTCGCCCGATGTAAATCCTATGGAACCCACCGCGTACGTAAATCAGCGGCCCGTTGTTCACAATTACATTGAAGCGCCAAAGAAACAGGTGTAGTGATCCGTATTCAAATACAGAGAGATGTAAACACGTGCGTGAGACAGTTATTAGATGGGTTACTGCTGCTGTAATGCCAGATTATCAAGATTTAAGTGAGTTTGAACGTCGCGTTATAGTCGAAGCAGGAGCAGTGGGACACAGCGTCTCCGAGATAGCGATGAAGTGGCGATTTTCCCGTGCGACCATTTCACGGGTGTACCGAGAATATCAGAAGTCCGGTAAAACATCAAATCTCCGATGTCACTGCGGCTGGAAAAACATCCTGCAAGAGTGGGACCAACGACGACTGAAGAGAATCGTTCAACGTGACGGCAGTGCAACCGTTCCGCTAATTGCTGAAAATTGGAATGCTGGGCCATCAAGAAGTGTCAGCTAGCGAACCATTCAACGAAACATCATCGATTTGGGGCAACACAGCCGAAGGCCCACTCGTGTACCCTTGATGACTGCACGACACACAGCTTTACGCCTCGCCTGGGCCTATGAACACGGACATTGGATTGTTGATGACTGGAAACATGTTGCGTGGTCGGGCGAGTCTCGTTTCAAATTGTATCGAGCGGATGGACCGTACGGGTATGGAGACAAAGTCATGAATCCGTGAGCCCTGCTTGTCAGAAGGACACTGTTCAGTCTGGTGAAGTCTCTGCGATGGTGTGGCGCAGCTGGAGTGATGCGGCACCCTTGATATGTCGAGATACGACTCTGACAGGTGACCCGTATGTAAGAATCCCGTCTGATCAACTGCATCCATTCGCGTCTATTGTGCATTCCGATGGACTTCG
The DNA here is from genome assembly GCF_023864345.2 of Schistocerca serialis cubense. Classification (NCBI taxonomy): domain Eukaryota; kingdom Metazoa; phylum Arthropoda; class Insecta; order Orthoptera; family Acrididae; genus Schistocerca; species Schistocerca serialis. The sequence goes on from NC_064645.1 coordinate 49,408,230, forward strand.
GCAATTCCAGAAGAACAATGCGACACCCCACATGTCCAGAATTGCTACAGAGTGGCTCCGGGAACATTGTTCTGAGTTTAAACAATTCCGCTGGCCACGAAACTCCCCATAGACGAAGATTGTTGAGCGTATGTGGGATGCCTTGGAACGTCCTGTTCAGAAGAGACCTCCATCCCCTCGTACGCTTACGGATTTATGGACAGTCCTTCAGGATCCTTGCAGCACTACTTCAGACATTAGTCGAGTCCATGCCGTGTCGTGTTGCGGCACTTCTGCGTGCTTGTGGGGACCCTACACGATATTAGGCACGTGTACCAGTTTCTTTGACTCTTCAGTGTACATGACCTGTGCGTAGACAACTAATGCCACATTCCTCGAGAAAGCTAGCAACAAAGTGTGGAATCACTGATAAAGCAGAATCAGTCATGTATTTGCTTCCAAGGACGTACAAAGAAGCTACCAAGTAGGTGGTCGTAATGTTTAGGCTTTTCAGTGTATAAGAGGGTATTTTTATTTATTCGGGGCGCTTCCCGTACATACTGTCTTTCTTTCTCTGTTTCTTTTGCTTGTGCCTTTTTCCCGCAATGATGCAGGGTCGGCGTGGTGAGTTGGATTTGGCAAGGTTAATTTAAGAGGTGGCCAGCTGCCCTTCCTGCCACCACCCTGTACCCCAGGGAACGGAAATAGTGTACCCCAATATAGCGTCCCCAGTGCTATATTACGAAAAGACTTAGAAAACGGTATTTATAAAGAAGAGACTTTTAAAAATTGAATATTATGAATTTTTATCATTTCTCTTTGTAAGTTTCGAGGGCAAAGAAATATAACAAAATGATCTAAACAGACGACAAGATACGCTCTTTTGTTAATTTTTCAGTCGTCTTCACTTCTTCTCTTGTCTTGGTTGTGTGTAGACGGACATCTTGCGTGTGCTGGCAAATGTAAGCATAATTGTATGAATTAAGCAGATAATATATTGTTTTAATATCATTGTTCACTTTTAATTTTTAACAGGTGATCCCGATTTCATGTCCGCCTTCCTTTGAATTAACCTGCATTCGAGTAATTTACAGTTCCACAATCGCAGCAGCCGATGCAGCCAACGACGCCATTACGTGGCGATATTAACTTATAAAAAATAAGCGGAAGCGAAAAACTCGCCCGCTATTAACATAATATTTTCAGTACCATAGCCGAGAGCCAGAGCCAGGACTCTGACTACAATACAATGGTTAACGGAGGTAAGAAAAAATACTCTCGCGCGTGTGTGGGCCGCAGTTGTAGTTAATACCTAAAGATTTTTTGCTTTAAAGTGGACTAGCCGAGGAAATTAATATGAAAAGTTTATTCCATTGTTCAACTTATATGCTCATGTTTTAAGATTCAGCCAGTCTAACATTCATTAACGTAACAAATAATTTAAGATTAATATTGTTAAAAAGGAGAACTTCACGAAAGCATTTAATCGTAAATCAAAATTGAATGAAATATAATTTTTATTAAGGCCCACCATGTAAGTCGGCAACAATCAATAATAATAATAATATATTAAATTACGACGGCCGAAGGACGCGAGACCAACTGTCTGCGTCTAGTGTAATCCATGGAATAGTGCGAATGTGTTCAGATGTCTCCGAGCCGTGTAACTGAGGCGGGACGTGGGGACCAGCCCGGTATTCACCTAGTGGGATGTGGAAAACCGCCTAAAAACCACATCCAGGCCAGAAGACCGGCCTCCGTCGTTAAGCCGCCGGGCGGATTCGATCCGGGGCCGGCGCGCCTACCCGAGTCCAGGAAGCAGCGCGTTAGCGCTCTCCCCTAACCTGGCGGGTTGCTTTCCGTACTTACTAACACAGTTAAAAGTTGTTCTAAACCTGACTGGCGCGTTAGAACAGGCGGCGGTAGCGAGCTAGGTTGTGGAGTAGAGTGGGAGCCACTAGTGTGCCGCGTTCAGAGATCACTGTGCGTGCCACAGGCCTGGACCCGGCGCGGCCGCTGGTGAGGGCGGCGCTGCGGCTGGCGCAGGGCGACGCCGGCCACGTGCAGACGCTGCACACCAACGCGGGCCACTACGGCGAGCTGGCGACGCCGCGCATGGCGCACGTGTCCGTCTGCGTCAACGGCGGCCGCCTGCAGCCCTTCTGCCTCGACAAGACAGGTGAGCGGCGGCGGCGGCGGCGGCGGCACACCGGCACTTCTCTGCACAGCGCGGGCCACACGTAGCACGTTCTACCGGGTGATCAAAAAGTCAGTATAAATTTGAAACATAAATAAATCACAGAATAATGTAGATAGAGGGGTACAAATTGACACACACGCTTGGAATGACATGGGCTTTTATTAGAACCAAAAAAATACTCATACAAAGGTTAAAAAAATGTCCGACAGATGGCGCTTCATCTGATCAGTTGTTATTGTTGTGGTCTTCAGTCCTGAGACTGGTTTGATGCAGATCTCCATGCTACTCTTTGCTGTGCAAGCTACTTCATATCCCAGTACCTACTGCAACCTACATCCTTCTGAATCTGCTTGGTGTATTCATCTCTTGGTCTCCCTCTACGATTTTTACCCTCCACGCTGCCCTCCAATACTAAATTGGTGATCCTTTGATGCCTCAGAACATGTCCTACCAACCGATCCCTTCTTCTAGTCAAGTTGTGCCACAAACGTGTCTTCTCCCCAATCCTATACAACACCTCCTCATTAGTTATGCGATCTACCCATCTAATCTTCGGCATTCTTCTATACCACCACCTTTCGAAAGCTTCCATTCTCTTCTTGTCTAAACTATTTATCACCCATGTTTCACTTCCGTACATGGCTACACTCCATACAAATACTTTCAGAAACGACTTCCTGACACTTAAATCTATACTCGATGTTAACAAATTTCTCCTCTTCAGAAACGCTTTCCTTGCCATTGCCAGTGTACATTTTATATCCTCTCTACTTCGACCATCATCAGTTATGTTGCTCCCCAAATAGCAAAACTCCTTTACTACTTTAAGTGTCTCATTTCCTAATCTAATTCCCTCAGCATCACCCGACTTATGTCGACTACATTCCATTATCCTCGTTTTGCTTTTGTTGATGTTCATCTTATATCCTCCTTTCGAGACATTGCCCATTCCGTTCAACTGCTTTTCCAAGTCTTTTGCTGTCTCTGACAGAATTACAATGTCATCGGCGAACCTCAAAGGTTTTATTTCTTCTCCATGGATTTTAATACCTACTCCGAATTTTTCTTTTGTTTCCTTTACTGCTTGCTCAATATACAGATTGAATAACATCGGGGAGAGGCTACAAGCTTGTCTCACTCCCTTCCCAACCACTGCTTCCCTTTCATGCCCCTCAACTCTTATAACTGCCATTTGGTTTCTCTACAAATTGTAAATAGCCTTTCACTCCCTATATTTTACCCCTGCCACCTTCATAATTTGAAAGATCAGAATAGCAACAATTAGCGTAACAAAGCAAGACAAAGCAAAGATGATGTTCTTTACAGGAAATGCTCAATATGTCCACCATCATTCCTCAACAATAGCTGTAGTCGAGGAATAATGTCGTGAACAGCACTGTAAAGCGTGCCCGGAGTTATGGTGAGGCATTGGCCTCGGATGTTGTCTTTCAGCATCCCTAGAGATGTCGGTCGATCACGATACACTTGCGACTTCAGGTACACCCCAAAGCCAATAATCGCACGGACTGAGGTCTGAGGACCTGGGAGGCCAAGCATGACGAAAGTGGCGGCTGAGCACACGATCATCACCAAACGACGCGCGCAAGAGATCTTTCACGCATCTAGCAATATGGGGTGGAGCGCCATCCTGCATAAACGTCGTACGTTCCAGCAGGCGTTTATCAGCTAGGTTGTGGACGATGCGATTCTGTAACGTATCGGCGTACCTCTCACCCGTCACGGTAGCAGTTACAAAACCAAAATCACGCATTTCCTCGAAGAAAGAAGGCCCGATAACCGTAGATGTGCTAAATACAACCCATACCGTGACTTTCTCGTCGTGCAATGGAGTTTCCACGACAGTTCTAGGACTTTCGGTAGCCCAAATTCTGCAGTTGTGGTCGTTGACAGACCCTCGGAGCGTGAAATGAGCTTCGTCGGTCCACAACACGCTACTCAACCAATCGTCATCTTCCGCCATCTTTTGAAACGCCCACACCGCAAATGCCCTCCGCTTCACTAAATCGCTACGTAACAGTTCATGATGCCGATGGATTTTGTACGGATAGCATCGGAGGGTACGCCTACGTGCCAACCAAACAGTAGTGTATGGAATACCGGTGCGACGTGCGACTGCATGAGCCCTGACTTCCCCGTGCATAGACGAATCCGCTACAGTCTCCATTTCTTCCTGAACTGTCTCAGCAGCATTACGCCTCGTGCTCGGTCGGCCACTACGGGGTCTATCCTCTAAACAACCCGTGGCTTCGAACTTCGAAATCATTCTCGCCACAGCTGCATTTGTCAACGGACCTTCACCCATTCGAATCCCCTTCCTATGGCGATAGGATCGTAACGCTGAACTAGCACATTCGCCATTCTGATGATCGTCGTCGTCGTCGGCTGATACTCGTATCCGAGTTTTCATTTCTCTCCTGAGATTTCCTTTGTCACGGTTCAGGCGTGGAAGTGTCGTTGATGGCTTAGCAATCCAATCCTAGCGTGGAACAGGCGGCCACAGACATTACAGCTGATGGAAGGTGGAGGACGTGGCTGAGCCTGGAGGAGTTTACGTCTCTGGCGTTTGTCATTCTCCATTCTTCGACGTTCCAGCTCAAAGTTTTGAAGAGCATTTGAGGTAACTGAGCGCCAGCGACTTCGGTCTTCTGCTATTGTGGACCAGTTACTCGGATCGATGTTCAAGTTTTTCAGATTTTTCTTGTACTGATCCTTATAACGTTTAAGAGGGGCACCTCGTGGCCTTTTACCTGTGCTCACTTCGCTGTACAGCATTTGGCGTGGAAGTCGTCATTTTTCATCCGCTGGACATGTCCGACCCATCTGAGTTGATGCCCAATGATAAGAGCTTCCATGCTATGCATTTTTGCTTTCTCTAGAACAGCCGTGTTGGATATGAAGTCATCCCATTTCAGGTTCATGATATATCTTAGCTTCTGTTGGTTGAAGCGTTCTAGTTTCTTCAGATCGCAGCGATACAACGTCCAGGTTTCGCAACCATATAGCAGGGTGGAAATGACTACAGCTTTGTACACCATCAGTTTGGTGTACAGTGTTAGGTCTTTATTCAGGAAGACACGCTTTGTAAGACGACCAAATGCTACATGTGCAGCACGTACTCTATTCTCCACTTCTTTTCCAGATGAGCAGTTGGATGACAGTATGCTTCCCAGGTAGAGGAAATGGTCCACTTGTTCCAGGAGTGTATCATAGATGGATATGCTGAAGTCAGGAACGGAGGAGCCAGGAGTTGGCTGCGCCATCACCTTTGTCTTTGAAATATTGATGGAGAGACCAAATCGTTCGTACGCCCTGCTGAAGGAATCAACTGACAGCTGCAACTCTGCAGGTGAATGAGCTGGAGAGGCATTGTCATCAGCATACTGCAGCTCTGTCACACGAGTGGTACTGGTGAACCTTTTTGAATGGAGTCTGGACTGGTTGAATAATCCTCCATCAAACCTGTACTTTAGTTCTATTCCTGCATTGTTTACGGTTGTCTCGTAAAGCATAGCTGGCAGGTACAATGCAAATAATGTAGGTGCAAGAACGCATCCTTGTTTAAGCCCACTTGTTATTGGGAATTCACCAGTCATTTCATTCTGGCAGAGGACCTGTCCAGTCATAGCAACGTGGAGAGCTTCAATCAGGTCAACAAAATGTTCAGGGCAGCCGAAGCGTTTTAAGACCATCCACATGGCTTCTCTGGGAACTGTATCAAAGGCCTTTTCTAGATCGTAGAAAACAAGTAGTAAAGGCTTTTGCTGTTCTCTGCACTTCTCCTGTAGTTGTCGTGCACAGAAGATCATGTCAATTGTCCCTCTTGAAGGTCGAAACCCGTATTGAGACTCAGGTAGTATAGTCTCTGAAAGTGTCTGGAGGCGATTTAAAAGGATTCTTGCAAAAATTTTTCCAGTGACAGAGAGTAGAGATATTCCCCGGTAGTTACCACAGACGCTTCTGTCGCCCTTTTTGAAGATGGTGACAATTGTGGAGTTCTTCAAGTCAGCTGATACCTTGCGGGTTTCCCACATTAATATAATAAGTGAGAAGAGTCTAGTTTTTAGAGGCAAGCCGCCACCCTCAATAAGCTCCATCGGGATGCTGTCAGGTCCAGGAACCTTCCCAGGTTTCACACTCTTGAGTGCCTTGCAAAATTCTTGAAAAGTTGGAGGATCAGCCAGCCAGGGTTTTGGAGGGTGCTGTGGGACATCTTTGAGAAAATCTCCAGCGGCAGTAGAAGGGCTGTTTAACAGTGAGCTGAAGTGCTCTTTCCAACGATTTAAGATGTCCTGACTTTCAGTAAGAATGGTGGAGTTGTCAGCAGCTTTAAGTGCTCCTGATGATGAGCGGATAGGTCCATACAGCTCTTTAATACCAGCGTAAAAGCCACGCAGGTTCCTTGCATCAGAAAGATTTTGGAGTTCTGTGGCTTTCTGTTGCCACCATTTGTTCTTGATTACTCGTATTTCACTTTGACATTTCTGCTTGAGTTCTAGAAAGTGTGCTTTCTTTTCTGCGCAGGATGGATCTTGAGCAAGGGATAGGTAAGCATCCCGCTTTGCATTGATGATGGCTTGGATTTCTCCGGGGTTGTCATCAAACCAGTCACTTCTTTTCCGTGCACTACAACCAACAACATTCTCAGCAGTTTCTTTGATGATGTTCTTTAATGTGGTCCATTCTTGTTCGACGTCATCTGTGGTTGCTGGAGCTTTGTTAAGTTGTTCGGACAGTATGTCTTGGAAGTGTGAGCGAACATTTTTGTTGTTCAGGTTGCTTATGTTGAATTTTCTGCGTGGTGGGTTTGAAAAGTGGGATCGTGGCTTGCGATACTTTGGTACTCTCAAACGGCTGACTAAAAGTCTATGGTCCGTCCAGCACTCATCGATGTTTAGTGCTGCTTTTGTGATGAGAATGTCTTTCTTGTCACGCTGTCGCGTAATAACGTAGTCTATAAGATGCCAATGTTTGGAGCGTGGGTGCATCCATGTGGTCTTATAGCGGTTACGCAAACGGAATTGGGTATTGGAGATGAAAAGCTCGTGCTCAGCACATAGACCAAGAAGTAGCAACCCATTTGCATTGCAGTTTCCCACCCCTTGTTTACCCATGACATCTCTCCAAAAACGGTTGTCCCTTCCCACTCTGGCATTGAAATCACCAAGTAAAATTAATTTATCTTGAATGGGTATTTTAGAGAGAGTACTGTTCAGCTGGTGGTAGAACTGATTCTTTGTGTCTTCATCACTGTCTAAAGTAGGAGCATATGCAGAGACGAAGGTGATGAATCTGTCTGAACCAATAGGTACTCTAAGAGTCATCAGTCTTTCATTAATTGAGGCAGGTGTAAGTCGAAGATCTTTCACTATTTTCGTTTTTACGGCAAATCCTGCACCATGGATGCGTGGTTCTCCTGCATCCTTTCCCTTCCAGAAGATGGTGTACCCTGAACGTACCTCACTGATGTGTCCCTCACCTGAGAGTCTTGTCTCACTCAAGGCAGCTATGTCTATATCTAGACGGGCTAGTTCTTGGGTGATAAGAGCGGTTCTTCTCTCTGGTCTGTAATTGTTCACGTCCAGGAGGGTCCTGACATTCCATGTCCCTATTGTCATAATCATTTCATTCTTCTTTTGTTTACGTCCGCAGTATAAGGAGTGACCTACTGGGTGCGGATTCCCAGCCCGGTTCAAGTGTGACTTCCGATGTTTAGCCCACATTTTCTAGGGCCTTCCCCATTCAGGGTGGGCAGCGGTCATCCTAAATAGGCCTGCCCAGTCGCAGATGCAGGACCGGATTCCCGAGTAGTCACACGGGTTCTCAGGAAGGCGACCATCACACACCTGCCGCCAGTGTGCAGGTCCAGACTAGTAGCTTCCAGCCTCACTCGGAGCCTGCTACCATCGTCCTTATCCCATCGCCATTGGTCTTTAGAGAAAATGACAGGAGAAATTGCCATTTGCGTGAATTTCTTTAAGGTGGATTACAGCTTGCGAGGAAGTGACCCACACACTATAGTTCTGGAACAATTCATCACGGCACATATGTATGTGACATGTGGCTTCAGGTACCAGAACTGCAACGAACTGCCGCGAGCTCAATGATGGCTGAGCGGCGCCTTTACAGCCAGTTCGTCTGGCATTACCTCTTCCGCCTCCACGATCTTTGAGAACCTGGGATATAAGATTCTTCTTCCGCTCGCTTCGCCGTTGGGTCGGAGGGTAGATAATAGATACCAGAGAGGAAAGTGAAAGACACCCTTGGGCCTCGGAAACCTAATACCGTTGGGGTCGAAGAAACCAAGAGTTGGCCGAGGGGGGCCGGATAGGAAAGGAAACAGGAGAAGCCTGACACAAGTAAGTGGAAGTAATGCCAGGCTTAGCTAAGGGCCCGTGTGGTTGCCACCCACATACTCCCAAGACGGGAGCCCCCTGCGGACCCTGATGATACAGCTTCACTAAAAGCGCCTTTTCAGGTAACGTCAACATACTGTGACTGCTGGCGCATCTGATTCTCTCGCTCTCATTTCAGCTCCTTTTATACACGATTGCCATGCGGAGTCACTGACGTTTTGCTGTCCAGCTCCATCAGTCGGACATTTTGTGAACTTTGCTTTTTTTTGTTCTAATAAAACCCCATGTCATTCTAAGCATGTGTGTCAATTTTTACCTCTCTATCTACATTATTCCGTGGTTTATTCAGTTTTCAAATTTATATATCACCCGGTACATCTACACTCCTTTGGCGGAGTCTACCCTCTACCACTGCTACTCATTTCCATTCCTTTTCCACTAGCTAATACATCGATGGAAAAACGCCTGTCGACATGTCTCCGTATGAGTCCTAATTCCTCCTATCTTATCTTCGCGGTTCTTACGCGAAATGTATAGCTAATAGCCAAATAAACTTGTACACGTGCCTAGTATCGTGTAGCGATCCCGCGAGCACGCAGTACTGCCACAACAAGACATGGTGTCGACTAATGTCTGAAGTATTCCTAGAGGGAATTCACGCCATGAATCGTGCAGGGCTGTCCACAAAACCTAAAGAGTACGAGGGGACATATCTTCTGACACAGCACGTTGCAAGGCATCCCACATATGCCCAATAATGTTCGCCTCTGCCGAGTTTGGGTGCCAGCGGAAGTGGCTAAAACCCAGAAGAGTGTTGGTGGAGCCACTCTGTAGCAATTCTGGACTTGCGCGATGTTGCATCGTCCTGCTGGAATTGCCCAAGATGGTCGGAATGCACAATGGACATGAATGGATGTAGGTGATCGGGCAGAATGCTTACGTAGATGTCACCTGTCAGAGTCGCATCTAGACGTGTCAGGGGTCCCATATCACTTCAACTGCACACTCACCACACCATTACAGAGCCTCCACCGGCTTGAACAGTCCCCTGCTGACATGCAGGGTCCATGGATTCATGAGGTTGTCTCCATACCCGCTCACGTCCATCCGCTCGAAACAATTTGAAACGGGACTCGTCCGACCAGGCAACATGTTTCCAGTCCCATGTCGGTATTGAGGGGCCCAGGCGAGGCATAAAGCTTTGTGTCGTGCAGTCATCAAGAGTACACGAGTGGCCCTTCGGCTCCGAAAGCCCATATCGATAATGTTTTGTTGAATGGTTCGGACGCTGACACTTGTTGATGATCCGGCATTGAAATCAGCTGCAAATTCCAGAAGCGTTGCACTTCTGTCACGTTGAACGACTCTCTTCAGTCGTCGTGGGTCCGGTTCTTGCAGGATCTTTTTCCGGCTGCAGCGATGTCGGAGATTTGGTATTGTAGCGGATTCCTGATATTCATGGTACAATCGGGAAATTACTGTGCGGGAAAATCGCCACTTTGTAGCTACCTCGAAGATATTGTGTCCCATCGCTCGTGCTCCGACTATAACACCACGTTCCAACTCACTTAAATCTCGATAACGTGTCACTGTAGAAGCAGTAATCGATCTAACAACTACACCAGACACTTGTTGCCTTACACAGCCGTTGCCGACCGCAGCGCCGTATTCCGCCTGTTTACATAATTCCGTATTTGAATACGCTGGCTATATCAGTTTCTGTGGCACTTCGTTGTATGCTCGCGGCAATAGAATGGTTAGGCAGTCAACTTCATGACCCGTTCCTCTAAACTTTATCAATAGTGTTCTTCGAAAAGAATGTCGCCTTCCCTTCAGGGATTCCTATTTCAGTTCCCGAATAATCTCCGTACCACTTGCATGTTGTTCGAACAGACCGGGAACAAATCCAGCAGCCCGCCTGTGCGGCGGCGTGTAAATTATCAAACGGTCCTTACTTCGATATGTCGTCATGAAAAGACCCTTAAATTGTCTGTGCGTGCTTTCCGTCTACCTTAGCCGTACAGAGGAGCCCGAAAATTATATTTGCGGTCAGCCAGAAAGCGATGGAGAACATAGTGGCCATAATTTCCTGCCTGCAAGTCCACATTACTCTTTGTGCTCACTCAAGAAAAATGTTCATACTTGATATTTAGTCAGCGGCATCAGGAACTACGACTATAAAAGCTCAAAAGCTGATGGATATTTTTTTTTTTAATTTCACACGCACGAAATACAATAATATCCCTAACAATAATAGTAATTAATGATAATAAATCCCTTTCGGAGACAACACTGTGAATATTTCAGAGGCGATCTCTACGGCAAGTTCCAAGTAAAATGGTATATCACCCTGACTGACAATCACCGAAAGTTAATTGCTCGCCTTAAAAGTAGAGAATTAATCTCTTCACTTGCCACACAGTTTCGTCAACATTACAGGCGGCACACAAAGTTACTTCCGTGAAAGCTAAGCGACCCACGTCGGTGTACGGCCCTCGCGAGTTCACGGCCGACTTCTACGGAAAACGCATTCAAGTCTGTCCAGTGCTGACGGCGCCCGAGGCACAGCGCACGCAGGCGTTTGACTGACGCGGACACATTATTTTGTTTTGTTTTAGGGCGCAAAAACAACTGGGGACATATGCGCCCGCGTCAAAACTATACATCATGAAAACAGAGAGGAATTAAAAAACGACTAAACGTCATTCCCAAGCAACTAAATTCAGGGACGTGGAGAAAGGGCTACAAAAGACGCCATAAACGGAGGTCTGAAACTAAAAATTAAACGGCGTTCTCCATATTGCTTTGACAGATAAAAAGTAAAACGTGGTCGACAGCCCGCGCGTCATTTGCTTAAACGGTCGATAACTCAGACGGCAAACCCAAGCGGGAACGTAAACGATGAAACAATTGACATTCCGTCAGGAAGTGGCTGATAGTTAAAACTTGGGCGCAATGTGTGCAGAGTAGTGGGGGAGCGCCACTTAGCAAATGACGATGTCTAACAAGGCTGTGCCCGATACGCTACCGAGTTAAAATGACCTTCTCCAGGTGGGAGCGCCGAGAGGAGGTTGTCCAAGCCTCTGGGGGAGGTTTAATAATCCTGAGCTTATTCCCATGAAGGGAGGACCAATGGCGATGCCAAAGGGACACCACCTCCTGACAGACAGCAACACTGAGATCGATGGAGGAAATGTAGGAACTCGTGGGCTGAGGTACGAGGACTGCAGCCTTGGCAGCAGCGTCATCAGCCTCGTTTCTCGGCAGACCGTCATGACCAGGGACCCACAGAAACATCACACTGGCTCCACCAAGAGTGAGCAAGTGAACGCTTTCCTGGACCCGCTGCACTAAGGAACAGGTGGTGTACAGCACACATAGACTTTGAAGAGTGATGAGCAGAGGACACAATTGGAAAGTCTGTGTCGCCGTATGTACTCCGTGGCCTGATACAGGGCGAAGAGCTCGGCTATAAATACTGAGCAGTGTGCCGGAAGCCGATATCGAAAGACACAGGTGCCAATGACGAAGGCACACCCAACCCCACGGTCAGTCCGAGAACCATCAGTGTATACAAAGCTACTATCGTGAAACTGAAGGCGATATAGCGAGGTTGGAGTAGTGTCCATAAGAAGCGAATGAAGGCCAAGGTTAACATGGGGCGCTTCACGAACCCAAGGTGCTGAATGGTTCACACCCACTCGGAAAGTTGCAGGTAGTGAGAAGTTAAGCCGCCATACTCCTGGACGTAACTGGCGTTCAAAGGAATCATCGAAGAAAGAGGCATAGGATGGGTGGCCACGCATGGCAGACAAACAGCATGCATACCTTCTGAGGAGGAAGTCACGGCGGTAGGACAGTGGTAGTTCCGCAGCTTCATCATACGGAGTCTCAACCGGGACAATGTAAGAGGTGCCAGAATGTCACAATAGTAATGGGGATGGACGTGCAGACGGATTAACAAAGCACCCATAGTCGAGTTTCGAACGGACAAGGGACCGGTACAAACGGAGGAGGGTGGTTCGATCAGTACCCAAGGAAGTACGATTGAGGACACGTAGGACATTGAGGGGCCGACCGGAGTGGCTGTGCGGTTCTAGGCGCTACAGTCTGGAACCGAGCGACCGCTCCGATCGCAGGTTCGAATCCTGCCTCGGGCATGAATGTGTGTGATGTCCGTAGGTTAGTTAGGTTTAAGTAGTTCTAAGTTCTAGGGGACTGATGACCTCAGAAGTTAGGTCCCATAGTGCTCAGAGCCATTTGAACCATTTGACATTGAGGGACCGCGTACAGCGGGCTGCCAGGTAAGACACATGGGAGGACCAAGAGATTTCTATCGAGCATGAGACCCAGGAATTTTGTAGTTTCAACTAACGGAAGAACATGCCCAAGATTTAAAGATGGTGGGCGAAACCAATTGCGCCGCCAGAAATTCATACATACAGTTTTGTCAGTGAAAAGCGAAAGCCATTGTCGATGCTCCAGGAGTAAAGACGATCAAGACATCGCTGAAGACGCCTCTGAGTGAGACAGGTCCGTGGAGAACTGCAATAGGTGGCAAACTCGTCAACAAAAACGGAGCCGGAGATGCCTAGCGAGAGACAGGCCATGGTAGGGTTAATGGCGATAGCAAAGAGGGCAGGGCTCAGGACGGAACCCTGAGGCACACCGTCTTCGTAGATGAAGGTGTCCGACAAGGCAGAACCCACACGCATCTTGAAAACTCGGTCTTTTACAAGAATGCCACAATGAAAACAGAGCAGGCGGCCACGGAAGCCCCACGTGTAAAGATTAATGAGGATACCAGTTCTCCAGCAGGTGTCTTAGGCCGTCTCCAGATCGGAAAACACGGCCATAGTCTTGGATTTCCGCAGAAAACCATTCGTGACATGGGTGGACAAAGTAACAAGATGGTCAACTGCAGAACGCCGCGCTGTAAATCCACACTTTGCATTCGTCAGTAAATTGCAAGACTCGAGCTGGGCATGAATCATACGTTCCATCACTTTGCAAACGCAGCTGGTGAGAGAGATGGGACGGTAGCTAGAAGGAAGGTTTTTGTCCTTACCGGGCTTAGGTATGGGTATGACGGTGGCTTCACGCTAACGTGCGGGAAATGTGCCCTCTGCCCGGATGCGGTTGTACGTGTTAAGCAGAAAGTGCTTGCCCGCAAGAGAGAGGTGCTGCAACATCTGAATGTGGACAGCGTCTGGCCCTGGGGCGGAGTATCTGAAAGCATGATGTAGCTCCCCCATAGTAAAGGCGGCATTCTAGCACTCACGATCCGGAGAAGGGTATCGCCCGAGAGCCCTCCGCTCGTTTCCGATGGAGGAAGGCCGGCTGACAGTGGGAAGAGCTCGAAATGTCCGCAAAGTGGCGGCACAAGGTGTTGGAGATAGCAGCAGGGTCCACGATGGCGCACTGTTGGTTTGATGATGGTATGATGTATTTTTTTTTTTCTTGCCTGCCTAGATAGTAACTTCAACCTTGTAATGATGTGCACAGCTGCTACACATCTTCCCCCAGCTTGAATTCTTGTTACTATCTCTTGTTCGATAAGGTTTTGTTGTTTTATGTTGACGCCGAGGTATGTGAGTGTGTGTCTGTTGTGTAATGTTAGATTTCCGATTATTAGATTGTATGGTCCTAAATGACCTCTTCTTTCTACTACCATGAACTTTGTTTTACGTTAATTTATAGATAGACCTACTCCCTTAGCTTCTTCCATAAGCAGAGTCTCCATTTTCTCCATGTTCTTTCCAATCAGCAGAATATAATCCGCAAAAGCCAGGACATTTATCTTTTTTCCTGTAGTGAATCCTGCACTTTCACATGATACTCTCATCAGGGTGTTGTTGAGGGCCACATTGAACAGGGTTGGTGATATAATATCTCCCTGTCTCACTCCTGTTTTTACTTCAAATGCTTCTGAGAACTCCCCCTGTACTTTCACTCTAAACTTTGATTCTATCATACACATTTTAGTTAGCTTTATCAGCTTGTTAGGTATCCCACACTCTGCCATTATCCTCCTCATTTCCTCTCTTACTATGCTGTCGTATGACTTGTTGAAATCTATAAACAGGCCAAAGGTATCATGATTGTGCTCCCAGTTCATATCTAATATTTCTCTTAGTGTGAATATTTGGTCTATTGTTGATTTACCTTTTCTGAACCCTGCTTGTGCTGTGTCTAATATTTCATCAGTGCATGCGTTAAGCCTGTTCAGTGTAATTCTTGATATTACTTTATAGCATGTGCGTAGGAGAGATATCCCACTGTAGTTCTATGTCAGCATTTTGTCTCCTTTCTTGTATACGGGACATACAGCAGCAGTTTACCATCCCTCCGGCATTACTTCTTTTCTCCATACATTTTTCATCAGTTTGGCTAACCACCCATGTACCTTCTGTCACTATTCTTTGATGAGCTCTGCTGATATCATGTCTATTCCAGGGGCCTTCCCATTTTTTTGTCTTTTTATTGCCTTCGTCGCCTTCATCACAGTTCTTTCTTCGACTAATGGTTGTACGTTCTGATTGTTTTCTGCCTTGTTTTGTTTGTTGTAGGTATCTACCGGGTTGTTCAGCAGTTCTTTGAAGTATTTCCTCCAGTTCTCTAAATTTCTTCCATTCGTAGAGAGCAATTTCCCATTCTCGTCCTTCATTACCGCAGCCTTAGCTCTGTACTCTTTCCTATAGCTATTCATTGTCCTGTAAAACTGTTTACTATTGTTCTGGTTATAGTCCGCCTCAGCCTAGTCTATCTGTTTATATAAGAATGCTCTTTTCTCTCGCCTTACTATACTCTTCATTTTTCTCGTGGCTTTCCTGTATGTTGGTTGGTTTTCGTGGTTGTTATTGTTCATCATTACCTGTCTGGCTCTCTTCCTGTCCTGAACTGCTTTTCTACATGTTTCATCGAACCACGACATGCGTTTAATATTTCTCTTATTATTATCTCCTAGTAGTTCATGCGCTGTCTCCCTCATAACTGTTGTCATCTTCTTCCATTTTGTGTTTATATCTTCAGCTTCTTTTCTGTTGTCATTCTCTAATTCAGCGAATCTATTTTTAAGCTTAATCTTAAACTGATTATTCACTTCCTCCTCTTTTAGCCTATTCACATCTACTCTTTGGTTTCTTTTACCACTGTTGTTCTTACTTGGTGGTTTTGGTAATGATTGTTTCATCTTCATTAGCACAAGAAAATGGTCTGATCCTATCTCAGCCCCTCTCATTGTCCTAACATTTATTGCCTTTTTATGTTTTTTATCTATCAAAACATGGTCTACTTGGTTCCTAGTTAATCTATCTGGTGAAGTCCATGTTGCTTTGTGTAGTGTCCGCAGACTTGCCAACACTACGTACACTAATAGAAAGAGGCGGCCAAGATGCACGCGCTAACTCACGCAGGGTGGCGTGAGGTCTGAAACAGTATACGTAATGAATGCTATAAAGAAAAGTACGTAGCTGCTGGAATACTTAACTTTAATCCATCATTTGTACATCGCTCTTGACGATACAAGTGAGACTCGGTAGATACATGCAATGTAATGCTAATGGCGCCTTGCTAGGTCGTAGCCATTGACTTAGCTGAAGGCTATGCTAACTAGCTGCTCGGCTAATGAGCGATGCTTCGTCCGTGTAGTCGCTAGCAAAGTCGTCCGTACAACTGGTGCGAGTGCTAGTACGTCTCTCTAGACCTGCCGTGTGGTGGCGCTCGGTCTGCTATCACTGAAAGTGGCGACACGCCGGTCCGACATGTACTAATGGACCGCGGCCGATTTAAAGCTACCACCTAGCAAGTGTGGTGTCTGGCGATGACACCACACTTTACGTATGTCTTTGTGGGGGAATGATGTACTTCCTATTTTCATGCTTCTAACTGTGGCGAAGTTGACAAGCTTTATACTATTATCATTTGCTTCAATGTGAAGTCTGAACATGCCTATATATGGCTGCCATTGCTGTTCTTGCCCTATTTTGGCATTTAAGTCTCCCAGCACAATTTTGATGTCGTACTGTGGTAATCTGGAGAACATCTGGTCTAAGGTGTCATAGAATTCGTCTTTTATGTCTTCCTCCTTGTCCTCAGTTGGGGCATGGACACTTATTAATGAGATATTTCTATATTTGCCTTCGATTCTGATGTAGCATATTCTTTCATTGACTTTTCTAGTGTCATCATATTGGCCATTATTTTATTATGAACCGCAAATCCTGTCCCAAATATGTAGTGACCATGCTTCTTTCTGCTGTATATGACCGCTTAGTTTTTCCCTCTGTGCATACCTTGTCCAGGCCATCTTATCTCCTGCAGGGCTATAATATCCATCTTGTACTCTGTTAGTTATTCATCAAGTATTTTTGTCTGTCCTGCAGCGTACAGAGTTTTTACGTTCGCTGTACCTATTCGTAGTCCTTTATTCATAAGCTTGGGTCGTTTTCCATTACATCCATTCCAATCCGAGGCTCGGTTTGAGTATATAGGAACCCGTCAGTTTTTTACAATGTTGGATGGTTAACCCAACGATTAACCCTCCCGCTTTATCCGGGCTTGGGACCGGCTAGAAGGCTAGTTTTTTTCCAGGCTTGGTTGTAAACATAAACAGCAATGAAAAATCTGCCATACGCCACAAAGGAAACAACTCCTCGAAAAGAAAGCAGTGAAGTATGAAGATAACCATAGACACATACAAAATGACTCAAAAACAGTAAGCATTATAAACAACACACTCAGAGGAAATCAGGCATTAACCTTAAAACCAGATAAAATCCACACGACTGTCATTATGAAAGAAAGTGAATACACTGAGAAAACTCTTTAAATTCTTCACAGAAAACAACATGTACAACTTAACAAAGATCCAACAAAACAGTTCCATTACAAAATCAAAAGACATTTAAAGAAAACATATTTCTTACTGTCAGAATATGAAAAAAATATGTCACCTGTATAAACCCTAAAGCTCCCCGATTCCAAACTAAGGTACACAAGGAAGTATGTCCATAAGACCTGTAGTTAATAGTATGATCAGCCCTGCATACCAACTATCTCACAATCTCGATCAGTTCCAAAAAAGTATGTCACATACGAAGCAACATAAACTGAGTAGTACAGTTCCACACTAGTCACTGAAATAAAAGAATTAAACGTTCCAGATGATGCCCACTTTACGTCACTAGATGTCACAAACGTATATTCCAATTCTCTGTTAAAGAAGCCGTCGATGTAAGAAAGAACAATTTAGCAAAGCACAAAAAGAGTTCACAAGGTGCAATTATTCAGTTTATAGACTTACTAGAAATAATACTCAACTACAACTACAACTACAACTACTTTGCATTCAATGGCACCGTTTATCAACAACCAAATGGGCTAGTCATGGGCTCATCCATATTTGGCACAATGGCAGACATTTTCATGAACCACCTAGAACAGAAAATACTGAGCAGCCAGGAACCCTGTTTAGAAACATAGTATACTACAAAAGATATGTTGATGGTACCTTAATTTTGCTCAAAGGCGACACCAAAAACACAAGTAGCATCATAAATTTGTGTAATATTGTACACAAGGAAATAAATTTGAAGCTGAACACCAAAAACACAATAAAATATTTTTTTATATTTGCGCATAGAAAAAAATAACAATCGGCACAATACAGAAAAAAGAAACCCCAGGAACACAATCCCCGCCACATCATGTCACCCAGTTGTACACAGGAAGGCTGCGTACAAAACGATGATACACAGAGCAAACAAAATTCCAATGAACAAAGAGGACTGGGAGAAGGAATTAGACATCATTAAGCGAGCTGCAGTGGCCAATGACTTCTTCAGCTCAGTGATAGACAGTAAGCAGAGATAAATATAAAAAAAGAAAGAAATTCCTGGCTCTTTAGAAGGAACCAACAAAACAATCAAATATGTGGATAGCATACGTTACGTGGGTAACATTTCTCAAAAAATACCAAACATACGTAGGTCACCTAAAATAAAAGTGGTTTTCTCCTCAACAAACTACAGCAGAATCTAGTCCATACGTCAAACAATAAAAAAATAAATTCTCAGTCTCGGTAATATACAAAATAACATGTAAAACTTTCTCAAGCTACTACATAGCTGTCAGGAATTTTCATATCAGATACAATGAACATATCGACTGTTAGACACATAACCAATTTAGAAAATCAGCGATAGCAGCACACATAAAAAATACTGGACACCTGTTCGAAAACATAGAAGAGGATCTTAATATACTTAACGACTTTCAAAAACGGATTTAATGGAGGAGCTCGAAATTTTTGTGCACCACAAAAAGCAAGGAGAAAAAATTCTGAATGACAAATTAGATACTGAATCAGCTAATTTCTTCAAATGTTTCTCCTGCATATGATAACTTTAACAATTTTCATAAGTATGTTCATTTCCTCATTAGACAAAAATTCCATGATTTAGTGGTCAATAGCGGTAAAAAATACTGTTCATAATTTACAACTTTATATATCTACGTAATGTAACACAATAACATTGTAACAATTTGACTGTGTGTAAACTCCTTGCCAAGCCATAGTGTCATAATATCTTTGTAGTATGTTTTGTAAACAAACAGTATAAATGATGTGTGTGATTTTCTGTATAATGGAGGAGGCACAATACTTGCAAAAGTCAAAGAAAAGTACCATTTCTAACATTAATGCTTACAGACACTCAGTGATTCATTTTGTCCGATTTTTCGATTGCAATGTTACTTCAAAAAGACGCAAGACAGGCAGAAAATCACACATACAAATATCACCAAACATATTCATGTAAACAAATGCACAAAAACACTTCAAAATGAGAATAAATTCTCGAAACGCGCTGTGCTAAGCACCACAAAATAAGTAACTGACGCAGTTTTCATTATTGAAATCATGAATTGGGCGTTGTTTTGTATTTTCTGTAGTCTCTGACTAGTGCACCCTGCCTGCGCAAATGAGGGGGTGGAATATGACTAAGTATTGCTAGCCAGTGGATGGCTGTATGTTTTAATGTCCAAGATATCATTCTTATGGTTCTATTCATTTCCGCGTCGATTTTCTTCGTGTGAGTGCTACTTAACCATACTAGTGAACAATATTCTGCCGACGAGTACACCAGTCCCAGACCAAGATGCTCATAGAATGCATGCCTTAGAACCCCAAGTTGTGGCACATAGCTTATGAATTATATTCTTTCTGGTTAGGAGTTGAGCTGCTGTTTTTTGTTAAGTGCTATTTGTAACTGATGGTAGTATCCAAGGTGAGTCCCAGATACTTCGGTGTCATATTACGGCTCAGTAAATGGATGATAGCATAAAGCACTAACCCTTTATTTACAATTTATTATTCAAGTGCTAACATGAAGCTTCTCTTTTCGTTGGGCTTAGCAAAAACATCCAGTACTGGAAGCAGTTACTCATGATAGTAAGACCTTATTTCAGGCCGGCCGCTGTAGCCGAGCGATTCTAGGCGCTTTAGTCCGGAACCGCGCTGCTACGGTCGCAGGTTCGAATCCTGCCTCGGGCATGGATGTGTGTGATGTCCTTAGGTTAGTTAGGTTTAAGTAGTTCTAAGTCTAGGGGACTGATGACCTCAGATGTTAAGTCCCATAGTGCTTATAGCCATTTGAACCATTTGAACCTTATTTCAGTGTTGTGATTTCAGTGTCGTCTATATGTGTATGCTGTGTCGCCAGTGCACAATCGTCAGCATATCCAAATTTTAAAGACGTTGTTTCAGGTATATCAGCGATAAACGTGCTAAACGGGAGGAAGGTCATTGTAGAGTTTCTTTGGTTTGCTTTTTGTGTGTCACGTGGAATGGTCTCTCGGTTAACATTTCATTTACCGACTTTGCCAGCTTTGAGCATGGGATAATACGTAGAAATTTGTAAATTATATCCTGCCTCAAAACCGTGTCGTACGCTGCCTTAAGGTCTAAAAATGCAGTTGAGGGTTTGAATTTTCCTAAATATCCCGCCTGAATGAATGTTGTAAGAGCGAAAACCTGATCAACGCAACTTCTGTGTGGTCGGAAACCAGCTTGCTCAAGAGGTACAGTGCTCAGTATTTTCTGAGTGATTCTGTAATACAGTACCCTCCCTAGCAGTTTGTAGGTTGTGCTAAGTAGCGATATGGGGTTGTAGTTCTCAGGTCTATCGTTCTGTTTGTCAGGCTAGAGAATGGTAATAATTCTTGCTCTCGGTGTGGTATACCACGAGATTTCAGAATGTGGCTCAGAAATTATACCAACCATAATTTTGTATATTTTTTTACAATTTTAAAAAAAATTTTGGATGAATATCGTCTTTACCTGTGGCCTTGCCAAGTTTTATGCCATCTATATCTTTATTCATATCTTTATTCGCTTCCTCCACTGTAAAGTGATTTGAATATGGTGTTATTATTCAACGTTTGGAAATCATTGTCTTTTGTGTGGAACAAATGTTTGTTACTGATGTTATGTAATATTTCATCTGTAACAAAGAGTTCATAAAAATCTTCTGGTTTTTAGGCTTTTGCGCTTTTTCATCAATCACCTTGGCACAATGGGCACTCGTAAAATGCACCATGTTCAGCTGATTGCCAGGAGGATCAAATCACGAGCTTTGGTCACTTATTGAATCATCAAATGACTTGTCACCTTCATATAATGGTAATCACATTACACAGCGACGTTTATGTGGTAGAAATAGTGCAGTCGATGAATAACTGTCTTGTCCTCGCGACATATTTGCTGCTATAAGCAATCAGAGCGTTTTGAAAGTAATCACAGTGAAATTCGTTCCTTCTTACACAACTGTGGCTTTCTCTGATAATTTTCCCTTGGAGGTTGTCTTCTTACCATACCACGCCCGTTAATACTACAACTCGGCAACCGTCAAATGGTGGACTTGCATTGCTGCTCAGCGACAGGTTCAGAGTAACGCCTGTGCGGTGGTGACCCGTGTAGCGCGGCTGTAGGACGGGTTGCACTCCGGCAGGCGCAGCATTACGCACCCGCGTGTACTCTTATTTGCTCAACACACGTTGAGTGGTCGCGACCACTCAGTACTGCCGCCGACAACGAGGCAATGCGGCGAGGAAGCCGCAAACTTTGTTAGAAGAACGAGAAGTAGCGGACAGTGGACTGTATCGGACGAGAGCTGTTTCTAAACTCTGACACTAGTCACAGTACGTGTCCCGCCATTGCAGTGTGGACTGTGCAGCAGCAACACCATTCACGCGATTTTAAACCGAAACAACAGAGCGTTCCGGGGTGGCAAAAGCTTACATATTCCTAGTGAGTTTTGTTTGCAGTTAAGTAGTATCACAGTCAATGATACGTATTTAATCCGACATAACTCACGAGGTGTGGTTTCTCACACTGATCGAGGATTTTCGAACTCATTCACCAGTGTCGATTCTGGCGGAATGCTTCTATAAGCCCCCCCCCCCTCCCCCTCCATTAAATCAACAACCGCACAATGTTCCATTCTCGATTGCTTCATCACCTTCTTTACTTCTTGTTCACTCCTGTTTCTGACATATGTTAGGATTTTCTAGAACACACACAGTGAACTATTTATCTGTTTTCTCCAGCATAGCACCAACTGTGTTCGTAAGAACGTGACAACTTGAGCGATCCTATATCTGATGAAATAGTTAGTCGGAGGATAAATAAAGATGTCAGTGATGTACGTCAAGCAATAGCTGAGACAGGGAACGATTTCGCAATAGCCAATTACCAGAATTCTGATAGTGAACAAGAGGATCATTTGTAATAAGAACTTCAGGACAGTAGTGATGAAGTAAATGAAATGCTAACCGAAAGACCATTCCACGTGACTATGGAACATACAAAAAGCGAACGAAGGAAACAATAATGACCTTCCTCCCGTTTGGCACGTTCATCGCTGATATGCCTGAATTAGATTAATTAAGATATGAGTCTTATTATGATTTTAAATTGGTAGCCTCCTTTAGAGGACCATTTTAGTGTGCAAATGGAGACTTTCAGGCTTTCACTATAGTCCAGTTTTCAGCGCAGAAAGACGGAACGAAGCACCAGCCTGGCTTCTTTGGTAAGGACGAAGGCGCCGAGATTGAAAAGGATCTAACAGAACATAACGTAAGGCACCGATAGAAATGCTGTAGCCACTGTCTAATAGCGCTTAAATTGTACTACCGGCCAAGATAGCTGCGCGTGTTAGCACACCGCTTCCGGGTTTGGGGAAGGCGTACTGACCCAGGTCGTCACCACCCTGCGGATTAACGACGATGGACGGTGTGCCGCCAGCCTGGCGGTTTTCTACTTGCGGGTAGCTGGACACCAGGTTGGAATCCACGTCCCGCTTCAGTTACACAATTCTCAAGCACTTCCACATGGGATAACACCAGGAGCGCACAACTGGAACTCACAAATTCTGTCCCAGGAGGAAAGGGGTGGCGGTAGGGAGGGCATCTGGCCACCCTCTACCAGCAACGTTGCTAAATCCAGAATAACACGCCGGACCTGTGAAGATACGCGCCGAAGCCAGGGAAAAGAAAGTAAACGAGACTGTAATGTAAACGTGACGAAGGGCCAAGAAGGCTATAAAAGGGCCACCCAGACAGAGGGACGGTGGCGGCGGCGGTTCTCCAGGGCTTCCGCCTGCAGGTGGGGCGCGACCGAGTAACAGCTGGAGCTGTGTCCACTGCTGACAGGTGCGAAACACTTCTTTGCAGTTTTCTTCTGTATCGACCAAGAATTACGTATGTGATTTATGTTTGGCTGGCTGGGACTGAGAGCCACAGACATTGTGTGCAAGTGGGAGGACTCTAGCCAAGATTAAATGCAGTTTCGTTTGCTGATGGAAAGAAGTAAATCCACGAGTCTTGTGCCTGATGGTGAAACCGCATTTGGGACACAGAAGACGTTTCCTGTTCGTAGTGGTGCACCACCAGAGGTAACGGACTGCATTTCAGTTATTAATGACAGATGATGAGGAAGATAGCTCCTCCGTGCCACGGTAGACTAGAACATCATGGGCGACATGCAGTATTGCGTGACTTTGTTGAAACCTAGCGTTACCTTGCATCTGATCAGAAAATTTCCACACGCTTCCTTGCAAGCACGTGATTATTTATATAATGACTTAATACTGACTTAACTGACGTGGCTAACTTTCAGACTGAGTTCCTTCAATTCTACGTTTTCAGTCACACTTAGTAATGCTCGTTCTATGAATTAAGAACAAAAGAAGCTACCTGTGACGGGCTGGTACGCTGTAGTCACTGCCTAATAGCATATATATTGTATTACCGGACATTAAAAATGTGACACCAGGGATGGTAGCAAACAACGAAATCGTGCATGTTCTGCGATTACAGTGTAGTAGGAAGGCTATATGATTAAGTTTGTAGGGAGTATAGGGGTGTACAGGTGCGAAAATTAGCACTCAGAGCTGCGACCTCAGACTTCAACGATGCTTCTGACCGAGCTCTCCACCGAATCGAACAGAGACTGAATGGCTCACAGAGGTGCGTCACACCATGTTCCTTCAACACCGTGCCATAGTTTGTCAACTCCTGTGGTTGGAAAGTCGTGGGGTGCTAGTCGGTCGGAAACCTATACCCAGATGTTTTCAATGGATGAGAGGTGTGCAGAACGTTCTGGCCAGAGCGACAGAACACTAGCCTCTGTATGGAGGTAGGGCAGCACAGTGCGGTTAACACGCGGTCTTCCGTTGTTCTGTTGAAAGGTAACCTCACCCTGAAGACAGGACGCAGCCACTAAATAATGCTGCTCGTATTAACAGCTATGTGAACGAGGGCACCTCAGGAGTTGGGCCCATGTGGCGACGACGAGCGAAATCTGGCAACGTTGGTGCTCCTCGAAGTGTCCATACAGGGGCACGTCCGTTGTGGTGCTGTACATAGAATCTACGGGGTTCAACTCCAGCGTCTAGCGATGTCACGGGACGCACCGCTGTAGATCCGCCTCCTGCTGCTGCCGCAGCAAGTGCAGCTGCATCTACAGCACCTATGCTGGCAGCCCATGGTGTTCCAACTGTCACATCGCCACCTTGTTTGTTAGGTAATTGTCACATTACAGGCAAGTGAATTTCGTAACTCTAGGTATATGACGTGGCTGGCCGGTCCTGAACTAATGAGTGAACAGTATATCTGTGCGCTCGAGCGCTATTGCCGTGGACCCACTGAAAACATGGAAATGAGCGTTTGGCATCATTGGCCGGGAAGCCCCTTATGGGGCAGGTCCGGCCGCCTTGGTGCAGGTGTTATTACATTCGACGTCACATTGGGCGACCTGGTGATGAAAACAACACAACACCCAGTTCCTGAGCAGAGAAAATCCCCGACCCAGCCGGGAATCGAACCCGCGCCCGTAGGATGCCAATCTGTCACGCTGACCACTCAGCTATCGGGGCGGACACTCTTCGAACTGAGTCATGTAGACCCTGTTAGCTTGTAAATGTACATGTTGTTATATGATATTAATAAGTACACAGCTTAATTCAAGCTTACACAACTTTTGAGAGAAATATAGAACCAGCCACAATTGTGTCATAGAGGATGAAGATCATCACGTATAGCAATGATGTCTGTGTAAGATTGGTGGTTCGAAGAACGTTTTTTTAACTTCTGGTCTTACATGGATGCCACTGGTATAGAAGGCGTTGTTCATGATTTGTGACATATACTGAGTCTGACACTGGTTGAGGAATGTTAGTTGGGACCGTACACATCTGTATGCACTTTGTTTATTGCTGTTTTGATTGACAGTTCACTTGGCTAACATTGATTGATTTGAGAATAGGTGTAGCCCAAAACCGGTCAATGACTAAACAAAAAAATTCAGTTGCAGTTGTGCCTGTCTCTTTTGGCATGACAAGTCTTTTTACATCTTTTTGGATTGTATTTGTGTAAAGCAAAATAAGTTTTTTTCCTAAAGTGATTTATGGATGGGGATATGGCTCTCTCGAGTGTTTTGTGAAAAGCTGTCAAATTCTCGAGAAACTCATAAAGCCTCTTAAGAAATGTTGAAAAATGGTGCCATCTGGTGACATACTATCAGCGCAAGTACTGCAGCTTAGGAGAATAAATATCAGATTAAGCAGCATCAACTTGCCGTGTGTCAGTGTGGTTGTTAAGTGGGGAAAACAAATAGTCACAAGCAGCAGCTTAGGTTTACGTTGGAAATAGCGGTATGTGCTACACCCTCCACCATATACCATAGGGTGGTTTGCAGGGCATAGATGTGCGTGAAAAAAATTGAACAATGCAAGTGGAAAATGTTGTAAGTGCCATTTTTTCACGGTGGTGCATGGTCCTTCTGCCAAGTAGTGTTCCTGAATGGAGTTCCAAGTGCCATGTGTTGTGGTCACCTGCGTTCAGCCTGGGAGGATCTGAAGAGGTGACACACAAGTTTTTGGTGCGTCAGTACAACTGTTTGAGTGGCAACAGAGATTTTGCAGTTGTAGAGAAATGAAGAAACGTAAGCAAGGTCTTGTTCCAAAAGATTCGCATGAGACAGTTGTGTGAGCTGAGATCCTGCGTGAGGTCGAGTACGGCCCTCCCGAACCCATCCGCTGCATATCGGCATGGCAGCCGGGGGATCTCGTCCAGTGCGACCAGCAGAGCCGTGGGCTGGAGAACCGCAGCGTGGAGGTGAGAGGCAACGATCGTCCGGATGTCGACATCCGACATGTGCTGGCAGCCATTGTGTACTCCTCACGCGAGGCGTAGAGGGATCTCCTCACTCACTCTGATCGAGAAACCCGCTACGTAACCTGTCCTCGTATACAGAATGTGGATCTCGGCATTCCTAACCACGTTGTGCGGCTCCTCTCAACTCTTAACCGTTTACACATGGAACTATACTGATGAGCCAAAACATTATGTTGCGGACGCATTATGCAGCAAGAAAAGAATGTAAGCGAAAGAGAGACGAATGGCCAGTCATCAGCGAAGGGGCCACAAGTACGAGAATCCACTGATGTAAGCAGTTTTCACTAAGCGCACATTGTTGCGGCACTGCGGCTGGACACGAGAATCTCTGAAACAGCGAAGTTCTGCTCCTATTGGCGTACTATTGTCGTGTCTACCTATGCAAAGTGGTTGAAGCATGGTGAAATAATGAGTAGCCCTTATGGTGTTGGACGACCACGTCCCGCCACAAAACGTAGATGTCACAGGGTTCCCCACTGTATAATCCAGGACAGGCAACAATCTGTGGCAGATCTGACGACAGAGTACAATGCTGGGGCAGGCACAAGTGTTTCGGAGCTCACCGTTTAAAGGCCATTGTCTAACATCGAGCTCCACATCAAGCAATCCCTACGTGTTCCTGTGTTGACCTAACGACATCGTCAGTTATGATTGCAGTGGGCATGAATCGCATTTCTCGTTACACCAGGTACGTGGTTGAGTCCTCATACGCCATCATCCAGGCGGATGGTTGCATGAAACATGCATCGCGCAACAGATGCTTCACGACAGCAGTGATCTACGAGGACATTATTGGGGACCACCTGCATCTCTTCATTCTTTTAAGTCTCGCCATATGGCGATGACATCTTCCAGCACTGTCCGTACTGCAAAGTCAGAATCGTGCTATAGTGGTCTGAGAGGCATTAATTCACATTGATATCTTGGCCAGAAAATGTGCCTGATTTGTACCCACTGGAACACATATCGAGCCCCAGCTGCGCGCCATTAAACCACCATCCGGTGATTTGAGGAAACTGCTTGACCTGTGCGTAGACATATCGTGCCACATGCTTCTGGAATCTTGTCAAGGACTTTTAGAATCAATGGCAAGCAGAATCTCTCGTGCACTGTGTTTCACAAGTGGGATAGCACGCCATTAAACAGGTGGTCCTAATGTTTTGGCTCATCGATGTACTTAGTTGCAGGGAGTGTTGCAGCTTGGGGTAGTTTTCAGCCTTGCGGCGGCTCTGCAACTGAAATTTAATATTTTGTTACTGCGATTTTAAATTATGGCACTCACTTTTTATGTTATGCAGTTTTTTGTGAGATTACAAATATTCTTCCAGAAAGATTTAAAAATATGTTCCAAGGTACACATAATCATGTAGATAGAAAGAAATACTCGACAGAAATGTAACAGTTTCCATTCAGAAATCTCGCCAATAATGTGTTCAGCTGTCTATCTGTTAACGTTATTACTCTTCTACACACCAACAAGCAGAAGCTGAAATTAACTTAAGTGGAACTATTATCGAAATAAATACATTTTGACCGTCAAAGTATACCTCTACCGACCACACATTGTATAACAAGTCCTAAAAATGTATAGTCTTACTTGAAATAAAATTTTCTAAGTAATTAATACATACATATTATAAATTAAAATCGAGTGACGTCTCTTTCCTGTCTACATGAAACCCAATCTCACGAACTACTCTACAGAGTTTAAAACTGTTTTCACTAATAGGCAGACCAACACCGTTCAAGAAGCCAGGCAACAAGTGAAATCACTACAAGAAATAGCAGAGAAAGTAGGACATAGAATATCATTTGAAAAAACGGAGATTATGCTAACTGATCCACCACTTGCAAACAAAATTACAATAGGAGGACAGGAAATCAAAATTGTTGATAAATTTAAATATTTAGGCGAAATAATAATATACAATCTAAATGAAAAGCCATCATGGCAGAATAGAATAAAAAAAACTGAACTGCTCAAATTACATTACCAAAACTACATACAACAAAAAAGGCCTATCTATAGATGCAAAATTAAAACACTATAAAACAGTTACACAACAAGAAATAACGTATGCAGGTGAAACTATCTTCAAAACAACTAATACAGCAGAAATTGACGAAATACTGAAAATAGAAAGAATAATAATTAAAAAATGTATAAATAAACAGTACAAAATAAATGGACATTGGAGAATAGCATCAAATGAAACATTATATAAGAAAATAGAACCAGTCATGGGCACGATCAGAAAGAAACGCATCTCATTCATTCGTTGGACATCTGATGAGAACTCCAGAAAACAGAATAAGTAAAACAATAATACAAAAATTGTGGAATAGCAAGAGCAACATTAAATGGATCACAGAAATTATGGAAGATATAAAAGAACTCCAAATTACAGTAGATGACCTAAAAAACAAGACAGAGAATACCAGAATACTGCAAGACCCGCAAACCAGACTACAAATGAAAATCAATAAGAGGAGTACAGGAAGAATTGTCTCAGACGAAGAAAGAAAGAAAATATCTGAAAGAATGATGAAATATTGGGCAGACAGAGGAGCAAAACACATTTCATATAAGAATAGAGTCTAATAATTATATTACCTAAATATCATTTTAAGTTATTGTTGAGCCAAATTGTATCCCTGTGTAACAACTTGTTTACAACTTCGTGTTTTTGACTAGAGTTGTCCAATGAATCCCATAAAATAAATAATAATAATAAAAAAGAGACCAATTTCCGATGCTGGTGTGCTTAGGCTTTTGTTGTTGGTGGTGGTGGTGTTGGTGATGGTGGTAGTGGTGTTATTGTGGTCATCATTCAGATGACTTCTTTGATGCAGCTTTCCAAGCTACTCTATCCTGTGCAAGGATCTTCATCTGCAAATAACTACTGCAACCTACATCCTTCTGAATCTGCTTAATGTAGTCATCTTTTGGCCTCCCTCTACGATTTTTACCCCACACAGTTCCCTCTAATACTACATTGCTAATCACTTGATGTCTCCGAACATGTACTACCAACCGATTTCTTCTTCTAATCAGGTTGTGCCACAGACTTCTCGTCTCCCCAACTCTATTCAGTACCTCCTCATTAGTTACGTGATCTACCCATCTGATCTTCAGCATTCTTCTGCAGCATCACATTTCAAAAGCTTCTATTCTCTTCTTGTCTAAACTGTTTATCGCCCATGTTTCATTCCATACATGCCTACACTCCACACAAATACTTTGAGAAAAGACATCCAAACACTTACATCTATGCTTGATGTTAGCAAATCTCTCTCCTTCAGAAATTTTTTCTTGCCATTGCCAGTCTACATTTTATATCCTCTCTACCTCGATCATCATCATTTATTTTGCTTCCCAAATAGCAAACCTCATCTACTACTTTTAGTGTCTCGTTTCCTAACCTAATTCCCCCAGCATCACCTCATTTAATTCGACTATATTCCATTATCTTGTTTTGCTTTTATTGATCTTCATTTTACATCCTACTTTCAAAACACTGTCCATTCATCTGCTTTTTGAAGCCTTTTGCTGCCTCTGACAAAATTACAATGTAATCTACAAACGTCATAGTTTTTATTTCTTCTCCATGAACTTTAATTCCTGCTCCAAATTTTTCTTTGGTTTCCATTGCTGCTTCTTCAATGTGCAGACTGAATAACAAAGGGGATGGGCTACAGCCCTGTCCCGGTTCCTTCTCAAGCACTACTTCCCTTTCATGCTCCTCACTCTTATAGCTGCCGTCTGGTTTCTGTACAAGTTGTAAATAGCTTTTCACTCCCTTTATTTTACACCTGCTACCTTCAGAATTTCAGAGAGATTTTCCCAGTCGACTTCCTCATTCAGTATTGCAGGCGGAATGTCATCTACTCCAGGGGCCTTGTTTCCAATTAGGTCTTTCAGTGCTGTGTCAGATTCGTCTCGCAGTGTCATATTTCCCATCTCATGTTCATATGCGTCGTCTTCCAATTCTATAATACTGCCTTCGCGTTCATATCTCTTGTATAAACCCTCTATATTCTCCTTACACCTTTCAGTTTTGGCTTCTTTGCTGAGGACTGGTTTTCCATCTGAGCTGTTGATATTGATACAGATGCTTCTATTCTCTCTAAAGGCGCGTTTAACTTTCCTGTTGGCGGTATCTATCTTTCTCCAAGGGAAATGTGTTTCTACATCCTTACATTTGTCCTCTAGCCATTCCTGCTTAGCCATTTTGCACTTTGTGTCAGTCTCATTTTTTAGATGTTTGTATTCCTTTTCGCCTGCTTCATTTGCTGCATTTTTATTTTTTTTTCCTTTCATGAATGACAATATCTGCTGTATTATCCAAGAAGTTCGATTAGGCCTTGTCTTTTTATCCGTTTGATCCTCTTCTGCCTTCGCTGTTTCATCTCTCAGAGCTACCCATCCGTCTTCTAACGTATATCTTCCCATTTTTGTGGTCAGTCGTTGCCTAATTCTCCTCTGAAACTCTCAATAACCCTCCGTTTCTTCAACTTATTCAGGTCCCACCTCCTTGCCTTCCTAACGTTTTTGCAGTTTTTTCAGTTATGAACTGTAGCTTAACCTGCAGTTCATAACCACTAAATTGTGGTCATAGTCTACATCTGCCCCTGGAAATGTCTTACAATTTAAAATCTGGTTCCGAAATCTCTGTCTCGCCATTGTACAATCAATATGAAATCTGCCGGTGTCTCCAGATCTCTTCCACGCACACAACCTTCTTTTATGATTCTTAAACCAAGCGTTAGCGATGATTAAATTCTACCAGGCGGCTTACTCTATCATTCCTCTCCTTCTTTTCCTTTTGCTTCTATCGAATTCAAGTCCTCCATCACAATTAAATTTTTGACTTCCTTAGCAATCTGAATAATTTCTATTATCTCATCAAACAATTCTCCAATCTCTTCATCATGTGCAGAGTTAACTTGTACTACTGTGGTAGGTGTGGACTTCGTGTCTGTCTAGGCTACGACAATGCGTTCACTGTGCTGTATTACTACATATTATAAAGAAGGCACCTAGCTTAGTGTCAGACACAAACTGTTCTCCGACGGTTCAGAGCGCCATCAGACGTCGTTTAACTGCATTCGCCGGCTCTGGAACGACAAGAGTTCGGGTAACTAGGAGGACCTACTAACCAGGTGTGCTACATGTACGTGGTACCTACATTGAAAAACTGATAGAGTAATTTTCAAATGGAAAACTTAAGAATGATTGTCTCTAAGCGGAGAAAGATCTTTAGAAGCTCAGGCTACCCCAGTTCGCACGGAGCAGTCGACTGCCGTATAGGAAACACACATTGCATACGAACACCACACAGTGCAGACGTCCGGCTGCCTGGGCGACAAGATCATTCGCTGGAATAGCAAGAATGTTCTTCAAACTAATCGAAAACAATTGTGGCCTGGTAAGATAGGGTATTGCCATACATCCGTAGTTGTTTGGGAACATGAAGTCCATGAATGATTGGAAATGGACTCCAAGGAGCTGAACATAACCACTCCATTCCACACCATTATGGAGCCATTACCAGGTTGCACAGTGCCTTGTTGACAACCTGGGCCCATGGCATCTCGGGGACTGCGACTCACTCGAACCCTATCACCGGCTCATACCAACTGAAATCTGGGCTCAAATGTTCACGGTTTTCGAATCGTGTTGCGTCCAATCGATATGGTAACGAGCGGAGGAGAGACACTGCAGGCGAAGTCGTGCTGTTAGCAAAGGCACCAGTGTCGATCATCCGACTCCATAGCCCAATTTCGCTGCACTCTTCTAACGGATACGTTCGTCGTTCTTTCTACATTGATTTCAGTGGTTATTTCACGCAGTGTTGCTTGTCTGTTAGCACTGGCAATTCGACTTAATGACCAAGAGCAGTATCGTTTGCGTAAAGTCCGTCGGGCACAGCGTTGCCCGTGGTGAGAGGTAAGGCCTGAATTTGGTGTTCTCGGCGCGCGCTTCACACTGTGCATCTCAGAATATTGAATCCCGTAACAGTTTCCGAAATGGAATGTCCCATGCGTCTACCTGCAACTACCGTTCCGCGTTCAAAGTCCCTTGATCCCGGTCGTGTAGCCTTAATCACGTCGGACATCTTTCCACACGAGTCACGTGACTAAACATGGCAGCTCCACCAACGCACGCTCTTTTATATCCGCTGTACGCGATGCTAACGCCACCTGTATACGTGCATATTGCCATCTCACGTCTTAAAATCGCCTCACGGTGGCGTAAGGGACACTGATCCACAAACGATCGAGTCGGGTGTTGTAAGCGCAAATCGTTCTGACATCTCTGACGGTGGACCTCTTCTAGTTCAAGCTCTTTTTCTTCCACTTGGATCGAAACAAGAAAAAACTGTGAAGTAAACATGGGCTCTAAAGTGCATACTTTAGGAGCAATCAGCACTTGTTCATTTTTGCTGCTGTGAAACACATGCATTCTAGTGAAAAAGTGTTCATAGCTCTAAAGGTATGCATTTTAGAAACCATGTTTACTTGACGTTTTATCACTGATTTTATCCATACTACCTCCTCCAAAAATATGGAAACCAAAGAGCTTGCATCAGTAGAGGTCCAGTGTATGCAGTATGAAAAGGATTTTCCTTTATCACTTCCACTCAGTAGTTTCTGGATCAGGGTCCCTTACCTCATATGTTCAAAAAGTTTTGCACAGTCGTCTCTAATTTTTTTATTATATTGAGCCTACTCACTGTAGCCTCCATCATCTGTGACGCATCTGGTCCAACGATCTTTCTATGATGTAAATACACTTCGGTAAAACCCTGGCTATTGACTTTTACACCATCGCTTGACACAGGAAATAAGGTCTTTCTCACTATCAAGTGTTTTATCACGCAGGTGGGCCTTTAGACGACCAAACAGGTATAAATGACACTAAGCCAAGTCCGGACTGTAGGGAGAATGAGGAACAATATTCCAACCCATTTTCCTGATTTTCTCCTGCGTCATAAGGGCTGTACGGGTTCGGCATTGTCATGGTGTAGTCTGATGAGCTGACCTTTAGCTGTCGTCTGTGGGTCTTGGTGGCACGTAGCAGCTTGTCCAATGACAAACAGTAACGATCCCGGTTAATTGTGGAACCAGGATCCAAAAAGTCAATGAAAATGACACCACACTGAGCCCAGAAGAAGGAGGCCATCACCTTTCAGCCTGCCGTTCGTGAAAGCCATGGTTACTTCTTCTGAGGGCAACCCGGATGACGCCACTCCATGGATTGGGTTTTGCTCTGAGGTTCGGACAAAAACAATCATGTTTCATCCTGGGTAATGACGCCGTCAAAACACTGTTTCCACTCTTCAGTAAAGGTCTTCATGAGACCCTCGCACACATTCTTCCTCATCGTTTTCATTTCTCTTGTCAATAATCTAGGCACCCAACGTGCACAGATTTTTCTGTACCCTAGTGACTGTACCAGTGATACCACACTACCCAACGACAAACGAGTCATTTCAGCCAGCTGTCGTGTCGTCACACATGTCATTTTGGATGATTTGATCAATGGTTTCCTTATTCACATCGCTCACTGCCGTCGATGGTCTACCCCATCGTGCATTGTCCACCTTCCCCTTCTTTTAACCTTTGCAACCATCGCTGGATACTGCTGCGATCCACTGTGTAGAATCATCGCCGGTCTTGAAGAGGAACTCTATCACCGACCGTTGTCGCCACATGACATCTACTTCACGGTCCATTATGGCTCACCTGTAAATAATTTAAAATGCTTTTATACACCAACTTATAGCTAAACTTTCAAGTACGTTCACAAAAAATTTCATTCTCCTCCGGCAAAAAATAAAAAAAATAGAGACGACTGTGCAAAACTTTTTGAACGCTCTTTGTATATGTGCTTAGAAAGTGTATTTTTTATGCAAACAAACACTTTTTCAATTGACTTTAAAAAACTAAAAGTAGTGTTCATTAGAATATCAGTTGTGTTTGTTGCAGGATTCTAGTGTGAGTCGTTTACGAGGTGTCTTATTTTGAAAAGTTACCAAACCGACGCTGATACAATACTTGTGATAGCACACACTGCAGAACAGCACAAATGCATACATAGTTATTTGGATTCTGACTAGTAACGAGACAATTGTCCATCACAGGTTTTGATCAAAATGATCACCAGCAGCGGAAATACACGGTTTCAGTCTGGTACGGAACGACTGCTGCACACATACCAGCATATCAGCAGACATATCCGAGCAGGCAGCAATAATACGTGTAGTTGTTATATCCTTGCAGGCAGTGTCTCTAAGCTTTCCCCACAGAAAAAAGTCTACAGGCGTCAAATCCAGGAATGGGCTGGCCAGGATACAGATCCTCTGTGTCTAATCCAAAGGTTTGGTAACAATTCCTGAAGACATGTTGTAGTACTTCATGCACTATAGGCTGGACAGCCATCGTGTTGGTACCACAGAAACGTCTTCTAGCATTCATGGAAGATAGTACATTAGGAGGCTGCAATACTTTTGTGCATTCAGTGTCCTGGCTATGAAATGCTGGCCTTTGAGTTGATGGTTCACTATCCCACACCACACATTTACACTCCATGGACGCTGACGTTCCACCTGATGAAGCCAATGAGAGCTGTCAACAGATCAACAATGCATGTTTCGGTGATTTACCTACCCATGATAGGTAAATGTGGCTTCATCACTGAATAACATACATGACACATCTGGAGTATCCTGCCTTAATTCCCATGTGCAGAAGTTAACACGATTATCGCAATCGTTTCCATGCAGCTCTTGATGGAGAGAGTTCTGATACGGTTGTAACCTGTGTCGATGGAGAATGTCTAGGACACTTGCCTAACTCATGCCTCTTCCTCATGCGATTGTGAGGGAGCTAAATTGTGGATCAACTGCTGCAGCAGAAAGGACATTAATTTTGCCCTCTTCTGTCGTCACTTGCTTTCTTCTGTTACATTCTCTGGGTGTTACATTACCACTTTCAGGTAACTTGTTGAAGAGGTTGATAAATAACTGTCGAGATGGTTGACGTCTGTTGGGATATCTTTCCACATGCAGTACACAAGAACGAGCTGCATTCTTCCTACACGCTCCATGCACCACGAGCATGACGGCTTTTTCTGCGTTGGTGAATTCCATCGTCTACTCGCGACCTACTGCTTGGACTGCCATTCACTGACTGACTAGCGTGTAGAAATACACTCAACGGACACACAAGCACACTCTAAATAAACATTACAACTTCGTACCTAGCAACAACGCAGGCTGAATGGGCCAAACAGGTGTCAGTGTGTAACT
Organism: Schistocerca serialis cubense; assembly: GCF_023864345.2. NCBI lineage: Eukaryota > Metazoa > Arthropoda > Insecta > Orthoptera > Acrididae > Schistocerca > Schistocerca serialis. The sequence continues at coordinate 49,443,833 of NC_064645.1, forward strand.
TTTCAAAATACCATATCTCGTAAACGACGGGCACTAGAAATCTGCAACAAACATCACTGACTTTCTAATTTATCCTAGTTTTAGTTTGTTAACGTCAATAAGCATTGTTCCATTTAAAAAAGAGTATGTGCGCACAAAAATACAGCTTATAAATACTATTATATTATGTGAAAATCATATATCAGTAACACTTTCCATTTCCACAATATATATATATACTCCTGGAAATGGAAAAAAGAACACATTGACACCGGTGTGTCAGACCCACCATACTTGCTCCGGACACTGTGAGAGGGCTGTACAAGCAATGATCACACGCACGGCACAGCGGACACACCAGGAACCGTGGTGTTGGCCGTCGAATGGCGCTAGCTGCGCAGCATTTGTGCACCGCCGCCGTCAGTGTCAGCCAGTTTGCCGTGGCATACGGAGCTCCATCGCAGTCTTTAACACTGGTAGCATGCCGCGACAGCGTGGACGTGAACCGTATGTGCAGTTGACGGACTTTGAGCGAGGGCGTATAGTGGGCATGCGGGAGGCCGGGTGGACGTACCGCCGAATTGCTCAACACGTGGGGCGTGAGGTCTCCACAGTACATCGATGTTGCCGCCAGTGGTCGGCGGAAGGTGCACGTGCCCGTCGACCTGGGACCGGACCGCAGCGACGCACGGATGCACGCCAAGACCGTAGGATCCTACGCAGTGCCGTAGGGGACCGCACCGCCACTTCCCAGCAAATTAGGGACACTGTTGCTCCTGGGGTATCGGCGAGGACCATTCGCAACCGTCTCCATGAAGCTGGGCTACGGTCCCGCACACCGTTAGGCCGTCTTCCGCTCACGCCCCAACATCGTGCAGCCCGCCTCCAGTGGTGTCGCGACAGGCGTGAATGGAGGGACGAATGGAGACGTGTCGTCTTCAGCGATGAGAGTCGCTTCTGCCTTGGTGCCAATGATGGTCGCATGCGTGTTTGGCGCCGTGCAGGTGAGCGCCACAATCAGGACTGCATACGACCGAGGCACACAGGGCCAACACCCGGCATCATGGTGTGGGGAGCGATCTCCTACACTGGCCATACACCACTGGTGATCGTCGAGGGGACACTGAATAGTGCACGGTACATCCAAACCGTCATCGAACCCATCGTTCTACCATTCCTAGACCGGAAAGGGAACATGCTGTTCCAACAGGACAATGCACGTCCGCGTGTATCCCGTGCCACCCAACGTGCTCTAGAAGGTGTAAGTCAACTACCCTGGCCAGCAAGATCTCCGGATCTGTCCCCCATTGAGCATGTTTGGGACTGGATGAAGCGTCGTCTCACGCGGTCTGCACGTCCAGCACGAACGCTGGTCCAACTGAGGCGCCAGGTGGAAATGGCATGGCAAGCCGTTCCACAGGACTACATCCAGCATCTCTACGATCGTCTCCATGGGAGAATAGCAGCCTGCATTGCTGCGAAAGGTGGATATACACTGTACTAGTGCCGACATTGTGCATGCTCTGTTGCCTGTGTCTATGTGGCTGTGGTTCTGTCAGTGTGATCATGTGATGTATCTGACCCCAGGAATGTGTCAATAAAGTTTCCCCTTCCTGGGACAATGAATTCACGGTGTTCTTATTTCAATTTCCAGGAGTGTATATATATTGCAGCGCTTCTGCTATTGATGGTAACATTTCTGGAACTCATCTTCTGTAACATCCTCCAAGACCCTCGTCACAGCTTTTTGGACATCTTATGTTGTTTGAAAGGAGCGATATCTGGCGAATAAGGTGGCTGTGGTAATACTGAAATTTGTTTTCAGGTTAAAAATTGCTGTACTGACAGAGCAGTATGGGATGGCGCATTATCGTGATGCAGAATCCAATTATCAGCAATGTTGACACGGACACGAAGAACTCCTTTACGAAGTCTTTCTAAAATTTCTTTCTAGTAATATTGGTTAACTGTTTGTCCAGGAGGTATCTACTCTTTATAAACAATTCCCTTGGAATCAAAGAAGCACACAAGCATGCATATCACTTTTGACTTCGACATGCGAGCTTTTTTTGGTCTGGGTGATCCCTTTGAGCACCATTGCGAACTTTGGTGTTTGGTCTCTGAATCGTACAGAAAAAACCAACTTTCATCACCAGTGATAACACGGCTCAACAATTCTGGATTTATTTCCGCATGCTCTAACAGATCGGCTGCCACATCTTTCTATGTTTCTCACTGTTGTGGTGTGAGATTTTTGGGGACCATTTTTGCAGAAATCTTTCTCATACCAAGATCTTCAGTTATTATTAGACGAACCATTTCGCGATTGATGTTCAGTTCTTCTGCAATCATTTTCACGGATAATCTTCGATCATATCGTATGAGTTCACTCACCCTGGCCATATTGACATCCATCCTTGAGGTTGATGGTCGTCCACTGTGGTATTCATCTTCAGTATTCGTTCTGCCTCAACTAAACATTTTATGCCAACAAAAAACTTGAGCTCTTGACGAAACCTCCTCTCCAAAAGCCTTCTGAAGTTTACCGTAAGTTGTCGTCGCGTTTTCACCTAATTTAACGCTAGAAGAAATGCCATACCGTTGCGCTATATTATTCGGTTCCATTTCCGTGATGAGAGACACAAACTTGTGTCAACATATTACAGCACAACTCATGACTGAGCAGTTGCATCAATGTGCCGCTTGGGCTTGAAGCAGCTTATAGACCAAAGGCAAAGATACTGTGCCTACGCAAGATTGCAGGGTTGCCATATCTTGCAAAGAAAATCAGTCTCATTAGTTTATTGTCGCACATCGTATATATATATATATATATATATATATATATATATATATATATATATATATATATATTTGAAATTTCCATTTCTGCTGTGTCTAGTAGGAATCAGCCGAAACAAACTGTTCTCATCACGTGTCTCATGGGACGCCAGTGTCAATTTGTTTACTGTTCCTAAAAAGATGATTTTAAAAGCGGAATTTTTCGTACCCATTCGACAGGGCGGTTCCATATTAGTGTGTGCGATATTTGTTTTATCAGAATGTATTAACAGGGACAGTAAAACTCAAGGAATAACTAGTACTGCACTTGCAACAGAGTGCTGGACTGCTGTAAATTGTCTGTGGTTTACTGTCCTTGTTAATACATGTCGATAATACAAGTCGAAAATTCAGGAATCAAAACAGAATTGCAGATATCTCCTTAAACACCGGAGAAAATGTGTATGATGACTCTTAGGAGAGATTCCTTGTGTGTATGTAAAGCAGATTGGTAAGTATGTATGGATGTATGTCCAGGTCCTCCTTCCATGCCCCAAATGAACATCAACCATATTTGGCACACAAACAGCAAACTTTTCGAGAATATGCACTGTGGGGTTTATAACCTCCCAGTTCCAATAGAAGTGCGCAAAACATGCTTTCTCCAGCCCTTGTCGTATTTACTGCCTTGCATGGTAGTTGTATTGTGTGGAAATAGTATTGGCCTGCCTTGTCAATCTGCTTTGTAGGGTAGCCTATAAGTCAGGGCAAGAAATGGTTTTTTTTTCTTTTTTTTCCAGACCCTGATGTGTAGGCTGTCCTGTGCAATAGGCGTGTTATGCTGGAGTGGTACCAGCCTCCTTTACTGACTTGCTTTGCATGGCAGCCTATGTGTCAGGCCAAAAACGGTTTTAAAGCTGCAAACATGTTGGCCATCCTACATGACACATGTGTCATGTAAAGAGTAGTATCGTCCCAGTTCGTCAGCCTGTTTTGCAGAGGCTATGTGTAGAGGTGTTCATGGCTGGTGGAAGGTTGAGATAAATAGAGAAGGGAGGAGGGGGTGGGGGCAGGAGGGCATGGAAAGAGAGACTGGGGTAGGAGGCAATGGACAGGGGAGGAGGGGCGAAAGAGGTAGCTTATACCTTGTACCTACAAATAGGCCAGTATAGAAACAGGGATTAGCGATCGTGATGTCGTTATAGCAACAATGATTACGAAAGTTAATAAGTCAGCCAAGATGGCTAGGAGAGTGCTTCTGCTAGATGGAGCATATAAGCAGTTACTAGAATCTCAATTAGGCAGTGAACTGACATCACTGAATTCCAGTAAGATTGATGTAGGGAAATTATGGTGAAAGTTTAAACAGACTGTAAATCGTGGTCTGGAGAGTTATGTACCTAGTAAGTGGATGAAGGATGGAAAACATCCACTATGGTTTAGTAACGAAATTCGGTGGATGCTGAGGAAGCAGATGATGTTGCAATCTCAGTTCAAAAGGAAACGCACAGGTAACGACAAGCGAAGGTTAGTACAGATTCGTACATGTGTGAAAAGATCTATGCGTGAAGCGTACAGCAACTATCACCATCACACCTTAGCAAAATATCTGGAAGACAACTCGAGAAAATTCTGGTCTTACGTAAAATCATAAGTTGGCCTAAGCCGAAGTTTTAACTCTCACGTTCAAGATATCGTTCACACTGGAGAATAGTACAAACAAACCGTCTTTGACTATCGGACAGACTCTCGTATGGATAACATAGTAATAAGCATCACTGGCATAGAGAAACAACTGAAAGATTTGAAAGCAAAAAATCGCCAGGTCCGGTTGCAATCCCAAGTAGGTTTTTCAAAGTGTACTCTAGTGCAGAAATCTCTTACCTAGCCTGCATTTATCGCGAATCTCTCGCCCAGCACAAAAACCCAAACGACTGGAAAAAAAGCACAGGTGACTTAGGTATATCAGACGGATAAGACAACGGACCCGCAAAATTACAGACCAATATCCCCAACTGCTGTTTGCTGCAGGGTCCTTGAATGTATTCTCAGTTCGAATATAATAAATATTCTTGAGGCTGAGAAGCTTATGTGCACGAATCAGCATGGTTTTAGAAAGCATCGCTCTTGTGAAACAGGTTGCACTTTTCTCACATGATATACTGCGAACAATGAATGAAGCGCAACAGACAGATTCCACATTTCTAGATTTCCGGAAAGCATTTGACACGGTGCTCCATTACAGGCTGTTAATGAAGGTGCGAGCATACGGAATAAGTTAGCAGATATGTGAGCGGTTCGAAGACTGCTTAAGTAACAGAACTCAATATGTTGTTGCCGACAGCGAGTGTTCATAAGAGACAGGGGTATCACCAGGGAAGCTGCTGATCTCTATATACATAAATGATTTGGCGGACTGGTGGCCAGAAATCTGCGGTTGTTTGACGATGATGCTGTGGTGTACGGTATGGTGTCGAAGTTGAGTGACTGTAGGAAGATACAAGGCGACTTGCACAAAATTTCCAGTTGGTGTGATGAATGGCAGCTAGCTCTAAATGTAGAAAAATGTAAGTTAATGCGGATGAGTAGGAAAAACGAACCTGTAATGTTCGGATACAGTATTACTTGTGTCCTGCTTGACACAGCCAAATCCTTTAAATATCTGGGCGTTAATGTTGCAAAGCGATATGAAGTGGAACAAACATATAAGAACTGTAGTAGGGATGGCGAATCGTCGGTTTATTGGGAGGATTTTAGGAAAGAGAAGGCCGCATATAGGACACTGTTGTGACCCATTCTTGAGTACTGCCCGAGTGTTTGGGACCCGTGCGAGGTCAGACTGAAGGAAGACATTGAATCAATTCAGAGGCGGTCTGCTAGATTTGTTACCGGCAGGTTCGAACAACACGTAAGTGTTACGAAAATGCTTCGGTATCCCAAATCAGAATCCCTGGAGGGAATGCGACGTTCACTTCGAGAAACACTATTCAGAAAATTTAGAGAACCGGTATTTGAAGCTGACTGCCAAACGATTCTACTGCCGCCAACATGCATTGCGCGTAAGTATCACGAAGATAAGATTCGAGAAATTTCGGCGCATACGGCGGCATAGAGACGTTTTTCCATCGGTCTGTTTGCTAGTGGAACAAGAAAGGAAATAACTAGTAGTGGTACAGGGTACCCTCTGGTTCGCATTGTACGGTGACCAGCGGAGTATCTATGAAGACGTAGATCTAGAGATGGTCAGAGAGAGAGAGGGAGAGAGAGAGAGAGGGGGGGGGGGCGGAGGCAGGAGGAGATAGCCAGAGAGATGGGAGAGGAGGAGATGGACAAAGGAGGAGAATGTAGTCAGTAATAGAGACTAAGAAGAGTCGTGTGAAATATATTTGTCGGATGCGTGTGTGAATGAAGCTGTGTGGAAAAAGCCAGTATATATACACATTTCTGCCACCAAGACAGTGGTTAAATTTAATGTTACATGATTATTTATTTTTTTCGTGTTTCGTTTTCTTTATTCTTCCCAAAACTGTCTTTGGTTGTGTTCCTGTTTCCTTTGCTCTGTCCATATTTTGCCTGTTTTCTTCCTTTCTTTTATTTCAGATTTCGTGTTCATAATGTTGTTCCTGAATTTGTTTCTTTCATTGATCATTTCAATACTGATGCCTATTTGTTTTAGGTCTACTTCTATTTCTTGAAATCAATTGTTGTTTTTTTTTATTGAACTGTTTACTACATCAACAATTCTCTTTGAGAGAACCTGCCTGTGTGTTCATATAATTTTTTGATTGGTCTCTTCATGCATATACCACCGCTGTGTACTCCTCTGTAAATTTTTATGAGGATTTTACGTTCTATTTTTTCTGTCTCTGTGATGGCTGATGCTCCGAATGTGGCCGTTCCTGATGCGTAGAGTGCGTCTGGTAGTAGCTACAAGTGCACTGCAGTGCCTGAATTTAGCCTGTCTTCAAATAATTCTTTTATTTCAGTGCGTCCCTGTCAGTATGTACCCTTTCTGAAGTTTTGATATTTGAATTTTTCCGCTCAGTTAAGCTTTCCGTATTTTGCGTGCGTGCCCTGGTTGTTGCTCTTTCTTTCCATGTAATGAGGTTTCTCATGTGATATCTATAGACCCGTTTTTGTGAGGACTTCAAGTGAGTATTCCAGTCCTTCTTGTGCTGTTGTGTATTGCTGCTGAGTATTGTCAGGCCACCTGCAACAAAAAGAGCATGTTGTTGTTGTGGTCTTCAGTCCTGAGACTGGTTTGATGCAGCTCTCCATGCTACTCTACCCTGTGCAAGCTTCTTCATCTCCCAGTACCTACTGCAACCTACATCCTTCCGAATCTGTTTAGTGTGTTCATCTCTTGGACTTCCTCTACGATTTTTACCCTCCACGCTGCCCTCCAATACTAAATTGGTGATCCCTTGATGCCTCAGAACATGTCCTACCAACCGATCCCTTCTTCTAGTTAAAAATATATATATATATATATATATTGTTGATACCACATTATATATATATATACAGGGTGAGTCACTAACTATTGCCACCTAGAATAACTCCGAAAGTATGATAATAGCTGGAAAGTTCGCGGGACAGATGTTGCATGGCGCCTTGGGGGCCATAATATGACGTTGGTTTTTTGTTGCTAGGTGAGGTCACGTCAGAGATATGAAATGAAACTTCGTTTTTTTTAAATGGGATGTTATAATTTGGTACTTATTTTCTGATAGCGGTTATCGAGACGAATGGAACGATGTGTAACAGTAAGGTCTCTGAAGGTCAACGGAGGTCAAAAAGGTGGCATGAACGTCCATTTACAGAAGGTGTTCCAAGTGATGACCTTTGGGATCAATGCAGTGCCGCGAATCTTCTTAACATGGACTGAGTGGTATTCCTTACCGCTTCGGCATATGCTCTGAGAATTCTCTCTCGCATATCTTCAGGTGTAGTTGGAATGTCTTTATAAACAATGTCTTTTACGAATCCCCACAAGCAAAAATCCAGAGGCGTCAAGACTGGCGAACGAGCCGGCTACGACACACCTCGTCCGCGTCCAATCCAACGATTTGGGAATTGTCTCTGCATCTCGTTTCTAGCCATCACCGAAAAATGTGATGGGTATCCGTCGTGTTGATACCAGATTCTGTTCCTTGCTCCTGAAGGTATTTCTTCCAGTAACAGACCTAATGTTTCTTGCTGGAATGTGGCGTTCTTCTTACCATTACGATTTCCATCGATGAAACAGGTGTCTATAATTTTGTCCTCTAAAATCCCACACCATAGATTCATCAACCACGGTTTTTGGAGTGCAACTTACCGCAGCAAACATGGATTTTCAGTTGCACAATAATGCATGTTATGCAAATTAACATTTCCATGGTTCATGAATGTAGCCTCGTCAGAAAATAAAATCAAATTAATAAATGTGCCATCCCTCTGAATGTGAAGTTCAGCCCATCGGCAGAATTCAATGCGACGCATACAATCCGTACCAGTTAATTCTTGGTGGAGATTGATACGGTAAGGATGATATTGATGGCGATGCAGAACACGAACAACACTACTCTGGCTCATGCCAGACGCCCTTGCGATTTGACGCGAACTAACAGAAGGATACGGACGGGGGATTACCGTAGCGAAGATATGGGCTGCAAATGGAGAAATGCATTGAGATAAAGAGGAGATTATTATTTCTGAGAACCTGTGAACGAATATCTCGAAAATGACGGAGGTGGTCGAACGTTCAAAGCTACTGTTGTGAGCATCTACGGAAAGAGGCAGAAGGACAATGAAACCACTACTAGGCGCTAAATGGTTGGACGTCCACGACTCTTCACAGAATGAGGGAGTACGGAGACTTTTCTACTCTGTAAAGTAGGATAGATGGTGGTCTGTGGCATCTTTGCAGAAAGAGCATAACGCTGGTGGACGCACAAGTGTTTCGGAGCAGGCCGTTCATCGTACATTGTTGAACATGGAGATCCGCAGCAGACCACCCCTTCGTGCTCACATGTTGACCCAACGTCGTCGTTAGTTACGATTGCAGTGGGCACGGGACCATCGGGATTCGATCATTGATGAATGGAAACGTGTCTGCTCTTTGAGTGAATCACATTTTCGCTACACTAGGGTTATGAGCGACACCGAGGTCACCGAGGTGAATGGCGGCACGAAACGTGCTGCGCGCCACGGACACAGGCTTGTGGAAGCAGTATTATGCTATGGGAGACATTCTCCTACGCTTGAATGGGGAAGGCGGTGGTAATGGAAGACACGCTGACAGCTGCGAACAACCTGCATCTCTTCATGCTTGATGTCGTCCCCGACGGCGATGTCATCTTTCAGCAGCATAATTGATCGTGTCTCGGAGCCAGAGCCGTGCTACAGTGGTTTGAGGAGCATTACAGTGAACTCAAGTTGATGTCTCGGCGACCAATTCCGTCTGATGTAAATCCTATGCACCTCATCTGGGTCGCTATCGGGCGCCTTCACCACGTACTGAAATCAGCAGCCCTTTATATACGCGAATTACATTATCTGTGTCTAGACACATCAAATGCCACATACGTGCCAAGAAACTGTCGGATCCCTGATACGCAGGATCAGTGACGTACACTACTGGCCATTAAAATTGCTACACCAAGAAGAAATGCAGATGGTAAACGGGTATTCGTTGGACAAAGATATTATACTAGAACTGACATTACATTTTGACGCAATTTGGGTGCCTAGATCCTTAGAAATAAGTACCCAGAAAAACCACCTCTGGCCGTAATAACGGCCTTGATACGCCTGGGCATTGAGTCAAACAGAGCTTGGATGGCGTGTACAGGTACAGCTGCCCATGCAGCTTCAACACGATACCACAGTTCATGAAGAGTTGTGACTGGCGTATTGTGACGAGCCAGTTGCTCGGCCACCATTGACCAGACGTTTTCAATTGGTGAGAGATCTGGAGAATGTGCTGGTCACGGAAGCAGTCGAATCTTTTCTGTATCCAGAAAGGCCCGTACAGGACCCGTAACATGTGGTCGTGCATTATCCTGCTGAAATGTAGGGTTTCGCAGGGATCGAATGAAGGGTAGAGCCATGGGTTGTAATGCATCTGAAATGTAACGTCCACTGTTCAAAATGCGAACAAGAGGTGACCGAGGCGTGTAACCAATGGCACCCCATACCGTCACGCCGGGTGATACGTCAGTATGGGAATGACGAGTACACGCTTCCAATGTGCGTTCACCGCGATGTCGTTAAACACGGATGCGACCATCATGATGCTGTTAACAGAACCTGGATTCATCCGAAAAAATGACGTTTTGCCATTCGTGCACCCAGGCTCGTCGTTCAGTACACCTTCGCAGGCGCTCCTGTCTGTGATGCGGCTTCAAGGGTAACCGCAGCCATGGTCTCCGGGCTGATAGTCCTTGCTGCTGCAAACGTCGTCGAACTGTTCATGCAGATAGTTGTTGTCTTGCAGACGTCCCCATCTGTTGACTCAGGGATCGAGACGTGGCTGCACTATGCGTCACAGCCATGCGGATAAGATGCCTGTCATCTCGACTGCTAGTGATACGAGTCCGTCGGGATCCAGCAAGGCGTTCCGTATTACCCTCCGGAACACACCGATTCCATAGTCTCCTAACAGTCATTGGATCTCGACCAACGCGAGCAGCAATGTCGCGATACGATAAACCGCAATCGCGATAGGCTACAATCTGACCTTTATCAAAGTCGGAAACCTGATGGTACGCATTTCTCCTCCTTACACGAAGCATCACAACAACGTTTCACTAGGCAACGCCGGTCAATTGCTGTTTGTGTATGAGAAATCGGTTGGAAAATTTCCTCATGTCAGCACGTTGTAGGTGTCGCCACCGGCGCCAACCTTGTGTGAATGCTCTGAAAAGCTAATCATTTGCATATCACAGCATCTTCTTCCAGTCGGTTAAATTTCGCGTCTGTAGCACGTGGTGTAGCAGTTTTAATCACCAGTAGCTTATTTCGTTCTAAAGACGGACAAACAAGCTATTAAGTAGATGGGTACAATGTTTTGAATGATCACTTTGTGTGTGTGTGTGTGTGTGTGTGTGTGTGTGTGTGTGTGAGGCAGAGCTACGAGCAGAAGGGTAGTTGTATAGAAAGATAGGAACAACCGTTCTATAGCATGAGTGGGGTGCTTGCGCCTGCGGCTGCTGGACAGGGAGGAGGGAGTGTGTGATGATGCAGCGGCCGCCGCTGTTGCAGACCCGCACCTGTGCAGCCACGTGCGCTCCGTCTGCCTGCTGGCCGAGACGCTGCAGGCGGAGGGCGCGCGTCGCGCCGCCCCCTGCGGCCGCCGCTGCGTCGCCCCCGCCTCCTCCGCCGCCTCCGCCTCCGGCGCCGCCCCCGCAGGGAGAGCAGCCCACAGGCCGGGCAGCTTCCTCGCGGCCACCAGGCCCGGCGGTCTGCTGTTCGGACACCTCGCGCCCCCCAGGTGTGTACGGGGCCACTGCCACACATTTCACCACTCCTGTCCCACACCGGTCTCCCGCAGCAAAACCGTTCTCAAGTGAGAATGGCGTGTCTAGAACTGAGAAAGCAGCCAGACTGAGCTGTACGTGTTTTGTACACCTCACCCGCACTGCTTGAAACTAGCAGAAATTCCGATTTTCGAGATAGAGCAATAAGACATTAAAGCAACCGATTTCATTTGCAAATATCACATGTTCTGTTTCGAGCTACGACATTGTGTGCTACTAATGAAGTACAACTTAACTGATCATACGTACATATTTTACTCGCCATGAAAGACTGAAACTGGTGAATTTACAGTATCTCCCACGTAGCTGCAACATGTTATACACCACTTCCATACATAGAACACGTAATATTTTAAAATCGATCATTAGATTCAATCACTGACCAGCAAACATCATGTGTTCCTAGGTACGCTATCCTCCCGGTACAACACTCTCCCTTACATTAACAACTACATAGTTCTGCACATCCAAGAAGAAAAATTATCATAAAAGGCAAAAAGTATTATTACAATTCAAACTACTTCTACGAGGGTGAGTCAAATATGAAAACCTTAAATTTGTAATAACAAATCGAAATTTCGCGCCGTTAACCTGTAAGTTGGTAAGCGTGCTCCAAACAGCGTGCAGAATGGCCTATAAGTGGCAGCATGGTGCAGATGCACGCATACCGTTGCAGTATCAGTATAAAGATGGCCGCCCCACTTGCGACTTGCACCACGGAAGAACAGCGTTCTCTTATTCGGTTTTGGTAGTGAAGGTGTGAAACCTATTGAAATTCATCGACGAATCAAGGTTCCGTACGGTAATGCATGTTTGTCACAGCATCAAGTCTATGAATGGAGTAGGAAGTTCGCAAATGATATGACTTCAGTGGAAGATGCTCCTCGTCCAGGTCAGGCACAACGAGTTGTGACTCCACAGAACATTGCAGCAGTTGAAGCCATAGTGAAGGAAAACCGCCGAGTGACACAGAAGGTCACTGCAGCATTTTTACAGATTAGTCATGGGTCAGCACACCACATTGTGCATGATGTGCTCCAGTTTCACAAAGTGTCTGCAAGATGGGTGCCACGGCAGTTGACTCCTGAATTGAGAGAACGACGTGTTGATGCTTGTGAAGAACTTCTTCGGAGCTTTGAACGAGAAGGTGATGGCTTCCTTGCAAGAATCGTTACTGGGTTCACTTCCACCAACCGGAAACGAAGACAGCGAGCAAGGAATAGCGCCATTCCTCATCACCAAAACCAAAGAAGTTTCGAACAGGACCATAGCAGGGAAGGTTATGCTGACACTCTTTTGGAACGAAAAAGGCGTCATTTTGGAGCATTACATGCCTAGAGGGACCACTGTCACCAGTGCATCATACACAGACCTCCTAAAAAATAATCATCTGCGACCTGCAATCAAATCAAAGCGACGTGGATTGCTGTCAGCAGGTGTCCTTTTGCAACATGACAATGCAAGGCCCCACACTGCCCGTACAACAGTTGCAGCAATCAAAGACCTGCATTTTGAGTGTCTTCCTCATCCACCATACCAGACATTGTCCCAAGTGATTTCCATATGTTTGCAGCACTCAAGACGCAATGGGAGGAAAGAAGTTCCGTTCTGATGAAGAGGTACGCCAGGCGGTGCATGAGTGGTTCTGCGGACTACCAAAAGAATTTTTTTCTAAATGTATTTATGCACTTTGTAAGCGCTGGACGACTTGCATTGAGCGTTGGGAAGATTAAGTTTAAAAGTGATACAGCTTTGTACCACTTCTGCACAATAAATAATATTTAAAAAAATATTTAAGGTTTTCATTTGACTCACCCTCATACATGACAGTAGTCCAACTGTCGCCTAGGGGTAGCCACTTTGACTAGAGACCAGCACGTCCTGGATCCTGGGTTCACATCCAGACACTGCTTACATTTTGAATAAAAATCATCGGCAATGGCGGCCAAATACTGCCGGCATAAAAAGTGACCCCTCTGGTCCATTAGTGGCCTTGTCAAAGTTGACGCAGGTTCAGGGCACTCTCTTGCCCCTGAGGCGTGAAACTGCCGCAAAAGGCGGAAAAATCAGCCATGATCAACGGCACGAGGATACAGGCGGTAGTGGAAACCACTGCATTAAGACACATGATGTACATATATCGACAGGAAATGGGGCCTGTAATTCAAAAAGTGTCATGATGATCTAGATATTGGCAAAAGATTCCGGATTAGTCCCCCATTTGGATCTCTGGGAAGGGACTGCGAGGGGCGAGGTGACCATGGGGAAAAGTTGGAAAACTGGATAATTGTGGTGAGTTGCTATGGTACCAAACTGCTGAAGTAATCGGTCCCAAGGCTTACACTCTACTTAATCTAACGTCAACTAACTTACGCTAAGGACAACACACACACACACACACACACACACACACACACACACACACACACGCACACACAGACACGCTCATGCCCCAGGAAGGACTCGAACCCCCGACGGGCGGGAGCCGCGCGGACAGTCGCAAGGCGCCTCAGACCGCGCGGCTGCCCCACACGGCGGAAAAAGTTGGAATAACCAATGGTGGGATAATAGTCTACGAGTCTGAACGTAGCACACAAGTTAGAGAATGTGAAAAGGGAAATGCCGACGCTGAATCTAGATATAGTGTGGGTCAGTGAAGTTAAATGAAAAGAAGACAAGAACTTCTAGTGAAGTGAGTACAGGATAACGTCAATACCAGCAGAGAATGGTATAACGGGCATAGGATGCGTTGTGAATAAAAAGGTAGGTCAGAGAGTGGTTAACAGTGATAGGCTTGCCTCATCAGAATTTATAGCCAATCCGCACCAATCATGATACTTAAGGTATACATGCCAAGCAGAAGATGAAGAGAGAGAAGAAGTAGACGAGGATATTTAACGGGTAATTCAGAGTGCAGAGGGAGATGAAAATCTAATTAGTCAAGGGCAGTTCGAACTTGGTTGCAGGGGGAGGAATAGAAAGAAGTATTACGGAAGAAAATATGCTTGGCTGTATGAGCAAGAGGTGAGAAACACTGAGTTCTACAATGATTTCAGACTGTAATAGCGAATACTCTGTTCAAGGATCAGAAGAGGAAGAAGTATAATTGGAAAAGATGTGGAGACCTGGGAAGATTCCATCTGGATTATAGCATAGTCAGAGAATCCGAAATCAGATGTTCTATCGTAAGGCGTACCCAGGAGCAGATATGGACTCAGATCGCAGTTTAGCAATGATGGAGGGTATACAGAAATTTAAGAGAATCAACCGGCAGAATTATTGCTGAAGGAAATGGGATGCTGAAGTACTAAGGAATGATCAGACGTGTTTGAACGTCGCTATGGATGTGCATACTCCCATAAGGAATATTATCGCGTGAATTTCAGTTGAAGAGGACTGCACATCTATATGAAGGGCAATCAGAGGTGTTGGGCGGACAAACTTAGGAACAGCGCTTGCACATCAGAAGACACCTTGGGTAACCAGGGAAATACTTCAGTTGACTGGCGAAAGAAAAAAAAACCACAAAAAATGTTCCAGAACAATCAGGATTACAACGCAAATCGTTGCGAATTAAATATATAGAAAGAGCAGGGCAGCCAAGCCGAAATGGCTGCAGAAGGGATATGAAGAAATCGATAAAGGAATGATCATCGGGAGCACTGACTCAGCATATAGGGCAACCAAAACAAAAGCAATGAAATTAAAAGCAAGCATTGCAACATTACGAATGCAGTTCCATTGTTAAACGCAAAGAGAGCGCGGAGAAGTCGAAAGAGTACATTGAAGGCCTCTATGATGGGGAGGACTTGGCCGATAACGTGATAGAAGAACAAACTGGAGTCAATATGGAAGACATAGGGGTCCAGTATTAGACTCAGCATTTAAAAGAGTTGAGATAAAATAAGACAGGAGGGACAGACAACATTTCGTCATAACAAAAATGGCTCTGAGCACTATGGAACTTAACATCTGAGGTCATCAGTCCCCTGGACTTACGACTACTTAAACTTAACTAACCTAAGGACATCCATGCCCGAGGCAGGATTCGAACCTGCGACCGTAGCAGCAGGGCGTTCCGAACTGAAGAGCCTAGAACCGCTCGCCCAAACCCGCGGCTCGTCATAATATTTCAAAGCATTTGGGGAAGTAGCAACCTAACGGTTGTTCAAGTTGATGTGTACGGAAAAAAATCGCAACACGAAAAGGAGTTATACGACATAAAGTTGGGAGGCGTGTTTCTACGTGTGAAAAATGAATATTTAAAATTTTCGCCAGTCGCGTAATAGTGGGGACAATAGCGCCACTAAAAGGATAGAAATCAGGTTTTCTTTAAATACACGCTATAACGGTCGTAATTGTTACTTACCTTTTAGATTAGACATGGTGAGTTGATGTTAGTCAAGAATGCCTTTAACGTGACAAGGATGCCATTATCAACATCACACTGAGTTTGAACGACGTCGTGTAATAGGGCTACGATAAACTGGTTGTTTCTTACGCGATAATGCAGAAAGTCTTGGCAGAAATGTAGCCACTGCACCCCGCGAATATTGGCAGCTGTGGTCACGAGAATGAACGACGGAAATATGAGCAGGCTCCGAACGGCCACGTGGCACTACAAAGAGGGAAGACGACAGTGTTCGGCGTATGGCTCCGGTGCATCGTACTGCATCTGTAGCAGCAGTCTGTTACCAACCGGTTATTTCAGTGACAGCTCCGACACAGCGTGCATCCACAGAGCCCAAACCACTGCCATTTGTGACTTCAGTTGTGTCACGTCTGAGCTCATTGGGCCGGCCATTGTGGCCGAGTGGTTCTAGGTGCTTCAGTCTGGAAACGCGCGACCGCTACGGTCGCAGGTTCGAATCCTGCCTCGGGCATGGGTGTGTGTGATGTCCTTAGGTTAGTTAGGTTTCAGTACTTCTACGTTCTAGGGGACTGATGACCTCAGATGTTAAGTCCCATAGTGCTCAGAGCCATTTGAACCATTTTTTGAGCTCATTGGTGGGAGGAGAGTGGCCTTTTGCGTTTTCTGACGAAACTGGGTTCTCCCTCGGTGCCAGTCATGGCCGTGTGTTGTTTAGGAGGAGGCCGTTTGAGTCCCTGCAACCAACCTGTCTGCCGACTAGACATCGCGCTTACAAAAAATGGCTCTGAGCCCTATGGGACTTAAATTCTGAGGTCATCAGTCCCCTAGAACTTAGAACTACTTAAACCTAACTAACTTAACAACATCACGCACATCCATGCCCGAGGCAGGATTCGAACCTGCGACCGTAGCGGTCGCGCGGTTCCACACTGTAGCGCCTAGAACCGCTCGGCCACTCCGGCCGGCCATCGCGCTTACATTAACGTGCGATTTGCAGTGTTAATCATTTAAATATGTTACCTAGACAAGAGTATTCCAGAAATTTCATTACTTTACATTAATAATTTTTTGGTGTTGCGTTCCTATTCCGTCAGTGTATGAGACTAGCAACATACCACAGACGTTCAGATAAATATCGTCCACAAAATTCCGAAGACAGCAACGGCAGATAAGTACGAGAACTATCGCATCCAAGCTGCTGACAGGAATAACAGAAGAATGCAAATGAAAATTGAGGATAATTAAATGACGACCAGTTTGGCTTTAGCAAAGGTAAAGTCACCAGAGAGGCAGTTCTGACGTTGGAAGCAAGACTGAAGAAAAATCGACAAATTCATAGGATTTGCGTTCAACAATGTAAAATGGTGAAAAATATCCGAATTTCTGAGAAAAATACGAGTAAGTTGTAGGGAAAACTGGTAATATACAATATGTACGAGAACCAAGAGAGAATAATAAGACTGTAAAACCAAGAACGAAGTGCTTGGACTAAAAAGGGTGTAAAACAGGGACGCAGTCTTTCACCCGCTGGTTTCAAACGGCACGGTGAAGAAGCAATGACGGAAATTAAAGGAATGTTCAAGAGCTGGATTGAAATTCAAGATGAAAGGGTATCAATGATAAATTCCCTGATGACGTTGCTATCGTCAGTGAAAGTGAAGAAGAATTACAGGATGTGGTGAATGGAAAGGAAAGTGTAATGAGTACAGAATACGGATTGAGAATAAGCTGGTAGACGACAAAAGTAATCGGAAGTAGCGAAAATGAGAATAGCCAAGCATAAGATCAAAATTGCTGATCACGAAATTGACGAAGATCTACCTTGAAAGCAAAATAACCCATGACGGAAGAAGTAAGGAGGTTTTAAAAAGCAGACTAGCACCGGCGAAAAGGGCATTCCTGGCCGACAGAAGTCTGCTAGTATCAAACATATGCCTTAATTTGAAGAAGAAATTTTTGAGAATGTACGTTCGGAGCCAACCATTGTATGGTACTGGATCATGGACAGTGGGCAAACCGGAACAGAGGAGATTCGAATACATGCGGAGGACGATTAATGGAAAACCTGAAGCAGGATATTTAATACTTCCTGGAGATTTCAGTGCGAGGTGCGAGGACAGGTAAATCTATCATTCAAGACATAGTAGGGCCACATGGAGAACGTACTAAAAATGCAATAGAGATCAGTTAAGAGGTTTTTCTACCTTTATCAACTTTAGAATAAGAAATAGTATTCTCCACATACAGCCATCCATAAATTTACATGGTATGCTACGAGGTAACAGATCTATAATAGACTATCTTATTGTAAATGCGAAATCCATCCCAGTGGTAGAAGACACTAGAGTCTACAGAGTACTGATCATTTTCTGGTAATATCAAAACTAAGGACCCACTTTATAACAGTAAAAGCACAATCAAAAACCTAAACGAGAAGAAGTCTATAGAATACATATGCTACAATATCCAAGTATTAGATGGTCAAACAGTAAAAGTTTAGACGAAGTACTAAAGCACGTGCAAGAAAAACAGAACATTAATGAAGAGTGGAAAGAAATAGTAAGAACAATGGACATATCTGCTAGTGAAGCTTTAGGGAAACGGATGAAATGTAAGGACAAAAGAAGAATTCCAATCTGTAACCAATAACTAGCACACATCATAAAGTGGAAGAAACAGTCCTACCTGAAATATCTACAATCGAAGAAACAAGAAGTCTACATCGAGTATAAGCGACGCATAGCAGTTGTCAAAAGGGAGACGAAAAAAATAAAATAGCAAAGCTGGGAATACTTTCTGAGTGAAGTGGAGCATGATGTACATGGGAAACAAACTAAAACTTATGTGTTTCTGAAACAATAAAGGTGGAAGAGATGTAATTCAAATTAACCCCATTTCAGAAAATGAGTGGTTGGATTGTTTCCATACTCTATCGAGAGATGATGAGGAAAATGGAAAAAATTCAGCTAGTGACAAGGATCAAGGCAAGAACTAAACGCTGTGTTAAAAAATCTAAAAACAGAAAATCTTCAGGAGAAGACAACCGCAATGTGAAATTATTTAAATATACTTCGGAATTGTTACTTATAAAACTACTGAATTTTATAAATTCTTGTTGGAAATACATCAACATATCAGAATGCTGGGAAATAGCGGTTGATATCCCATTATTTATAAAAGGTGATCGCAGAAAATGTGATAGTTATAAAGGTATTAATCTTCTGATTTCTTGACACAAGATATACGGTAAACTAGTAACAAACTAGAAACAAGTTTAGGATTTATTCCTGCTGCCCAAATTGCTTTGGAGCAATCATAAGTGCCAACAGTGGAGAATACAGAACAAGTGAAAAAACTTTGATTAAATTAGAAAATTCTTCATGGTATGTGACCGCATTGTCAGTGTGTAAATTTCTCCGACGTTTTGGCCACTGTTGCAAACGGCCTTTCTCTGAGTACTGTTGCTAGCAGAAACATAAGAGGAAGGTCACTTGCACAGTGGCCAATACGTCGGAGAATTTTACACATTGACAGTGCGGTCACATACCCAAAAGCAATTTTTTACTGTGCAACGGCCGTGGAAGCCTGTGCTTAGAGATTAGAAACTGTTTGTCGTAAAGTGGGAAAATAAGTGTCAAAGAAAATGATGTGAACGTTAGAAAAAAATGAAGGCTATCATACATTGTGTTCTCTGATAGTAATTTAGATTAAAATTCAAATGCTATTGATTCTAAATATCATCGGGTCACCTCAAGTAGAAAGTCGGTTTTTTTGTAGTAAAAGGATTTGTTGGGAGTCGATAGAAAATCGTAGGTTAACTATGTGATAATGTCAATAAAAAACGCAAACAACATCTAATTCCATAGATTCGCTTGATTATTATGCGTATTTTATTCTTAAATAGTTGATTATCATAAACTGATTTGGTAATTTGTTCTACAAGACAAATTTTACCTCATTTTAATATTGTTAGCTCATATTCTTCAGCCGGCCGGTGTTGCAGAGCGGTTCTAGGCGCTTCAATCTGGAACCGCGCGACCGCTACGGTCGCAGGTTCGAATCGTGCCTCGGGCATAGATGTGTGTGTTGTCCTTAGGTTAGTTATATTTAAGTAGTTCTAAGTTCTAGGGGACTGATGACCTCAGAAGTAAAGTCCCATAATGCTCAGAGCCATTTGAACCATTTTTTTCATATTCTTTATGTTATTCTGCATACTTTTGTCAATTTTTGGTCATAGCAGCATACGCTGAGACAGCGATATGCACTTGCACAGATGGCGCTAATATCAGTTACAACGGGTGTGAAAGGGCAGTGCATTGGCGGGGATGTCAAATGGTTCAGACGGCTCTGAGCACTATGGGACTTAACATCTGAGGTATTCAGTCCCCTAGAACTAAGAACTACTTAAAGCTAACTAACCTAAGGACATCACACACACCCATGCCCGATGCAGGATTCGAACCTGCGACCTAGCGGTCGCGCGGTTCCAGATTGAAGCGCCTAGAACCGCTCGGCCACAACGGCTGGATCGGGGCTGTCGTTTGTACTCAGGTGATTCATGTGGAAAGGTTTCCGACGTGGTTATGGCTGCGCGACGGGAATTAACAAACTTTGAACACGAAGTGGCAGCTGGAATTGCGCCTGCATGGGACATTCCATTTCGGAAATCGTCGGGGAATTCAGTATTACGAGATCCACAGTGTCAAGAGTATGCCGAGAATACCAAATCCCAGGCATTACCTCTCACCGCGGACAACGCACTGGCCGACGGCCTTCACCTAACGACCAAGAGCAGTGGCTTTTGCGTAGAGCTGTCAGTGCTAACAGACAAGCAACGCTGCGTGAAGTAAGTGCAGAAATCAATGTGGGACGGACGGACGAAGGAATCCGTTAGGACAGTGCAGCGAAATTTGGAGTTAATAGGCTATGGCAGCAGATGATCGACGCGAGTTTCTTTGCCAACAGCGCGACTTCGCCTGCAGCGGCTGTCCTAGGCTCCTGACCATACCGGTTGGATCCAACGCGACTGGAAAACCGTTGCCGGTCCAGTGAGTCCCGCTTTTAGTTAGTAAGAGTTGATAGTGAATTTCGAGTGTGGTGCAGACCCACGAGGCCATGGGCCCTAGTAGCCAACAAGGCAATGTGCAAGCTGATGACCAAAAATTTTGTGATAATCTCCGAAAATAGAAGAAATTTATTCTACTGTGCAAGCTGGTGGTGGCTCAGTACTGCTGTGGGCTACGTTTACGTGTACTGACTGACCGTTGACTGGAAATCGTTATGTTCGGCTGCATGGAGATCGTTTGGACCCATTCGTGGGCTTCATGCTCGCAAACAACGATGGAATTTTTTTGGATGAATATGCGCTATGTCACTCGGCCATAAATATTGGCGATTGGTTTGAAGAACATTCTGGACATTTCGAGGGAATGATTTTGCTACCCAAATCGCCCGACATGAATTGAATAGAGTGGTCAGTTCGTGCGCAAAATCCTGCACCGGCAAAACTTTCGCGATTATGTACGGCTAAAGAGACAGTACGGCCGAGTACTTCTGCAGGGGACTTCCAGCGACTTGTTGAGTTCACGCCGCGTCGAGTTGCTGCACTGTGCCGCGCAAAAGGACGTCCGACACGACGTCATGACGTGTCGCAGGAGTTTCGTCACCTCAGTGAATTTTTGGAGAATATTACGGTGATTTTTAGCTATTAGGCTACCTAACAAACAATGGAAACTCCAGACAGGAGTATCAACAACTTGGAAAAAAAATATATTGCTATTTGCCGTAAAGAAGTCACTTAAGTTGCAGACAGGCACAATTAAAAGGCACACAAAGCTTCTGGCCCCAGCCTTCATGAGCAAAAGAGCAACACATACCACTTATTCACACGAGCAAGCACACCTCACGCACATAAGACCACTAACTCCGGCAGCTCCATCTGTCTTCTTTACAGTAAGTAGCAATCTGACTTCTCATACATTTTTATTATACTATGTAAGTTGCCACTTGGCTAATTTTAATTCGTCCTGCCTTAATATGAACAATATAATGAAAACGATAGTTGCTACTCACATATAGCGGAGATGCTGAGTCGCAGAAAGGCACAACAGAAAGTCTGTCATACAATGAGTTTTCAGCCAACAAGGTCTTTGTCAAAATTAGACAACATGCACACGCGCACACATTCACCACTCACGCAGACACAGGTCACACGCACACATTACCACAGTCTCTGGCACCCAGACTTAAACAACGCACACACACACACACACACACACACACACACACACACACACACACACACACATAACCACGGTATCTGGCAGCCACAGCCACACTTAGAGAACATACACACATGCATACAGTCACACAGACACACACAAACACAAAATCACAATTCACACACACAAAATCACAATTCACACACACAAAATCACAATTCACACACACACACACACACACACACACACACACATACACACACACACACACACACACACACACACATGACCACAGTCTCTAGCAGCCAGAGCCAGACTTAGACATCACACACACAGACACACACACACACACACACACACACACACACACACACTTGCGAATACATATACAAAAGGATCCTTTATTGTATGATTATATGATAGCGGAACAAACACGGGTAGGAGTTACTTCTGTAAAATATCTGGGAGTAAGCGTGCGGAACGATTCGAACTGGAATGATCGCATAAAATTAATTGTAGATAAGGCGGGTGCCAGGTTGAGATTCATTGGGAGAGTCCTTAGAAAATGTAGTCCATCAACAAAGGAGGTGGCTTACAAAACACTCGTTCGACCTGTGCTTGAGTATTGCTCATTAGTGTGGCGTCCGTACCAGGTCGGGTTGACGGAGGAGATAGAGAAGATCCAAAGAAGAGCGGCGCGTTTAGTCACAGGGTTATTTGGTAACCGTGATAGCGTTACGGAGATGTTTAGCAAACTCAAGTGGCAGACTGTGCAAGAGAGGAGCTCTGCATTGCGGTGTAGCCTGCTGTCCAGGTTTCGAGAGGGTGCGTTTCTGGATGAGGTATCGCATATATTGCTTTCCTCTACTTATACCATCCGAGGGGATCACGAATGTAAAATTAGAGAGATTCGAGCGCGCACGGAGGCTTTCCGGCAGTCGTTCTTCCCGCGAACCATACGCGAGTGGAACAGGAAAGGGAGGTAATGACAGTGGCACGTAAAGTGCCCTCCGCCGCACACCGTTGGGTGGCTTGCGGAGTATAAATGTAGATGTAGATGTAGACCACAGTTTATCGCAACCGGAGGCTGGCAACATACACACACACACTCACTGAAACGCAACTCACACTCGCACACACAAACACAAAAGCAGCTCACACACACATGACCACAGTCTCTGGCAGCCATAGCCACACAAATGCAACTCACACAATCTCTGGCAGCTGGAAGCAGACTTAATGTGGCTCCAGCTGCCAAAGACTGTAGTTGTGTGTCTGTATGTGTGAGGTGTGTTTGCGTAAGTGTGTGTGTGTGTGTGTGTGTGTTTGTGTGTGTGTGTGTGTGTTGTCTAATTATTTTGACAAAGGCGTTGTTGGCCGAAAGGTAATTGTGTGCCTGTCTTTTAGTTGTGCCTTTCTGCAACTTAGCATCTCTGCTGTGTGGTGAGTAGCAACTATCCTTTTCATTATGCTGTTACATTCCATCCTGTGTTTTCCATTGTGTTAATATTAGCTATTTTACCTACTCTGCTACTTGTGTCTCTGCGTGGGCAGCGTCAGCGGCTCGTTCTGCGTGAGCACTCCGGAGGGCGAGGAGCCCTTCTGCCCGCGCTTCGAGGGCGACACGGGAGACCGCCGCTGCTGCTCGCGGCCGCAGGCGGTGCCGCTCGCCCCCGCCGCCCCCAGCGCGCCGCCCCCGGAGGCCGACCGCGACTCGCAGGAGGTGCACGGCACGGCCGCCCCCCTGCTGGCGTGGCAGCTGGCCACGGCGGAGCCCGCGCGCCTCCAGCCCGCCACCGTCTCGCAGGGCTACGCGGCCGTCAAGGGCTGAGGGCGGGGGGCGGGCGGCAACTAGGTCCGAGGCCCAGCACCACCACCACGCTCTAGAAAAGTGTGTCCCAGCATTGCTCACACGACCTCACCGCCGCAAGACGTCGGCCGGTACACCCGAGTTGTGCACCTACCTAAACTTTACAACTATTTTTCATCAACGCACACACCTATTTCTGGGAACTTCTACACCCACATCCATGCTCTGGAAGCTACCAAACTTTGCATGGGGAAGTGTACCTAGTATTACTGCAAGTCACTCCCTCTCCTGTTCCACTCACAAAGGGAGCGACGGAAAAACGACTGTCTATTTGCTTCCCTGTCAGTCCTGATTTCTCTCGTCTTGTCTACATTTCGTAGTGTATATATACTAAGATGGTATCAGTTCTTTCGGACATGTCCGAAAGAACAGATACCATCTTAGTATATATATAGTTAAGGCTCACCGGGCACTTCACCATCTTCTTCTTCCGTGCGAATGCACAAACAGTTCAAATGGTTCAAATGGCTCTGAGCACTATGGGACTCAACTGCTGTGGTCATAAGTCCCCTAGAACTTAGAACTACTTAAACCTAACTAACCTAAGGACATCACACACATCCATGCCCGAGGCAGGATTCGAACCTGCGACCGTAGCGGTCGTGCTGTTCCAGACTGTAGCGCCTTTAACCGCTCGGCCACTTCGGCCGACCACAAACAGTGCCCCAACTCTTACGGGAATCGGCAACGCGCCGCGAGTAATGAGTATAATGGGCGGGGGCACTACAAATGTAGTGCGGGACAATAAGTTGAGAATGTGGGTTTCGCGGGAGGCGTGCCAGAGATAAATCCCTGCAGTCGCGCTAGCCTATGTGCCCTCGGTGGCTCAGATGGATAGCCGGCACGGTAGCTCAGCGTGTTCGGTCAGAGGTGTAGGTGCTCTAAGTAATAATAAGAACTGAGTTAATCGATCAACAACGAATCTCAATGGACGTGTTACGACGTCCGCCTCGAGCAGATGCAACAAACAAAAGCGAACAGAACGGGATTTGAAAAAAAAAAAAGAAAAAGAAAAAAAGATGGATAGAGCGTCTGCCATGTAAGCAGGAGATCCCGGGTTCGAGTCCCGGTCGCGGCACACATTTTCATCTGTCCCCGTTGACATATGTCAACGCCTGTAAGCAGCTAAGGGTGTTCATTTCATTGCAATTTCGTAGCCTAAATCTGGCAGCAAACCACTTCAACGCCAAGCTGGCAGCGAGACACCTCAAATGTGGAGAAAACCTCACACCCTGAGATCTGTCTGCCGACTTATTACTGCTCTGCTTACTTGACCCGTGGCCAATATGCTGGTCACTAATTCACTTACATGACTGTAAGCAATATTTATTTAGGGCGTTATTCCAGAATTTAAGAGAATTGGCAATTATAATTTATAATTAATTATAGAGTCGGTGCCAAACTGAACGAGCATTCAACACGATATTATCAAATTTATGGTATAATGTTATTATACTTAATCACAAACTGATCTTACAGTTTTAAAATATATGACAGAACTAACGAAACCACATTTTCACTCTTTTTCTATCGCTGAACAGTCGCATAGCATTGTCTGTACCTATTTTTACAAAAGGAGTGGACTGTCTTTCAAGAAATAAAGAGTGATACAGGAATATAAAGAAACGATCAAGTAAATATGAAATATGAAAAGTGCTTTTTCTACAAAATTTGCTTCACAAAATGGATGGTGAATTTATTAGCTTTGATATCAATCAGTGAATTACAAATTAAACGTTTTTGAGCTACATTCGTGATTTCTGAATTAGTCTGGAAAAAATAGAATGATGGATATATAACTGTTAACTTGAATACGTAAGCCAACTAAAAACACTTTGGATATGTTACTATTACAACTACATAAAACATGTCACTGTTTCATTGAAAGGGCATTTTTTTAGAATATTTGGTAAGATTCTGGGGATTAAATGTTTTATACTACAGTGGAGAACAATTTCTGTACATTTACAGATATTTCCTGATTGTTTCAAATTTGTTGAAATTTCAAACGTAATAGCAGCACGTATGTGGAAGAATTGTAGGATATTCTATGATGAAGACTTTTTAAAAAACGAAAAATGAAAGCTTTAATTATAAATTATGAATTTGTATTGATAAGCATTAGTTAATAAGAATGGTTTAAATAACTTTGTAAAAATGAGGAAATGGTGTATTTTGGAACAAAAAAGTTGAAGATAAACTTAAGAAGAAGTGTTTAAAGAACTATGTATCAAAAGAATAGATTGTAGTTATTGTATAGAATTTTGTAACAGATTGAAAGCAATACCAAAATATAATTTGAGTAATTTTGTAACAAATGAAATAAAAAAAATTTTGTAAGAAAAGGAAAGGTTGGAGACGTGACGTTATGAGTAACTGTGCCAAGGAGAGAGATCCGTGCAGCACCTTTGCCAATGGCCGTGACTCTTGTGCGACTACGTCAGGTGAACCAAGAATTGTAGAACTGCAGCTTAGAGAGCGAGTGTAGCCGGCAAGGGTTCAATAGTTGGCAGCCTCTAGGCTCGAGATGGCGGAGCCGTCAGCTGAATCTCGTACATGCAGGTGCGAGGTCAAATCCTAATTAACGATGGTTGTCCGTGTTCGATGTCTCATGAAGCGATCGTCAGAAGAGACGCTGTTCGAGGGAAAGGCCCCGTCTTCTGGAGTCAGACGCTGACACTGCAGCTTTTCATCGCCGCTCTAGGGAGCCTGCCACATACTGAGAGATTAACACCACGTGGCCTTGTGGTTCTCCTACTAACACAAGGCATACTTTATTGATGTCGATCGTTGTCGTGTCCTGACAGAGGTCAGTCTGCAATTTCTGAGCGGTGAAGAGCAAATGCAGAACGACGAATTCCCACTGAAGGCAGGCTGGTATCTTGGATCAGCGCCAAACTCACGAGGCACCTAGGATAGGTGCGGCTTCTGAGATTCGACACGATGCTTGCCGCAGCAGACTCGTGGAATCCGGGGGTCTGATAAACACTGTTTATTTGTGATCAGTCTAACTACTACACCGAAGGCCAATTCTATACATTAGAAAAAGGAAAGGAGGCAGTTAGTTGCTCAACAGCAGTCATTGTCCGGAGCTACGGGTGTGCGTGCAAACAGCAGTAGCGAACACTAGTAGCACGTTAAGAACAGAATTGAGAGCAGCACTCCAAGTGAGAAAGGCAGACACATCAGAGCTTACCGAGGCTGGCGATGAGCGACACGGACTCGGCGCTGCAGCGAGTTGGCTGAGAACTCTCTCGAGATACGAAAACATGAGTTTTTAAAAGAATCGTGGCGGTGCACCATTTCTCCCTTCCTGTAGTCGACCCACCAATCCACCGGCACTTAACAACCTTTGGCGAATCTGGCGAGTCGCTCTGCACCTCCAGGGCGCCTCTCGCCAATCACATTTAGATTCCTCCCTTACTCTTATTCGCCAGGTAGGAATGCTTCTGGATTTTACACTACTGGCCATTAAAATTGCTACACCAAGAAGAAATGCAGATGATAAACAGGTATTCATTGGACAAGTATATTATACCAGAACCGACATCTGATTACATTTTCACGCGATTTGGGTGCATAGATCTTGATAAATCAGTACCCAGAACAACCACCTCTGGCCGTAACAACGGCCTTGATACGCCTGGGCATTGAGTCAAACAGAGCTTGGATGGCGTGTACAGGTACAGCTGCCCATGCAGCTTCAACACGACTCCACAGTTCATCGAGAGTAGTGACTGGCGTATTGTGACGAGCCATTTGCTCGGCCACCATTGACCAGAAATATTCAGTTGGTGAGAGATCTGGAGAACATGCTGGCCAGGGCAGCAGTCGAACATTTTCGGTATCCAGAAAAGCCCGTACAGGAGCTGCAATATGCGGTCTTGCATTATCCTGCGGAAATGTAGGGCTCCGCAGGGTCGAATGAGGGGTAGAGCCACGAGTCGTAACACATCTAAAATGTAGCGTCCACTGTTCAGAGTGCCGTCAATGACAAAAAGAGGTGACCGAGACACACGTGTAACCAATGGCACCCCTTACCATCACTTGACCCCGCCCTCCGCCCTTTTGTGGGTGGGGACTGCTGTAGTAGCACTCTAACCTGAGTAAACCTACTGACGTTGCAGTTTTCAGGAGCAAGTTTCAAGCTTGCTGTCACTCCCAAGAAGTGCCTTTTCGTGGCCATCTTCTATTGCGACGCCTTACAACAGCCTCTAGGCGGTGGATGGAGTTACCAGTTAATTCTCAGAAGTGAAACTTCTCCCTTGGGGCAGCTGCACAGAGCATCTGCAGTTTGCAGGGCTCCAGTGTTACTATTTATCTCCAGTAACCTAAACGCTTCCACTTCTGCCTGCTCTCTGCATTGTGTTCCTCATTCCCTATCTTGGAGTGCCCTTGGTGGCTTCCCAACAGCCTTAAGCTTAACAACGTATAAGTCATTAAGTCGTCAATATATTACACGTTTTTAACGCCCCAGACACACAGTACGTGGCATATTACTGTACGTGGAGTTACGGCACATTTCGCCGCAGAACTGCATGTATTTTGGTGTTACTTCCTTCTTCGTCATTTGATGTCGATAAACACTCATTCTGTAAGCAAAGTTGTAACGTCACACCAGTTAATGAGTAGTTAAAAATGGTTTAAATAACTGTGAATATCTTGCCTTCGGTGTCCTTCGACGACTGCATACATGAGCTAAAATATGCTTGTTCAATAAACACAGGATACCATAATGGATTTCACTACAATGATGTAGCCCGAAACTGAAGTAAAGTAAGTATGTAGATTTATTCACTTCAAAACATGTATCTTATGAGCTCATAATCAATCTTGGGTGTAACAAGCCTCGTTGTTACTACTACAGCTAACTGATGGTAGCACATACTACACTGGCGATATTAAATACTCCAGATGCTGTAATTTGATAGAAATGCGTGTGTGAGATTCATTGCATTGTTCAACACTAATACTCAACAAAGTACGAATATAAAGTCACATATCATTCTGCCTTTTGCGATATTAAATGAAACTGTTTAACACTCCGATACAATCCGTCAGTGCACTATTCTAATATGCTGTTTTAGACAATGTCTAGCACACGAGTTGCTCTGTTGTAAATCC
Organism: Schistocerca serialis cubense; assembly: GCF_023864345.2. NCBI lineage: Eukaryota > Metazoa > Arthropoda > Insecta > Orthoptera > Acrididae > Schistocerca > Schistocerca serialis. The sequence continues at coordinate 49,472,702 of NC_064645.1, forward strand.
AAACCTGGATCAAGCACCAAGAACTTATCTCGACTGTACGCACAGATCTGTCCTCTAGTGGCTCCAACACACATGTGCCCTAACAATACTCGAGACCGAGTATTTATACTCTTCCTATAATGTACTACTGGTTATAATAATGCAAAACATAATTTATAATATGAAATAGTTTAACAACATTATCTTCTCGCTTGTCCGCTTTCCGTTTCAGCTCGCAGTGTGAAGGACAGTCCATATCCTTCATTATTTGTTTAATGCACGACAGTGTGGGTTATCCTCTCTAATATCTGTCTTCTGCTGCTCCCTAAGTTATTCTTTTCTGTTGTTGTTGTTGTTGTGGTCTTTAGTCCTGAGACTGGTTTGATGCAGCTGTCCACGCTACTCTATCCTGTGCAAGCTTCTTCATCTCCCAGTACCTACCGCAACCTACGTCCTTCTGAATCTGCTTAGTGTATTCATCTCTTGGTCTCCCTCTACGATTTTTACCCTCCACGCTGCCCTCTAATACTAAATTGGTGATCCCTTGATGCCTCAGAACATGTCCTGCCAACCGATCCCTTCTTCTAGTCAAGTTGTGCCACAATCTCCTCTTCTCCCCAGTTCTACTCAATACCTCCTCATTAGTCATGTCATCTACCCATCTAATCTTCAGCCTTCTTCTGTAGCACCACATTTCGAAAGCTTCTATTCTCTTCTTATCCAAACTATTTATCGTCCATGTTTCACTTCCATACATGGCTACACTCCATACAAATACTTTCAGAAACGACTTCCTGACAATTACTCGATGTTAACAAATTTCCCTTCCTCAGAAACGCTTTCCTTGCCATTGCCAGTCTACATTTTATATTCTCTCTACTTCGACCAACATCAGTTATTTTGCTCCCCAAATAGCAAAACTCCTTTACTACTTTAAATCTCTCATTTCCTAATCGAATTACCTCAGCATCACCCGACTTAATTCACCTACATTCCATTATCCTCGTTTTGCTTTTGTTGATATTCATCTTATACCCTCCTTTCAAGACACTGTCCATTCCGTTCAACTGCTCTTCCAAGTCCTTTGCTGTCTCTGACAGAATTACAATGTCATCGGCCAACCTCAAAGTTTTGATTCTTCTCCATGGATTTTAATACCTACTCCGAATTTTTCTTTTGTTTCCTTTACCGCTTGCTCAATATAAGATTGAATAACATCGGGGAGAGGCTAAAATCCTGTCTCACTCCCTTCCCAACCACTGCTTCCCTTTCACGTCCCTCGACTTATAATTGCCTTCTGGTTTCTGTACAAATTGTTAATAGCCTGTCGCTCCCTGTATTTTCCCCTGCCAGCTTCAGAATATGAAAGAGAGTATTCCAGTCAACCTTGTCAAAAGCTTTCTCTAAGTCGACAAATGCTAGAAACGTTGGTTTGCTTTTCCTTAATCTATTTTCTACGATAAGTCGTAGGGTCAGTATTGCCTCACGTCTTCCAATATTTCTACGGAATCCAAACTGATCTTCCCCGAGGTCGGCTTCTACCAGTTTTTCCATTCGTCTGTAAAGAATTCGCGTTAGTATTTTGCAGTCGTGACTTATTAAACTGATAGTTCGGTAATTTTCACATCTGTCAACACCTGCTTTCTTTGGGATTGGAATTATTATATTCTTGAAGTCTAAGGGTATTTCGCCTGTCTCATACATCTTGCTCACCAAATAGAGTTTTGTCAGGACTGGCTCTCCCAATGGAATGTTGTCTACTCCCGGGGACTTGTTTCGACTCAGGTCTTTCAGTGCTCTGTCAAACTCTTCACACAGTATCGTATCTCCCATTTCATTTTCATCTACATCCTCTTTCATTTCCATAATATTTTCCGCAGGTACATCGACCTTGTATACTCCTTTCACCTTTCTGCTTTCCCTCCTTTGCTTAGAACTGGGTTTCCTTGTTAACTCTTAGTATTCATACAAGTGGTTCTCTTTCTCCAAAGGTCTCTTTAATTTTCCTGTAGGCAGTATCTATCTTACCCCTAGTGAGACAAGCCTCTACATCCTTACATTTGTCCTCTAGCCATCCCTGCTTAGCCATTTTGCACTTCCTGTGGATCTCATTTTTGAGACGTTTGTATTCCTTTTTGCCTTCTTCATTTACTGCAATTTTTATATTTTCTCCTTTCATCAATTAAATTCAGTATTTCTTCTGTTACCCAAGGATTTCTACTAGCCCTTGTCTTTTTATCTACTTGATCCTCTGCTGCCTTCACTACTTCAGCCCTCAAAGTTACCCATTCTTCTTCTACTCTATTTCTTTCCCCCATTCCTGTCAATTGTTCCCTTATGCTCTCCCTGAAACTCTGTACAACCTCTGGTTCTTTCAGTTTATCCAGGTCCCATCTCCTTAAATTCCAACCTTTTTGCAGTTTCTTTAGTTTTAATCTACAGTTCATAGCCAGTAGATTGTGGTCAGAGTCCACATCTGCCCCTGGAAATGTCTTTCAATTTAAAACCTGGATCCTGAATCTCTGTCTTACCATTATATAATCTATCTGAAACCTGTCAGTATCTCCAGGATTCTTCCAGGTATACAACCTTCTTTCATGATTCTTGAACCAAGGATTAGCTATGATTAAGCTATGCTCTGTGTAAAATTCTACCAGGTGGCTTCCTCTTTCGTTCCTTAGCCCCATTCCATATTCACCTACTACGTTTCCTTCTCTCCCTTTTCCTACTATCGAATTCCAGTCACCCATGACTATTAAATTTTCGTCTCCCTTTACTATCTGAATCATTTCTTTTATCTCATCATACATTTCATCAATTTCTTCGCCATCTGCAGAGCTAGTTGGCATATAAATTTGCACTACTGTAGTAGGCGTGGTCTTCATGTCTATCTTGGCTACAATAATGCGTTCACTATGCTGTTTGTAGTAGCTTACAGCACTCCTATTTTTTAATTCATTATTAAACCTACCCCTGCGTTACCCCTATTTGATCTTGTATATATAACCCTGTATTCACCTGACCAAAAGTCTTGTTCCTCCTGCCGCCGAACTTCACTAATTCCCACTATATCTAACTTTAACCTATCCATTTCCCTTTTTAAATTTTCTAACCTTCCTGTCCGATTAAGGGATCTGACATTCTACGCTCCGATCCGTAGAACGCCAGATTTCTCTCTCCTGATAATGACGTCCTCCTGAGTAGTCCCCGCCCGGAGATCCGAATGGGGGACTATTTTACCTCCGGAATATTTTACCCAAGAGGACGCCATCATCATTTAGCCATACAGTAAAGCTGCATGCCCTCGGGAAAAAATTACGGCTGTAGTTTCCCCTTGCTTTCAGCCTTTCGCAGTACCAGCACAGCAATGCCGTTTTGGTTAGTGTTACAAGGCCAGATCAGTCAATCATCCAGACTGTTGCCCCTGCAACTACTGAAAAGGTTGCTGCCCCTCTTCAGGAACCACACGTTTGTCTGGCCTCTCAACAGATACCCCTCCGTTGTGGTTGCGCCTACGGTACGGTTATCTGTACCGCTGAGGCGGGCAAGCCTCCCCACCAACGGCAAGGTCCATTGTTCATGGCGGTGGAGGGGGGGGTGGGGTATTCTTTTCTATACACTATAATGTCGACTTGTATCAACTGAGGCATACTTATTATATTCTGTTCATCGGAGTAACCCTCATGTAAACCTTACGCCATGTATTCTTCCGTGTTTGCTTGAATCTCATTGGATTTTGTTTCACGTGGAGCTGAAGCCACTCTGTGACAGTGCAGTCAAGCACGATCATACGGATATGTTTTGTGCTGTTTCACGCATATAGGCAGCGATAATGCGGGACAACAGCTTTACCGGCGCAATAAAGTTCGACAGCACTGGACAGGCAACTGGTCCAACTAACAGACACTGATGTGGGCAGTTGCAGTTCAGACGTAAAAAGAGATGAGTAAAGAAACTGTTGGATTTTGCCCACTCGTTTCGTATAGGGTGCCTAAGGGAAGCAGCGTTCTCGGAATGCTACACAGCAGTTCAAGCAAATAACATTAGTAGTTTTATTTCTATGAAGCTGATTGACAATTTTTAACTTGGAGATTTACAAGTAGCAGTTGCAAACGATGGGCGACATGCAAACAGTTATGTTCGTCGCTGTAGACAAGCCCAGACAAGCAACTGTTAAGGATCACTACTAGCTGTGCTTGTAGCACGCTCCGCGAATACGTTCCACTGATGTCTGCTACTGAGCACTTACGTCCGCATTCTCCGAATACTCAGCACTAATGTACTCACTTGTTGCAGGTGTCGCTCCCGTCGTGGCGCGGTCCTAAGCAGTGCACCATTGGCCGACGTCGTTGCACCGCCTTCTCTGGTCTTGCGTTCCTCTTCTCTATCCGGCGCTTGTGGTTACGCTAGAACAGAAACAATATAGCTTCGACTGTCATTTTATTTTTAAAGGGAATGAAATAATATTCAGTAGAACTCCAGCACTACCGCGCATTTCTGAGGTGACCTGACGGAAAGCAATAAAATACTCTCGCTCTCAACTGACATAGTAATCCAATTACAAACAAGTATAATAAAAATTTCTAACTTAAGCATAGGGTAATTTTTCTGAGCGAGCTGTGTGAGATGCAAAAGCAAACTGCAGGTATTTCATCGTACTGTTGAATACCGAAGCCACTAAATGTATTAATTACAGTCTCCCCCCCCCCCTTCCCCCTTATCCGAATCCGAGAAATACACTTCCGTTCTGGAAGTGTCACCTGGTACGTGGATAACGAGCCAATGAACAACAGAATCCACGAAGCCAACCAGGCGCAGCACTTTCTCTTCCTCTTCTTTTATGACGAGCCGTTCTATATCCCGCCAGCGTTCGGCAGTGACGTGAAAAAGCTGCGTGCGTTAGTTCCAGTACGTCTGGCAGCTCAACAGTCTTGCTACTTCTCGGGCCAAATCCCGCACCCTGGCTCCAGACCAGTTCTGTGTAATGGTAGAGTGGCAAACGTAAAAATGCAGCATTTGTATGGTGCGCACAATGCTGTGAAAATGATTGCTTTTCATGTTTCTACGAAACTTATCTATATCTGGTATAAAGCGATGGACATAGTCCAATTAAAGAGTATTTGGTTTTTCACCTTTGCATTAAAAATTAAATTGTTATGTTTTCTCAATTTAAGGAACTTTTATTAACAGTCTTTCATAAAACATCGATAATTGAGAATTTATATTTCAAATGAAAACAGGAATTTCGCGCGCAATATGTAATTAGAAACAAGAAGATGTGCATTATTCATAAAAAATGATGATGAATTTTACAATTACGAGATGAAGATATTTAAAATTGAAGAAGGATAACAAAAATGATTACAATCAGCGAACCATGAACGGCAGTAAGTTATCAATCTATAACGCTACCGATTCCGCTATACGTCTAACATGTATATGTGCTTCAAATGCCGACCGCTGTGACCGATCGATTATAGGCGCTTCAGTCCGGAACCACGCGGCTGCTACGGTCGCAGGTTCGAATCCTGCCTCGGGCATGGATGTGTGTGATGTCCTTAGGTTATTTAGGTTTAAGTAGTTCTAAGTCTATGGGACTGATGACCTAAGATGTTAAGTCCCATAGTGCTTAGAGCCATTTGAGCCATTTTGTGTCTCAAAGGTATCTAATAAAGTCCCTCGGAAAACTTCAAAGCCAATTATCTACGCAAATTTATGAAAAACACGAAAAACAATCAATGTCTCGGCACTTTTTAACGCTTATTTCACTAAAGCAGAGGAAGCAGCCTCAACCATTTTCACACTGCGCATTAGCAGCGCAACAATCAGAGCACAACGGTATAGAGGCTGTGACTGTACACCAATTTTGAAATAAGAACTACATAGCTAAAGCGTGATTAAGAAAAACGTCGATATATGTTAATACATTTGACTATCTTAATGTTTCATTTAACGTAACTTAGTAATAATACACCTAATACACAAGTAGGATCTACTTCCAAGAGTGTGACAACGCTAGTGTACGTGTTCTACAGCTTTGACTAATCATCGCATTTGTGTTTGTTTACGCCAGGTTTATAGTTATGACGAACGGACTATAGATGTTTCATGAAGTATCCTTTCCCTCTTACTCTAATGAAGACTTCTTGTTCATGATCATTTCCCTCTAGCTGATTTTCATCATTCTTCCGAAGTACCATGTTTCGAATGAAGCGTCTCCTCTCCACTCTCACTCTTATCGGCCAAGCATCGCAACCACATGTTGAAATGCTCCACACACTGATCGTCAATATTTGTTTTCCCATCTCAAGGCTTATATATTCTTTATAATGAACATTTTTCCTGCTTATTAAAAGTATTCTTGGCCTGGGAAATTATGCATACAATCTCCTTGTAGCTTCTTCCAACACTCGTGATTTTACTTTCAAGGCAATTAAACTCGTTCACTTCCTCAGTTGTTTCATTTTTCAACTTATTGCTGTCTTCCTTTCTTTGTTCCTACTGCAGACTGGAACTTTGGTTTTATGTGTGTTTATCGTCGTATGGAATTCCTCCTCTATTATTTTATCTATTGTGTTCAGAATTTTTTGCAGGTCTCCACTTCCTGCAGTTAGTGCTATATCATCGGTATATCTCTGTATGTCTACATTATCTCCATTAACTGTTACACCTATGTTTACTTCTTCTTCCGTATGTACAGATTAAATTAGTATCGGGATAGGAAGCAACCTTGTTGTACCCTCTCGTTAGCTGATACTTCTTTATTACCACAGTGAATTATTCCGATTTCACGTGTACAGGCGTTATATACGTTTTCTCTCTCTAAAGCTGATAATAAATTCCAGTTGACACTGTCAAATGCTTTCTGAAGATCTGCAAGTGCTGTGAATGTACTCTTGCCCTTCTTCAGCCATTTCTCTACCACTTGCCTCAGTGCCAATATTACTTCTCTTGTTCCCACCCTTTCTCTAAAACCGTATTGGTCTTCAGAGAATTGTCCATCTGTTTGTTTTTCCATTCTCCTGGGACTAATTTTGGTGACTATTTTCGATACATGGTACACCAAACTGAGTGTTCGGTGTTGTTCACACATCCTTGCATCTGGTTTTTTAGTAACGGTAGCATTAGGCAAACAAAGTCTTTTGGTAGCTCTCTAGACCTGTAAATATCGCATACCAAGTCATAAACTGACATCGTCTCTTTATTACGCAACGTTTTAAATAGTTATCCTTGTATGCCATCAGCTCCTGGAGTCTTTCTTTATCTAAAGTCCCATAGTGCTTTCTCATACTCTTCTTTTATGGCAGGAGCCTCAACATAATCCTGCTCTACTTCTTCTTCCTTTTCACTAGTCAGTTATCTGGTGTATCTTCTTTATAACTGTTGTAGGTAGTTCTTCCATCGTTTCACTATAATTTCTTCATCATATATTAACATTTCATCTTTGCCTTTAATGCTCATTGTTTTTGCCTTTATCGTTTCTAACAACATCTTTACATCTGTATGCCATGTCAATTTGTCCTGCCTTCATGTTATTGTCTAAGTGTTCACAAATTTCTTTTAAACACTGTTCTTTATCTTGTTCTGCACTGTTATTAACCTTGTTCCTTAAGCTCTTCTATTTCTGCGTCCCGTCTTTGTCCTCCATGTTTTTACACTGTCTTCTTTCCTTTATCATACTCACGACCTTCTGACTTATCCATTCTTTCCTATTCTCCTGGTTTTTTCCTAATACCACATCTGCTTGGTTTAAAATGCATTTATTTATTTTATTCCATTTCTGTTCTACCCCCATGTGTTTTCTGGTGTCCTTTGTGGTACAGTCTGTGTGTACCACGTACTCATCTTTACCCTTAGATATCTCCCATTGTTTTCTTTCTTTCACCTTTAATCTTTTTAACTTTAATTCTCAGCACATCATAACTAGGTTATGGTCACAGTGCGATATCAGCTCCAGGGTAGCTTCTGCTGTCCTTCACCTGGTTCTTGAACCTTTCTCTTATCTGTATGTAGTCTATTTGTTCACTTTGCATGTCTCCTGGGGCTTTCCACGTATATCTCCTCCTTGGACGAGGCTGGAGTATAATATTCATTATGACAAAATTTATATCGTACGCAGAACTCTAAAAATCTCTCTCCTCTCTTAATTCTTTGTCCCAATTCGTATTGCTGTTGCATTCAAATCTAGAAATAAAATAGGGTTTTCTTTGCCCTTCATTTTCTCCACCAATTCATTTAGCTCCTGATAACACTCTTCTGACACTTCCTCCTCTGTTATTGGCATATAGACTTGAACCATCACAGTATCATTTGGTTTACTTTCAATTCTTACTGCAGTTAGTCGTTCATTGTACTGAAAGAATCTCTTGACTCTGTTCCCCAGTTTTCTATACAAGATTACGCCAACTCCACCATACCCTAGTCTATTCTTTGCTATGCCAGAATTGATTATTCGATAACTTTCATCCCAGAAGTCTCCTGATTGTGGCCACATTATTTCTGCTAAACACAGTACATCTAAATTTAATCTTTCCATCTCAGTTGCCGAATTCTATAATTTCCCAATCTCGATTAAGATTATTACATTACAGGCACCAAATCTTCTCTCACTGCTGTATGTTACTGATGTATCTTCTCGAGTTGCCCTCCTCCAGAGACCCAAGTGGGGGACCATTTTATCTCTTGATAATTTAAATGGAAAAGCGTTAGTTATTATGAACTGCTTATACTTGGAATACCCAGATGGACTTCAATGGAGTGGTTTCCCATTGCCGTCTCGATCATATGTCGTTGGCCTTCTAGTGGCTCACCTGCCTTCAGGGACAGTTTCCTATCCGAGTGACAAGAGAATGCCCCGTTCCTCTACCGGCTCACTCATCATCTGAGGAGGCCGTTGGCACTCGGTAGACGGGAGCCACTTGTGCTGCTTATGCAATTTAGTGTCTGCCTGAGACCACATTATAGCACTATAAAAGAAGCTATGAACGGCTAAAAAGTTACAAACACGTAAAATATTAGCTGTTCAATCCAGGATCTTAATAGTTAATGTTAGTGCTTTGCTTTAAGAACCCAAATTGTACATAATGTGAGGAAATGGTATAATAGTCCATTTCCAATTAATTAAGTAATGTCAAGTCTTGAAAATTTAAATTTGTCTTTAGAAAAAGGAAGTTTACTTCAAGACTCCATTTGGAAAAAACACACTGACACCAAGACAAACTGTGATGTGCGTACTGTGAGATGTTGAAAACACACACCATCAGATATTTGACTTGTCGCTCTAACGTAGTAGGCGAGTGTCAGCAATATGTCTTGTGGTCTTATCGTGGCGTGTTTATCTTGTGCCGTTAGGTCAGACGATAGAAATGCCACTTGCTCGCTTAGAGTAGTAGATTGACGGTGACTAACTTTAAACAGAACTTCATTAATTTTCACACACATTTATTAAAATAATAACAAGCATGAAAATTACTTAACTTGGTTCTGGATGCTTTTTACAATTGACCATCTGAAGTTCCTTTGGTATTGGTACGTTAATCTTATTCTCACATATATCTCTGATACTTGACAAAAGTGTCTATACATTTCTCTTCATGGCTATGTACAGGAATATGATAATCTTATTAGGCACAGACTGAAACTTGACTGCAGACTAATGCCGACTGACTAATTAGAGGTCTGTACACTCGTTATAATACCTCGAGCGTTCAGGTATCACTGCGCAAGTGTGATCCGCGAGGAGAAAAGGTCCTACGTAAGCAGCAATCTCATTGGCTGCGTTACATATTAATACGCGGATCGGCGGAAGCAGAATTTGGTCCGTCTCTAAGGCAGCGCCATCTGGTAGTGCGGAGACAGACGAGCGCTGCGCCTGCCCTGTTGTGCTTAACGGGGTGCGCTCTAGTGGGAAAGTTGTCTACGCGCTGACTATGCGGAACTATGTACACAACACAAACTTAAAAAATATAATCAATCACACTTACAGTTAAAATTAAGAAATGTACAGCAAATACTACAAATACTAATAAGTAAGGCAGTCGCTGACACAAAAATCATTTATACAACAATGCAGAAGAAAAATTATCTTTACATAGTGATGCTGGAAGGAGGCAAACCAACAATAAAAGAAACACTGTCTCACAAATGGAACTCTAGTACAGTTCAACTCACTGTGTTAACCTTCACACATGGCACCGCACTTCTACCACAAGGAATGAACTGCTAAACTGCTCCGCTGTTAGGTTTGAGCAGTAAGCATTGAATCACTGGAGTTTGCACTCGCGCAAGTTTCGTTACTTCGTCACTAGTGGGTAACATCTTCAGGGCTGTATAAAGTCCGCGAGATATGACAAAGGAAAACAAAAGTCTCACTCTCGGACTACCCAAGTGCTGATGACAGACTGCATGACGGCAGTGGAGGCGCAGCTGACGCGTGTGACCTGCTGCGCTCTCGTGGACCCAACTGCACCGTGTGAGGTGCGGCCTTCGACAGGGCAATGCGCAGAGTCACGGTTTGGTGAGCCGCTGGTGTCTGCACATCACAAGCCGGTGGCCCCCCTGCTCGTGCCACTTCCCTCCGATCAGCACCACCGCCGCTGGACGTGGGCTCATTGTGTGGGATGTGCGGTTGGCTGATAGGTCCACGGTGCTCGCGACGACAGCAGCGCTTCACTCGGCCACAGCGACAGTGACGTCACGGGTCGCCCGGCCGTTCCAGTCTCGCCACTGGTCCACGCTGCTCTCAGCAGCAGGTAGCAGCCGCTGCAGCAGCTGCTTGTCAGCTCTTCCTGTTTACTTTCCTCAAAGCTGCGAGTACACGCGTGTGCATTGAAAGGTGGCTACACTGAGTCACAGCGCCAGAGACTGCGCCGAAGATTATTATTCCGTCGCCTCCACTGGTGCTTTAGTAGTTCAGATGATGTCGAGGGCAGTTGTTTTTCTGTTGGGCGAGAGAGCAGTAGTAGTTCAGAGGATGTCGAGGGCAGTTTTTGTTCTGTTGGGAGAGAGAGTAGATGCTGTTCCGTTGGTGTAATGTATAGAGGGAAGATGTTGCAATTGTCACAATGTATTTGAGAAAGGAGATGGGTTTTTGATTTATGATGCTGGTGTAATGGAAAATTTTCGTCAATATATAATGAGGTAAAAATGTATTACACTTTTCTTTAATGACAGTGCCTCTTGCTCACAGGTACAGTCAACAAAGCATCTGGCTCATGTTCATTTATTAGACTTGTAATGCTGGTTTCTATGTATTTCTATGTACTTCTGGTTTTTCAATTAGTTCATTGTAAATGGTGTTTAAAATATTTTGTCGTATTGAGAAAGAACCGAGCCAGATACATGTACGTTGAGTCACACTACCATACACAGAACAGTTACACTTGTGCTTTGTTGTTTCGTAGCTTTTATCATTGCAGGGGACTTAATTAATCGTGTTAATGGAAATTCCTTGCCATTCTTGATTTTTATTTTATGCAGTCAGATTGCGTACTAATACTAGTCAGGGCCAACCGGTTACGAGACTTCGGAACCTACTAAAATTATTGCATTTATTCATTAATATTTTTAAATAAGCCCCCATGCAGTATCTAGCCTCCTTTTCTCGCCCCCAAATGTTACGTGAAATCTTTCACGTGCGAAAAATAATACTCATTTTATTTATACAGGGTGTTACAGGAATAGGTAATGTTTCTACTGATGACTGAGGACAGCCTAGTGAACACAATTACATCAGTATTTACTTACTTTGCAGAGTGATAATTATCACTATTACCAGTAGTATGTTCTTACATTGGTTAGTGCCTCCAAGCACGCGTGGCACAAGGAAGCCTTTAATGATATGTTTGCGGGAAGACTGTAAGACGCAGAGAAAACGACTCACACGTAGGAGTGGGCACCTATTAAGATATGAATCATCACAATATCTGCACTTCTACCACTAACACGTATGATTTACTTAGTGAGGAAACATTCACAGTGTAATGAATCTATGTGCAGCAACAACAAAAAAGTAGGCGAAGAAACAAACATCATGCAAAGGAATCAAAATATGTTACAAAACGAAGTATGAATAAAAAAAATCATAATATACAGGGTGTTCATTTTAGCTGAAGATATTGAAAATGTCGAAAATTCCACATTTGTTTGTCTCAGAGGGGGACATCCAACGATATCACAGTCGAATCGCCACCTCGCCCCATACGTGGGCGGTGGGAGAGGGGGGAGTAAGGGGGCGGGGGAGGGAACTACAAATTTTCAGTGAGAACCCCCGTTTTTATTGAACATTACGATTCCACGGAAAACTCTACGAACCTTTTGCCTAGGCATTTTCTTCGTTTCACCACAGATGGCGCTGTAATCGACCGGATAGCAAGATTATGCAATCCTAATTTACGACATGCTACTCAATGGCCCTTGAAAATCCAACGGCGCGTGGCACCCCACCTCTATGGTGCGATCGTAGGACAGGCCAGTATTTCATAACTTCTAATTGGAAACTCCATTCACAACTTTGTATTCCTCCGACATATCGAACAGGGGACTACTCGACGCGCTATCATGGCCGTCATAACAGACATAGAACAGATAGCGGTTCTAAACGTTACAATACTAGCGCAGTGTTTATTGCCTGCACCTATTATTTGGAGAACAGACGTGGAAGTGTATGATGAATGCTGCAAGCACAGAAGAATGGACCTGAAATGATCCGGATTTACGGGGAATGTAGGAGAAATGTTGAGGCTGCTGTTGCCTTGTATGCCGAGCGTTTTCCAGAGAAAGCTTGCTCTCGTTCGTTCTTTTATAAGGTTGTGAACGCCTTTATGCCTGATGACAGTGTACAAACCGACAAAAGGAAACGAAGCAGAAGTATTACAGGAGAAGCTAACGAAATAGCTGTACTGGCATCAGTGCACCACAACCCACGGATAAGCGCCTGGCAATTACACCTCGATTCCGGTATGTCCATAGGTAGCATTGCAAAAATAGTGAAACGTCGTAAGTATCATTCATACCACATCCACATGTCACCGCATCAAGAACTCGATGACGCCAACTTCCGTAACCGGGTAGTGTTTTATGAATGGGCACGTCAACAAATGCAAACGACCCCCCCCCCCCTTTCTTTGCTGAGGTACTATTTTCCGATGAGTCTACGTTCACTATCCATGACACCGTTAACCATAATAACACGCATCACTGGACTGTAGACAGTCCCTACTGGTTACGTCAAGTTGACCATCAATGTCCTTGGTTGGTTAACGTACGGTGTGCCTTCATGGGCAACAAACAGATTGGTCTGTATTTTTATTGACGACACGTTGAATGGACGCAAATATCGAACTTTGTTTGGAGCAGGAACTAGCGGTATTACTGCAGGATGTCACCTTGGATGTTCAACAAATGTTAAAAAGGTATGTGAAATCTTATGGGACTTAACTGCTGAGGTCATCAGTCCCTAAGCTTACACACTACTTAACCTAAATTATCCTAAGACAAACACACACACCCATGCCCGAGGGAGGACTCGAACCTCCGCCGGGACCAGCCGCACAGTCCATAACTGCAGCGTCTCGGACCGCTCGGCTAATCCCGCGCGGCGATGTTCAACAATGTGTGTGGTTTCAGCATGACAGTTGCCTAGCGCATTATACAATCGAAGCACGGGTATGTATTAGCCCATGTTTACACTGGTCGGTGGATCGGCAGAGGTGGCCCTATTAATTTTGACGTCACTGGATTTGTTTTTGTGGGGATATTTAAAAGATATGGTGTAAAAGCAAGTGCTAACAGGCTGTGAGGACGTGGTCGACAGCATCACAAAGAACTGTCCTGACATTCCCGCAAATATTCTTCTGTCCTGAGTACGGTCATCTGAAAAGCGGATCACTATGAGTGTACTGAAGATGAGCTACTACGTATGTTTGAACACTTACTGTAATTGGAGGACCCGCCCGGTTGGCCGTGCGGTCTACCGCACAGCTTTGCGGGCGGGAAGGAGCGCCTGGTCCCCGGCACGGATCCACCCGGCGGACTTGTGTCGAGGTGCGGTGAGCCGACCAGTCTGTGGATGGTTTTTAGGCGGTTTTCCATCTGCCTCGTCAAATGCGGGCTGGTTCCCCTTATTCCGCCTCAGCTACACTGTGTCGGCGATTGCTGCGCAAACAATTTCTCCACGTACGCGTTCACCACCATTACTCTACTACGCCAACATAGGGGTTACACTCGTCTGGTGTGAGAGTTCCCTGGGGGGCTCCACCGGGGGCCGAACCGCACAATAACCCCGGGTTCGGTGTGGGGCGGCGGAGGGGTGAAGTGGACTGCGGTAGTCGTCGTAGGGTTGTGGCCCACTGCGGCTGCGGCGGGGACGTAGCCTCTCCGTAGTTTCTAAGTCCCCAGTTAACATGCAATACAACGCAATGCAATGCCATACCCCAGTTAGAAAAGCAGACCAGCGCTCGACTCGAGCCACGCACACAGTGGAGCGTCGAGCAGTCCCCTGTTTGATACGTCGCAGGAAGTCAACGTTGCCAATGGAGTTCCCAATTAGAAGTTACGAAGTACTGGCCTGTGCTACCCTTGCAGCATGGAGGTGCAGTCCCCCACGTGCCTTTGGATAGTGAAGGGCCATCGAGTAACATGTCGTAAATTACGATTGTGTACCCTCCCTGTATATCCGATTACAGAGTCATCTGTCGCGAAACGAAGAAAATGCTTCAGACAAAACGTATGTAGATCTTCCCATAGAATCGTAATGTGCTACAAGAAACAGTGGTTCCCCTTGAAGATGTCAAAGCTGCATCTCGTCACCCACGCCCGGTGTGGGGTGGCGGGTTGAGTGTGATATCATTGGATGTACCCCTCCAAGACAAACGAAATAACTGTTTTTGATGTGGTGTGTAGTTTTCGAGACATTTCATTGCCTTCAGTTAAAATGAACTCCCTGTCTAAGGGGCACTCAAATGAAAAAAGACAAATAGAAAAAAAGGGAGTAAACTTGAGAGGTGGCCATTGTCTTTGGCAATGACAACTTTCATTTATATTTCTAACAGTGTAACAATACTTCATGCAGTTGATCGTCGCGTTCTTCTGAGAACACGAGTTTGATCTAAATAACATCAATTTTTGATCGTGATAATATCATTTAATTTACTAAGCACAGGCTCACCGTTGGTGTCTGCGTACCAAGTTATAAAAAATGAGCAGAGAAATCGAACTGTTTTTATTGATTGAATAATTTAAGAATGCCCACTGGTTCTTATACTTCCTTATCCTATTGAGTCCATAGCAGGAGGGAGAAAGAAATGAATGTATGAAAATAATTGCAGGAAGACTTTCTGGGGAGAGAATAAGGATCAAACGATATTTAGCGATTGCGTGTGTACGATAGGGAACAACTAGTCGATAGGCAGCGATTATGGAAGCTCTGAAACTTCAACCTTTGGCTGTAGCGAGGTGTAGGAAGGTTGGATAGTCTGCAAAACTTACGTTTCAGTCGTTGGGAAGCAAAGCGCGGGATCTTTCCCATCGTGTAGAAGGGAGGATTGACCGGAAATTTTAAACTGGGCAGATTCTGAGCTGATGAATGGTTGCGAGCTGCCCTCACCATGAGCGGTTAGGCGAGCAGAACGGTGGTGCGGGTCCGAGTCGTGGGACTGCTGCTGAAGACTTAGACAAGAGAGGACGCTTTTCTGAGATGGGCCGATCCTGTTCGATTTAAGTCTGGGAAATGTGCTATCTTTATGGTTAATGGTTTCACATTATGTGAACAACCTTTTTTGCAGCTAGACGTAACGTAATATTAATATTCTGGGGGAACGAAATGTACTTAGGTAGGTAATGTGCAGTAGTAGGTGATGTAAAATTGTTGCTCTCCTTTGTCATAGTAATCTGCAACTTTGGGGTTTTATAACAATCTCGGGGTGAATAATTTAATCTACACTACTGGCCATTAAAATTGCTACGCCAAGAAGAAATGCAGATGATAAACGGATGTTCATTGAACAAATATATTATACTAGAACTGACATGTGATTACATTTCACGCAATTTGGGTGCATAGATCCTGAGAAATCAGTACCCAGAACAACCACCTCTCGCCGGAATAACGGCATTGAGTCAAACAGAGCTTGGATGGCGTGTACAGGTACAGCTGCCCATGCAGCTTCAACACGATACCACAGTTCATCAAGAGTAGTGACTGGCGTATTGTGACGAGCCAGTTGCTCGGCCACCACTGACCAGACGTTTTGAATTGGTGAGATATGGAGAATGTGCTGGCAAGCGCCGCAGTCGAACATTTTCTGTATCCAGAAAGGCCCGTACAGGTCCTGCGACATGCGGTCGTGCATTATCCTGCCGAAATGTAGGGTTTCGCAGGGATCGAATGAAGGGTAGAGCCACGGGTCGTAACATATGTGAAATGTAAGGTCCACTGTTCAAAGTGCTGTCATTGCGAACAAGAAGTGACCGAGACGTGTAACCAATGACACCTCATACCATCACGCCTGGTGATACGCCAGTATGGCGATGACGAATACACGCTTCCAATGTGCGTTCACCGGGATGTCGCCAAACACGGATGCCACCATCATGATGCTGTAAACAGAACCTGGATTCATCCGAAAAAATGACGTTTTGCTGTTCGTGTACCCAGGTTCGTCGTTGAGTACACCGTCGCAGGCACTCCCGTCTGTGATGCAGCGTCAAGGGTAACCGCAGCCATGGTCTCCGAGCTGATAGTCCATGCTGCTGCAAAAGTCGTTCGTGCGTATGGTTTTTGTCTTGCAAACGTCCCCATCTGTTGACTCAGGGATCGAGACGCGGCTGCACGATTCGTTACAGCCATGTTGATAAGATGCCTGTCATCTCGACTGCTAGTGATACGAGGCCGTTGCGAACCAGCACGGCGTTTCGTGTCATTGCATCTCGACTAACGTGATAGGCTACAATCCGACCTTTATCAAAGTCGGAAACGTGATGGTACGCATTTCTCCTCCTTACACGAGGCATCATAACAATATTTTACCAGGCAACGCCGGTCAACTGCTGTTTGTGTGTGAGAAATCGGTTGGAAACTTTCCTCATGTCAGCACGTTGTAGGTGTCGCCACCGGCGCCAACCTTGTGTGAATGCTCTGAAAAGCTAATCATTTGCATATCACGGCGTCTTCTTCCTCTCGGCCAACTTTCGCGTCTGTAGCACGTCATCTTCGTGGTGTAGCAATTTTAATGACCAGTAGTGTAATTTGTTTGAGCAAGCAAGCTCATTAGGAAAAATGAAATATTTAAGTGCGTGTGGCAATTTATTTAGTTTTACACCTCGCACTCACCACGTGGGGCTGATCAAGAATTTTATAACTAGTGGATGCACGAGTGCTAGGAACCTACAGCATGTAAGTAGGAACTGTGCTATTACATGAAATATGCGTGTGAAATTAAGTACTGTTATAAATTTTGAATTTTCTTACATATCTGCAGTCCTGAAAGATTTAGTTACGTGGATCCTTTGTTAAGGACACGTGGTATCTCGTGTGAAAGCGTGGGTCGAACTTTTGCAAACCAAGTGAAGATAATGCTTGCTTATTCATGTTTATTGTAATGTAGAGTCACGTGGGGAGATTTTCTGAATAATTAAAATTGCAAAGCGGGGAAAAAGATTAGTTAACTGATAACGTAGCCATGAATTTTGGCTGCAACAAAGTAAGTATTCATCCTGAGTCTGTGTATTTTGTATGTGTAATTTTGGAAGGGTCTTCATATTTCAGTGGGTGAATTTGTGTCGGGAGTAGGTAGCATTACAATAGTGGGCATTAAAGTGAATTATCAAATAGGCGCAGAAGTTATACGTAATAATTTTGGTCTTCGGTGGAATAATTTTGAGAAGAGATAGTTACTGTATGGTGAATATCGGAACTGCTAACGGCTCGATCCTTACGTTTCTGCTGTACATATGTTGGTGCAGTAATTGTGTGTGCATGTTGATTAATGGATACAGTTGTGGAATATCCTTTCTTCCGATCAAAAAGTGGGCACTTGTGCTAATAAGAGATACCATTCTGTTGGAGACCATAGTTTTACTAAGAAAGTCAGATGTGTTAACGATAAATGAAGATAAGAGGTCAGATGCGTTAAATTTTACATTGTTAATAAGAAAGTTAGATGTGTTTAAATTACATTGTGGAATCTGATGCAAAGTTCATGCTGTGTAAAGATCATGTTTGTCTAAAGAAGTGATTTTTGTTTTCTTTTTATAATTATCTGAAATGCTTAATGGATAAACCAATTTGTTCTATAAAAACACAAATTTTAGTCAGAACATTCTTTGTTTAAGAATAGACAAACCTTTTGTTTTATTTTCAGTCGAAAAAGAAATTTTATTTAATAATTTTACTAAATGTTCGAATGTCGATCATTGGGCCAAGCAGAATTGACATAGCTTTCTAGCTAGGGCATTTATGCAAAGGTCCCGCAAATAAATCCGTTGTGGATAAAGTTAAAATGAAACAGTAGAGGGTATCTTGCAAACTGTTTATTATTTCAAAAGTAGTCGCCATAACTGTTGATACATTTATTTCACTGTGAGACAAAATGGTCACTTAACGGAAAAATATTTGCGCTTGCCTATGGATCGACGATCACACCCAGGCGTACACCTCTTCGTCCAAAGCAAATCGTGGGCCAAGAGTGTCTTTCTTCAGGATTCCAAAATATGGAAATCGCATGGGGAGGGGTCGAGACTATAAGGAAGATGTGCAAGGGCTCCCAGCGAAACTTCTTCAGCGTAACCGAAACAGCGTTGTCAACATGCGGGCAGGCGTTACCCTGCAACTGGAAGATGCCGTCCGTCAACATTCTTGGGCGTTTGGATACTTTTGGAGCCCTGGAGGAAGCCATTCGTGGCCGAAGAAGATTTGCTTCAGACGAAGAGGTTCGCGCCGAGTACAATCGTGGTTCCGCAGGCAACCGCAAATATTTTTGCATCAAGGCATTGACCGTCTTGTCTTACGGAGTGCTAAGTGTATTAACAGTTATAACGACAACTTTTGAAATAATATACCGTTTACTTCCTTGCTTCCATCTGTCTCATTTTCATCTGACGAACCTTTATGTAAGGTTAACAGAAGTAAACATTGAAAAACATTACAATTCCAGCTCCACTGCTGATTCGACTTTTTTTTTTTTTTTTTTTGACAGACTTACACACTAAGTGGAGAGTTGTGAGAGAGTATTTCCTTCCCATATGCACCATGACTTTATTCCACTACTTGCCGCTGCTATCTACATCCAACGATTACACAGGGCAACGAAACATTTTTTTGAAAGACTTTTTTTACTTTGATAGCTGATCTTTATAGATTTTATGAGCTGAATCCAAATCTAGCCTTAGTTTTTCTGTATCACCCATAGTTTTCGAGCAACATGCTTTTTATTATATAGTATAAAAATCCTATGCTATACGGTAAACAGGGTAATTAATGAAAAGCTTTGTTACAACATAAGCATGGTTTGTATTTACAGCAAGCTACTTAAAACAATGATATGTGGTAATAGAGGCTTCACTTGTCAACTGGAATTGGTTTGTATTTTTTCTCTTTCTTCTTTGATGCTTCTTGTGTAGCTTTACCTACGATGAGTCGCTTGCTGAACTTCTCGGCGAAGTGCCCAACTGTAGTCGCCATCATGTTGGTGTTCCAACGGTCTTGGTAGCGTTTTTCTATCACTTTAATGTCATGGTGAAAACACGCTAACATCTCCCATATTATGGGGGAAGTAATCAAGGTGACTGTTCAAAAAGTGAACTTTCAGGCTCATCAAACATCCTAAAATTTAAGCTTCTTTAACATTGTAGCTATAATAGAAACATTTTCTGGACCTTTTTCCTGTCCTAAGAACTTGCTTGAATGATACCCACGCTTCTTTCGCATTTAATGACATTTTGGTTTCAAAGTTAACATTAAACATAAATTTTCTACTGTCAGATTCAACAAAGACGCCTTCTTTTAGTTTAGCTTCTGCAAGGTGTGGAAACTTTTGGCAGAGATACTTAAAACGTGGTCCATCTTTAGTCAGAGCCCTTACAAACTGTTTCATTAGGCCTAACTGTATATGTGGAGGTGGCAGGAGTACATTTTTTGGATCTAGAAGGTTTTTGCGTTGAATGTTCTTCTCACCAGGTTTTAAAGACTCCCTCATAGGCCAGTTCTTCCTACTGTCCCATTCACACAAAAACATGGAAATTTGGTGAAGCCACCTTGCTGACGAAGGAGCATGCATGTTACTTTTAGATCGCCACTTATCATCGAACCGTAAGCACAATAGCCTATTTTATTTAGCACTATTTCTAGGTTTTCATAGCTTTCTTTCATATGTACAGAATGTACAACAGGTATAGATGCATACATGTTACCATTGTGTAATAAAACAGCCTTTAAACTAGTTTTGGATGAATCAATAAAAAGCCTCCAGTTTTCCTATTTGTATTCAATACCAAACTCATTCATCGGACTGGGAATGTCTGAGAAGTACACAAAATCACTTTCTTGTTGAAAAAACTTGGAAAATTGTTGCTCTTTACTTCTATACATGTATATGCTGGTTCCAACTGTCAATAAGTTGTTTTCTTTTATTCTAGGGCCAAGCAATTCAGATTTTTCTTTCGTTAAGCCCAGATCCCTAACCAAATCGTTAAGCTCGGTCTGAGTAAACAGTTTGGACTCTAGATTTTCTGTATTACAATGGAATCATCATCTGATTCATCTAAATTACATTGTACATCATAAAATATTTCTGTTGGAATAGAATTTAAATCATTGGGTGGTTAAGGAACCAGCAAATTTACACCATGCCCTACTGGTCGGATGGCGGTCAGAAGGTTAGGGCAGCTTATTATCTTCTTGTTTTTCGAATCATGAGCAGTAATATTAGCACTGTAAAAGTAGCAACAATCGGAATGCTTTCTTGGCTCCCTCCATATCATAGGAACAGCAAATCTAAAGGCTTTTTTCTCCTTTTTGGAACATTTTCTCAGATCTTCAACGCACACATAACATACCTTTTGTGGCGCCCAAGATTTATCTTGATCACCAAGTTTAGATCCAAAGTATGGTAGATAAACCTTTTTCACAAAGTCTGTAATGTTTCTTTGGTGCTTTTTAATCACAAATTCACCACAAATCTAACAAAAGCTGTTAGCAGAGCTTTTAGAAGCACGATTAGACATTGCAGTGAGCACGTGTACAGCAAACAGGAAAGTGAGGTTGGGTTGACAGCAAACAAAACACCGTCTGTTAATACAAAAATAGAATCGACCTTTTTTTGCCAGAAAATGTTTTTCAGCAGTGCTACCAACGTCATCTACATCCGGTACACCTCCTTTTTCAATTATTATAACTATGTAAAAGCTGTTAAATTCCTTTAAAAATCGCTGAATTGAATAAATTTAACTGTATAATATGAAGAAATGGTGGGTGATACAGTTTTTTTAAGTATCACATTTGGATTTCCCGCCCTAAAAAACAAAAGAATAAGGTATTTTCAACAAAAAAGTTTTTCCATCGTTGGCCTGTGTTATTCTACAACTAATCCACAGCTGTCTCTCAAAGGAGAGAACATACAGGAGTAGCACCCTTCCATTTGACAATCCTTGTCCTCGTATCCATAAACAGCCACTAAATGCCACAGTCTTGTTATATTCCAAAAGAAGGATTGCTCACAAGAGTACATCAGCCACTAGTATGTACTAATCAGCATTGCAGAGATTGCAGTACAGTTTTCCACACAGCATTACTTCAGTGAGTTGTTCTGCATGCGGAGTATAAATGTAGATGTAGATGTAGATGCAATGTGGCGCAGAGGTAAATGTCGCTGGCTGGTGTGCGCTGGGTCGCCGGTTCGAAACTAGCCACCAACAGTTATTTGTTACACAGAATTTGTCATTTCTTGTAATATTTCTGGCTTATTCAGCCATCATATTAGGCTCCAGGAAGCTATTCCCAGGGCAGTGGAGATGCAAGAAGCATAGAGATGACGCAATGTGAGATGAGGTATCGGTGACAGATGTTAGATTCGGTACCATTCCCGTGAGAAAGACCGCCTGCATGATGCTGCAGCTCTGTGATTGGCTGCTGTGTTCGGCGGTAGGGCGCCAAAACATTAAACTTTAGTTGCTATTATTAATTAAACCTGTCATCCAAATTACTTCATTTTTTTAAATAAACAGCTCTCAACAGCCAGCTATCAATCAGTCATTTCAAAATTATTAAAATCAAAGTATAACTAAAACAAAAGACTGACGATGTTACTGCCGATGCACTGCGGTGGCGTTCGGGTCACGCCTTGCTGGCTTGGCGCGTGGAGTGTCTCGGCCAGTCCGGCTCTCCAGTTCTGACCGTTCGAGTAGACAGACATGTTGTCTGTTATAGCAGTATTTGTTTCATGCAATTTCATTTACTACAGTTCTGACCGTTCGAGTAGACAGACATGTTGTCTGTAATAGTAGTATTTGATTCATGTAATTTTATTCTCCAGTTCTGACGGTTCCAGTAGACAGACATGTTGTCTGTGGCACGATGCATTTCATGTTATTTTAGCCAGATATAATACTGTGGAAAGATCAATACGTTGTGATGAAGAATAGTTTCTCGTGTCTATATCAATAAAAACGCGAGTGGCATCCCAAATGAGTTATAGTTTATTCGTAGCAGCAGTTCCTTGCGAAGTTAATTTCAGCCTCAAGAA
Source organism: Schistocerca serialis cubense (assembly GCF_023864345.2). Lineage (NCBI taxonomy): Eukaryota > Metazoa > Arthropoda > Insecta > Orthoptera > Acrididae > Schistocerca > Schistocerca serialis. The sequence continues at coordinate 49,495,417 of NC_064645.1, forward strand.
AAAGAATCCACGACCTGCGTGCTGTTTTCTGCGCTGGGGACATCATCATCATGAAGACAGCAGGTTAGTGAAGTGTACAAGAACTTATGTATTCCACACAGGGCAGTGGAAACAACTAGGCACCTCACGTGTACTGCATGAACAGTACAAATGTGCTCAGTGACACGTCACCTGCATCAATGCAGAGGAGGTAAAGAAGGATGAAAGTATTAACAGTATCTCACATTTATTCCTTTTTCTTGCCGTATTCTGGAAGGTTCTCGAAATATCTTCCGCTTTTAAAGTTTGCATATTGTGGTGTTACTAACCAGGAATTTTGTTCTATCCTTACGCTGGTGTCCATAATAAACTTGATTTCAGTGCTGACTTTTGTACTTCATTGACAAACTTGCTTCTGAATTTGGACCTGAATGTGGTTACGACACGACTTAATTTGATGCATACGCCGGCCACCTCTAAGGATCTATGTGATGGCGTAAGCTGTCGCGAGCACTCCGATCAGCAAAGAGGCTGTGAGAAGATCGATAGTAGGCACTGGAGCAAGCGAGCCTATCAGGAGAGAGGCCTCCCCCTTGGCAGTCCCCTCCCGGAGATCCGAATGGGGGACTATTCCGGAATCTTTTGCCAATGGAGAGATCATCCACATGTCCTGTGGATACACGTTACGTGTCTTTAATGCAGTGGTTTTCATTGCCTTCTGCATCCTTATGTCGTTGATCATTGCTGATTCTTCCGCCTTTAGGGGTAATTTCCCACCCCTAGGACAAGAGAGTGCCCTGAACCTCCATCCGCTCCTCCGCCCTCTTTGACAAGGCCGTTGGCAGAATGAGGCTGACTTCTTATGCCGGAAGTCTTCGGCCACCAATGCTGATTATTTATCAAAATTTAGGCAGTGGCGGGGATCGAACCCAGGACCGAAGACGTTTTGATTACGAATCAAAGACGCTACCTCTAGACCACGGGTACTACACACTACTTTACCTAAATTATCCTAAGGACAAACACACACACCCGTGCCCAAGGGAGGACTCGAACCTCCGCCGGGACCAGCCGCACAGTCCATGACTGCAGCGCCTCAGACCGCTCGGTTAATCCCGCACGGCAGAGTAGTGTACATAGTGTACTTGTACCTCACCAGCAGCGAGGCTAACATGGACTATTACGGAAGAGCTTGTACCACAACAGCTTGCTTTAAGATAAGTAGCTCTCTTTTTATGTTAATAAGGAACCCTGTTAATACGTGGATGCAGTTGTGTTATAGTAGAGGATACTGGCCACCAAACAACATCTCCTCCTTATTTCCCATGGTACAAGCGCACAGTGACAACGAGACGACACAAAAATTTACATCACCATGGCTGGGCCGTGGTAAAAATTGCTGTTTTGAAGAGCGCGCCGCAGCGCGTAGTGTGAAGCAGTAGCCCTACGTTTCTGGCGGTGGCGCCGCTGTGGCAATCGCAGCTTTGGTGTCTCCCTCTGGTGGGAAAGGGGAAAGGTTGCCTGTTCATGTGCGTTTAAGGGGAGCTATGAGCTCGCCAGTAAGTCAGTCTGGGTGAGTCTGGAGTCAGTCTGGGCTCAGTCTCTCGTCCCCAGCTTGTTAGTCTGTCTCTCGTCTCAATTTGTGGCGCACTCAGCGAGTGGTCGCCCGGTCGAGGCTTAGTTCCAGGATCTGAGTCTGCGCGTTAGGTCGCCAGTCTGCTCGAGTTTGCTCAGGCAATGGCCATTGGCGGTTGGGTCGATCGGTTGGTCGGTCGCACACTGGGACACAAGATGACTTGTCCGTCTTGAGCGTCGGCGCATGTGAGGTCGCCACGTGAGTCCAGTGGGCCGCGGCGTATAACGAGGGGTAGTGACTTCGCGGTCGACACGAGAGCAACAGGAGTCAACCCACGACATCAGTCTGGCCGGTGCGAGCTGCGACGCCGTGAGACGGGAGATCGGCGCGCCTTCCTGCGTCCGTTGAAGAGGATGGCAGCAGACAGTTCGGGAGAGCGATTTGGGGGTGTTGCGTCAGGTCTTCTCGAGAAATCTCAGTTTATTAGAAGTTAAGTGATTGGTGATATCTTCTTTGATTTACTCTTGTTAAATTCTACTTGTTTTCTTGGTGAGGTCACCAGCCGTTTTGCTTTTGGGTCGTCCCACCATTCTTCTCCGTATGCTCATCCGCGGGAAGGTGGTTGTTTATAAAATGGGTGGTCCGTTTTCCCCTTGTGGAGTAGGGGCGGGTTAGAGCAACCTGCGGCTCGGGTAGTTCGGTAATCTCCCTATCAATCTAAGTTACGTTAGTAGCTGCCTCTGTCATGTTTGTCGGATTTTGTGTGTTAACGAATTTATTGTTGGAATGTTACGACCTAATACCTGAACTATGTTTTGATCTTTGGAAACTTTGATATTATCGCCTATGATCTTGAGAGGCGGTATCTGTGTACTGTATCGCATCTTAACTATTGTTTGGCCAACCTTGTAGAATTTTATATGAGATTGAATTTCATGGGCTTTTATTTAAATGATCATTTTAGTATATAAAGTTGCCACCCTTTCACCGTAAGACATTTCTTAGAAGTTAAAATCAAGTTGGCAAGGTTAATGTTTTAATTGTTAGTGTTTTGTACCATTTCCATCCCTCCTTCCTTGGGGGGGGGGGGGGTGCATAGTTTGTGTGCTTGAGTAAATTGTTAAAGCTCTTAGTTTAAAGTTATCTGGTGTGTTGCAGATTTGCACCAGTGTAGTCTTTCAGAGGTTGTTGTGTGTGGTCGTAACTACGGCCGTGTCAAAAGGGAGCGGAAAGGTTCTCTGCCCGAAAGCTCATACAGTCAAAACTTGTTTCTTTCTGCCTCTGAATAAATTGTAACTTTGATATTTAGAGGGTGCTTTCTGATTATAATTTTAAATCTGTTTCTTTTAAAAAGTGCTTTTAGGCACTATTAAAGTGAATAAAATTCTCATTTGTTAAAAGGAATTTGGTTATGATTTCATCAGTTACTCCCTGGCAACTACTTCCTTGCTTACATAGTGTGATTAAATGTGTTAATGTTCTTGATGAATCGCTAGTAAGTAAAATAAATTCTTAAGAATATTCTTTGAAATTAAATCGTGGTTTAATGGCTTTTGTTGTGGCGTAACAAGACAGCTACGCCACACTGAAGTAGCCGAAAGGCACGCGTAGTCTCAAGTAGGCTAGATAGAGGTCTGAAACAGGACGCTCAATGGATTGCTATAAAGAAAAGTACGTTGCTTTGGGAATACTTAACTTTTAATCCGTCATTGGTTTACAACGTTCTTGCTGAGACATTTCATACGATAACTATCAACTATGTAAGACTAATGGCGCCTTGCTAGGTCGTAGCCATGGACTTAGCTGAAGGCTATTCTAACTGTCTCTCGGCAAATGAGAGAAAGTCTTCGTCAGTGTAGTCGCTAGCAAAGTCGTCGTACAACTGGGGCGAGTCCTATTCCGTATCTCGAGACCTGCCTTGTGGTGGCGCTCGGTCTGCGATCACACAGTGGCGACACGCGGGTCCGACATGTACTAATGGACCGCGGCCGATTTAAGCTACCACCTAGCAAGTGTGGTGTCTGGCGGTGACACCACAGCTTTAATTAGGCAACAAAAAAGCCGTTGCCTGCATGGTCAGGAACCGGAATATATACAGTACATCGTTCCCACAGCCCGAATATTCAGGGAGCGAACGGAATCCAGGCCAGCAATAAGTCATCAGCACATGAGGTATCTGTCAGCGTCACCTGGAGATTGCGGTCAGGACCCGATGAACTGGCTGACCTAGTCACCAAATCGTGGGTGTCGTAGGAGGAATGGGCAATATTCAGGAATACGACAGGAACGATCATCTGAAGCAAAAGAACTTCATATGGATATAAGCATTATTCTGTATTGTTCCTGAGACAGAACTCATTTAATGCACATTATTATTCAATTTCTATATTATTCGGAACATTGTCAGGTGTACAGAACATTACAGCATGCGTTTTACGAAGTATCGATAGAAAAATACGTATTTTTAACGTATTCCCCTCTAAGCATCGTCGTACACATCACATTACATCTGTTGTACAGTTCACAGCAAATGTTAGAATATCTCTGTCAAATTTAATATATTTGGAAGAACATGTAGCGTTGTTCGTGTGAGTGTCTCTGCATTTTCCTTAATGATGGTGGCAGAGTCCATCACTATCCACCTTTCGTTTGTACAGCTCAAACTTCATCCAACCCTATAAACAAAAAATAAGTTGGAGTAAGGTCTCTCTGTCTCGGTATACTACCATGACGAATCCAGTTATTTGGGTAAGTGTGGTAGAGATGTTCCCGGACGTTGTTGTTGTCGCCTCAGCGTGAAGCCTTATTTGCTGCATCTCTCCACACTACACTGTCCTGTGCAAGCCTCTTCATCTCCGAATAAATGCAACCTACATCATTTGAACCTGCTTACTCTATTCATTTCTTGGTCTCCCTCTATAATTTTTAGCCCCCACACTTCCCTCTAACACTGAACTAATGGTCCCTTCATGTCTCAGAGCGTGTCCTATCAACAGTTGCCTTCTTTTATTCAAGTTCTGCCACAATTTTTTTCTAACCTACCTGCCCGATTAAGGGATCTGACATTCCACACTGTGACTCATAGAGTGCTACTTTTGGTTTTCCTGATGACGGCACAGCCCAGCAGTTGTTCAACAACAACGAGGAGAAGCCCAATAGCTGGAACAAATGCCAGGCCAAACTGTGGGAAACGTTTGGCAACAATCGGCAGCAAGTGAGCTAAACGGAAGAACAATTGAAGGTCAGGGGTCAACGTTATCAGGTATCGTCACAGTGTTACACACACAATCTTTTACCCTATGACACATTGTGAATCCAAATATCAGAAAGCCTGGCAAAATCTCACATTTGATGGATGGAGTCACAGAAGACATGGCGGAAAGGCTGTCACAACAAAACAGCAATTCATCTAGTGGTGCCAGTGCAACGAAGAATTGTCAAATAAAAACAAAGAAAAAAGTATCGGATGTAAGAAGTATGACCAACTCCCGAATGTGGTATCTATGACAGCTGTCGAAGACCACCACGACCTCGCCTCCACCGTAGGCCAGGCAGTGACACAACAGATACAGGAGTAACCAAGAGATGGTAGCCATGAATATCGATCTAATACGTCATGAAGTACTAGAGAATGTTGAGGCAGACTGTATAGATCTTTATACTAATCTTTGCGACGAATCGAACCTGTTAGAAAGAGTGGACTTGGGCTACTCCAACCATCAAGCGACAACCCAGCCTCCGACCAACGCCTCGGTCAAGCTCAGCTCCCTGCAGAAGAACAGACATTTGGAGTACTCCGAAAAAGGTGTCGGCAGCTTCCACTGTGAATGTCGTCGACATATTGTACGTTACCGCAGGGAAAGCGACGAGTGTTCAACGACTACTACACCGCCAGACGCCAACCATTCAACCTACTCACGCCATTCAACCGCAGCCGATTGTGTTGTCATACGCTGGATGAGGTTTCTTTCCAACACACCACAGCCTTTAACCATCACCATGCAAAGGTACCAGCCACTCGTCTAGCCAACAAAATCAGAGAGAGTAACTGAGGTGAGGCTGCCACAGCTCAAAATCCTCCACGGACGACAGTTACCAAGAAGTCAGGAACTCTATTGAACATTATTATCAACGGCCAACATATTCAGGTTTTAGTCGACTCCAGGGATTTTTATTCTGTAATGTTGATTACGTATAGTCACCAGCTAAAGAAGACTGTGTTTCATGATACGAAAGCGATTATGCTGAAGATCGATAATGGGAAATACATTAAGCCAAGAGGTACATGTGTTGCAGGGATAACTACAATACTGGCCATTAAAATTGCTACACCAAGAAGAAATGCAGATGATAAACGGGTATTCATTGGACAAATATGTTATACTAGAACTGACATGTGATTACACTTTCACACAATTTGGGTGCATAGATCCTGAGAAATCAGTAGGCAGAACAACCACCTCTGGCCGTAATAACGGCCTAAATACGCCTGGGCATTGAGTCAAACAGAGCTTGGGTGGCGTATACAGGTACAGCTGCCCATGCAGCTTCAACACGATACCACAGTTCATCGAGAATAGTGACTGGTGTATTGTGACGAACCAGTTTCTCAGCCACCATTGACCAGACGTTTAAAATTGGTGAGAGATCTGGAGAACGTGCCGGCCAGGGCAGCAGCCGAACATTTCTGTATCCAGTTAGGCCCGTACAGGACCTGCAAAATGCTGTCGTGCATTATCATGCTGAAATGTAGGGTATCGCGGGGATCGAATGAAGGGTAGAGCCACGGGTCGTAACACATCTGAAATGTAACGTCCACTGTTCAAAGTGCCGTCAATGCGAAAAAGAGGTGACCGAGACGTGTAACCAGTGGCACCCCATACCATCACACCGGGTGATACACCAGTATGGCGATGACGAATACACGCTTCCAATGTGCGTTCACCGCGATGTCCGCAAACACGGATGCAATCATCATGATGCTGTAAACAGAACCTGGATTCATCCGAAAAAATGACGTTTTGCCATTCGCGCACCCAGGTTCGTGGTTGAGTACACCATCGCAGGCGCTCCTGTGATGCAGCGTCAAGGGTAACCGCAGCCATGGTCTCCGAGCTGATAGTCCATGCTGCTGCAAACGTCGTCGAACTGTTCGTGCAGATGGTTGTTGTCTTGCAGACGTCCCCATGTGTTGACTCAGGGATCGACACGTGGCTGCATGATCCGTTACAGCCATGCGGATAAGATGCCTGTCATCTCGACTGCTAGTGATACGAGGCCGCTGGGATCCAGCACGGCGTTCCGTATTACCCTCCTGGACTCATCGATTCCATATTCTGCTAACAGGCATTGGATCTCGACCAACGAGAGCAGCAGTGTCGTGATACGATAAACCGCAATCGCGATAGCCTATAATCCGACCTTTATCAAAGTCGCAAACGTGACGGTACGCATTTCTCCTCTTTACACGAAGCATCACGACGTTTCACCAGGCAACGCCGGTCAACAGCTGTTTGTGTATGAGAAATCGGTTGGAAACTTTCCTCATGTCAGCACGTTGTAGGTGTCGCCACCGGCGCCAACCTTGTGTGAATGCTCTGAAAAGGTAATCATTTGCATATCATAGCATCGTCTTCCTGTCGGTTAAATTTCGCGTCTGTAGCACGTCATCTTCGTGGTGTATCAATTTTAATGACCAGTAGTGTATGAATGACAGAACACAGCGGTTTGACTTTGTCATTTTAGTAGAATGTTGCCATAATGTTATTCTCGGATTGGACTTCTTGCAGGAATCAGAAGCAATTACAGACTGGGAGATCAGAGCTCCAGATCGCTGAAACTACTCCAATGAGCTCATATAAGAAGCATCGTTGAGCACGCTGTTTTCCACTGGAAGCATTATTGTCCGATCGTCATTACCAAAACAAATTCCCGTTGTCAACCTAAATCCTCAGTTAAGCTGTGAACCTTTTGTAAATTGGCGAAAGCTACTCAGTCTCACAAAATAAATCTACGTACCAGCGACGATCATAAGCATTGCAGATGGTCAAAGAGAACTTTGTGATGAACATTAATATCTCATCGCTAAAGACATGTGCGTAGGAATAACTGAACCAGTCCACTACGTGCAACTCAGTGCCGTCAACAGAGACTCGCGCTCCGCTGCGACTATAGACTATATAGTGGAGGAATATGCTGTCGAACTGCTATTGTAATCTTTCCTCACGAAGGAACAACATCGGCGAGTGTTGCTCAATCTACGTCAGTTTTCAGGTGCGCTTCAATACGGAGTGAAAAGAAGACAGACCAAGTGACCAATGGTAAAACTGTGTACCGACAGTGGGGATCATCCATCAGTCAGTTAGCGCTCGTCAAGGGTTTCAGCTGTTGAACAACGAATAATTCGGGTTGAAATGAAGAAAATGCTACAAGATTACTTCGGTGGACCTCCAAGGACTCCATGGTCCTCTCCTGTGGTTTTCGTGAAGCATAAAGAGGGCACATAACGTTTCTGCATAGACTGCTGACAAATGAATAAAATCACGGAAAGAGATGTCTATCCACTGCCGCACTTTGATGGCACCCTAGAGTATTCGCAAGGGGAAACGCACAAGGGGCAATCAAATGAAAAAGCGATAACTGGAAAAAAAGCAAGTAAAGTATTTATTGTTTCAAAGCTAATCGCCATAACTGTTATATTCTGGTCCCACAGTGAGACAAGATGCGCAATTCCTTCACTGAAAAACATTTTCAGTTACCTACAGAATCACAATGGCACGCCGCTGTGCACCTTTTCGTCCGAAGGAAATGGACGACCATGACTATCCCTTTTTAGTACTTCAAAAAATATGGAAATTGCATTGTGAGAAGTCGGGACTGTGTGAAGGATGTATGAGGGCTTTCCTATGAAGCTTCTGCACCATAGTCGAGATGTTGTCCAGGCTGTTATAATACGCTGCAGAAATTTCGCAGCGCAGACCTTGCACATTCGCCATACAGTCCTATCTTTGCCAATGCTATTTGCCATATTTTTGGAGTCCTGAAGAAAGACATTCGTGGTTGTCGATTTGCTTTGGACAAATAAGTGCACACCTGGGTACAATTGTAGTTTCGGAGGCCACCGCAAACATTTCTCCCATCTTGTCTTCCAGTGGGATAAATGTATCAACAGGGGAGGGGGCGGGGTCGATTATCTTTGAAATAATATATAGTTTACTTACTTTTTTTCCATGTCTCGTTTTCGTTTCACGGCCCCTTATATTTGGAAGTTGTCAGTTGCAGCATGGTAACTGCGAACGTTTGTGTGTAATTGAACTTCTGGCTAGCAATGTAGAAGCAAGTACTTTTAAATTCCGGCCACAATGTTTGTTCTAGAATTGCCTTTGATACCCTACTTTTAAACACTAACTTATATACGCAAATTATTTTTTTAGGTATGTGATTTTAATTAATCTGAAACGCATATGACTGTCTGGAACAATAGTCATCAGTAATACCCAATAATAAATTGTTTCATGAGTGTGCTATAAAACAATCACAGAAAATGGCTAAGTGTTGCATGACGAAAATGAGTCGTGTTATAAAATACATCAGTTGGATTTTTATGAAATGTTGTTAATGAAAACTGATCTTAAATTCCCCCAAATGGTTCATTTAGGCCCTATAATTCTTTCTCACTTTGCAACAGATAACTCGGCTCTGCACTGTCTGTATTGCAAGGATGATGAACTGAAATAAATCACTGTGGGGCAGTTTACCTTTTTAGCTTATTTTATTTTATTCTGTTTTCGTAAATGAAAGTTTGTTCGTTTCCTGGAAATATGGTGCACTGTCTTCGCAATTGTGCAGTGTGTGACGGCGCAGGTGTTATCAGATACACATTTCATCTAACAGTGGGGACAGGTATCAGTCTAGTATTTATAAATAACTAGTTTATTATTTTGTAATTATATTGAATCCTCTTTAATGGCACAAAAAAGCAACTGAAACTAATATAAATTATGACTTCTTAGCATTTTCAGACGATCCTGAAATTACATCAGATTCACTGTTTCCCTTTACAGATGAACTGCCTCTGGAGGAAGGTAATAATTAAAATATTTAAGATACCAATACGTAGATACTATTAATTATACTTAAGACTTTCCATAACAGTTTACTCGTTGGTTTCCCAATGAAATATTTTTTACTAACAGTGGATGGAGAAATATAATTACCATATTCAACACATGACTGATAATTTTCCATGGGTACTAACATGTAATAATTATTCGACACAATGAAATCTTTTCACTAGAATAATTACTTTGCGAGTTCTTGCGGTAAATATACCCAATGCAACTACCTTTTTCCAAATGGGCCATCTTTATGAAACCCTTTCTAAAAAAAAATCCTTTATCCTTAGTTCTTAATTACATCATCTCAAACAAAAATTCATTAACGAATATGCTTGCGTGGTCATCCTCCGCAGCAAGCAGAGAAATATTTGCTATGTAAATAAAAACCGCCTTATCTTGCTGCACTGAATTTTATTCTACCAGACGCGTTTCTCCTTTTTTCACTTTAAGGCATCATCAGTGGGATCAGTAACGATACGGTTATGATACAATCAGAGAACTAGATTATATTACTTAAAAACACACCAGACACTTCAGCTATCAAGATATTAGCAGTAAATTTTCAGAGTGTTCGGAATAAAGTTCCTGAATTTACTGCCCTCCAGGAAGCGTGTGGCGCGCAAATTATTCTCGGGACTGAGACCTGGCTGAACCCTGAGACAGGGAGTTTTGAAATATTTAGTGAGGGTCGGAACGTGTATCGGAAAGAGAGATTAGACACTATAGGAGGTGGTGTCTTCATTGCAGTTGACAAAAATATTGTGTCTACCGAGATCGAAGTAGAGTGTGATTGTGAAGTTATCTGGACACGTTTAACAGGGCTAGGGGAAATAAAGTTAATTGTGGAGTGTTATTACCGGCCACCAGGTTCCACTGGGTCATTAAAAGGGAGTCTACATTCTGTATCGCAGAAGTACCCGGATCATGCTATATTAGTCGGAAGCGACTTCAACCTACCTAGTATAGACTGGGATGTCTATGGATTCATTAAAGGTGGTACAGACAAGCCGTCGTGTAAATTACTGTTGAGCACATTATCCGAAAACTGTCTTGAGCAGCTAAATCGATAGCCAACGCGTAATGGAAATATTTTAGATTTGGTAGCCAGGAACAGACCAGACCTCATCGACGGTGTCAGTGTTGAGACAGGGATTAGTGATCATGATGTTGTCATTACGACTATGGTTACGAAGTCGGTCAAGAAGGCTAGGAGAGTATTCTTACTAGAAAGAGCAGATAAGCAGTTGTTAGCATCCCACTTAGTAAATGAATCGACTTCATTTACTCCCGGTACGATGGACGTGGAAGAATTATAGGCAAATTTTAAACACATTGTAAATCACGCATTGGACAAGTATGTGCCGAAAAAGTGGGTTACGGACGGAAAAGACCCACCGTGGTTTAACAGCGCAATTCGGAGACTGCTCAGGAAGCAAAGGCAGTTGCACTCGCGTCACAAGAAATATCGGGAGAATGAGGACAGGCAAAAGTTAGTAGAGATTCGTGCTGCTGTAAAAAGAGCGATGCGCGAAGCATACAACCACTACCACCGTCATACCTTAGCAAAAGGTCTTGCTGAAAACCCAAAGAAATTTTGGTCTTACGTAAAATCAGTAAGCGGGTCGAAGGCTTCCATCCCGTCACTCACTGATCAGTCTGGCTTGGCAATGGAAGACAGCAAAAGGAAAGCTGAAATTTTAAATTTAGCATTTGAGAAATCTTTCACACAGGAGGATCGTGCAAACATACCGCCGTTTGAGTTTCGCACAGATTCCCGTATGGAGGACATAGTGATAGACATCCCTGGGGCTGTGAAGCAGCTGAATGGGTTGAAAATAAATAAATCGCCAGGTCCTGATGGGATTCCAATTCGGTTTTACAGAGAGTACTCTACTGCATTGGCTCCTTACTTATCTTGCATTTATCGCGAATCTATTGCCCAACGTAAAGTCCCGAGCGACTGGAAAAAAGCGCAGGTGACGCCTGTATATAAGAAGGGTAGAAGGACGGATCCTCAAAATTACAGGCCAGTATCCTTAATATCGGTTTGTTGCAGGATTCTCGAACATATTCTCAGTTCGAATATAATGAATTTCCTTGAGACAGAGAAGTTGCTGCCCATGTATCAGCACGGCTTTAGAAAGCATGCTCCTGCAAAACGCAACTCGCCCTTTTTTCACATGATGTCTTGCGAACCATGGATGAAGGGTATCAGACGGATGCCATATTCCTTGACTTCCGGAAAGCGTTTGACTCGGCGTCCCACTGCAGACTCCTAACTAAGGTACGAGCATATGCGATTCGTTCCCAAGTATGTGAGTGGCTCGGAGACTTCTTAAGTAACAGAATCCAGTAGCTGTCCTCGTTGGTGAGTGTTCATCGGAGGTGAGGGTATCATCTAGAGTGTTCCAGGGAAGTGTGGTAGGTCCGCTGTTATTTTCTATGTACATAAATGATCTCTTGTATAGGGCTGATAGCAATGTGCGGCTGTTTGCTGATGGTGTTGTGATGTACGAGAAGGTGTCGTCGTTGAGTAACTGTAGGAGGATACAAGATGACTTGGACGGGATTTGTGATTGGTGTAAAGAATGGCAGATAACTCTAAATATAGATAAATTTAATTAATGCAGATGAATAGGAAAAAGAATCCTGTAATTTTTGAATACTCCATTAGTAGTGTAGCGCTTGACACAGTCACGTCGATTAAATATTTGGGCGTAACAATGAAGAGCGATATGAAGTGGGACAAGCATGTAATGGCAGTTGTGGGGAAGGTGGATGGTCGTCTTCGGTTCATTGGTAGAATTTTGGGAAGATGTGGTTCATCTGTAAAGGAGAGCGCTTATAGAACACTGGTACGACCTATTCTTGAGTACTGCTAGAGCGTTTGGGATCCCTATCAGGTCGGATTCAGGGAGGACATAGAAGCAATTCAGAGGAGGGCTGCTAGATTTGTTACTGGTAGGTTTGATCATCACGCGAGTGTTACGGAAATGCTTCAGGAACTCGGATGGGAGTCTCCAGAGGAAAGGAGGCGTTCCTTTCGTGAATCGTTACTGAGGAAATTTAGAGAACCAGCATTTGAGGCTGACTGCAGTACAATTTAACTGTCGCCAACTTACATTTCGCGGAAAGACCACAAAGATAAGATAAGAGAGATTAGTGCTCGTACAGAGGCATATAGGCAGTCATTTTTCCCTCGTTCTGTATGGGAGTGGAACAGGGAGAGAAGATGCTAGTTGTGGGACGAGGTACCCTCCGCCACGCACCGTATGTATGTAGGTGTAGATGTGGATGCCCGACATACTACAACATCACGTCCTCAATAGATCTGAAGGCTCTTTAAGTAACTTTGCACACTGCTTGATATGCTAGATTTTTCACAATATTGTAGGCTGAGGTTTTACTATAAAATTTTCAAAGATAATAACAGCATTAAATGAATGTTTTTATTGTATCTTAATTAATACACGTCGTACCTGTTCTTTCATGTACTACGGTGTAAAATCATCAACAAAAACGGGCTTAGAACAGTATTACGTTTCTTTTTTTTTCAACACATACGAAGCATCGAGGGAAGGTAATGGGTAACACTTATAAATAAGACTCTCTGCCCATGTCACGCCAGTATGACGTCAAGCGCAATATCGGCAATCGCAGGAACTGCTATCGACTTTCGCTGCTGTTCAATACGGGCCTTTCACAACACTTCAAGCACGCGTATCGGAGATTTATAAAAACATGCCACTGTTTGTACTATTTATAGCAATTATTGTTGTAATTAAATGTCACATTACAATTTATCTACGTTTAACGCTTTCATAGAATAGTGCTCTCTCAGAAGTGAGTTGCTAACGTCAATAATTTACAAATTAAGAGTGACACACGGTTGCAAACTATGCCGTTTCAAGGGAACAGTGCATCGAAAATTTACTACAGACATTATCATTAAAAGACAGTTAATAACACATCAGCGATATAAACCTACAAGAGATACTATGATAACCACACCAGGCTACTAATCTCATTTAGCAAATTGTTAGCATAATGGATAACGTCGTGGTTTATAGAGTCGAGGGATGTAGGTTCGCATCCTACTACATGCAAACTTTTTTTAATCTTAGCGTTTTTAACGTATTATGGGACGTTCTTATGAATGGAACACAGGTAAGTCGTGTAATATTCTGTTGTATTCTCCAACAGTTTATTGAAAGTAACTTCCTCTACAATACAATAGCTGGCTGTACAATAGATGTAGACGTCCGTCGATCTAGCTGGAAATGTGGTTCCTCTCGGTCGACTGGTACTTCGATCGGCGGTTGCAGTACAGCAGCTTCGGTGATATCTTCTCGGAGACTCCGCTACAGCGGTTGCCATTAGCAGCGGACGAAGACTGGTCTGCCTTCGACCGGCCGGGCCTATATAGTGAGCTGGAGCCAATAGAAACCCTGCGTAGGAATCCGTGGCCGGATATGTCGAGGCGACCTCTGCAAGGAGAGGTTCCTATTAATAGACTGGAATCTTTCGCGTGTTTACCTTACGTCTTCGCCTGTTTGGCTGTTGGTTTGTTTCCCTTATAGCGTGGCTGTTATGCGGTGCTGCCTGCCATTTAGGGGAACCCGATGGCAGACAGTACATATTCAATGTTATTTACATTCTGTATAATAATAGAACGAAGAGTGAACTAAAGATTTAGCGATTTCCAAGCCTGTGGTTAGCCAAGAAGCTAAGAGGACAGCTTTAATTGCTGCGACTGAAACAAACACGAATATAATTCATATTTATCCTTGCCACAAATATTTGGCTCTTAATTTCTGAAAATGTGGCGATTTCCGACTGTGGTTAGGCCGGAACCTAAGAGGGCAGTTTAAATTACTGCAGATGAAACGAGCAGCAATAATATTCATATTCTTCTTGTCACAAAGTCGGCAGCTGTTTCTGTGGTTGTCGATATTGCACGTGACGTCGAAATTACGTCAAATTTGCAGAAAGTCTTGTGCAATAAGCCTTACCGGGAGTTAATAAGCAGCAAACAACCCTGTAATAGTAGCATAATATAGTATCTGTGGATGACTCATTGTTCAAGTAGAGATGTAACCATCACATCAAGTGCGTACTCGTTAGTTATTTTTCTAAACAATCTATACGCTGAAATGATAAAATAATTGAATGAATAATAAATATAACGAACGTTTTTGAAATCGTAGTCAGTCTCTTCCTGTTCATGCTATAACCAAGTTCAGTTCTTATTAAATAAGTTAACGTTTTTAACAAGTGGTACACAATTGTGCATCTCTGATGAAAGTAAAACGAAGTGTATGTGATAATAATTAATAATGTTTGAATTATACTTACTATAGGACGTGTCCACGAGGAAGCTCTTTTCAGCTACGCGTATTGTGAAAACTGTAGTCAACTGATTACGGATATTAGGAAAATAATTTAAATTGAGAGAAGCGCTAAAAGTTAGAGTGGATATTTTAGATTTTAAAATATTTCGTCAGGATGCACTTACAAAACAGTATTTTGGTGTTTCAAAGATTCAGAGAAGAGAGAATGAATTATAAACTGAAAGTAGATGAAAAATTATATTCAGATTGCCAGAAAAGAATCACAGGATACACTAATCTGGCAACGTTCTAATTGCAACTACAACTGCAGAAACTAGCTATTCACAGATTTTGACTGAGAGCCTGATTAAATATCATCTTTGACTGTCTGAGCAAAGAACAGAATGAGATACTAATATTGTTACGGTTCTAGGTAGGGGCTAAAGAAAAGAACCTGCCTTTATTGCGACATTCTTTCTCAAAGGAAGCGAACTTACAAATGTTTACATCATTAATGATAGGCAGTCAGAAATTGTTAAATATCAGAAGAAGTTGTCGTGGAGGCAGAACACCACACGGTTTTTTTTTTTTTTTACCAAAAATTCGTGGTATAGAAGGACCCGTTACAGCACGTCGTGCAGCAAAATGTAGCAGGCGCAGAAAGCAGGCTTCGCTGTATGTACAAAATATGAGTATAGAAAAATCCCGGTGGGAAATAAAATATCTTCTTACAGCTTTTATTCTTCTCAAGATTGCTGGGAACGTCGAATGATACGAATTATTTATGTTGGCAAAGCGTTCTGCAAACACTCGCGTGGCAGCTCTGCTCTTCCCATCAACTTTACTTTACACAAGCAGCATATCGTCAGTTGTATTCCAGTACAGTAACGTTGTCGACAGCGTTACGACATGCACCGGTACACAACACTCCTACCAAACCCTGGTGGGAACAGAGCACTAGCGGAGGAAGCAGCGCAGTCAGGAATGCTATTTATTAGGCGCAGTGCATACGTCCACTTTACGCTGACGGCGAAAGGGTTGCATAACTGTTTAGGCTGAAACACCACTACCGAACAGCCCCCCAGCGCCGAAACTACACATTTCAGACATGAGCAGTGTACCGCACTGCACAACATAGTAAGCGTTGTTTTGCTGCTAGCATGTAGCAACAAAAGACTTGCATGATATGAAGTGGAACGTGCTATTTTTAATGTTGTTACTTCCATATTTCCCAGTCACTGGCAGTGATTTTTCCAATACGAATACGGGAATGTAATATCCTTCCTCCTGTTAATGTCACCATATAATAGTAAAGTCTGACTGCACTGTAAGATATACGCTTCAGAGTAGTAGAATCGTAACTGCGTGATCTAAAATCATTAAGATCAGAAAATAATTTCCACCTGAATGGTTTGAGCTGAAAATGTACTGAGAGCGAGAATATCCGCGAGGCCGGCAGGTACTGTGAGATATTTTATGGCTGTTGTAGTTCGTTTCACGAGTTTGTTTGCGAATTTCAGACTCATTTTAATACGTGAAAAACTAAGACACTATTTTTTGATTCTTGCAGACTAGCTGCTGCTTATAAACGCTATTTTGGCCTTTTCCTTTCTTCTATATCTTGTGTATACCTGTCATGTTTATCTATTCTGCTTTCCGGCATACACTTTCAGTCCTGCAACATGTTCACATTACATTTAGCTCAAAACGCAGTTGTGTCGTTCACTTTCGGCTATCATAGCATTGTTAATCATACTCTGCTAATTTTCCGTCCTCAATAAATAGTGACAGACCGTCACGTATGGCGAATCCAGCAGAAGCTGATAGAGTTTATAGTGACACAATAAACTCCGAAATACAACCTTGTATTGACTGCGAATGAGGTTTTCCACTCCATATAGACATTGATTTCACAGTCGCAAAATACAAGTCTGTCGCCTCAGTAGGGATGTTACAGAAAAACTGTGGGAGCTTGTTGTCTCATTGTCTTCGCCTCTGGCGTACATGTACGACAGATAATTCGTGACATTCAGTTTTTTCATTGATTGTTCTAAGTAAGAGAGGAAGTGACATTCGTGTCATTTTTAAGTGATCTCATGGTTGTACTCTGGCCCCTATTGGACGCATTTTGATGGAAGCTGCTGTTCTCAGCGTGTGGTGAAGTATGAGAGGTACTGAGACCGCTTCCTGCCACCAGCAGATTTGGTTGCTGTGTTGTAATAACTGCACTGAGCTCATAGTGGGATACTGAAGCCAATTAGCAGGTAATGCCTTAAGTGGCACAGCTATTTTCGTAAATAAACACACTGGACAAAATGTGGTCACCCACTGGAGACCTCAACCGAAAATCGCATGACAGGCCTCTAGTTTTCATAATGGCGTCATTCATTCTGTTGAGGGAGACAGTCCACAGGTTTCCTCAGGAGTGACACGTCAGCTGAAGCCATTCACTGATGACCAAGATCCCTGCGTTTCAGCTAAACAGAGCCACACAGTTTGTGTACGATAGGCTATCTGAGGGTCTGTCAAACGTGAAAACAAGATTGTTATCACCTTGGAAGACACAATCTTTCACAAAATTTTGAATATCAAGATGTAGCAGAAAGCACAAAATGTGGTCACGGACAGCGTTGAAATAAATATCGTTGTCCATGTTCACGGTAACATGATGAGTGCACCCAGATCGTGATGCGAAAAACATCCCGAAAGTAGCTCAGAAGCACGGCCATCCCCAGCTACGGGGTCCACACACACTGCTGCTGAGTTGTACCGTCGGAGCGGTGGGCGCCTCGCATCGTTCGAAGGGAGCCAGAAGTCAGCTTCTGCCCAGCTGCTCTGTTGATTGACCCACTCAGGACCTACAGCTCTATGTACGAGGGTCGTTTGAAAAGTTCGTGCAAAGTCCGAGAGATGTCACCACCGGCGCGTATCGAGGTCATGTTTAGTTAGGAGCATCTTTGGAAAGAATGCACATCAATTTTCAGCCATATTGGTCCAGCTATTTGTGTTTGGCATTTGTGTGAATCAAGGAAGTTGAGTGATTGTCAAAAAATGGATGAAAAAGAATTTCGTGTGGTGATTAAACATTACGTTATGAAAGGCAAAACGCCTCAGGAGACTAAAGAGAAGCCTGATAAATATTACGGCGACTCTACACCCTCGACTAGAACAGTTTATACGTGGTTTCAAAATTTTCTAAGTGGCCATATGGGCACAAGTGATGCTGATGACGCCCTGTGGAGGTTACGACTCCAGAAATCAGTGATAAAATCCATGATATGGTGATGGATGACAGAAGAGTTAGGGTGCGTGATATTGCTATTGCTGTGGGCATCTCGAATGAACGGGTACATAATATTTTGCATAAACATTTGGACATGAGAAAGCTATCCGCGACTGCTCACGCTTGACCAAAAACGGAATCGTGTGAAGTGTTGGAAGGATGGTTTGCAGCTGTTCAGGAATAATCTGCAGTACTTTAAGCGTCGTTTCGTCACTGTGGATGAAACATGGATACATTACTATACTCCTGATACCAAACAACAATCTAAACAATGGATTACCAAGAGAGAATCTGCACCAAAAACGGCGAATACCATTTCTTCGGCTGGAAAGGTTATGGCGATTGTCTTTTGGGATTCGCAAGGGATAATCCTCATTGACTATCTGGAAAAGTGTAAAACTATTACAGTGCATATTATTCATCGTTATCGGACCGTTTGAAAACCGAACTCCAAGAAAAATGCCGGCGATTGGACGGCAAATATGTCCTTTTCCATCACGACAATGCACCAGCACACACCTCAGCAGTTGTGGTCGCAAAATTAATGGAAATAGGTTTCCAACTCGTTTCACATCCCTCCTATTCTCCAGACTTGGCTCCCACGAACTACTATTTGTTCCCCAATTTGAAGAAATGGCTGGCGGCACGAAGATGTTCTTCAAATGAGGTGATTGCAACAACTAATAGCTATTTTGCAGACTTGGACAATTCCTATTATTCGGAAGGGATCAACAAATTAGAACAGCGTTGGACGAAGTGTATAAGTCTAAAAGGAGACTGTGTCGAAAAATGAAAAAGGTTCACCCCAAACACGTAAGTAGTTTTTATTTATGCACGGACTTTTCAAACGCCCCTCGTACTGCTGTTTGCTGTTATAACACCCCCCCCCCCTTCCTCTCCGGGTGGTACGATAATTAAAGAATTACCGTGTTGCTAATGCTTTGATGTTAATTAATAAGGCGTCGAATCCGAAGTGAAAGTGTTACCCGGAAGAAGTCAGTGATCGATATTGTGCGATTTACGTCGGGCAATAACGACCGGCAGGAATAAAAAATGTATAAAATTATAAGGAAACTAGGTACTGAAATTTTGGTCCGAAATGATGAATTAATTTTGACTCTGCTTCCAAATTACTGTAAACGAACGGTCGCCAGCACACGTAGTGTGATTAACTTATTTTACAATTGTGGCATGTTGGCAGGCGTGGACAATCGCAAAGGCACTGACTCGCCCACACTATCAAAACGTAATGATCACCCGGAGAAATTTGAGTCACGGACGAAAGCAAATTGCAAGTATTTCATGAAATTAATTACCAGTTCATTGCACTAACAGTTACGTAACAACTACTTTTCTCACCGTAATTCTAACTGCTGTTAAACTGTTTCGCAAAAGGTCAAATTTTCGAAAATAATGATTGTGGTATTTAAATTATCTGTTCTGCAAAACTAACTGTTTTTTTTTAACTTTGACTTATTGTCACGTAAACTACTTCTCATACAAAATTGGCCGGCCGCAGTGGCCGAGCGGTTCTAGGCGCTTCAGTCCGGAACCGCGCTGCTGCTACGGTCGCAGGTTCGAATCCTGCCTCGGTCATGGATGTATGTGATGTCCTTAGGTTAGTTAGCTTTAAGTAGTTCTACGTGTAGGGGACTGTTGACGTCAGATGTTAAGTCCCGTAGTGCTTAGAGCCATTTCTCAATCCTAAGGGCTCAGGTTCGATTCCCGGCTGGGTCGGAGATTTTCTACGCGCAAGTCGCCGAAGTGGCGTCACATCGAAAGACTTGCACCCGGCGAACAGTCTACCCAACGGGAGGCCCTAATCACACATTTATTTTTATGCCTGAAGTACTGCTGGAGGGAACTGATACCATGAATCCTGCACGGCTGTTCATAAAACCGTAAGATGGGATGGAGACCTCTTCTCAACAGCACGTTGCAAGGCATCCCAGATATGCTCAATAATGTTCATGTCTGGGGAGTTTTGTGGCCAGCGGAAGTGTTTAAACTCAAAAGAGTGTTCCTGGAGCCACTCTACAGCAATTCTGGGCATTGTCCTGCTGGAATTGCCCAAGTCCGTCGGAATGACAATGGACATGAATGGATGCAGGTGATCAGACATTACGCTTACGTACGTGTCACCTGCCAGAGTAGTATCTAGACGTATCAGGGGTCCCATATCACTCCAACTGTAGACGTTCCACACCATTACAGAGCTCAGTCAGCTTCAACAGTCCAGGGTCCATGGATTCATGAGATTGTCTCCACACCTGTAGACGTCCATTCGCTCGATACAATTTGAAACGAAACTCGTCCGACCAGGCAACATGTTTCCAGTCATCAACAGCCAATGTCGATGTTGACGGGCCCCGGCAGGCGTAAGGCTTTGTGTCGAGCAGTCATCAAGGGTACACGAGTGGTTCTTCAGTCCGAAGCCCATATTGATGATGATCCGTTGAATGGTTTGCATGCTGACAATTGTTGATGGAGCAGCACTGAAATCTGCAGCAATTAGCAGAAGGGCTACACTTTTGTCACGTTGAGTCGTCGTTGGTCCCGTTCTTGCAGGGTCTTTTTCGGGGCACAACGATGTCGGAGATTTCATGTTTTACCAGATTCCTGAAATTCACAATACACTCGTGAAATGGTCGTACAGGAAGATCCCCACTTCATCGCTACCTCGGAGATGCTGTATCCCATCGCTCGTGGTCCCACTACAACACCACGTTCAAACTCACTTAAATATTGATAATCTGCCATTGTAGCAACAGTAACCGATCTAACAACTGCGCCAGACACTTATTGTCTTATATAGATGTTGCCGACCGCAGCGCCGTATTCTGCCTGTTTACATATCTTTGTATTTGAATACGCATGCCTATACCAATTCCTTAGGTGCTTCAGTGTAATTCTTTACCTGCGGACGCAGCAATGTTCACGCGCGGAGTCTACACTTGCGGCTGGAATGTTCAGCCATTTGGCTAACGAGGAAGAACTTTTCAATCCTACGGGTTTTTTCCCAAATTTTTCTCATGCCACTTTGTTAAGCTTTGTTCGTTGTGGTATATTACGAGTAATTTCTATTTTTTGTGTCTTCTAAAATGTAGACAGTGTGTCAGCCATTTCATGATTATTTTTATCGCCAAGTCAAACACTGTATTTCGAGGCTTCACCATTATACGAGGGCTGTCCAGAACGTAAGTTACGATCGGTCGCGAAATGGAAACGACTATGAAAATCCGATAAAGCTTTGCAAAGATGTGTTGGACAGTGTCTCTAGTATGTCTCTAGGTAGAATTATGTCGCTCTTTTCATTCCTGAGCTCTTAGCGAGCGCGTAAAGATGTTATAGAAAATAGTGTCTCCCGCCAAGTAAGAGGCCCTGGTGAGAATCTTCCCCTGAAGCTATGAAACCAACATTACATAACTGTCGTGCGGTTTCTTCTTCAAGACAATTCTCGGTCTCATTCTGCAGGGGCAATGAAGATGTTACTGCATCGTTTCAATTGGAAATGTTAGGTTACCCACAATACAGCCCGTAATTGTCTCCCACTTAGTTTCATCTCTGCTCAACCGAACCGCTGGCTATGAAGACAACATTTTGGCACAGACAACGAGCTTTACGCCAGCGTAGAGAATTGACGGAAAGCACTGGCGGCTGCCTTCTATGATGAGGGTATTGGAAAGTCGGTACAACGCTTCGACGAATGTCTGAGTCAGAACGGCGACTACGTAGAGAAGTAGCTGAAAGATGTAGCTAACTGTTACAAATGAAACATTTCTGATTTTCACTGTGATTTTAATTTCGCGATCAATCGTACCTTACTTTCTGGACAGCCCTCGTAGTATGATTCTGGAAAGCGGGAGGGAATTGCAAAACTGAGCGGATGTAATAACAATTAACAGCGTAACTCGTGATCGTCTTTCAATATTGCTTTTTCAGACAGTGTTATCGTATGCGTGGTATGCATTAAAATTAATTTCCGAAAAAAGTATTTTTAAATGCAAACCAAGTTGGTTTCCCTCCGAAGCTACGGGAGGAAAGATATAGCTTTGCGAAGATTGCATTCATTAGATGTTCCTGGCGCCGCGAGTACAGTTGCTTCGAACGTTCGTGTGACAATCACCAACCACCTAGTTGTTTGAAGGAAACTGAGGACATTTAACAGATTGACTGAAACAGACATTGTAAATCGAACAGGGTAAAAACTTCTTACTATTTTTTCACTCGTCCAAGTCGTTTGAGAAGTTTATTTGCATTCCTTGTTATTATTTCCTATCAATTTACGTACCTCAGTAGCCCACCTATGCCTACCAATTTCGGAACGGAAAAGAGTACAAATAAAAAAAACTGCAGAACGTAACTGGGAATCGAATACAAATTCTTCGCCCCGCAGGCAGATGCTACACCAGCGGCGCTTTCGCTGTACAGTTTTTATCTTATGGGTACATAAATGGCAGTAGAAAAATATGCATTTATGGACCCCACGTATGCTGGTGAAAAGTGCTAAGTTTCCAATAATGTATCGATCTCGTCCCCCCCATGAACCATGGACCTTGCCGTTGTTGGGGAGGCTTGCGTGCCTCAGCGATACAGATGGGCGTACCATAGGTGCTACCACAACGGAGGGGCATCTGTTGAGAGGCCAGACAAACGTGTAGTTCCTTAAGAGGGGCAGCAGCCTTTTCAGTAGTTGCAGGGGCAACAGTCTGGATGATTGACTGATCTGGCCTTGTAACATTAACCAAAATGGCCTTGCTGTTCTGGTACTGCGAACGGCTGAAAGCAAGGGGAAACTACAGCTGTAATTTTTCCCGAGGGCATGCAGCTTTACTGTATGATTAAAGGATGATGGCGTCCTCTTGGGTAAAATATTCCGGAGATAAAATAGTCCCCCATTCGGTCTCCGGGCTGGGACTACTCAAGAGAACGTTGTTATCAGGAGAAAGAAAACAGGCTTCTACGGATCGGAGCGTGGAATGTCAGATCCCTTAATCGGGCAGGTAGGTTAGAAAATTTAAAAAGGGAAATGGATAGGTTAAAGTTAGATATAGTGGGAATTAGTGAAGTTCAGTGTCAGGAGGAACAAGACTTCTGGCCAGGTGAATACAGGGTTATAAATACAAAATCAAATAGGGGCAATGCAGGAGTGGGTTCAATAATGAATAAAAAAATAGGTGTACGGGTAAACTACTACATACAGCATAGTGAACGCATTATGGTGGCCAAAATAGATACGAAGCCCACACTTACTACAGTAGTACAAGTTTATATGCCAACTAGCTCTGCAGATGACGAAGAAATTGAACAAATGTATGATGAGATAAAAGAAATTATTGAGGTAGTGAAGGGAGACGAAAATATAATAGTCATGGGTGACTGGAATTCATCAGTAGGAAAAGGGAGAGAAGGAAACATAGTAGGTGAATATGGATTGGGGCTAAGAAATGAAAGAGGAAGCCGCCTGGTAGACTTTTGCGCAGAGCATAACTTAATCACAGCTAATACTTGGTTTAAGAATCATAAAAGAAGGTTGTATACATGGAAGAACCCTGGAGAAACTAAAAGGTATCAGATAGATTATATAATGGTAAGACAGAGATTTAGGAACCAGGTATTAAATTGTAAGACATTTCCAGGGGCAGATGTGGACTCGGACCACAATCCATTGGTTGTGAGCTGAAGATCAAAACTGAAGAAACTGCAAAAAGGTTGGCATTTAAGGAGATGGGACCTGGGCAAACTGAAAAAACCAAAGGTTGTACAGAGTTTCACGATGAGCATAAGGGAACAATTGACGGAAATGGGGGGAAAGGGGGGGAAATACAGTAGAAGAAGAATGGGTAGCTCTGAGGGATGAAGTAGTGAAGGCAGCAGAGGATCAAGTAGGTAAAAAGACGAGGGCTAGTAGAAATCCTTGGGTAACAGAAGAAATATTGAATTGAATTGATGAAAGGAGAAAATATAAAAATGCAGTAAATGAAGCAGGCAAAACGGAATACAAACGCCTCGAAAATGAGATCAACCGCAGAATGGCTAAGCAGGGATGGCTAGAGGATAAATGTAAGGATGTAGAGGCTTATCTGACTAGGAGTAAGATAGATGCTGCCTACAGCAAAATTAAAGAGACCTTTGGAGAAAAGAGAACCACTTGTGTGAATATCAAAAGCTCAGATGGAAACCCAGTTCTAAGCAAAGAAGGGAAAGCTGAAAGGTGGAAGGAGTATATAGAGGGTCTATACAAGGGCGACGTACTTGAGCACAATATTATGGAAATGGAAGAGGATGTAGATGAAGATGAAATGGGAGATATGATACTGCGTGAAGAGTTTGACAGAGCACTGAAAGACCTGAGTCAAAACAAGACCCCGGGAGTAACAACATTCCGTTGGGAGAGCCAGTCCTGACAAAACTCTACCATCTGGTGAGCAAGACGTATGAGATAGGCGAAATATCCTCAGTTTTCAAGAAGAATATAATAATTCTAATTCCAAAGAAAACAGGTGTTGATAGATGTGAAAATTACCGAACAATCAGTTTAATAAGCCACAGCTGCAAAATACTAACGCGAATTCTTTACAGACGAATGGAAAAACTAGTAGAAGCCAACCTTGGAGAAGATCAGTTTTGGATTCCGTAGAAATATTGGAACACCTGAGGCAATACTGACGACATATCTTAGAAGAAAGGTTAAGGAAAGGCAAACCTACGTTTCTAGCATTTGTAGACTTAGAGAAAGCTTTGGACAATGTTGACTGGAATATTCTCTTTCAAATTCTAAAGGTGGCACAGGTAAAATACAGGGAGTAAAAGGCTATTTACAATTTGTACAGAAACCAGATGGCAGTTATAAGCGTCGAGGGACATGAAAGGGAAGCAGTGGTTGGGAAGGGAGTGAGACAGGGTTGTAGCCTATCCCCGTTGCTATTCAATCTGTATATTGAGCAAGCAGTAAAGGAAACAAAAGAGAAATTCGGAGTAGGTATTAAAATCCATGGAGAAGAAATAAAAACTTTGAGGTTCGCCGATGACATCGTAATTCTGTCAGAGACAGCAAAGGACTTGGAAGAGCAGTTGAATGGAATGGACAGTGTCTTGAAAGGAGGATATAAGATGAACATCAACAAAAGCAAAACGAGGATAATGGAATGTAGTCGAATTAAGTCGGGTGATGCTGAGGGAATTAAATTAGGAAATGAGACACTTAAAGTAGTAAAGGAGTTTTGCTATTTGGGGAGCAAAATAACTGATGATGGTCGAAGCAGAGAGGATATAAAATGTAGACCGGCAATGGCAAGGAAAGCGTTTCTGAAGAAGAGAAATTTGTTAACATCGAGTATAGATTTAAACGTCAGGAAGTCGTTTCTGAAAGTATTTGTATGGAGTGTAGTCATGTATGGAAGTGAAACATGGACGATCAATAGTTTGGACAAGAAGAGAATAGAAGCTTTAGAAATGTGGTGCTAAAGAAGAATGCTGAAGATTAGATGGGTAGATCACATAACTAATGAGGAGGTATTGAATAGAATTGGGGAGTAGACGAGTTTGTGGCACAACTTGACAAGAAGAAGGGGCATTGGAGGGCAGCGTGGAGGGTAAAAATTGTAGAGGGAGAGCAAGAGATGAATACATTAAGCAGATTCAGAAGGATGTAGGTTGCAGTAAGTACTGGGAGACGAAGAAGCTTGCACAGGATAGAGTAGCATGGAGAGCTGCATCAAACCAGTCTCAGGAGTGAAGACCACAACAACAACACATCGATCCCGTCAGTTCCGAATCGACGGTTTGTCTAGCCAAAGTACCTTAGAGTCTTTCGTTCTAAGTTGTTCACAAGCGACCTGCCAAATATTAGCCGAATCAGTTGGCCTTCCCCTTGTGAGCGGAAGTGGCGTGCGGTGGATGCGCCCTTCACACGTCAGCCAGCAACGCTGGGCAGCGGGCCAGCAGCACACGAATGCAGGGACTCCTGCTGCCAAATCTTCCGCACCGGCTGCAACGTAAGCGGGTGGAATTTCCCATTCGTTCACTCTTCCCTCCTGAGTCTTCCCCACGCTAGTGTGCACGTCAGCTGGCTGCGAACTATTGCCACAGCCTGAACGAAGCGAAATCCATTTCAGTGGTCTAGTTTCGGAACACAGCCGTTGGTCGACAATATACTACAGACGTCTATGATCATATATAAAGAGTCTTGTCGTGTTTTCTATTTATCTACTTTTCTTTAAAGAACAAAACAGAGCAGCAACGTCTGTTTAATATTCCTTTAGTTTAGTGTTAAAACTGAAGGTGGTCGAAGCCGATAATCGTCACTACCGAGTAGGGGCAAATGCTTGTTGATGTAGCCATCCTTCTGCCCCTCGCCGTCTGTTCCATTTGGTTGTAGCTGCTGCAGCTTATTACAGTGATTACGCTTTCTGATCTGTATCGTCTGGAAATGTCTGTTGGTTTAATACTCAGGTTTTTATGTATCTGTTATGACGATTTAGGTCTCCAGTTAACATAATCGTCATTCTCTCTATCATCTCAATGTGCTGTTCTTAAATTCTCTAAGAATTTGTTCATTACATTTTTTTTCAGCTGAGAATGATTTTGCAGCACTTCTCCATATCCACTTTTCTAATACTTCCAACATTTCCCTTTCTTATTTTTCCAGAGACCGCCCACCACAGCCGTAGCTTAATATGCAAAAAATAAAATAATATCAAGATGAACTTCTGTATTGTTTCTGTATTAAGGTGGCTATTTGTTAGCAAAATTATTCTTATTTCTGAAGGGTTGTTAAGTAGCTGTCATTTTTCTTTCAATATCTGTTACACTTCTGTAAAATGTTGTCTCTGTCTCTATAAATAGAAGGAAATATACTGTCTGACTGATTATCGCCCAGCCTAATTCGCTAAGGACAGTAACTTAAAATTTGGAGAGGGTATTGACTTATATTATAGACAGTTTAAGAAAGAATTTTTCGAAATTCCGTTCCATTGAAAGATTTTTTGAAAACGTGTAGCTATTAAGGCGATTTTTAAGGTACAACTACGCAACTGGTACTACTTGGTTTCTCGGTCAGCATTAATGAAATACTTGTTTCAGTATTAATCCCTATGGGGGTGGAATAGTGGGTGAATTCTTTTTAATAAATCATTATTAAAAAACTACTAAAGCACTTTTAAAGCTATATGTATGAAAACTGGTATTTGACTTCTTAGTTAGAAAAATTTAAAAAAAAGTTTCGGCAGTTTTCGAAATTCAATCCCAGTGGAGTGAGATAGACGATGAAAATTTTTATGAGAATATTTTGATACATTAAAATACTTTAGGGTTAAAGGAGACCACTCACAGAAGAACAAAAGCGTTGAGTCGTCAATAGGCACACACAAAAGAAGGATAACGTAGTAGCTTTCAGAGTGATCCTTTTAATATCTATAATACATAAGCGCTCGTATGCGCTGACGCACACACACACACGCACACACACACACACACACACACACACACCTGTGCCCTTACATGGTCGCAGCTAGACTGAATGTTTGTGTCTTTACGTACTCTACTTCGTCAGAGTATAAGTCAGCAAGCTGGGAATTTTTTCTTTCTTTTGTGTTTGCCTGTTGACAACTCAGTGCGTCTGCTTTTCGGTGAGTGGTCACCTGTAATCCTAAAGTATTTGTACGCCACAGGAACTTTCCAACAACATCGTTATATTAAAACATTTTTAAAGCTGAATAGTCCGCAGCTCGTGGTCGTGCGGTAGCGTTCTCGCTTCCCACGCCCGGGTTCCCACGTTCGATTCCCGGCGGGGTCAGGGATTTTCTCTGCCTCGTGATGACTGGGTGTTGTGTGATGTCCTTAGGTTAGTTAGGTTTAAGTAGTTCTGAGTTCTAGGGGACTGATGACCATTGATGTTAAGTCCAATAGTGCTCAGAGCCATTTGAACCATTTTTTAAAGCTGAATATATGAAAATTCGTGTTTCACTTCTTGGTCAGCTACCAGCATCGCTTTTTGGTCAGAAGTACATCCGAAAAAGACCAAGCCTCTGGCCTTAATTAGCGTGAAGTGTTCCAATATTGTATAAATATAAAAATTCCATTAAAGAAAACAAAAAAGCTGACCATACACTCTACACGAGCGAAGCAGTGGGCTCTGAGCTAGTTAATTGTAAATCAAAAATATTGTTGCGATGGAAATGTTTGAAATCTGAAATCGAAGTATATTGCTTTGAGTTTCGTAGTGCAAGTGAATTTAACTATATCCTAATATCTATATGATCAAATCCTATCATAAAGTGTACGATCAACAATGCTGAAACTTTAATAACGTAGGTTAACTTCAGACTTTATTAATAAGTAATTTTTGACAACATTTCTCGCGGAGAACAGTGACCTGGCCAAATGTGCTTTAAAAATGGACACAAACAGCTGCGACCGCAAAATATTTACTTTATAGTAGCCAGTTTCCCTCAGTTTTTGACCATTCTCAGACCCTCATACCGTGATAGTAGGTGATGGTGGGGGATGGACGGGTGTTACAACTCCACGAACGTTAAATACTGAACTCCATTTTCAGTCTTTATGCCTTTCAGTGAATGTATATTGTTCTATTCCTAATGATTCTAATAAAATAATGGCAAGCAATCTTACGTCGTTACAGCGCAGTTATTTTGTGGCGAATGTGAAAAGACCTGGCAGCAGTTCCTTAGTTTGAAGCAGTTGCAATCAGTTCAGAGCTTCTTTGCGTATTTATAAGCAGAGAGCAGTGCTCTTGTTTGTTAGTGCGACTCACTGAGTGGAGATTGAAAGCGTAGCTGTCGATTGGATTTGTAACTGAAATTCAAGTTAAATAGTGGTTTAACCTTCCATTTTGTTTCAAACAGTAACACACAAACTGTGAATGGATCACTTAGTCCCACTGTTAAAAAATGTTTTATTCTTAGGTGGTACTTTGAAATATGTTTTGTACATGGTTTTTTATGTAGGAAAACGGACGTTGGAAGTTATCAACACTTATTGAAGGTAATTATTGCAAAATACAAAATAATTTTTAAAATTTTGTTTGAAAAATAAACTGTTCTTACATGGTACTTCAAAATACTTTTTTGCAGAAAAACACACATTAGAGTTTAAATTTCAACAATTATTGCAGACAAAAATTATTATAAAATTTAAATTAAATTACAAAATTTGACTTTGAGGAACTATATAAAACTCAATTCGTATGCCTGTCGCATTAACTTATGCAGTTCATGTAGTAAATCTTTGCATACCCTTGGCACAGGAGTAATTGCCATCTATTACACTTTATGTTTGTCTTTCGGTATTTATTCGGACCACACTCTTTGTACCGGTCCCTCTTCTGTTCTTTTGCTCCTTAATTCATACCTGCAATATTCTCCAACCTATATTTGATCTTGTTAGAAAGATTTTTGGTCATTCTTTCCTCTCGCATTGGTTTTGTTAGTTCATATCCAAGTTCTCTTAGAAATAGCCGCCTTCTGTACAATTTATTTTCATTGTACTCTGGATTGATATGTATGTACAACACACAGGCATTTATTACAGTAGTACCTAGGACGTTATAGAACAAACAAACAGTTCATTGTTAGTTACACCTTTTGCAGAAATAAGTGCTGGCGAGTTTATCTGTTGTGTCAGATCCTCCTTTCGTTTTGTTGTGATATACTATTACTTCAGGCTTCTTCTTACGCTTTTCTGAAGGCAGGCTACAGTCGTGGCGCATTATAAAGAGTAATACAACAGGATTTTTTTTTTTTTTTTTTTTTTTTTTTATGTACGAGACCAACGTTACGTCCCTCTGGAGCCCACAGATGTTTGAAAGTACTGGTCTGCCATCTTTTAGCTGCATTTCCTTTGGAATCTCAGCTTTGGTCTTTCTAAGAGTTCCTACTGACAATTTTTCTTGAAAAGTTCTTTGGCCAGGATGTAGTCCGTAAAAAATTATCGGTGGTAATGTTTCGCCCAGTTTCCTCAATATTTTCAACAAGCCTCAAAACAACATTTATGTCTTGATTTGTTTCTAGCAGTCCAGTCCATTCTCTGGCTTTCCTGTATACACTTCTGCAGCACAAACAGATGCTGTTTTTACATCATATAACAACCATAATTTTATCCCATATTTCTCTCTGGGTTTTGAAGGTATATACTGTGGGAAGGGCCACCTCCCTCTGAATGGATCCAGTTGCTGATCCACTGTGACATCTTAGTAAGGAGCAAACACTTTAGCCAACTGATCCAGAAACATTTCAAAGAGTGTCCTGATAGCAGCCAGTATATAATGACGTCGCCAAGCTGGTCGATCTTCTTTGTTGTCCAATGTGAGAAATCTGCTGAAGATTTGGATGGGATTCGGTTAATGAAAAGGGACATACAATTCACGGTTTATTTCCCCCAAACAATTAATTAATTGTAATGAATTACACTGTGGCTTACAAATTACAGTGACACAAACAAATCAAGCTGCTTACAATATGAGGTAATAAAAATATTATATACCACAGGAGGACAGAGAAACTTATTTGTGTCGTTTGAATCACTACCAAAGAAATTGTTTACAATTTGATACATTAACAAATAATCATTGGGCATTAAACTACATACTTTCACCTAATACAGTTAAATTTTATAATGTGAAGCACAAATGTATAATTTACAACTAATTTTCAGTCCAAGTTACTCCTTCCTATACCTTCTTTAAAATTGTGATAAAATTTCCAAAAGGTATCTCAATTAAAAATGCCCTGAAACCCTTAACACAACAACACGTACACGAGTAGCTCAAATAATAAATACAGAAAGTTTGCTGATTTCAACAGCGCAGACCACATTCAAACTCTAGACAGCATGGGCCGCTTGCCGGTCAAAACATGTTACGACTGCGGCAGCGGGCAAACTTATATAGGTAATAAAAGAACACAGGCCGCCTAGGAATCTTACCAAAATCAGTCTACACGAAGGAGGAAAAGGGGGGGGGGGACATAATAAATATCATACGCAAGTGCACTTGCCAAACCTACTACCAAAAATACAGAATAAAAGGATCTCAATTAATGACAAAATCCGGGATAGGCCCGGCAATATTGCACCTGAGCGCTAGTAGCCAAAATAAGGTTGACAGATACCAAGGTCTGACATCACCTTAGGGCTAACTGGCACAACAAATAAATAAGAGTAAAAGAACAAGCAAACGGCAATGCCCAAGAATTTAAATAGGATTAAATACACACGAGGCTAAAATCAATTGCTAGCATCTTGGACATCGTCTTAGGCTTAATTGACACTACAAAAAAATAAACGTAAAAGAAGAGGCAAATGACAATGCCCAGCAATTTAAATAAAAATAAGTAAGCACGAGGCTAAAAGCAATTGCTTGCAACTTAGCAAGCACACATGAAACTATCAGACTGCTGCCACATCACAAACGGAACAGGCGCGCGCGCAGTCCCCAGCAAGCCAGAAAAGCAGTAACACACACTCCAGCAATCGAGTCAGCCTGACCACAGCAATTTCAACTCAGAATCAGGGCGCGTGAGCACACCGGTCCACGCAAAACACACACTGCCAAATAATTCCCACCAACAGATAAGGCTGCCCCCCGGGCGGGAAAACAGGGCCGACGACCGGGTACACACCAGCAGAAAACTCGATCCCTAGACTCCGGCCAAACCGGAATCACGCAGAAAATGTAAACAACAACTGAAGTAAGGTGAAACGAACCCCGCCACGCAGACCGTACAGAGCAAACACACAGAAAGCCTGCCCTGCAGTCCTTACAACTCCTGGGTGCGGAAACCCTTTTCAGAGGCGGAGAACCTCGAGCGATCGCGTACGGGCATCCATCAGTTGTCCACTACGGCACGTCACCAACACGCCACACCGCTCAATGGCCAAATCAGCGAGGCCCGCCAACGACGAGACCACACCTCCGTGCCGGGGCGGAAGGCAAAATGCCACCAGCTCGGTGCGAGTCCAATTGCCGAGCCGAGCGCGCGCGGCCCCCCGCGAAAAACGCTCCAGAGGGCAGCAGCCGCCTCAGCGCCTGCGCAGGCCGAACCAGACCGAAACAGAAATACAAGTCGCTATCGATAGTGCCGGATACGCAACGCGCCAGAGAAATGGCAGTATCAGTAAAACGGTGAGAGGCGTCCCGTAGCCTACGCCTCTCGACGTCTTACTGATACTGAAAGTAAATACTCTGTGTACGAATGTGAAGCTCTGGCTGTTCTATTTTCCGTTGAGAAATTTGCCTTTTTCCTCGAACATCGAGAATTCATTTTGAAAACTGATAACCAGGTTTTGAGCTGGGTCTTGGCTCGTCCCCGTAAAATAGGTCGTATTGCTAGATGGGCTATTAGGTTGTCGGCATTTCGTTTTAGGGTTCGTCACATCAGAGGTGTCGGTAACGACGTGGCCGACGCATTGAGTCGTATGTTTACTGAAGAGCCCGAGGTTGAATTACATGAGGTGGCTGTTAACACCATACTGAGCGAAGTGCCAGATCTATTTTGTGATTTACCTCAAGAACAGAAAGAGGATTCTAAGTGGAGTGATATTTATACTCGTCCTCTATAAACAATGTGCTTCCGGAGCGGATTGGAAAATTTGTCATCGTATTAGACTCATGTTGAGTGTCTTGCACTATTTTCATCTTGGTTTTTTTGAAACCTTAGCGAAGGTCCGCGAGAAATTTTTCTGGGAGGTCATGTATCGCGATGTTCGTTCTTACGTCAACAATTGTTATGATTGTAAAAAGGCTAAACCCGACTCCGGGGCTCGGAAAGGTCTGCTACGGTCTACTCGCGAGCAGTATCCTTTGAATAGTATATACATTGATTATGTCGGACCTTTGCCGCGTACTAAGAGGAAACAAGTACATCTTTGTGGTCGTTGATGCCTTCTCTAGCTTTCTCTGATTGAGGCCTACCACTGGAGTTACTGCCTCGTCACCGTTCAGCAGCTAACCCAGATTTTCGCCTGGTTTGGACCCCCCGAAGAGTTTGGTTTCCGATAACGCGCCGGCCTTTTTGTCTCGTCACTGTAAGGGATTTTGTTTTAATCAAGGTATTAGGCATATTACCACCACCCCTTATTATCCCCGCCCTTCGTTTGCAGAAAGAGTTAACCGCAATTTGAAGGCGGCTCTTTGTAATTATCACGCTCGGGCCGCTTCTAAGTGGGATACCACCTTAGGTTGGCTCAATCAGGCATTCAATTCCGTCAGGCACGAATCCACCGACTCTTGTCCCAACAAGTTGATGTTTGCGTATCAGGCCAATTCGCCACTCTCTAATCTCTGGACTATCAATGATATTCTTCCGGAGCAATTTACTCCTGCGATTCTCAGGGAAAATTGGGAGAGAGCGAGGAGAAACGTCTTCGCGGCCCACCAGAAAGAGGTCGACAGGTATAATAAGGGAAGACGGCCATTTAGTGCTAAGATTGGTGATTTAGTTTTTGTCTGTACGATTTCTGAGACTGGTGGACACCGTTTGGGAGGGAAAGTTACACCGCGGTTTCGGGAGACCTATCGCATTGTTAAAATCTTGGGACCTGTTACCTTTGAGGTAAGAGATCTCCCTTCCGGACGTATTTCCAGGGTGCACCTCAGCCAGCTTAAATGCCTGTCTTATATTCAGTAGTGTTCCACTCCCCCCCATACCCCCCGAGTTTATCCTTTGGGGGATGGAGATTGTACCATTTCTCTGGCGCGTTGCGTATCCGGCACTACCGATAGCGACTTGTATTTCTGTTTCCGTCTGGTTCGACCTGCGCAGGCGCTGGGGCGGCTGCTGCCGTCTGGAGCGTTTCTTGCGTGGGACCTTGGTATCTGTCAACCTTATTTTGGCTACTAGCGCTCAGGTGCAATATTGCCGGGCCTATCCCGGATTTTGTCATTAATTGAGAACCTTTTATACTGTATTTTTAGTAGTAGGTTTGGCAAGTCCACTGGCGTATGGTATTTATTATGTCCCCCCCCCCCTTTTCCTCCTTCGTGTAAACTGATTTTGGTAAGATTGCTAGGCGGCCTGTGTTCTTTTATTACCTATGTAAGTTTGCCCGCTGCCGCAGTCGTAACATGTTTTGACCGGCAAGCGGCCCATGTTGGCTAGAGTTTGAATGTGGTCTGCGCTGTTGAAATCAGCAAACTTTCTGTATTTATTATTTGAGCTAGTCATGTATGTGTTGTTGTGTTAAGGGTTTCAGAGCATTTTTAATTGAGATACCTTTTGCCGGCTGTGGTGGTCTCGCGGTTCTAGGCGCGCAGTCCGGAACCGCGCGACTGCTACGGTCGCAGATTCGAATCCTGCCTCGGGCATGGGTGTGTGTGATGTCTTTAGGTTAGTTAGGTTTAAGTAGTTCTAAGTTCTAGGGGACTTATGACCTAAGATGTTGAGTCCCATAGTGCTCAGAGCCATTTGAACCATTTTTGAGATACCTTTTGGAAATTTTATCAATCTTTTAAAGAAGGCATAGGAAGGAGTAACTTCGACTGAAAATTAATTGTAAATTATACATTTGTGCTTCACATTATAAAATTTAACTGTATTAGATGAAAGCATGTAGTTTAATGTATCAAATTGTAAACAGTTTCTTTGGCAGTGATTCAAACGACACAAATAAGTTTCTCTGTCCTCCTGTGGCATATAATATTTTTATTACCTCATATTGTAAGCAGCTTGATTTGTTTGTGTCACTGTAATTTGTAAGCCACAGTGTAATTTATTACAATTAATTAATTGTTTGGGGGAAATAAACCGTGAATTGTATGTCCCTTTTCATTAACCGAATCTCATCCAAATCGTCCGCTCAGTATGGAAACGAAAAACTAGCCGGCCATTCATGTTGTCCCATAGCTCTTCAAGATATTCTCCAACAGATCTATACACACCAGCTATTATTAGGAGTCCCAAATAAGTCTTCAGTCCCTGACTTGCAATAGGAGTGAAACTCGGATTTTTGACTTGTGATATCCCTGTCATTTCTTTGTAAGTTTAATTCAAAATCATTATCAACATCTCTTCAGTTATGAACAGCGAAAATGACGATACTTTCGTTTCGTCAATTCGTTGAAGAGCAAACCTCGTAGGCCCTGGAGCATGACGGAGAATGTTTGCAGCCCTAAGATAAAAAAGTAAAATAAAGAAAAATAAACTAAACTAGAATTAAATACAGGTTGCTTATAATTAAAGTTAAACTTTCAGATGCTGTAGAAATAACACCAGTGGTCGGAATGACGTCAAATTACAACGGAATATTATCGGAGAAGGGGGAAAAAGTATGGCAGAAGAAAATTAAATAGTTACAAAATGTAGCAATAGATGGCGCTGTAAGCATTACAATTTTACAGTGGTCGACTACTAATGACGAAAGAGTCGTTCAAGAAGATGTACGTTTGACGTTAAACGAGCTCTACTACTCAGTATGCGTGGGTGTATAGGTGTGATACTGTTACTTATGTAAGCCCAAACACCACGAGAAGGTCATATCATATCGGATGAGAAAAATTGGTTTTTAATTGTCCTGAGGCCAAAAAGCGCATAAAAAGCAGCAATAACATCGGTTTTAATTGCCCTGAGGCCAAAAACTGCAGAAAGCATCAATTACATCGGTTTCTAACTGTCCTGAGGCCAAAAACCGCATAAAAAGCATCGAACAAAATCAAATCTGGTCATTAATTCCCATGTGACTGGCGCAAAACATGCTCAATATGCTATCCACCGTTTTCTGCAACAAGTTGAAATTGAGAAACAGTATATTCCACAACTGATCGAAGTGTTTCTGAGGTCACGTTCAGAATGTGTTGCGCAAAGCGTTTCTTCAGTGCAGCTAAGTTTGCTGTCGGAACACTGAACACAACGTTTTTCAGGTAGCCCCACAACCAGAAGTCACACGGACTAAGATCAGGTGACAGGGACGGCCAGGATGAAGGGAAATGATGGCTGATAATTCTAGCATTTGCGAAATGGCGCTTCAACAGTAGCTTAACTGGATTTGAAATGTGCGGCGGTGAGCCATCTTGCATAAAAATGATCCCATCCACACATCCACGCTGTCGGAGAGCTGGAATGACGTGGTTGCGCAAAAGACACTCATAGCTCTTACCAGTGACGGTATAGGCAACAGGACCGGAAGCACATGTCTCTTAGGAAAAATATGGTCCTATGATAAATGCTGTAAACCTGCACCTCACAGTGACCTTTTCAGGATGAAGTGATACTGGTTGATTTGTTTGCGTGTGGATTTTCCGTTTCCCATACTCGACAATTCTGCGTATTGACGTATCCTGTCGGATGGAAGTGGGCTTCGTCTCTCCACAAAATCTTCCACGGCCTATGACTGTCCACTTGCATGTGAGAAAGAAATTTTAAGGTCTCTCTTGCAGGCACGTCGGCAGGAAGCAACTCGTGCACAAGGGGTAATTGTGAATGAATAGCAAAGAAGGATATGTTTTGCAGGAATGTATGCGCCGTGTTCACGGGTATATCCAGTGCTTAGGCAATTCTCCGTGCACTGCACGTTTGCACATCACGACTCGACTCCTCCTGCTCTGCTGTGGCCACTACTTCAACTGACGTAGAAACAATTCGTTTCCTCCCTCTACCTGGTTGCACATCAAAAGAACCCGCCTTTTCGAATTTCCGAATCATTTTCTGCACACCCGCAGAAGTCATCGAACAAACGCCGTTTTTCAAACGCTTCAGTGTACGGAACTTCTGCAGAGCGACATGTGCACAGTCATCATTTCGTAATACAGCTTTACAAGCGGAGCGCAGTCCTGTATTGGGACAGTCATGGCGAACGTCACAGACGCGAAAGGAGGAATAGTCGTGCACCAGGCGTGTTTATACCAACTTCAATGGGTCGTGCGCATGATAGGTGTTTTCGTTTACGGATTCTAACACATACAGCGCCATCTATTGATCAATTTACACACTATTTTTTTTCGTCTGTCATACGTTTTTCCTCTTCCCCAATAATATTCCGTTGCAATTTGACGTCATTCTGACCAGTGGTGTTATTTCTATAGCGTTTTGAAAGTTTAATTATAATCACCCTGTACAATGCAACAAAAAAAATTACCAATAAGTAGAATAAAATCTAAGCCTGTCAATAAGTAAAAAGTAAAAATATACCGCGTACAAGCCCCAAGGAGCTATGGATGACAGATGTTTTCATCTTTCTAGACAATTAGCACAATGAGGAGCTGAAGAGATAACCCTAGAAAGCCTGTCCTAGCGCTGCGTTCCCCAGCAAAACAATACCTATGGCTAGACCGACTTTCGAAATCGTGACTACAACCGTGGCACCCCAGCGCATTTGTCACTATACAATAATGCAGTGCAACATTAATAATAATAATTACCCATAACAGTTTCGTATAACATATTGTCACGTAGAGGAAGGTGTAAGAAGATGAATGGCGAACACTAGCTTCACGTAACGAAGGTTTATTCAGCACTTGCAGATACAAGAGCGCGGAGCGCACTGCCTCCGGCCACAACACATACGGTATATATATATAGTCACAGGACATTGCAGTACAATGATTCTTGCCATTTGTGGATACTTCTAGAATGTACTTGAAACGAATATAGAAATTAAAATTTTTCAGTTCGCCTGAGTTTTCAACTCACGGCCCTCCATCCCACAATCTAGTATCATAACCCGTACACTATGGCGAATGCACTACTCGTCTTCTTATGCGACAATGTGTATAATGCTCACCTTGCTCTTGACTGCTAGAGGAATTTTAGACTACTCTGCACCACAATGCCACGTTTATACATGTCCAATTACATTGCTTTCTTTAGATAACGAGACTCCGCCTTCATCTCCTTCAATAACATCACCCTCTTCACTTCCAGCCGATAAGTTACCATCATCACTTGAACCATCAAGAAAATCTTGAAAGTCAAAATCATTGACAGGATCATTACTTAGAAAAGGCCAAGCCATTTTGACTCGAAAAATGAGACTAATGATGTAGTTATTGTACCTATTCTTACAACAGTGTGAAATGTCTATGAACCGTTGTAGAGCATGCGACAACAATCGCATTTTTATCAACTAAAATTTTGTTACAATTCAAATGACAATTTATGCCTGCTTCTAAACGACCCAGTCATAATAAGTACGTCAAAGCTGTGTGTTTCCCAAATTATTTTAGATTTTGAAATAAAAATTGAGGATAACTTGAATTATTACATATCTGACGGTTACCTAAGGTCCAGTTACAGTATAAATATTAATCCCGGTTTTATGCCAGTTACAGTAAACTAACTGGGTCAGTTGGACCTATTCACAATAGGAAGGTTAATCAAGAGAGCAACTACCGTGCTACCCAATTATCCCCACAACTTGGAAAGATATTGATCGCAGTACATGGAATACTGAGCGTCAGATTATTCAAGTTAACTAACTGAAACGTAGTTTAATTTAAATCCGTATATATTCTTGATCAGTTTATATGAGTGTTCCATAAGATTTGCAACAGGAATCTTTATCAAGCTCGTCCACAGGCGGACGTGAAATCCGTTATTCACGAAAGTGTTACAATGGTCGCCGCAACAGTGAATGATTATTGTGGATAAAGCAACCTGTATGCCTTTACATACTGACGACTCCGATAAAAAGTCCATCACGACTCACGATTCTTTCTCCCTCATCGAAATTTTGATACATCGAGTGAAAGTGCCCCCTGTCAGAGTGTGTATAGCGCTGCTGCATTCGATTCAGTGTTGCACAATCCCTGACGCTTCCTTCGCTCGCGCTCAGCGTAACATCCCATAATTTAAAATTGTTTTCAATTTTTAATTAAATGTACAGTCTAATTCTTTCTTTTAATCACAAACGAGGGTAGAGAAAGGGGACAGATTATCTTGAAAATAATAGACAAAGGCTATAGACCCCATAGAACTTCCCAAAGAAAGTGGCTGCCACAACCTGGGTGCTGAAGCATCCACTCAACACGCTGCGGCTTTGACTATAATATACCTAGTGGTTAAAGTAGTAAGGCAGTTTTGCTGATTGGGGAGCAAAATAACTGATGATGGTCGAAGTAGAGAGGATATACACTCCTGGAAATTGAAATAAGAACACCGTGAATTCATTGTCCCAGGAAGGGGAAACTTTATTGACACATTCCTGGGGTCAGATACATCACATGATCACACTGACAGAACCACAGGCACATAGACACAGGCAACAGAGCATGGACAATGTCGGCACTAGTACAATGTATATCCACCTTTCGCAGCAATGCAGGCTGCTATTCTCCCATGGAGACGATCGTAGAGATGCTGGATGTAGTCCTGTGGAACGGCTTGCCATGCCATTTCCACCTGGCGCCTCAGTTGGACCAGCGTTCGTGCTGGACGTGCAGACCGCGTGAGACGACGCTTCATCCAGTCCAAATCATGCTCAATGGGGGACAGATCCGGAGATCTTGCTGGCCAGGGTAGTTGACTTACAGCTTCTAGAGCACGTTGGGTGGCACGGGATACATGCGGACGTGCATTGTCCTGTTGGAACAGCAAGTTCCCTTGCCGGTCTAGGAATGGTAGAACGATGGGTTCGATGACGGTTTGGATGTACCGTGCACTATTCAGTGTCCTCTCGACGATCACCAGTGGTGTACGGCCAGTGTAGGAGATCGCTCCCCACACCATGATGCCGGGTGTTGGCCCTGTGTGCCTCGGTCGTATGCAGTCCTGATTGTGGCGCTCACCTGCACGGCGCCAAACACGCATACGACCATCATTGGCACCAAGGCAGAAGCGACTCTCATCGCTGAAGACGACACGTCTCCATTCGTCCCTCCATTCACGCCTGTCGCGACGCCACTGGAGGTGGGCTGAACGATGTTGGGGCGTGAGCGGAAGACGGCCTAACGGTGTGCGGGACCGTAGCCCAGCTTCATGGAGACGGTTGCGAATGGTCCTTGCCGATACCCCAGGAGCAACAGTGTCCCTAATTTGCTGGGAAGTGGCGGTGCGGTCCCCTACGGCACTGCGTAGGATCCTACGGTCTTGGCGTGCATCCGTGCGTCGCTGCGGTCCGGTCCCAGGTCGACGGGCACGTGCACCTTCCGCCGACCACTGGCGACAACATCGATGTACTGTGGAGACCTCACGCCCCACGTGTTGAGCAATTCGGCGGTACGTCCACCCGGCCTCCCGCATGCCCACTATACGCCCTCGCTCAAAGTCCGTCAACTGCACATACGGTTCACGTCCACGCTGTCGCGGCATGCTACCAGTGTTTAAGACTGCGATGGAGCTCCGTATGCCACGGCAAACTGGCTGACACTGACGGCGGCGGTGCACAAATGCTGCGCAGCTAGCGCCATTCGACGGCCAACACCGCGGTTCCTCGTGTGTCCGCTGTGCCGTGCGTGTGATAATTGCTTGTACAGCCCTCTCGCAGTGTCCGGAGCAAGTATGGTGGGTCTGACACACCGGTGTCAATGTGTTCTTTTTTCCATTTCCAGGAGTGTAAAATGTAGACTGGCAATGGCAAGGAAAGCGTTTCTGAAGAAGAGAAATTTGTTAACATCGAGTATTGATTTAAGTGTCAGAAATCGTTTCTGAAAGTATTTGTATGGAGTGTAGCCATGTATGGAAGTGAAACATGGACGATAAATAGTTTGGACAAGAAGAGAATAGAAGCTTCCGAAATGTGGTGCTACAGAAGAATGTTGAAGATTAGGTGGGTAGATCACGTAACTAATGAGGAGGTATTGAACAGAATTGGGGAGAAGAGGAGTTTGTGACACAACTTGACTATAAGAAGGGATTGGTTGGTAGGACATGTTCTGAGGCATCGAGAGATCACCAACTTAGTACTGGAGGGCAGCATGGAGGGTAAAAATCGTAGAGGGAGACCAAGAGATCAATACACTAAGCAGATTCGGAAGGATGTAGGCTGCAGTAGGTACTGGGAGATGAAGAAGCTTGCACAGGATAGAGTAGCATGGAGAGCTGCATCAAACCAGTCTCAGGACTGAAGACCACAACAACATACCCAGTGGCTGATTACTGTGCTTCAATAAGCCAATACAGTGATCATACAAGGAATATAGACATCCAGCTGAATGAATCAATGAGAATTATTACTAACACAGTGAAGTCCCTTGGCTACATAGAATCAGTAACATTGCACGGCGTTAATTGCGTCGCCTAGAGGCAGCCAATCGAGAATGGACACTCCGACTACCCTCAGACCTTCCAGTTCTTACAGTATTAAACGACCCTCCTCCAGACCGCCTGATATCACTCACTCCACTGTGGTATAGTGGAAGAAACAACCAGAAGTTTGACGTTAAAGAAGAGTGACGTAAGAGATGGAATGTTAGAACGATGAAACGTCAAGGTGTTCTAGTTCCATCTGCCAGCCGAGCACAACGTGATTTGAAGAGATGTGTGTGGACAAGACTGAGCAGGATAAGAACCGGTCACACCAGGTGCAACGCTATGATGCAACTCTCCAGCATACGATTGTGGAGCCCAAGAACAAACTATATTGTCAGAGACTGCCCTCTGAGAAGGAATCTAGGACCAGTCGGTGATTTTATTAATGCTACTGTTGCTATCGATGAGCTGGCTCCATCGATGTGGCGCCTCAATTTCTCTGCCGATATTGACAATAGACACAAGCCGTTAAGAGTACCCAGTGTTGCCTAAGACTCGCCTTCTTACTGGTGAGTTGTTCCAAGAAGTTACAAAGCAACAGAGAAAGAGGGTAAAATTTGCACTATGTTCTTGAAATTGAATAGTGTTAATGATTGAAACGTCGTAGTGATATGGTAATAGTGATTTAATTTTTGCAACCATCACTGCAAAGTACGAGCAGTTCACACCATTTTGTCACATTCACAAATTAAGTTACGTGCTGTGGACGG
Organism: Schistocerca serialis cubense; assembly: GCF_023864345.2. Taxonomy (NCBI): domain Eukaryota; kingdom Metazoa; phylum Arthropoda; class Insecta; order Orthoptera; family Acrididae; genus Schistocerca; species Schistocerca serialis. Next base: position 49,537,607 of record NC_064645.1, read on the forward strand.
AGAGCAGGTGTTTTTAAGTGATGTGGTGCCGTGCTAGTTGCGATGAACCAGCCTCTCCGAATTTCCTCTAATCCTTGGCCTGAGTAGGGCACTATGAAGAAACCATAAGTAACGCTTTTCATTTCATGTTTTCTCAGAGTTCGTAAGTGTTTTGTTAATCGGGGAAACCTTTTTTTTTACCTGTGAAGGCGGGATCTCTACTTTTAGCCTCCTTGGTTTCGAATCCATGTTATTTGGTTTGAGACACCAACAAAAAACACTCCAAAATGAAAAAATGAGATGTATCGACTCTTATTTCGGTATGGATATCATTTAAAAGCTGTTACACTACAGGCCTATCATGAGAACTGGCTGGCCCAGTGTGGGAAACCAGTAACGTTGATGGGGCCAATGAGACATGTTATTATTTTTCAAATATTTCATCAACAGTGAATATTTATGACTTCTGTGTCTACTATAGTAAAATGCAGAAGGTAATACTGAAGCTACACAAAAAATTAAATGTTTATTAGAATATCTGAGAATTTTATCAGACATTTTATGTGGATGGCCCGTCGATAGCAAAGTACCCCTAGTATTTTATTCCCTATTTTAATGTTTGCCTCAGCTTTGTTGTTCGATTTATCTACCGGCATTACTTTAGTCTAGTTTCTGGTTCGTGTAAGGCTCCAGACAAAATTTTTAATATGTAGTTCATGTCCTTTACAGAATCTGTTGGGACTCATATACCATCAGCAAATCGAATACAATATATCTGCAAACAGTAGTTAGTAAAACATGATATAGATTGTTTTGTTCCCTAAATTGTGAAATAGATGAGTGTTCTATTTTACGAGTCGTCAGTGTTCTGGCTGGTCTGATGTGGCCCGCCATGAATTCGCCTCCTGTGCCAGCCTCTCCATTTCAGAGTAGCACTTGCAACCTACGTCCTCAATTATCTGCTGGGTGTATCCCAATCTCTGCCTCTGTAGTTTTTAGCCCATATAGCTCCCTCTAGTAGCATGGAATTTATTCCCTAATGTCTTAACAGATCCTATCGTCGTCTTCCTTCTTCTTGTCAGTGTTTTCCATACGTTCCTTTCCTCGCCGATTCTTTGGAGAACGTCCTCAATCCTTACCTTATCGCTCCATCTAATTTTCCACATTTTTTGCGGTACCGCATCTCTTCTGTTCCGGTTTCGCCACAGTCCATGACTCAGTGCCATCCAATGCTATGCTCCAAACGTACATTCTCAGAAATTCTTCCTCTAAGTACTGTATTGTATATTAACCAGGGACCTAGAAACGACGGAGAGGCTGCGTCCCCGCTGCAGCCGCAGTGGTCCACAACCCCACGACGACTACCGCAGCCCACTTCACCGCTCCGCCGCCCCACACCGAATCCAGGGTTATTGTGCGGTTCGGCCCCCGGTGGACCCCCTAGGGAACGTCTCACATCAGACGAGTGTAACCCCTATGTTTGCGTGGTAGAGTAATGGTGGTGTACGCGTACGTGGAGAACTTGTTTGCGCAGCAATCGCCGACATAGTGTAACTGAGGCGGAATAAGGGGAACCAGCCCGCATTCGCCGAGGCAGACGGAAAACCGCCTAAAAACCATCCACAGACTGGCCGGTTCACCGGACCTCGACACAAATACGCCGGGCGGATTCGTGCCGGGGACCAGGCGCTCCTTACAGCCCGCAAAGCCGTGCGTTAGCCAACCGGGCGCGGGCCGGCTTCCTCTAACAAGGGAACCTCCCCATCGCACCCCCCTCAGATTTAGTTATAAGTTGGCACAGTGGGTAGGCCTTGAAAAACTGAACACAGATCAACCGAGAAAACAGGAAGAAGTTGTGTGGAACTATGAAAAAAATAAGCAAAATATACAAACTGAGCAGTCCATGTGTAACATAGGCAACATCAAGGACATTGTGGGCTCAACAGCGCCGTGGTCCCGTGGTTAGCGTGAGCAAATGCGGAACAAGAGGTCCTCGGTTCAAATCTTCCCTCGAGTGAACAATTTTTTATTTTCAGTTTATGTGACAAACTCTTATGTTTTCATCACTTTTTTGGGAGTGATTATCACATCCACAAGAAAACCTAAATCGCGAAGTGTACAAGTTAGGTGGGTCGACAACATATTCCTGTCATGTGACGCACATGCCTTCACCAGTGTCGTATAGAACATATCAGACATGGTTTCCTGTGGAGGAGTCGGTTGACCTATGACCTTGCGATCAAATGTTCTCGGTTCCCATTGGAGAAGCACGTCCTTTCGTCTACTAATCGCACGGTTTTGCGGTGCGGTCGCAAAACACAGACACTAAACTGATTACAGTGAACAGAGACGTCAATGAACGAACGGACAGATCATAACTTTGCGAAAATAAGGAAAGTAAACTTTTCACTCAAGGGAAGGCTTGAATCACCGATCACTCGTGCAGCAGCTGCTCACGCTAACCACGGGACCACGGCGCTCCTGACCTCTTACTTTCCTTGATGTAGCCTATCTTGCGCATTGGCTACTCAGTTTGTATATTTTGCTTATTTTTTCATAGTTGCACACAACTTTTTGTTTTCTCAATTGATCTGTTTTCAAGGCCTCTCCACTGTGCCAACTTATAACTAAATCTGAGGGGGGTGCGATGGGAAGGCTCCCTTGTAAGTAAGACGTGTGATTGCTAGTAGTGAAATTCTCGTGGCGAGTGCCATGTACTGCGGTTAAATGGCGCGCCCGTCTACTTTTCCTTCTCGGTTGCATTCTTTCCTTATTTTTTTCCCGTGTTTCCTTCGTGCACCAGAGCGCGAGCACAGGCCCGGATCTAGGGGTGGGGCCTGTTATACGACGTTGGCACCGTTCGGTAGAGACGCCACTCGCTTCCGAACAGCCGGCACTTCCTAGCTGCATCCGTTCAGCTGCCTGTTCTTGAAATTTTTTGCGCAAAACGACTGCCAGAAGATGCAGTAACATTCGCACTAAGTACTAGGCCTGTAGCGGGTCCCTACACTGGAGAAGGCGTAAAATCGCAACGAAGAGAAAAAGAAACGTATTTCTCTGCGACAAGCGTCTGCCATTTCTACATTAATCATTGACCTTTCTCCACATTAATACGCGAAATGACGGAAATTATACATTTTAAATGGTCGCTACTTATGTACGCTAACTGGATATAACATTGTTGCTGTGTTCCACAGTACGAAGTCTGGTTTTTTTTTTTTTTTTTTTTTTTTTTTTGGTGGGGTTTAAGGGCGCTCAACTACTGAGGTCATTAGCGCCCAGTCACAGTTGTTAAAGCACATGGAATCTAGTAAAACTCAAGGGGATGGGGGAACACCAGAAAGTCCTGACAAAGATGCAGATAAAATAAGTAAAAAAGTTAGATGTCTTTGGACAAGCCAGTCAAAGTTATAAAACGCAGAACACGAGCAGCTGCTCGAGCGTCATCAGCTAAAATATCCGGTAAAGTAGATGGCAGGGACAGGACAACACGAGATTGACTAAAGCGGGGACACGACAATAAAACATGGCGCACTGTTAATGCTTGACCACAAGGGCACTGCGGGGCTGGGTCACCTGAGAGCAGGTAGCGGTGGCTAAACCGGCAATGCCCAATCCGCAACCTGGTCAGAAGGACCTCTTCTCGCCGAGATGGTCGGGAGGAGGTTGTCCAAGCAGTTGGGAGCGGTTTTACTGCCCGGAGCTTGTTTCCTTGGAGGGATGACCAAGCATCCCACCACAACGACACAAGCCTCTTAAAAACAACCCCACGAACGTCCGATGACGGGACGAAGTCTGGTTTAATGCAGTTCTGGCCGCTGCTCTATCCTGTGCAGACCTCTTCATCCCTGTGTAACCACTGCAACTTACAACAGTTCGGGTCTGCTCACTGTATTCGAGTTTGGACTCCCTCTGCATTGTTTACCCCAACACACTTGCCTCCATTACCACACTGACAATCTCTTCATGCCTCAAGGTGTGTTCTACCGAGCAATCCCTTCTTTCAGACAGGTCTTGCCATTAATTTCCTTTTTCTCCAACTCACCGCTTCTCATTAGTTACTCCCTCTACCTATCTGATCTTCAGTATTCTTCTCTAACAATAAATTATAGAACCTTCAATTCTCTTTGTCTGTGAGGTGTTTATTGCTCACGTTTCACTTCGATGAAGACTATAATCCAGACGAATACGTTCACAAAAGACATCTTCATTTCGTTGCCCAAATAGATTGGTTGGTTTGTTGGTTGATTTGGGGGAGGGGACCAAACAGCGAGGTCATCGCTCCCATCAGATTAGGCAAGGATGGGGAAGGGAAGCGGCCGTGCCCTTTCAGAGGAACCATCCGGGCATTTGCCGGAAACGAATCACGGAAAACCTAAATCAAGACGTCCGGACGGTGGTTTGAACCGTCGTCTTTCTGAATGCGAGCCGAAATAGAAAAACCCTTTTATCCTTTAGCGACTCATTTACCAATATAATTCCCTCCTCGTCACCTGATTTAATTCGACTACATACTGTTATTCTTCGTTTCGTGTTGTTCAAGTTACACCCTCTTTCTGAAGACATTATCCATTCCGTTCAAATGCTCTTCTAAACACGTCTGGAAGAATTACAGCGTGTAACATACGCACAAAATCTAATTAAACTTTCGTCTACGTCCAGAGATACAGTTCCAGAGTGCGAGGAGAGATAGGCAGCATTTATGTAATCAGTGCTCGAATTCTTCACTTTTCAGACGATGTTTAATTTTCTCAGTCTCCTTCAGCTTCCTCTGGCGTACACTCCGAAGCGAACTCTATGAGACTTGTCATTGCCCTGTACGACTATTCTACTGTACATGAATTTAGAATGAGTATATACACTTAGACCAGATGCACATGCACTGATGTATAGGGTGGAGCAAAGTGGCCTGGACGAGTGGATACGATTGGACATGAATCTGTGGCAGCATTAACGCAAGAGGAAAAGACCTACAGCTTGGATATTAATAACAGCTTCAGCGGTATCTTGGTCCTTCATTACTATACCACTACCAGCTTCATTGCGTCAAACCAACATCTTCAGCTGACATGTGATTAAAACATTAGAACGGAAAAGTTCGGAATCTTATTTCCCATTATTCGTTGTCCGTCAATACAAAAAACCGCTAAAGGATTAAAAACTGCCAAATTCCAATATAGTGGATGGGTCCAAAACAAATCGTATCACAGCGATCGCTTCTCCGATGTATATAGAAACGAGTACAGGGGACCTACAACTATTTGCAACAGGATGGAAGAACAGCCTACACAACTGGCCGAACCTTGGAGCATATTTATACAGTCTTCAAGCCTGACAGAGTTGTTATCAGAGATCAGCCTGGTAGCGGCCCTAGCTAGCCACCCAGGTCGCCTGATGTGTCAGGGTGCGACTGCTTTGCGTGGGGAGCCATCCAAGTCTGAGGTACAGTATGTCGTGACAACCCTCATAGTCTTCCAGAACTGCAGCAGAACATTTCGGATGAGATTGCAGTAATTCTAGCAGTCCAGCTCCGATCTCGTTCACAAACTTGCTGACCAGGGCCCAATACTGCGAAGAGATGAGTGGTGGCCACTGTCAACACCTGCTACAGTCAGGTTAGCACTGTATTCCCTTTCCTCAGCTACGTTTCTTTGTACCCTGGAACTCTGTTCTCCGGTCCACTTTTATTTGCCCCACCCCGTGCAAAGCCTATTCTGTAGCCCGTCACATCTGAGAAACTATTAAAAAGTGAGAGAAATTATATTTATTGTGCAATTAATTTCTTGCCGTTTAATTCATGAACGTATTCACCACTAATCTGCTTCAAGTGTTCGAGATTCAATCCTGTGCATACCAAAATACGTTGTCCACCCATTAATACCGATGTGTGAAGTGCACCTAGAAAGATAAAGTTTCAAAATACGTATCTCCATGAAGTCACTTATTATTACCAGTTGTACCTGCCACGTTTTGTTTGAGACTGTCTTCTTAAATACAAAGGAAGGAAAAGAGATAGCTCACGTTTCTAATGTGTATGGGAATTGGATATACGCTCTCACCTCCTTCTCTCCCCTGTCTCAGGCCACCTCTCTCTTTCTCCCTTCCCTTGACCATCTGCTCCCTTTTCTGTCGATCTTGTCCTCTCTTTCCATCTCCTCCTGCCCACTCTCACTGTTCATCTTCTCTTTCCAGTTTTCCCTCCCACCCCTCTGTCCATCTAGTCCTCTTCTCTCTGACCTTTGAGCATTGTTTATTTTTATTTCAAATTCAGATTCGGTAGTAGTATTCCTGTCACTAACCAATCAGCCATAAATACAGCTTTCCTGTTTGCTAACACGTTTATTGCATATAATAAAAAGTATATTGCGGACATGTGCCTAAACTTTTATCACAGTAACGCGAAAAAATTTGAAGTAAATCGGAAAACTACATTTTGAGATTTTTTACGAACAAAGTTTTCCCTTTGTAAAGTATATTAGACACACACAGGGTGTCCATTTGTAATACTGTACATCGGATTTAAAAAAAAAAACTTATAATTCCAATTTCTGTATCTCTGGGGGGGGGGGGGGGGGGTTACAACATCCAATGATACCACACTCGACCGGCCCCCCTCCCCAATCCGATCCCATGCATCGGTGGCAGGGGTAACTTTGAAATCTTCTATGAGCAACCCCTTTTTTACTGCAGATTACGATTCTACGGTAAAATCTACATACCCTTTGTCTGAAGCGTTTTCTTCGTTTCGCCACAGGTGGCTCTGTAATCGGAGGAATATAAATGGGTAAGCAATCATAATTTATGATATACTACTCAATGGCCCTCGAATATCCAATGCACTCCAGTTTCATGCTGCGTGGGGTAGGACAGGCCAGTATTTCATAACTTGTAATTCGAAATGTTGTATTCCTGCTACACATCGATCAGGGGACTACTCGACGCTCCACTGCGACCGTGGCTCGAGGTGATCCTTCTCTAATTTTCCAGTTGTGTAATGCGCTGGGTAACCGGCATGCTGAAACCACATACGTTGTCGCACGTCCAGGGCAACATTCTGCAAAGGTACCGGTAATTCCTATTCCAAAAACGTTCGATATTTGCGTCCATTCAAAGTGCCGTCGACAAAATACGGACAAATGAGTTTGTTCACTATGATACCACACCACACGTTACCAGACCAAGGACGTTGATGGTCAATTTGCCGTAACCAGTGGAGATTGTCTACACTCTAGCAATGCATCTAACGCCGATTGACGCTAACATGGTTTGTAAATGCAGATTCATCGGAAAATAGTAGCTCGTCAAAGTACGCGTGGGTCGTCTGGATTTGTTGAAGTGTCCATTCGCAAAACACTACCCAGCTATGAAAATCGGCACCATGAAGTTCTTGATGCGCTCTGTACACTGCCATCAGACATAAAGGAGTTCACAAACTTGCAAAAGAACGAACGAGAGTGAGCTTTATTTGGAAAACGCTCGGCATACAAGGAAACCGCAGCATCGAGATTTGTCCTTCATTGTCCGTAAATCAGTATTTCAAATTTTTCATCCGTGGTTGCAACATTCATCGTCAACTTGTAAGCGTTTTCTTCAAATGGTAGGTAGGTGCGCAGATTTTTGTGGACTGGCAAGACAGCCAATCCACTAGGACGGGAGGCCGAAGGGCACGCGTTAAGGCTCACGCAGGATGGCGTGAGGTCTGGAATAGGACAAGGTCTTTATAGCAGCAAAAATAGTACATAGCTTCTGGAATACTTAACTTTAATCCATAATTGGTGAACATCGGTCTGACGGTACATGCATCACAAGATAAATAGCAAATGATAATGGCACCTTGCTAGGTCGTAGCAAATGACGTAGCTGAAGGCTATGCTAACTATCGTCTCGGCAAATGAGATCGTAATTTGTCAGTGAACCATCGCTAGCAAAGTCGGCTGTACAACTGGGGCGAGTGCTAGGAAGTCTCTCTAGACCTGCCGTGTGGCGGCGCTCGGTCTGCAATCACTGACAGTGGCGACACGCGGGTCCGACGTATACTAACGGACCGCGGCCGATTTACAGGCTACCACCTAGCAAGTGTGGTGTCTGGCGGTGACACCACACAGATAATAAACACTGAGCAGGTACTGAAATGTTTAGAGCCGCTATCTATTCTACGTTTGCACGACATGTGTACTTCAGTCGCTGTGTACTGCCTGTTACGATACTTCGTAGTTCGCTACATGATCACGGTGGCGCATCGAGCAGACCGCTCTTCGATACGTCGGAGTACTACAACGTTGTGAACGGTGTTACGAAATAGAAGTTGTGAAGTAGTGGCCTGTTCTACCCTTGCAGCATGGAAGCGGCGTCCCACGTGCCAGTGGATATTCAAGGTTTTATGTCGTCTTGTCTCCGTAGGCGTGTACCAAGGGAGAAGGAGACGATAAAAGAAAATTACTGAACTCTAGATCAGTAGTTCTCAAACTTTTTGAGCCCCGGGCGGAATTAAAAGCCCGGAAATAATTGTGATCGCACTATACATATATTTCTGAGGAATATTTTACGGTAATCAATACAGGAAATAAATACTGTGATAAAATAACAATTAAGTCTTTATTTTGAATTTCGCGTCCAGACTACAGAAAATACAAGTTATATTAATAAAAAACATGCATTATCATAATATGAAGAAATAACTTTTGTATAAAAATGTGAGAGGTTCATGAAGCACGATTGTCGCCCAAATGTGACGGCCGAGCGCCGTGTTGCCTCCTACCCTGCCAGGACGAGAGGCAAGAGAAACTATTCAGTGAAACGTATTGAAATTATGCAATAAAACTAACGATTAATTCTAACTATGCTGAAAAGTAATAAAGCAATACAAATGAATCGTACATTACGTCTACTCTTTCTAGTGTTTATGAGAAACATGAGCCTGGTGTCTCGTCGCGATTTCTTCAATCTTTGGAGATAAAATTGAATGAAAAACTCTAATTTCTTCGTCAATACATTGAAGTAGATATAGCTGCCAGTTCTTCTTCTTCTTCTTCTGTTAATGTTAAGCCGCGATCACCTGAAATTTCCGTGAATGGGTTTCAAATCCAATCGTACTGTTCATTGTTGAGGGATAGAAAATTTGAAAGTTTCACTTCTAAACTTGTTAAAGGATCTACTACTATTGGAAGTATTTCATTTATGCATTGCTCCTTACCAACGGGATCATTTCCAAGTTACCTTAGCGTTTAGTTAAAAGCTTTTCTTTTCCATATTTGTAGTTTTCTGTGAAACGCTTTAATTTTGTCGGTGGATGTGAGAATATGTTGTTCTTTCCCTAGCACGCTAGTGTTCAAAATATTGAACTGCTGAAATGTATCGGCCAAATATTACACTCTGGCAAGCCAAAATTCACTCCGAAGGAGGTTGCAAATATGTAAATGTGTCATTTCTTCGAAAAACACGACAAGCTCTTGTCGTAGCTCATGCACACTGGTAAGGACTTTCCCCCTCGACAACCACCTGACCTCTGTCAGTAAAAGCAACCGTCTGTGTTCTGGCTGCATGTCGATACAAAGGTTTGAGAATGAACGGATTCTGACAGGTCTTGTTATAATAAAATTTGCCATCTGAACAACATGGTCTAAGAATTCTCTCATTTTTTCTTCCAGTGTTTCTTTTTTTTTTGCTATTAATCCTCCCTATAAAGAAAGCAGTGAGTTACGATAACATCTTCATTTTTTTTTTTTTACTAAAGAAATATGGCCCTCAACACAGCCTACCATTGAATGGGCGCCATCTGTACAAATTCCTAAACACGACTCCCATGTTAACTGTCACTTATTAAGATACTCATTTAAAATGTTGAAAACGTCCTTACCTTTAGTGGACGCACTTAATTCTTTGCAAAAAAGAAACTGATTTACTATTTGATCTTGATTAATGAAACAGACAATTGCTAAGAGTTGCAACTGGTTGGTAATGTCTGTTGATTCATCGACTTGCAATGCAAACTTTGAGTGGTGGAGCTTATTACTGCAGTATCAGCAGACATTACTATAATAGGCCTGTGAACTGCATCATTCGACAAAGAAATCTTCGTTATTTTCATAGCTGCTTCATTTCCTAGCATCGTCATGACTATTATTTTGCAAGCAGACAAAATAAGTGACTCACTTGTAGTATGAGCTTTCATACTCTTTGCTATTAGATCAGAGACTTGCTCTACATCTACATCTGTACTCCGCAAGCCACCCAACGGTGTGTGGCGGAGGGCACTTTACGTGCCACTGTCATTACCTTCTTTTCCTGTTGCAGTCGCGTATGGTTCGCGGGAAGAACGACGCAGATTTATTGAAAAATTTCATTGTTCAGCAAATTACAATTGTGTTTTCCATATAACAGCTGCCTTTCACCATCAAACATTTCATAAGTACAAATTATTATGCTGAATAATGATAATTATTTAAAACATAACTCGAAATTATTGAACTACTCTTAAAATATTACTGACGCACTGCAAAGAAGCTGACAGAATTTGCTATGTCTGCATAAGCAGAAGGAACTGCTGCAACAGATGATATATTTCCGGACCGACATAGGCAAGAAAAACCGCGCGCCTCTGCACGTCGCCAACGACGTCATGCGCCAAAAAATGTTTTTAAACCGTGCTACATAATTGCCCCAAGGCTCCAAAGACTTGTCAAACTTAGGAAAAGTGGGAGGCGTGGCCCGCAGCCCCACCAGCGGGGAAGCGGACGGAGCACCCAGTGCCTGAGACCCGTGGGAGACGGCGGACAGAGCCTGCAATTGCTGAATAATAAGTTCATTCGTCTGCTGCATACTCGATAAAAGCGCAAGGACGCGTGCCGAGGGCAGGGCCATGGAGGAGAACAAGCAACAAACACGTGAAAACTACGAACCAACTCGTTGCCAGTGCTATGTCCGCGTAAGGAAAAGAAAATAACGATCAAAGTTATTGGACTGTTCAGTTAACCAAAACAAATTCTCCAAGTAAACACCAACACAAAACAGTGATCCGTCTTCGAATCACAACTACATATATAAAAAACAACTGAAATATGTCCTACTAGTCTCCACCAGAGAGTTCTCTGATATACCAACCCTAATCCAGAGATCAGCGAGAAGATCCAAGCCGGGCTGCCAGGCAGGCAGCTATCCACGTCTGCTGGCGGACTGATGAACTGCCGATGTGCGGCCGAGCGCCGGCCGTTACAGCGCTTCGGCGGATGAGTACCTCGGAACTATTTTCCATCACGTGGTTTGACGTGGGAAAATAGTTCCGGGATCTGCAGCGACCTCTTCCTTACGTTTATGTGGGCCGGTAGTGGCCCCTGGTGGCCGCTGGTGTCTTTGCTGTGGTGTTGTCGTTGTCGTGGCCGTTCATCAATATCGCCTGTCAGTTGTGTAGTGCTTCGGTGTGCCTGCAAGCGGGTAACCCGCGGCTGCAGGCTGTCAGTTTGGTTGCTGATACTCTAGGCGCCGTGATGTCTGATGCAGAAGGCCACAACAGAATTAGTAATCAGTTAAACACAATAAACAATTATTCTCAAGAGCATCAAGGAAGGTGAGTGAATAGAAATTACAGTACAAACACCAGGCGTTCGATACAGTTTCGCACTGTCGCCTGATAAACAAAGTAAGAGCCTACGGAATATCAGACCAGCTGTGTGGCTGGATTGAATAGTTTTTAGCAAACAGAACACAGCATGTTGTTCTCAATGGAGAGACGTCTACAGACGTTAAAGTAACCTCTGGCGTGCCTCAGGGGAGTGTTATGAGACCATTGTTTTTCACAATATATATAAATGACCTGGTGGATAGTGTCGGAAGTTCCATGCGGCTTTTCGCCGATGATGCTGTAGTATACAGAGAAGTTGCAGCATTAGAAAATTGCAGCGAAATGCAGGAAGATCTGCAGCGGATAGGCACTTGGTGCAGGGAGTGGCAACTGACCCTTAACATAGACAAATGTAACGTATTGCGAATACATAGAAAGAAAGATCCTTTATTGTATGATTATATGATAGCAGAACAAACACTGGTAGCAGTTACTTCTGTAAAATATCTGGGAGTATCTGTGCAGAACGATTTGAAGTGGAATGATCATATGAAATTAATTGTTGGTAAGGCAGGTGCCAGGTTGAGATTCATTGGGAGAGTCCTTAGAAAATGTAGCCCATCAACAAAGGAGGTGGCTTACAAAACACTCGTTCGACCTATACTTGAGTATTGCTCATCAGTGTGGGATCCGTACCAGATCAGGTTGACGGAGGAGATAGAGAAGATCCAAAGAAGAGCGGCGCGTTTCGTCACAGGGTTATTTGGTAAGCGTGATAGCGTTACGGAGATGTTTAGCAAACTCAAGTCGCAGACTCTGCAAGAGAGGCGCTTTGCATCGCGGTGTAGCTTGCTGGCCAGGTTTCGAGAGGGTGCGTTTCTGTATGAGATATCGAATATATTGCTTCCCCGTACTTATACCTCCCGAGAAGATCACGAATGTAAAATTAGAGAGATTCGAGCGCGCACGGAGACTTTCCGGCAGTTGTTCTTCCTGCGAACCATACGCGACTGGAACAGGAAAGGGAGGTAATGACAGTGGCAGATAAAGTGCCCTCCGCCATACACCGTTGGGTGGCTTGCGGAGTGTAAATGTAGATGCAGATGTAGATGTAGATGTAGAATATGCACAATTCCCAATATTTGGGTAGTGTTGTTGTGTAACTACCCAGGTTACTATTTTAAAAGAAAATTGCACCATAAACGTAAGTAATGGTACCACCAAACTCATTTTAACAAGTGAGTATATCACACTGGCTGTGCTCAGAACACCAACCAGCAATTAGCATAATCATATATTGAGCATATTGTGCCTACTTCACTGGCAGCCAGGTCATCATTAAAAATTATTATTATCAACGAAATTTACCGGAAACGATTCTTCGTCTTTTTTAAAACTCGCTCAATTTTCACAGGCCATTCGTTACATGCAAATACTCATCTGATCGGTTTCCAAGTTCTTCACACAGTACAGTAAAGACTTTTTCATTATCATTACTTTATTTTGGCTTTTGGTTACAAGGACCATACAACCAATAACGGTTATAAAGTGCCAAAGAAACATAATCGCAAAAAAGCAGAATAGTACAAAATTACGAAGTTAGCATATAGACACATTCTTAAAGAAAGCTAAAAGCGCAATTAGACTAACACCCGACAGCAATAATGACAACGACATTGTGCAGAATTACAAACGGCACTATACAGCAACATCATGACAAACACACGTATGCTCTTCTAGAAAAGACAAAACATGAAATGGCAAACACCGTACTTCGTACAATAAGTACAACAATAGCTGAAAAACAGAATTGGAAATAATAACATACAACAATATGAGAATTGTAGCATACAGACATACGTACTTAAAATAAAAGAAAAACCCAAAATGACAAACACAATATAACAAACAGTACGCACAGTACTGCCCATAGAACAGTGACACAAAATGCATAAGACAGCAATAATGAAACTGTAATGTACAAATAAAGGTTCGTATGCAAATTAAAATACAAAATTACGCACTGATTATGAAATGGGCTGACGCCATTTGAAAATGAAGACCTCAGCAACCCATAAATCAAATTTGCATGCCGACGGCCTTCTAATAGTCTGTGAGCATGTTATATTTATCAGAACGGTGGAGTAACCTCTCGCAACGAACTTCTTATACAAGTCTAATTGTGCAGTCGTGTACTTGGAACATGCCAATATGATGTGGTTAAGGTCCGCTACTGCCGTTGTGTCCTTATCGCAGTGTCCATGCGTGATAATCTTCAGTCGATATACGTGCGCGGGGTAACCCCCGTGTCCCAGCCTCATGTGAATGATGGAAGTCATATGAAGGCTACGAAGCTGCACCGAGGAGAACCACGGTCGAGAAGTTCGGTTGTACGGCCGCCAGGTGGCCGCCCTTAGAGTGTTGAGAGGCATGCTATTCACAGTTCCAAGCCTGATAAGCAGCCTTCCGTATCGTCGATGGGAGGTCCGCATAAGGGATCAGCATTGGGCGTATCTGGAATTCTGTAATACTTCTCTTGGCAAGGCGCTAAACAGTTTCATTATGGAGAATGAATTGACGTCCTCTAACCCAGAGTAATTGGAAATTAACGCCCAAGGTCAGCGCGTTCCTTATGGCCGCCAATATGTCCATAACGTATCTGTCGGTCTGTTTATCAAACGGGGAATGTTGCAATTTCTGCATAACGCTTTGAGAGTTCGTAAGTATCAGGACGAACATGAATATCCGGGTACCATAATGAATAGCTTCCCTGTTGGCCAGTAACTCCACTGTGTAGATAGAAGATTCTGGTGGAAGCGCAAACATTTGGCAGGCGCCACCAGATGAGAAAAAGAAGGCGTATCCCACACCCTCCTCAGATTTAGAATGAAGATTCGTGACGAATGGCTGAGAATCCCTGTCGCCGGAATGGCCTAGTAGCGCGCCCTTCGATGGACTTCTCGTGCCAGACGTGGCACCCGGTCTGCCGACTGGAAGTTGTGTTGACGATGCGCGGCACCCTTAGGGAGAGGGCCCAACCGAGGCGACACCGATGGTGGCGTTGGTGGCCTAGAAGAATCTAGTAGAGCGACTATTGGTGGTGGGGAAAGCCTTGGATGTAGAGGCGGGAAAACCAGGGGATTTTGGGGACTAGGAGGCTATCGGAGAGCAGCGGAGTGTGGGAGTTGCGGGCTCCAAATTACACACCCTGACGTGGCGAAGGCTTTTGCTCATTTGAGCTTTTGTTGATAGAGAAAGGCGATCTGTCACTAGATCCGGACGAGAACAATGTAAACACGTCGGAAGCGTTGCAGTACATGAATCCGCTGAGTGTGGACCACAACACTTGCTCCATCGAGTGTGACGTCTACATTGGCATGCCCGATGATGAAAACGCCAGCAGTTTTCCACTGGACAACGCGTCTCCGGAATAGCAACATGTGAGGGCAGAGCCTGGGGGAATACCACCAGTAGAGCTGGAATCGGTATAGTTAGTTAAGGATGTGAATGGTGTCTCTTAGTGTTTCGTTGGATGCTTGCGACAGGCCATATGCTCTCCATTGCATCAATGATTTCCTTGTCTGTCAAGCTGATGTCAACATCACGAATAATGCAATATGTATGGAGCATGAAGTTGGGAATATAGACATCAAACTTACGATCTTTGAAAACACGGCCTCCTACCAAAGCAATGACAGCCGCAGCAGGTTTTAGTTCTATCATGATTCTGTTTCTGCCTGATGGTCTAATGTCATCCAGTCATGTTGAGCTGAGAGTTATAGGAAAATAAAAACCTACCTGCCGACATAGGGCGGAGTTTGCCAACGTTCTTATCTAAGCGCTCCACAGAGACAATATCGACAATATCTGATCGACTGTATCGATTGTTGACACTTGGCCCTACGACCAAAGCAGTGGTGGTCAACGGTTGATACAGAGAGCGTTCTGAGTTAGTCCGCACTGTACCATTACTAGAATGAGGACCCGAACCCGGTAACTCACGCATAGCACGGTCTGGGACAGGAGGTGAGTCGACACACAGCCATTTACTACGGGAACCACTGTCCTGTTGCTGACTTGTGGGTGCATTGGCTTCACGTGTAAAGCTCGAAGGGTCGCTGGGATTGCTAACCTGCTGACTAACGTCATGCAAATGTTTGGTGCTGGTGATATTGCTGTAGTTGCTGTTGTTGTAGCAGCATCAGTTGAAACTGCTGCTACTGAGCCAGCTATTGCTGCTGTTGTTGATGATAGTGGTGCAGACGCTGCTGTTCCGGTTGATGTTGTAGCTCCTGTTGTTGTTGTTGTTGATGATGCTGGAGAAGCGGTGTTTCCAGGAATGGCAATTCATCCGGCTGGATCTCACCGTGGTTGTCGGATATCGGTAGCAACGGAACATCCGTCGGTGCGTGCTGATGCCAGATTTCTAGTGCCGATTGGGTGACCTTATCCATACCGGAGGGATTGACCGTTTTACGGTGAACTGTTAGCACTACCGCCGCGAACGTGTGACGAAGAAAACACACACAATCCGGCATACGCTACACTGCATGTAAACGATTCTCCTCGAAAACCGACGACATAAGTAGGGAAATACTAGGAAGAGTGCAAAGAATACGAAGTACCACACTCGTTTGCGAAACGTAAACATAGGCAAAAGGCTTCGCAGTATACCTAAAACAAAATGGTATTAGAGAAAATTGTTCAAATAGCTCTGAGCACTATGGGACCTAACTTCTGAGGTCATCAGTCCACTAGAACTTAGAACTACTTAAACCTAACTAACCTAAGGACATCACACACATCCATGGCCCAGGCCGGATTCGAACCCCCGACCGTAGCGGTCTCGCGGTTCCAGACTGCAGCGCCTAGAACCGCTCGGCCACTGCGGCAGGCAGTATTAGAGAAGACATTACAATATTTCACTAATGTATGCTGCCAGAGCGAGCTTGTCGTAAGTCATCAGAATCAAGCAAGTACATTGTACATGTTTTCAGTGCAATACCGGCAATGGCTTCCACTGAATAAATGGGAAAGAAATTTAAAAAAATGAATGCCGCAATACTAAAGGTGAGCCTAAAGGCACATGCAGTAGTTGATGCTGCGTACATCAGCTTAACTCAGATTAGCAGCAAATCCTGGAGGCGGCTATGACCAGGGTACAACAAGCGAAAGAATGTGTCTGCAATCCAAGTGTACACGAGAGTCTCACAAGGGGCATCAAATCTAGCATTGGCTTCAAGAACAGTTTTAGTACTTGGGATCAAGAAGCCATAACTTGAGACACAATGATCATTCAAGCGCACCTGAAAACACAGAGTCTTCAACACCACCTCTACACGTCTTATTCGTTCACAAATTTCAGTGTTAAGTACGACCGCGACCAATATACGCAATATCGACATCCAGTAAGACAGAGAGCGGCGCCTTCCTTCCAGAGCCAAGCAAACAAGTTGTCTGCGTAGACAGTGCATACACACATCGAGACGCACACTTGTTGCTTATTCGCCCTCATTGTCCCGACTCACTGCCGCCCTTCTGCCACTTCACTGGCGCGGATAAAGCCTCCCTTCAGTCAGAGAGGCCACCTCAGCATCCAACACGGCGCACAATGACGGAAAAAATATCACAACACAAATAAAGACTTGAGCGACATAAGCGAAAGTGTGACATCAGAAACACGACGTCTATTCAAATACCGTACCAGTGACATACGACTGGTGCAAGTAGCTCCACTGCGAGGATGCAGATCAGTTTTGCTTTCAATATACGCTGTAACGCTCGTAAGCGTTAGCCTTCGAGACTAGACGTGGTGAGTTGATGTTAGTCAAGAACGCCTTTAAGGCGACAAACACACCGTCATTAACACCCCACTGAGTTCGAACGATGTCGTGTAACATGGCTATGGCTGTGAGGAGCTGGATGTTCCATCCGTCATAATGCGGAAAGACTTGGCAGGATTGTACCCACTGCATGTGCCTGCTGGCCAGGGGCGGATGCGTGGGGGGGGGGGGGGGGGGGCGGGGGAGGGGGAGGGGGGGGGGGGGGGGGGAGCAATAGGGGCAATTGCCCTCCTCCACCCCCCTCCCCCCTGGTGCGTGACCGATCTTTTTTTTTCGACTGCTTTAGGGGTTGATTACGCCGGCCTATCTAGTATGTTTTACTTGGAAGTCGAAGATGTAAACAATGGCACGCAGTTTGATGTAACAATTCAAAAAGAGACCTTGAAGCCTCTCCCATTTAGTGAATAAACCACAGAAGAAACAACTATACTTACGAATAAAATGATAATATTCGCTGACGCTTGAGCGATCTGTGTCCCTTTTTTAGCACTTTCCCTGCAGTGCGTATGTTAGATTTTGTTTCTAGTGGCAATTTGCAAGGAGATGGTGTTGATAATTAAGCAATGAACACTGAAGGAATACTTGAAAATATTCTCATTAGTTCCAAATAGTGAGAACCTTACGGCAGTCCCTTTTATTCTGCAATTGCACGTTTTCGATCTGGATGAACGCTTCGCCCCCATTTTGGCTTTCTTCTCACTTTTGATGCGGAATGTGAACAAACATTAATTAACCAAATGTAATAATGTACACGAAAATAACGTCTGTGGATTCATTCACAATCCATTCTCTCATACAGTAAGAATATAAATGTTACGGTCAGCAGATTCAAACAGATACTGACGTAATTAACAATATAAGATGATTTCCTGAACACAGTCAAATACCCTATTATAAATTTTCGCAGTCGTATCGTCATTGGTGCGTATAAATACATGCGCGAATTCTATGGCAACATTCTGTCATACGAAAGCTTTTGGTGAACTAATTTCGAAGATTTAAGAATGGAAACGAACATTAGCCTTTTTATAGATTATTTTACATTAGCAGACAAACACGGAGTTTTTCAAGTGCACGTGTCGTATTTGAAGAATATTTTTTAGGTAATCCAGTAAGTTATTTCGTTAAACACACTTAACACATAGCGATACAAATTAAACTAATAGCAGAATATTAGATATATATATATACAGGGTGTTTCAAAAATGACCGGTATATTTGAAACGGCAATAAAAACTAAACGAGCAGCGATAGAAATACACCGTTTGTTGCAATATGCTTGGGACAACAGTACATTTTCAGTCGGACAAACTTTCGAAATTACAGTAGTTACAATTTTCAACAACAGATGGCGCTGCAAGTGATGTGAAAGATATAGAAGACAACGCAGTCTGTGGGTGCGCCATTCTGTACGTCGTCTTTCTGCTGTAAGCGTGTGCTGTTCACAACGTGCAAGTGTGCTGTAGACAACATGGTTTATACCTTAGAACAGAGGATTTTTCTGGTGTTGAAATTCCACCGCCTAGAACACAGTGTTGTTGCAACAAGACGAAGTTTTCAACGGAGGTTTAATGTAACCAAAGGAACCAAAAGCGATACAATAAAGGATCTGTTTGAAAAATTTCAACGGACTGGGAACGTGACGGATGAACGTGCTGGAAAAGTAGGGCGACCGCGTACGGCAACCACAGAGGGCAACAGGCAGCTAGTGCAGCAGGTGATCCAACAGCGGCCTCGGGTTTCCGTTCGCCGTGTTGCAGCTGCGGTCCAAATGACGCCAACGTCCACGTATCGTCTCATGCGCCAGAGTTTACACCTCTATCCATACAAAATTCAAACGCGGCAACCCCTCAGCGCCGCTACCATTGCTGCACGAGAGACATTCGCTAACGACATAGTGCACAGGATTGATGACGGCGATATTCATGTGGGCAGCATTTGGTTTACTGACGAAGCTTATTTTTACCTGGACGGCTTCGTCAATAAACAGAACTGGCGCATATGGGGAACCGAAAAGCCCCATGTTGCAGTTCCATCGTCCCTGCATCCTCAAAAGTACTGGTCTGGGCCGCCATTTCTTCCAAAGGAATCATTGGCCCATTTTTCAGATCCGAAACGATTACTGCATCACGCTATCTGGACATTCTTCGTGAATTTGTGGCGGTACAAACTGCCTTAGACGACACTGCGAACACCTCGTGGTTTATGCAAGATGGTGCCCGGCCACATCGCACGGCCGACGTCTTTAATTTCCTGAGTGAATATTTCGATGATCGTGTGATTGCTTTGGGCTATCCGAAACATACAGGAGGCGGCGTGGATTGGCCTCCCTATTCGCCAGACATGAACCCCTGTGACTTCTTTCTGTGGGGACACTTGAAAGACCAGGTGTACCGCCAGAATCCAGAAACAATTGAACAGCTGAAGCAGTACATCTCATCTGCATGTGAAGCCATTCCGCCAGACACGTTGTCAAAGGTTTCGGGTAATTTCATTCAGAGACTACGCCATATTATTGCTACGCATGGTGGATATGTGGAAAATATCGTACTATAGAGGTTCCCAGACCGCAGCGCCATCTGTTGTTATAGAGGGAAACATTCCACGTGGGAAAAATATATCTAAAAACAAAGGTGATGAGACTTACCAAACAAAAGCGCTGTCAGGTCGAGAGACACACAAACATACACACGAAATTCAAGCTTTCGCAACAAACGGTTGTTTCATCAGGAAAGAGGGAAGGAGAAGGAAAGACGAAAGGATGTGGGTTTTAAGGGAGAGGGTAAGGAGTCATTCCAATCCCGGGACCAGAAAGACTTACCTTAGGGGGAAAAAAAGGACAGGTATACACTCGCGCACACACACACATATCCATCCGCATATACGCAGACACAAGCAGACATTTCTCCTGCTGGCAGGGGTGGCCCGGGAATGTCGGGTCGCAAGAAGGCCGGTCTTCGGACCACCACGTGGCACTACCAAGAGGGAAGAAGATCGTGTTTGGCGTATGGGTCTGAAGCTGCGTATTGGATGTGCAGTAGCAATTTGAGCAGCAGCTGGCACCACAGGGACACAACAGATTGTTATAAATCGGTTACTTCAATGGCAGCTCTGGGTCAGACCCCTCCTTGCAGCGTACATTCCACCAACCCCAACCCACCGCCATTTGCAACTTCCGTAAAGCGAGAGGTCTGTTCTGTTTCCTGTTGAAAGATTGTTCTGTCTCGGTATCAGTGATGGCCGTGTGTTGGTTAGTAGGAGTCCAGCTGAGGGCCGGCAACCAACCTGTCTGCATGTTAGATACACTGGACCTACATCTGGATTTTATGGTCTGGGATGCGATTCGTATGACAGCAGTGTTTATACCATGCATTCTCACTGCAGATCTGTACGTGAGTCTGGTGATTCAACCTGCTGTGCTGCCGTACATGAATCGCATTACGGTGAGTGTTTTCCAACGGGATAACGCTCGCCCACATACCGCTGTTGTTACCCTCAATACTCTATAGAGAGTAGACATGCTGGCTTGGCCTGCTCCATCTCCAGATCTGCCTCCAGTCGAGCGCATATGGCACATCATCGGACGACGAGTCCAGCGTCATCCAGAAACAGCACTAACTGTCTCTGGATTGACCGACCGAGTGCAACAGACATTCAACTCCATTCCACAAACTGGCATCAGGTACCTGTACAATTCGGTAGATGCACGTTTGCGTGCTTGCATTCAACATTCTTGCGATTACACCGGTTATTGATGTACCAGTATTTCACATTTGCAGTGACTTATCTAGCCCTTACATTAACCTGTGATCTTGCAATGTTAATCACTTAAATATGTTACCTAGACAAATATATTCCAGAAATTTCATTACTCTGCATTATTATTATTATTTTCGTGTTGTGATTAGTTTTCCGTCAGTGTATACATTTATATATTATACAGTACATAGTCTATATGTGCCTAAACGTTTATTACAGCAACGTGTAAAAATTTGAAATACATTGGAAAGGTATATTTTGTGATTTTTGGTAGCGTTTTCCCTTTATATTGTACATATATATTTATATATAATGTGTATTAAAACATATATATACATTAAAGAATCGGATTCTTAAAAACTCACTCATATTAGAATTCAATGTTGTACCAAAATTTCAAGAACATTTGGAGATTAAAGATTTCAAAGAAATCAATATTTACATTTTTATCACTTTTGCCCTTTTATTACATATACATTACATATATACCAGATGGCGTTCCATCTGATATATAAAAACACTTGACTGTTCGGATGCAATGTTGTAGCAAAATTTCAAAGCAATCCTTGAAGAGCTTTCGGTGATAAAGAAATTTGAAGAAACGATCATCTACGTTTGTATTTATATGGAAAACTAGCTGACCCGGCAAACTTCGTACCGCCTAACAGTCAATGAATGTCGTGTTACCTTTTAGCTGAACTAATTTAGGCTTTGATGAACGTAATACAATGATACAAAATAATATTAATATAGATAGAAATATAAAAGTATTTTTTATGAATGATGATGAATACATACAGAATGAGAATAAAAATTAAAAAAATAATAATAATTAAGTATTTCAAACACATGTCAGAAAAGAATCATTGAAAACTATGTTGTGCAGGTTGGGATACACTCTGATTAATTCATTAATCGGATTTTCATTCAAGCACCTTGTGGTAAACGACATTCTTTGCTTTTTGGTCAGGCGCAAGAACAAATAATGCGGATGGTTTGCCGACACGTGAGCATGCCACGCACAATTGACCATGAGAAAAACACGCATTTTCTAGATTGAGGCCACAAATAGTCAAGGATTGGCCCTGTGATTTGTTGATCGTCATGGCGAAGGCAAGACGAATCGGGAATTGAATTCGTTTAAACTCAAAGGGCATATCTGTTGGGATCATCGGAATCCTTGGAATAAGAACTTCCTCATCTTTAAATTTTCCTTTAAGTATCGACGCGTGAATCACATTGCCCATCAGTTTTCTTATCACCAAACGCGTTCCATTGCACAGTTTTGGTTGGTTTAAATTTCTAAGCATGATGACTACCGAGCCAACCTTCAGTTGTAAATTGTGCGGTGGTAAACCAGGCACATCCAAGGAGTTCAAAAATTCAGTTGGATAATTAGTGGCTTCTTCTTCGTTTGTTACACTGTCGATAGATTTGAATGAATACAGAGTACCTACGATTTGATTTTAAATTATAAAATTGAGGTCATGTACATCTTTATTTTTAGCCGCCAAAATTGCTCGCTTACTTAACCATTTAGTATTTTTGTGGTTAGCAATGATATCCGGAAATACTTTGTTGATAAGCTCGTCTTTTGATGAGACGAAATTGCAAAAATTTGGAGGAAATGAAATCAAACCGCTCGATTCGTCAATAGGAACACGGCCATTACCGATAGTCAGCAATTGCTTCGAGAAATCATCAGCAGATAGATCGTTCAACAATGCAACTCTCATATTTACAGACAGTTGAAGTTTGTTTACATATCGCCACAGATTTGATGCTTTGAGGCAAGCGTTTATTTCGTCGGCAGCAGTAGATCTTGGAATTACTGGTAGTGTTTGTCGGAAATCGCCAGATAATAAAATCATTGAACCGCCAAAACATCTCGAGTCATTGCGCACAGCTTTTAATGTTCGGTCTAGTGCTTCCAATGCGCGTTTGTGCGCCATTGTGCATTCGTCCCATATGATGATTTTTGATGCTACTAAAACTTTGGCCATTGCGGAGTGTTTCGAAATGTTACATGCCGGTTGTTCAGTAGTTTGAAGGTTTAATGGCAATTTTAACGCTGAGTGAGCCGTACGGCATCCGTCTAACAATGTGGCCGCTATTCCAGAAGAAGCAATTGCTACCGCAATTTCGGATCTCGCACGTACAGTGGCCAAAATCAATGACATGAGGAATGTCTTCCCAGTTCCACCGGGGGCATCCAAAAAAAATAAGCCACCATTTCCATCATCAATTGCATTAATCAGTGTATCATAGACTTCCTTCTGCTTAGGATTCAACAGTGGTACATTCGTTTGAACTGATTGGATTAGTTCATGTGGATCATATTCACGTTCACGTTCCAATTCTCTATTAAATGCGTCATTCATTCCGCGATCTGGCGCTGGCATTCCTAACCTAACAAACTGCCGCACATGAGGTAACACATATCTTCGATCAAGAGCAAAGCCTGGTTATGCATCTCCTCATTCGCCTCAAGATCGGGATTTCTTGAGCTGACACGAATTCGATATAAAATGTCTTCTGACATGTTATCTTTGTATTTGTTCCACAGGTCACGTGGGTTCGATGGGAAGCATGTCGAAATGATGATAGCAAATAATGTGCGTATCTGACTTGGAGATGCAGAAATAATTGCTTCAGCGATTGTCGTGTCCAAGTGAGTATCGTTTTCAAGCAAATTCAGCTCTTGACATGCTGAACGAAATGTGGGGCACACTATACCATTAACAATTCGTAGTGATTCAAATGATGTTGGCCCTCGAACATGTACCAGCAACAACCGCAAATAGAAACATTCATCATTCTTCGGATGAACTGCGTAAATACGACCAAGAGCATCAGCAGAACGCATATCTGGATGACCAGGAACTGCATCGCCTTGCTTCCGACGTTGAAATTTCTTCGATGTAGCGTTCCAAGTGTAATAACGTGGCATTTCCGAGTAAAGCAACGTTCGTGCGAACGGATCGTTTTGACAAATCGAAAAGAAACTGGTCAGTGTTGTCGCTGGAGGTGTTTCGGCACGTTGAGCAGCATTCGACGCTGTGAAATATACTCTCTGACCGTTCTCTAGATGCACCCCCAAATGTACAACAGTGGGATAACGTTCGTGAATAGAGAATGAGAATATACGCCAAATTGCTTCATTGCAGTTCACATATCTACCAACTTGATAGCGCGTGATTTCATCGTTGATATTGGATGTTTGGATACCAAAAACCGCCATGTCGCTCCCTTTCGTGACATATTTGCAAATGTATTTAATAGATTTGACCGAATTGCAATACTCAACATTACAATGTGCCTTGAATGTTTTGGAAAGAAGTGGCGAATATGGAACAATCCAACTGTTGTCAACTATGAAATCGTTTCCTTTCACTTTAGTTGTGATAGTTCTACCATTATCATCGGGCGATCGACGCCGATACAATGGATAACCATCGTTGCCTGTAATGGTCTCTGCCGTGAATTTTCCTGGGTCAGAGAGTGTTTTGGCTCGGTGTGCGAGTGTTCTCAGTACTCCAGGCTTCTGTGCTGGGTGATGGCAGCTGTCAGTCTGTAGATATAAGTCAGTGTGTGTTGGTTTCCTGTACACACTGTGGTCTACGGTCCCGTCTGCCTTCCTCTTTACCAGGACACTGAGTCATGGGAGCTGACCATCACTCTCTAGTTCCATGGTGGACTTGATGTTGGGGTGTCTTGTGTTCAGATGGTCCAGGAACTCATCCAGTCTCCTCTTGCCATGTGGCCAGATCACGAACGTGTCATCAACGTATCTGAAGAATCACATCGGCTGGTAGGCCCCAGTTGTAAGTGCCTCATCCTCGAACAGGAACTTCAACAGAGCCATAATAGTGCTAGGATCGCGCCTATCGGGTGCGGACCCAATACGGAACGCCTTGGGATGTCCGCTACCTCAGAAGAAAGCCGCAACGGGCGCGGACCGAAGGTGGAGCGCCTAGAGACTGATACCACCGCCAGGAATGGCCACAGTGGACGCGGACGACATAGGGAGCGCCACACACCGCCCAGGCATAAATATGGGACAAGGTCAGCTCGTCAACCAGTCTCAGGGAACACATGATGAAGACGCCGAGTTACGACGTCCAAATATCGTGTTGGGAAGACGCGGACCACCGGCAGTACACCCGATTCCACGAGATAACAATCGGTCAAGAACTTTCGGAGATACACGATATAGAAGAAACGAACATTTACATTTTTATTTCTTTAAAGTGTTATTATTTTCTAGATAACCTTTTTAAGAGACTTCAGCAATATTCCTGTTAAATACTATTTTAGCTAATTCAGATATTTTAATCATTATTGTCCTGTGTAGGACGATGAATCTCTGACTTATTCACTGTAAAATATTCATCTTGTATCAGGAGGTGATAAATGTTCTTCTTCATCGATAGTCCAACGTATAGGGGTTGAGGTAGAGGCAACTCCGGGATTTGGAAATCAGGCGGAAGTGCTGATGGTAAGTTTGGATACACATTACTCCTTTAATTTACCGTCGTCGTGCCTTTCTTTGACGGTGCTGCACAAAAATAACAGTCGTTGGTATGGTTCTTTGGTTTTCGCCAAACAACTGGCACTGCAAATCGCTTATTTGTTTGCTTCGCATTCGGCCACTCCCTTAGAGGCGCAGCACAGGTATTACAGCAAAAGTAAGGAGCCCATCCTTTACCTGGTTACCCAACTCGCATCCATGCGACAACAGGCGTGAGCTTTCTTTTCTGTGTAGTAAATACGAACTCGCCACAAATGAAACAGAAATTGTCACTATTGTTCACGCACGAGCGTGGCTTTTTATTGTAGAACTAATCACTGGCTCGCAGGGAGTGACGAAAATCTGAAAAACAAAATTAGTTTTATTAATATAATAGAAAAGAACATTGGCGTCTAATTTTAACCCTTTATTTGGCAAATGGTGAAAATAAAAACAAAACAAAAATTTTTCAGTGCTTATATTTATTTATTATGCCTAAAGAAATACAATTCAGTCAGTTTTATCAATTTTTGACAAAAACTATGAAAATTATGAAATGTTGCTTACAAGCAACATTGCCAGCAGTAGACCACATTTATACATACTATAGAAAAAAGTGTTTGCCAGTAACCTGAAGCAAAAGGTTTCCTGTACATGAATAATTTGATTTATAAACACATTTATGCATTCCTGCTATGTAATACAACTGTTTCATTTTCCCTTCTAGTTCTTCTTGCAATGGGATTTTTGGAAACAGTACCTCTTTGGAACGAAGCACAATACTATATTGCATTTTGAACACATGAATGTAGAAAATCCAGATGGACAATAACGACAACGACCTTTGGGACCGTATACAGGCCAATGCTCCATATTATCAAATCGAACATCTTGTGTAACAGTCAGAGCTGTTGGCTTCCTCCTCTTCTTTTGTGGTGGTGTTATGTCTATTGAGGGCCTTCCTACTTTCCTTTTCCCTGAAAACATCAAACCATTGGCAATATCTGCCCTGAATGACTTCAGTGAGGTCTTCTTGTCCAGACATTCTCTTCGAAATGCCAGCCAGGCATTTACAACACTCAGATCTAGCGTAAATCCAAACAATCTCATGTACCAACACCTAGTTTTGATTGGTACTCTGTAGAGCTCTATCAGCATACGAGCAAGATCAACTCCTCCCATATGCTTGTTGTACTGATGTACAATACTGGGACAGGGCACATCAATTCTTTTCTCATTGCTGACCCATCATTTTACTGTTGAGAGTGGTTGGACACCACAAAATGTGCTTGCAAGTGTCACGATTTTATTGTTCTGAATATCCGCCGTAAGCATATGTAATATACTAATGGCACGTGTCCCAACTATGGGCAATGTTGCTCACAGGTAACATAAAAGTTTTATACTATTTACGTAATTCAAAACAATATTAGATTGAAATATTTCTGCTGTAAACTCACCTCTGGGTATTTCTTGAAGAAAATCTGCTAAGATTACTGCCAATTTATTGAAATCCACTCTTTCAGAACCAAAATAAGACACCCGTCTTGCTCACACGAGGAGATCCCTGTAACACCACTGCACAAAGTGCCATCTTGTGTGGAAAACCTTCAACTATTACAACAACTGGCATTCGCAGTGTGTAAAGGAACGTTACCTGGAGGCAACAATGCCAGTAAAAGGCACTGGGAAGTGTTTGTTGTCCCATAAGGCCAACGTAAATTTGATGTTGCTTGAGAGCAACACTGCCAAATAAAGGGTTAGTCAAATAAAGGGTTAAGAGTAACTAACCTAACATAAGATGACATCTCAGGATCTAGATCCAATTAGTGCTTTTATTGGCATTTTTTTAAAATGATCATACCGAATTTATTTGGTAACTGTTACTTTCAGCCGGCCAGAGTGGCCGAGCGGTTCTAGGCGCTTCAGCCAGGAACCGCGCGGCCGCTACGGTCGCAGGTTCGAATCCTGCCTCGGGCATGGATGTGTGTGACGTCCTTAGGTTAGTTAGGTTTAAGTAGTTTTAAGTTCTAGAGGACTGATGACTTCAGAAGTTAAGTCCCACAGTGCTCAGAGCCATTTGAACCCGCGACATTGTGAGTAGCGGGTGACGAAGGCAATGACTCGGCGAGGACGCTCTGGCGGCAGCGTGCGGCGGCTAGACCAGAGCAGGACAGGTGGCAGCGTGCACAGTGCACAGGGGCGCGGAGGGGCACGCCGTGGCGTGGACCCAGCGCAGTTGGGGCACAGCACGGCAGCAGCCCGTCTGCCCACACAGGCACAGCCAGGCGGCGACCAGCAGCGGTGGCAGCTGTGCGGCTGCACGGCCCCAGGCGCCAACTGTAGACCTCCAACTGTAGTTGTTGTTGTTGTGGTCTTCAGTCCCGAGACTGGTTTGATGCAGCTCTCCAGGCTACTCTATCCTGTGCAAGCTGCTTCATCTCCCAGTACCTACTGCAGCCTACATCCTTCTGAATCTGTTTACTGTATTCATCTCTTGGTCTCCCTCTACGATTTTTACCCTTCACGCTGCCCTCCAATACTAAACTGGTGATCCCTTCATGCCTCAGAACACCCCGTCTTCTAGTCAAGTTGTGCCACAAGCTCCTCTTCTCCCCAATTCTATTCAATACCTCCTCATTAGTTATGTGATCTACCCATCTAATCTTCAGCATTCTTCTGTAGCACCACAGTTCAAAAGCTTCTATTCTCTTCTTGTCCAAACTATTTATCGTACATGTTTCACTTCAATACATGACTACACTCCATACAATTACTTTCAGAAACGAATTCCTTCACACTTAAATCTATACTCGATGTTAACAAATTTCTCTTCTTCAGAAACTCTTTCCTTGCCATTGCCAGTCTACATTTTATATCCTCTCTACTTCGACCATCATCAGTTATTTTGCTCCCCTACTAGCAAAACTCCTTTACTACTTTAAGTGTCTCATTGCCTAACCTAATACCCTCAGCATCACCCGACTTAATTCGACTACATTCCATTATCCTCGTTTTGCTTTTGTTGATGTTCATCTTACACCCTCCTTTCAAGACACCCCATTCCGTTCAACTGCTCTTCCAAGTCCTTTGCTGTCTCTGACAGAATTACGATGTCATCGGCGAACCTCAAAGTTTTTATTTCTTCTCCATGGATTTTAATACCTACTCCGAGTTTTTCTTTTGTTTCCTTTACTGCTTGCTCAATATACAGATTGAATAACATCGGGGAGAGGCTACAACCCTGTCTCACTCCCTTCCCAACCACTGCTTCCCTTCCATGTCCCTCGACTCTTATAACTGCCATCTGGTTTCTGTACAAATTCTAAATAGCCTTTCGCTCCCTGTATTTTACCCCTGCCACCTTTAGAATTTGAAAGAGAGTATTCCAGTCAACATTGTCAAAAGCTTTCTCTAAGTTTACAAATGCTAGAAACGTAGGTTTGCCTTTCCTTAATCTTTTTTCTAAGATAAGTCGTAAGGTCAGTATTGCCTCACGTGTTCCAACGTTTCGACGGAATTCAAACTGATCTTCCACGAGGCCCGCTTCTACCAGTTTTTCCATTCGTCTGTAAAGAATTCGCGTTAGTATTTTGCAGCTGTGACTTATTAAACTGATAGTTCGGTAATTTTCACATCTGCCAACACCTGCTTTCTTTGGGATTGGAATTATTATATTCTTCTTGAAGTCCGAGGGTATTTCGTCTGTCTCATATATTTTGCTCACCAGATGGTAGAGTTTTGTCATGACTGGCTCTCCCAAGGCTGTCAGTAGTTCTAATGGGATGTTGTCTACTCCTGGGGCCTTGTTTCGACTTATCTATATCGATACTCCGCGGCCGACCGGCTTGGCCCAAGCGGTTCTAGGAGCTTCAGTCTGGAACCGCGTGACCGCTACGGTCGCAGGTTCGAATCCTGCCTCGGGCATGGATGAATGTGATGTCCTTAGGTTAGTTAGGTTTAAGTAGTTCTACATTCTAGGGGACTGATGACCTCAGATGTTAAGTCCCATAGTGCTCAGAGCCATTTGAACCATTTCATTTGATACTCCCCAGTCACCTTACGACGCGTGGCGGAGGATACGCTATTCCACTACTAGTCATTTCCTTTCCTGTTCCACACGCAAATACAACGAGGGTTAAACGACAGTCAATATCCCGCCGTATGAGCCCTAATTTCACGTAATTTACCTTCGTGGTCCATACGCGCAGTGAATGTCGGAGGCAACAGAATTGTTCTGCAGTCAGCTTTAGATGCCAGTTCTCTAAATTTTCTCCATGGTGTTCCTCGAAAAGCATGTCCTCTTCCCTGCAGGGATCCCCATTTGAGTTCCAGAAGCATCTCCGTAGCACTTGCGTTTTGTTCGATTCTACTGGCAACAAATCTAACAGCCCACCTCTACATCTACGTGATTACTCTGCTATTCACATTAAAGTGCCCGGCAGAGGGTTCAATGAACCACTTTTAAGCTGTCTCTCTACCGTTCCACTCTCGAACGGCACGCGGGAAAAAGGAGTACTTAAATTTTTCAGTGATTTATTTTATCGTGATGATCATTTCTTCCTATGGAAGTGGGTGCCAACAGAACGTTTTCGCAATCTGAGGAGAAAACTGGTGACTGAAATTTCATGATCAGATCCCGTCGCAACGAAAAACGCCTTTGTTTCAATGATTGCCACTCCAATTCACGTACCATGTCTGTGACACTACGTCCCCTATTTCGCGATAATACAAAACGAGTTGCCCTTCTTTGTACTTTTTCGATATCATCCGTCAGTCCCACCTGATGTGGATCCCACACCGCACAGCAATAGTCCAGAACAGAACAGAACAGAACAGAACTTGTAAGTGTTCTGCCAATGAACCACAGTCTTTCGTTTCATCTACCCACAATATTATCAATGTGCTCGTTGCAATGTAGGTTATTTGTAATTGTAATCCCTAAGTATTTAGTTGAATTTACAAGCTTCAGATTTGTGTGATCGCGTAATCGAAATTTAGCTGATTTCTTTTAGTACTCATGTGAATAACTTCACACTTCTCCTTATACAGGGTCAATTGCCACTTCTCGCACCATACAGATATCTTATCTAAATCGTTTTGCAATTTATTTTGATCATCTGATGACTTTACAAGACGGTAAATGACAGCATCATCTGCAAACAATCTAAGACGGTTACTCACATTGTCTCCTATTTCGGTAATATAGATCAGCAACAATAGAGGGCCTACAACACTTCCTTGGGGAACGCCGGGTATTACTTCTGTTTTAGTCGATGACTTTCCGTCTATTACTACGAACTGTGACCTTTCTGACAGGAAATCACGAATTCAGTCGCACAACTGAGGCGATACTCCGTAGGCACGCAGTTTCGTTAGAAGACGCTTGTGAGGAACGGTATCGAAAGCCTTCTGGAAATCTAAAAATATGGAATCAATTTGACATCCCCTGTCGATAGCACTCAACTGCTTCGATGTCTTCCTTCAATCCGACATCAGAAGGATCCCAAACACTCGAGCATTGCTCAAGAAAAGATCGCAATAATGTCCTGTATGTGGTCTCCTTTACGCAAGAACCACATTTTCCTAGAATTCTGCCAATAAACCGAAATGGACTGCTATCCTTTGCTTCCACAATGCTCAGATTCTCGTTCCATTTCATATCGCTTTGCAACACTACACCCAGATATTTAAATGACGTGTCTGCGTCAAACAGCACACAACTAATGTATCCGAACATTACTGGTTTGTTTTTCCTACCCATCCGCATTAACTTACATTTTTGCACATTGAGAGCTAGCTCCGATTCATCACCTCCTACAGTCACTCAACGATGACACCTTGCCATACACCCCAGCATCATTAGCAAACTACCGCAAATTGCCGCCCACCCCGTCCGCCACACCAGTTATGTACACAGTGAACAACAGCGGTCCCACCACGCTTCCCTGGGGCACTCCTGACGACACCCTTGTCTCTGATCAGCACACGCCGTCAAGGACAACAGAGTGGCTTCGAGCCACTCACATATCTGTGAACCTGTTCCGCGAGGTCGAACCGTCTTTAATAGCCTGCAACGGCGCACATCGTCGAAGGCTCGAAAGTTATCTAAATAAATAAAAATTAAAGTACTGTTTCTGATTGTAAGATCTAAGCTGTAATAATAAATCAACCGTCGTAATGGAACTTGTACTGTCGTAATGTGAAGTCAAAACTGCGCTGTAAATTGGAAATTTGTGGTAAGTGCTATGGGACCAAACTGCTTAGGTCATCCGTCCCGAGGCATACACACTAGTAAATCTTAAACAAACTAACACTTACGACAACACACACACCCATGCCCAAGGAAGGACTCGAACGTCCGACGGAGAGGAAGCCGCGCAAGCCATGGCAAAGCGCCTTAGAACTCACGACTACCCCGCGCAGCAATAATAACTAATGGTTGTAACATGAAGGGAGGCCTTTAATACTGTAAAAGTTAAATCTGACTGCAAGATTTTTGAACAGTATAAATTGCCTGAATAATGAGCTTTGACATAAAACCTACGATAATTAGTTTTGCACAGATCCCAGAACTAAAATTGGTACACAACATACAAAAATCTATCTGTCTATGAAGTTGGCCCCGATTGAATTTTAAAAAAAAATTAAAATATTTAGTCCTTACCTCTGTTCTGCGCAAGTCTGGATAACACGTTGTGGTACTGCTCTGTCTTACGCGCCGCTAAGCTGAAGCTGCAAATTACTATGTCTACACAGAGACACTAGTGAGATGCGATGAGTTCTCTGTTAGTTGCAAATCGAAGTATTTTCGGAACACACTTGGTTCCTTTTGTATTTTTTAAAAAAACTATTGTTGTTGTTGTTGTGGTCTTCAGTCCTGAGACTGGTTTGATGCAGCTCTCCATGCTACTCTATCCTGTGCAAGCTTCTTCATCTCCCAGTACCTACTGCAACCTACATCCTTCTGAATCTGCTTAGTGTATTCATCTCTTGGTCTCCCTCTACGATTTTTACCCTCCACGCTGCCCTCCAATGCTAAATTTGTGATCCCTTGATGCCTCAAAACATATCCTACCAACCGATCCCTTCTTGTAGTCAAGTTGTGCCACAAACTTCTCTTTCTCCCCAATCCTATTCAATACCTCCTCATTAGTTACGTGATCTACCCACCTTATCTTCAGTATTCTTCTGTAGCACCACATTTCGAAAGCTTCTATTCTCTTCTTGTCCAAACTAGTTATCGTCCATGTTTCACTTCCATACATGGCTACACTCCATACAAATACTTTCAGAAACGAATTCCTTCACACTTAAATCTATACTCGATGTTAACAAATTTCTCTTCTTCAGAAACGATTTCCTTGCCATTGCCAGTCTACATTTTATTTCCTCTCTACTTCGACCATCATCAGTTATTTTACTCCCTAAATAGCAAAACTCCTTTACTACTTTAAGTGTCTCATTTCCTAATCTAATTCCCTCAGCATCACCCGATTTAATTTGACTACATTCCATTATCCTCGTTTTGCTTTTGTTGATGTTCATCTTATATCCTCCTTTCAAGACACCGTCCATTCCGTTCAACTGCTCTTCCAAGTCCTTTGCTGTCTCTGACAGAATTACAATGTCATCGGCGAACCTCAAAGTTTTTACATCTTCTCCATGAATTTTAATACCTACTCCGAATTTTTCTTTTGTTTCCTTTACTGCTTGCTCAATATACAGATTGAATAACATCGGGGAGAGGCTACAACCCTGTCTCACTCCTTTCCCAACCACTGCTTCCCTTTCATGCCCCTCGACTCTTATAACTGCCATCTGGTTTCTGTACAAATTGTAAATAGCCTTTCGCTCCCTGTATTTTACCCCTGCCACCTTCAGAATTTGAAAGAGAGTATTCCAGTTAACATTGTCAAAAGCTTTCTCTAAGTCTACAAATGCTAGAAACGTAGGTTTGCCTTTTCTTAATCTTTTTTCTAAGATAAGTCGTAAGGTTAGTATTGCCTCACGTGTTCCAACATTTCTACGGAATCCAAACTGATCTTCCCCGAGGTCCGCTTCTACCAGTTTTTCCATTCGTCTGTAAAGAATTCGCATTAGTATTTTGCAGCTGTGACTTATTAAACTGATAGTTCGGTAATTTTCACATCTGTCAACACCTGCTTTCTTTGGAATTGGAATTATTATATTCTTCTTGAAGTCTGAGGGTATTTCGCCTGTCTCATACATCTTGCTCACCAGATGGTAGAGTTTTGTCATGACTGGCTCTCTCAAGGCCATCAGTAGTTCTAATGGAATGTTGTCTATTCCCGGGGCCTTGTTTCGACTCAGGTCTTTCAGTGCTCTGTCAAACTCTTCACGCGGTATCTTATCTCCCATTTCGTCTTCATCTACATCCTCTTCCATTTCCATAATATTGTCCTCAAGTACATCGCCCTTGTATAAACCCTCTATATACTCCTTCCACCTTTCTGCCTTCCCTTCTTTGCTTAGAACTGGGTTGCCATCTGAGCTCTTGATATTCATACAAGTGGTTCTCTTCTCTCCAAAGGTCTCTTTAATTTTCCTGTAGGCAGTATCTATCTTACCCCTAGTGAGACAAGCCTCTACATCCTTACATTTGTCTCGCATTCGGGAGGTCGACGGTTCAATCCCGCGTCCGGCCATCCTGATTTAGGTTTTCCGTGATTTCCCTAAATCACTCCAGGCAAATGCCGGGATGGTTCCTCTGAAAGGGCACGGCCGACTTCCTTCCCCATCCTTCCCTAATCCGATGAGACCGATGACCACGCTGTCTGGTCTCCTTCCCCAAAACCAACCACCCAACCTTACATTTGTCCTCTAGCCATCCCTGCTTAGCCACTTTGCACTTCCTGTCGATCTCATTTTTGAGACGTTTGTATTCCTTTTTTCCTGCTTCATTTACTGCATTTTTATATTTTCTCCTTTCATCAATTAAATTCAATATTTCTTCTGTTACCCAAGGATTTCTACTAGCCCTTGTCTTTTTACCTACTTGATCGTCTGCTGCCTTCACTACTTCATCCCTCAGAGCTACCCATTCTTCTTCTACTGTATTTCTTTCCCCCATTCCTGTCAATTGTTCCCTTATGCTCTCCCTCAAACTCTCTACAAACTCTGGTTCTTTCAGTTTATCCAGGTCCCATCTCCTTAAATTCCCACCTTTTTGCAGTTTCTTCAGTTTCAATCTGCAGTTCATAACCAATAGATTGTGGTCAGAATCCACATCTGGTCCTGGAAATGTCTTACAATTTAAAAGCTGGTTCCTAAATCTCTGTCTTACCATTATATAATCTATCTGATACCTTTTAGTATCTCCCGGATTCTTCCAGGTATACAACCTTCTTTTATGATTCTTGAACCAAGTGTTAGCTATTATTAAGTTATGCTCTGTGCAAAATTCTACAAGGCGGCTTCCTCTTTCATTTCTTCCCCCCAATCCATATTCACCTACTATGTCTCCTTCTCTCCCTTTTCCTACTGACGAATTCCAGTCACCCATGAGTATTAAATTTTCGTCTCCCTTCACTACCTGAATAATTTCTTTTATCTCGTCATACATTTCACCAATTTCTTCATCATCTGCAGAGCTAGTTGGCATATAAACTTGAACTACTGTAGTAGGCATGGGCTTTGTGTCTATCTTGGCCACAATAATGCGTTCACTATGCTGTTTGTAGTAGCTTACCCGCACTCCTATTTTTTTATTCATTATTAAACCTACTCCTGAATTACCCCTATTTGATTTTGTATTTATACCCTTGTAATCACCTGACCAAAAGTCTTTTTCCTCCTGCCACCGAACTTCACTAATTCCCCCTATTACTAACTTTAACCTAGCCATTTCCCTTTTTAAATTTTCTAACCTACCTGCCCGATTAAGGGATCAATCAAAAATTGTAAGAGGAAGGTAGGTAACAAATGGCGCTACAGAAATAAAAGTGTGACTTCAAAAAAATAACCTTATAATTCCTCTTCACGTAAATAAAGGATTCCATTACACTTCCTCCTTCTCAGATCAGTTACCATTACATAATCACCTTAATTAAACACATCGATTGATTGAGACTTTACGTTTGAAACATATTACAACTGCTTCCTCACTTTAACACGACCAACCACTGTCTGCTACTGTTCCTACGCGCAAACCAAAGATGATAACCTAATTTTCGAAACAGCTTATAACATCGCTGCTCGCTGACATGTAACAGCTCGAGAGAAAAGACATGACATTATTGTATAATCGATTAACACTCAAATGAGATCTATCAGAAACTTCCTGGCAGACTAAAATTGTGTGCCAGACCGAGACTCGAACTCGGGACCTTTGCCTTTCGTGGGCAAGTACTCTATCACTGAGATACCCAAGGACGACTCACCCCCCGTAGGAGACGAGGTGCTGGCGGAAGTAAAGCTGTGAGGACAGGGCGTGAGTCGTGCTTGGGTAGATCAGTTGGTAGAGCACTTGCCCACGAAAAGCAAAGGTCCCGAGTTCGAGTCTCGGTCCGGCACACAGTTTTAATCTGCCAGGAATTTTCATATGAGCGCACACTCCGGTGCAGAGTGAAAATCTCATTCTGGAGATCTATCAGGCTTTCCGAAAATCGATGAAATGGAATCCGCCTGTTGTCCTATATCCATGGTTCGCAGGGTATCATGTGACTAAAGGGCAAGCTGAGTTTCGCACGAGCCGTGCTTTCTAAAAGTTGCCGATTCTTGGATATAAGCTTATCCCCACGAGCTGGCAGCAGCTGATGCAGGTGGCCGAACAGTTGCAGCGTATCGAGTCCACGGCGCTGGCTCGGTGCCAGGGGCGGGCCTGTCACATCGGTTTCTGCCACACAGGCCACGACAGGGCAGTGGCTCTCTCAGACGTGATGCAGGCAGGCCGTCTACACCACAGCGGCTCTGCCTTTCCTGTGCGTCGACGATATCGAGTGCTCCTGCGCCAGTCTACGTTGTAACTCAAAACACGCGTTTTAACAACCAACTTTTTTTTTAATATCTACCGGTTTCGGTCGTGGACCATCTTCAAAGGTTATCAGGCAAAAACAGATCAGTGCAGAACTTCATGATAGGTATAAGAAAAAAAGACAACGTCTTCCACAAAATTCTGATAAGGATGTGCAACAGGAACACATCTGAAACTTCCTGACACATTAAAACTGCATGCCGGATCGACACTCGAACTCGGGACCTTTGCATTTCGCGGGCAAGTGCTCTACCAACCGTTTTTTTTTTCTTTTTTTTATTTCGTCGTGGCGGACGTCAGACGACATCCATTGAAGTTCGTTGTTGATCTTTTCACTCAGTATTTTTTTTTATTACAGAGGCCAGTCAGCGCTCTGACCGAATACGCTGAGCTATCGTGCCGGCACCAACTGAGCTACCCAAGCACGACTCACGACCCGTCCTGACGGCTTTAATTCCGCCAGTACCTCGTCTCCTACCACGGTCCAGCACACAGTTTTTTAATCTGCCAGGGAGTTTCATATCAGCACACACTCCGCCCAAGAGTGAAAATTTCGTTCAGGAAGCACATCTCTTTCAGACTTTTTTAGAACATGCTGCGTTCTTTTCTTATACTTATTATGGCGTTTTCCATTTCCTATCACCCGGAAATAAAATAATTTTTGTATTCACATGACCTACACTGATAAGCCAAAACATTATGGCCACTGCCTACTGCGACGTTGGATGCCGCGTGGTGGCGTTGCGGGGAGGTGACATGGAAAAAAAATACGTAAGCGGAGCAAACGCGGACGGAGGACCACCCTAGAGAATATAGTGGCTGCAAATGGGGAAATTCGTTGAGACAATCGACTTTGACAAAGGGCAGATTATTATTACACAGAACCTGTGAACGAGAATCTCGAAAACGGAGAAGCTGGTCGAATGTTCATGTGCTTCTGTCGTTAGCATCTACGGAAAGAGGTAGAAGAACAGTGAAATTACCACTAGGACCTAAACAGATGTACATCCACGACTCTTCACAGCTTGTCTGCTCTGTAAAGTAGGATAGCGATCTGTGGCATCTCTGCCGAAAGAGCACAGCGCTGGTGCACGGACGAGTGTTTCGGAGCACATCGTCCAGCGTACATTGTTGAACATTCACCTCCGCAGCGAACCACCCGTACGAGTTCACATGTTGACGCAACGAAATCGTCAATTACGGTTGCAGTGGGCACGTGACCATCGGGATTCGACCGTCGATCAATGGAAACGTGTCGGCTCTTTCGGAGAGTCACATTTTTGTTACACTTCTTCGATGGTCGTCTCCACAAACACCGTCATCGAGATGGACGGCGGCTCGAAACGTGCAGCGCGCTACGGACGCAGTCTGGTGGGAGCAGTATTATGCTACAGCAAACATTCTTCAGCGCTTGCATGCGACCTGTGGTAGTAATCGAAGACACGCTGACAACTGCATACCACCTGCATCCCTCATGCTTGATATCTTCCCCGACGGCGATGTCTTCTTTCAACAACATAATTGTCCTTATTTCGGAGACAGTACAGTGGTTTGAGAAGCGTTATAGTCTCTGTGACCAAATTCACCTGACGTAAATCCTATTGGAACCCATCCATGTCGCTAACGGGCTCCATCATCGCGTACACAATTCAGCAGTCCTTTATATACGCGAATTACACCACCCGTGCGTAGACGTCTAATGCCACATACCTCCACAAAGCTACCAGCAAATTGTCGGATCCTTCATACGCAGAATCAGTAATGTATTTCGTCCCAAAGACGGACAAACAAGCTATTATGAAGGTGGTCATAATGTTTTCGCCCACCAATGTACTCCTATCTTATATCCTGTGAATATGGTACCCAACCGGAACCTGTAGATATTAAGGATCAAATAAAAACAGTCAATGGTTAAAATCCTTTTTTTCCATTGCTTAACGACTTACGTAACTTACTTGGTAACTGCTCGGTGCACCTTGGATAGTACTTTCCATTCCAGCAGGCGGCCCGCGTGTAAGCCCACCTAAACGGCCAAAACTGGCTCCCTTCCGGGGCACCTAGCGTTAGACGTGGAAGATGTCTCTGTTTTACTCAGCCTGTGCCCAGTAAACTACTAGTGGCGCAATAATCTGGTCACATAATTTTTAACATTTTCCAGTGACGCCACATTTCCTGTGTTTCCAATTTTTTCTTCTCTGAGTTACTGATCTTGCAAGTTTCACTTCAATATAACGTTGTGCTCAAAACCTTCAGGGACTTCCCCCTGCGTTCAAAATCAACATTTCATATCAGTAGACACCTTTCGCTGGAGACGGCTTTCTTTGCTTATTCCTGTGTAATTTTGTTCCCTCGACAGAAGAGTTCATTCGCTTTTGCAGTTACCGTGTCGTCATCGGTTTTGATCTTAAGCAAGCCGTTACTCCCGTCTCTGGGAGACACGAAAAGAGCCTCCAAGCAGAGTATGTGCTCGCGTTTTACATATACTCGGGCCTCCCCTGGGCAGTGGTTGACATTACCCTGAACCGGCTTCATTGGAACTCACTTTCAGAACCGCAGATTCTACGTCGAACTTGATGGCAAGAAAAGTAGGAGGAGAGTACAAAAGAGATGCCTCCCTCAAGGTAGAGTCCTAGCACCAGCCTTGTTTAACAGCTATACCAACGACCAGCCACAGTCTCTTAACACAAAATGCTGCATCTATGCTGACTATGTCAGGCCGAAGACTTCGAAACATTAGAGAGAGACATCTAACAAATGGACTTCACTCTCATGCGGCATACTGCCAAAATAACTACCTGAAACCAAATCCAGCTAAAACTTAAGTAAGCGCTTTCATCTACGAAACAAAGATGCAAATATAAAATTGAAAAAATGCCTCTGAGCACTATCGGACTTAACTGCTGTGGTCATCAGTCCTCTAGAACTTATAACTACTTAAAATTAACTAACCTAAGGACATCACACACTTCCATGCCCGAGGCAGGATTCGAACCTGCGACCGTAGTGGTCGCGAAGTTCCAGACTGTAGCGCCTAGAACCGCTCGGTCACTCAGGCCGGCGGCCCAGTTTTCGCAGTGGTACCTGGAACTGTGTGAAATGTATCCTACATTTCCATCCTATGTGTTGTTTACCGATGAAGCAACGTTCAGGCGTGATGGATTCTTCAACATGTACGATTCACATGTTTGGAGTGAGGATAACCCACATGCCACAGTTACTAGCGCTCATGAAGTGCGATTCTTCGTTATTGTGTGGGTCGGTGTTGTTTAATTGGGCCGTATCTGCTACCTAGGACATTAAATGACAGGCACTATTACAATTTACTCGCCAGAGTTGCTGGAAGACGTCCCGCCCCCTACAAGGCAACGCATGTGGTTCCAACATGGCGGGGCGCCGGCACGTTTCAGCCGTCGTGTGCGTCGATTCCTGGACCGTTGGTTCCCAGAAACGTGGACAGGCAGAGGTGGTCCTGTACCATGGCCTGCTCGATCCCCAGATATGTCCCCTCTGGACTTTTTTGTGTGGGGAGAGATGTGCAACCTTGTTTAAGCAACTCCTGTTGCATCAGAAGCGGATCTGGTTGCCCGGATAGTAGCAGCAGCAGGAACAATTCAGGATACTCCTGGGATTTTTTTCCCCTGTCAGACAGAACATGATCCGACGGTGTAACCTTTGTTTACGTGTCAATGGAGGCATTTTTGATAATCTACTGTAATTGAAATTGGGTTGTGTTAATGTGTTGTCTCTTGGTCATAAAAAAATGGAAAAGTGTTTGTTGGTTTAATTAATTTGCCGCCAGAGAAATCTTCGTCTACCGGTTTAAACACTCCTCATACGAAAAAATGACATTAGGGAAAAATATTTGTTTTGATGTCCCCTACAACCTCCCACGGTTTGTCGGTTTAAATACTTTTCGCCCTGTATCAGGCGGGAACACAGAGAGAAGCAAAGCGGAACTAGACGCTGCTCACGCGCTGCATGGACACAAACCTCTCCCAAGCAGGCTGAAATCTAGGAAGATCTTTCTAAAAACTTCCGTCAAAGACAGTGCATCAGCGTCAATGGGACGACGAAATCTATGAACAACCAGAAGCGCAGAGATCGCATCGTGGACGCCCTCCCCACAGGAGAAAACCTGCAACGGAAAATATGCAAGTTCCTCAACAGAAGTGACGTGGGAAGAACAAAGGATAATATGAGCATATGGAACTATCTTGGGGATCCATCAACTGCATGCGATGGTGGAGCCGAAGAGACCACCAAGCACATGTACAACTGCTCAGTGTTCAGTTTCCTGCGGGCTAGAGAACCTGTTGTGGGCCAGGGACAATGCCGTCGCGGTTGCTTATTTTTGGTCTAATTATACCTAGTGTTTGTAATCTGCTTATTTGAAACTATTATTATGTGGCTCCACTTGCCTCACATTTTATCTACATTTGCATTCTATGTATTAATTTTATATATTTAGTCTGCTTTTCTCCTTTTGTCAATTTTCTATGCAACGCTTTTGACACGACTAAATACATAAATACTCTCTTCCCTGCCGCTCATCACCTGCGTGTTGTTTGTTTATCCTTTAGGGAACCTCCGTGCTAAGTATCTAGTCCATTCTTGTCAACAAGTCTCCTTAGCGCTTCTTAACATCTGGCCGAAGGGGCCATGTAGGTGGAGAACCTCGTCAATAAAAACTGTTCCTGGTCAGGTTTCATTCCTGTCCTGTAATTTGCTTTTGCTTGCTTTATTCGTTCTTGGATAAACAGCAGTGTTGACGTGTTTCAACCCTGTCTAACACTCTTCTCAACACAAACCAAGGTTTTTTATGAAATGCATTCGCAAATTGCGAATACGATTGTACAACGGCTACAAGATTTACAAGTAACTATGAAAATTTGTCCCGGAGCAGGAGTCGAACCCGATTTCCCGCTTTACGCGAGCCATCGCCTTAACCGCCTCGAAGTTTGGGTCGGTTCTGAAGGTACAAATTTTGCAACCGTTGTACAATCGTATACGCAGTTTGTAGTGTCATGCATGTCGGGAAGAACACTGAATCGAACTATACAGATACTGCCCCACTATAATACTTTTCTATCTACCAGTTATGTTACTCCCACTAGGGCTTTGTAGAAGTTGTGGATTACGTTTCCATCCCTGTTCTTTAACCGAATCTTCTAATGACTTTGAAGATCTTGTTCCACTTTACACAGGCGAGGCATTTTCCAGGACCACGTTGCTGACAAGTTGCTCTGATTTTGAAACTCTGAGCTCTGCCTTTCATCCCCAACTGCACTGTCAAAATTCCGTCAGTGTAAGTTTTTTTTCTGTCCTGCAACCATACTTATTTTTCCCCAATATGTCTTCAGATTTTCTATCTGATTCTCCGTACAGTATTTCATCCTGGAATTTATAACCATAATTTCGGCACATTTTATGCATCTCCATGTACAGCTACGTCTATACACCGCAAGCAACATTACTGTTTGGCGGAAGGTAGTTTCTGTACATAATTGCAAACTTGGTGTGGAAGGGGTGCGTGGGGGAGGGGGGGAGGTGGCAGTTCGTCCCCTACCTACAAAACCTTCAGTCCGTTTCTGTGACAGTGAAAACTTACCGTCGTCTTGAACAGTGAAACTAAATGTTCAGTTCAAATTTTGGAACAAGTTTTGCGCCTATCATCACCCAGATTTTAGACATCGTTCCCTGATAACGCAGTCTGTTTCTCATAACAACGGTAGTGCTTTCGTAAGCGCAAAAGGCAATTTCACTTATATGTTTCTGAAGGAAACAGACTGTTAAATCTTTACCCGAAATGGTGCTGCATTTGTGAATAGATGTGCAATGAACCTAATCTCATAGACGAAACTCGTGCAAGAAAATATATTTGCCGTCTGTACGGCCGGAAGATATTTTGACTTCTAGTAGCCAACGACGAAGTTTATGTTGTGAGACTGAGGCTGACGGCATCGCCCCGCCAAACTGCGCATTTCACCAAACTGCGTCACATAGACTTACCTGAGTGCTGAAAATGTTACAAAAGACAGCAGAAGAGTGCGTAGCAAGGTAGAGCAAGCACAATTTTTTTTTATTGAAGCAGAACCATTAAATGGTACCTCATACCATGAAGAAACCCTATACTAGTTCAATTGACTGCTCTGCAAAACTTCAGGACGAGAGAGATAAAGCAACATGACACTCATTCGAAATGAAAGACAGTGCTGGAATATGTTGCCGGAGGCCTCCCAATCGTGCACAGAAAGCTAGAGATCCGTGACTTCAGCGCCAAATGAGGCGCACCGCCGGCCGCGGTGGTCTTGCGGTTCTAGGCGCGCAGTCCGGCCCGCGCGACTGCTACGGTCGCAGGTTCGAATCCTGCCTCGGGCATGGATGTGTGTGATGTCCTTAGGTTAGTGACAGTTCAAGAAACGGAAAGAGACGGCATGCGTGTATGTGAATGTGCGTGCTTGCATGTGTGTGTGTGTGTGTGTGTGTGTGTGTGTGTTGGGTGTGTGTACGTGTGCAATATGACTGCGAGGCACGCATATCACGCACAGCAGGGGCACGGCGACTTCGCAGAGGGTGGTCTTCTTGCCTGACGGCCAGTAAGCTGCTGCTGTAAGCTGATACAATAGTTCCATCCTTAACAACTATATACAGTAGTTCGCTCGACGAAAGATCCGAACCCAAGACTGGAAACTTGTACAGGT
The DNA here is from genome assembly GCF_023864345.2 of Schistocerca serialis cubense. Classification (NCBI taxonomy): domain Eukaryota; kingdom Metazoa; phylum Arthropoda; class Insecta; order Orthoptera; family Acrididae; genus Schistocerca; species Schistocerca serialis. Next base: position 49,580,952 of record NC_064645.1, read on the forward strand.
CACACTAATATTCAAGAAACGTAGTAAGAGTAATCCACTACATTATAGGCCCATATCATAAACGTCGAAATGCAGCAGGATTTTTGAACATATATTGTGTTCGAACATAATGAATTACATCGACGAAAACGTTCTATCGACACACAGTCAACGCGGATTTAGGAAACATCGTTCTTGTCAAACACAAGAGCTTGTTACTCACATGAAGTGTTGAGTGCTTACTGAAAAGGGATTTCAAATTTATTTCGTATTTTTAGATTCCTAGAAGGTTCTTGACACGGTACCAAACGAGGGGCTTGTAGTGAAATAGCGTGTTTATGGAGTATCGTCTCAGTTATGTGACTGGATTCGTGATTTCCTGTCAGAGAGGTCACAGTTCGTAGTAACTGACGCAAAGTCATCAAGAAAAACATACGTGATTTCTGGCATAGGTAATGTTATCAAATGGTTCAAATGGCTCTCAGCTCTATGGGACTTAACTTCTGAGGTAATCAGTGCCCTAGAACTTAGAACTACTTAAACCTAACTAACCTAAGGACATCACACACATCCATGCCCGAGGCAGGATTCGAACCTGCGACCGTAGCGGCCGCGCGGTTCCAGACTGAAGCGCCTAGGTAATGATATCGTCCCTATGTTGTTCCTTATCTATGTAAACGATTTAGGAGACAAACTGAGCAGCCGTCTGCAGATGACGCTGTTGTTTAGCTAGAAAAGTCGTCAGAAGATCGAAACAAATTGCAAAATGATGTAGAAAAGATATCTGTATTGTGCGAAAATTGGCAGTCGACCCTAAATAACGAAAAGCGTGAGGTCATCCACATAGGTGCTAACAGAAATCCGTTTACCCTCAGTTACACGATAAATCAGTCATATCTAATGGCCGTAAATTCAACCAAATAACTAGGAATTAGAATTAGGGACAACTTAAATTTGAAGGAACGGATAGAAAATGTTTTGGGAAATGCTAACGAAAGACTGCGTTTTATTGGCAGTACACTCAGAAAATGTAACAGACCTGCTACGGAGACTGCCTACACTGCGCTTGTCCGTCCTCTTTTAGAATACTGTTGCGCGGCGTGGGAGCCTTACCAGGGAGAATTGACGGAGTACATCGAAAAAGTTCAAAGAAGGGCAGCGCGTTTTGTATTATCGCGAAATATGTGGGAGAGTGTCGCTGAAATGATACAGGATTTGGGGTGGACATCAGTAAAAGAAAGGCGTTTTTCGTTGCGGTGGAATCTTCTCACGACATTTCAGTCACCCACATTCTCCTCCGCGTGCGAAAATATTTTCTTTACGCCGACCTACATAGGGAGAAACGATCACCGTACGAAAATAAGGGAAATCAGAGCTCATACCGAAAGATATAGGTGTTCGTTTTTTTACGCGCCCTGTACGAGATTGGAATTATAGAGGTTGATCGATGAACCTTCTGCCAGCTCTTAAATGTGATTTCCAGAGTATCCATGTAGACGTAGATGAAGGGTGTTCCGTTGAAACCGGCGCATCGGCAGCACATTTCGCGAGAGCGCAAAGAGCCTAGGGACTGGACCGTTGAGTAGTGGGGTCGCGTGCACTTTTCGTGTGAGAGCAGATTCAGTCCAATGATTCTCTATGTACCCTCATAGAGCGGGAGCCAGGAACACCTAGTGCACACAGCAGCTTTGGTGGTCCAAGTGTTCAAATGACTCTAAGCGCTATGGGACTTAACATATCAGGTCATCAGTCCCCTAGACTTACAACTACTTAAACCTAACGTAGCCTAAGGACATCACACACATGCATGGCAGAGGCAGGATTCGAACCTGCGACCGTATCAGCAGCGCGGTTCCAGACTGAAGCGCCTGGAACCGCTCGGCCACAACGGTCCAGGTGTTATGGTGTGGGGAGGCATAATGTTGCACAGGCGTACTCACCGCCAAATGTGCGAACACGATACACCCACAGGTCAATCTCGTAGTGATACTGTACTCCGTCCCCATGTTCGTCTTTTCAGGGGTACATTCGGCAATGACGTTACTTCTTTGAATGACAATGCGCGACCTTGTCGAAAAGAGAAGGTGAAGGACGAGCTGTGTCGGCTAGTGTCAATTGCAATTTCTTTCTTTCTTCCTTTCCTTCACTTGCACCTTTTCCCACAGTTAGGCAGGGTCGGCATGGTTAATCGGATTTGGCAATGTTAGTGGAAGGGGTGGCCGGATGCCCGTCCTGCCACTACCCCATACCCCCCTGGGACGGAATTAGTGTACCCCAACTGCCTGCGACTAGTGTAATCCAAGGAATAGTACGAAAGTGTACATATGTTGCGAGCCGTGTAACTGAGGCGGGATGTGGGGACCAGCCCGGTATTCACCTAGTGGGATGTGGAAAACCGCCTAAAATTCACATCCAGGCCGTCGTCGGTAATCCGCTGGCGCGCCTACCAGAGTCCAGGAAGCAGCACATTAGCGCTCTCGGCTAACCTGGCGGGTCCCTAGTGTCAACTGCAGTCTGTAGATAGAATCTCTGGTTCGTTTTCCCTCTGCTCGCCAGGCTGCGCTCTTGTTCCGCGGTTTGCAATTTTTGCGAGGGTGGAACGGACTGTCTCCGGGGACGCGTAAGAAGGAAGTCGGTTGGAGGAAACGTGTGTTTTTACACGCCGGTGATCGGTGTCTTGACCGATTCGTTCTGAGGGAACTGTTGCAACGGGAACGACTTTGGTTATGATTAACCGTTCCGATGTGCTGAAAGGGCACCTGTTTCCAGTTGTCGAGTCGTATTGTGTGATCTAGTTTGGCGGCGTTAGTGGGCTATGTCGTTATTGTCCTGCGCTGTATGATTTTTCCCCGAGTTAGGAAATTGTGCTCTCTTGGAAATTTGGATCCGCCGTGGTCTGTATCACTTATACAAACTGTCTGAGCCTGCCCACCTCGGTGTTCGCTGAGCGCCCTGTGTTTGCTCTCCTGAGAAGTCGTGATCACCGTAGCTCACGATTGTGGTGACAGGTTTTCATTGTTTGGTTTCGATAGTGATTCTCCTTGACAAATAATGAATAACATTATTACTGTCATCGTCTGTACAAGCGGTGAGAATCTCACGCAGGTCGCAGGTGCTACCGGTGCTGTGACGAACATATATGATCAATCTGCTCTTTTAATTATGTTTTAGATTCTGATCTGGCCAGATCTGTTACTGCACCGCGTGTTGTGCCGGAGAGCTGTGGCACCTTTGGGATCGAGATTCCCTGCCTATTTCTTCGAACCTGATTTGGTCTGTAGGCCGTCTTGTATTGGTATCTGAACGTTATATTATTAAAATAACCTGGATTACAAACTCGAAGGGGAAGTTGAGAACTGTTATTTAAAACCTAAGTAAACTATGGTCGTAGCTTGGTTATATTAATATCCTCATTCCTAGTTTCAGCCGGTGTTTACATTGTACTATTCTTGAAATTCTTTGTTTAGTCTGTTAATAGCCGTTTACCGGCTTTTGTTGTGCCTTATTCTGGACTGCTTGTTCAGGCAGTCTGGCGTTAGGAACTTGCTTATTCTGTATAAGAGATAGTAGTAAATAATAAATGTGATGCTGTAACTGTTGGTTGGTAATATTTACTGCCGGCCGCGGTGGTCTAGCGGTTCTAGGCGCGCAGTCCGGAACCGCGCGACTGCTGCAGTCGCAGGTTCGAATCCTGCCTCGGGCATGGATGTGTGTGATGTCCTTAGGTTAGTTAGGTTTAAGTGGTTCTAAGTTCTAGGGGACTGATGACCACAGTAGTTAAGTCCCATAGTGCTCAGAGCCATTTGAACCATTTTTAATATTTACTGACAAAATGCAACCTAACACCAGATTGCGTACTTACGGCTATCCTGTGTCGCCGTTTTTTAGTAGGACTTTCAAAGAGAGAGAGATTATTAACTGATCACCGATGCGTCGGTTATCGGTTGTGTTCAGGAGACGTACGGATTGATTACGCGAATAATTGACCTTTCGACCCGGATTGCCTTCGCGCAGGCAGAATCTTCGATGAAAATACCTAAGGAATCCATCTGAATATAAAAATGGAAATGAAAGCAAATTAGTGAAATTTCGTAAGAGAAAGATTAACAGATCGGAAACTGAACACATTAGTGGTCTCCCAAATACAATCGAGATACCGTGATAAAGAGCGAAACTGTAACAAAGCTCATATACAATTTGAACATCATTTTTGGTTAGTGAAAGAAAAGAATAAGAAGAAAATTACTGCATCGTAAAATATTAATATATTTTGAACAAAGTGACTTTAAGCTTCTAAACATTGACAAACACACAATGAATACATGACTTACATCTGATATTTCTTTTGTGCAGTCCAATAATCGCTGCTTTGTCAGTCAGTTCCTTCGTAAAATTAAACGTCCTTGTATGCGCGTAAGTACATTATGTCCTCACACGGGTTACCGAAATGTTTGTTCGTCGTTTCACATAGATTTTACACAAAATAAAAATACAACTTGTAGCAGTGCTATATAGTGCGTCTTAACATGTCGGCGATCAAAAGTACAAGGGATAATGAAGTCTCTAGAATACTTCTTAACAAAAGATAGATTGTTCTTTCTTCTGTTTCGCAGCTTCTTGCTATCAAGCGCTGCGGCAATGATTTTAAATATCTGCACCCAGCGGGTCATTGTGTTTATTTAGGGTATTTAAACACTAGACGCGCGTTTTGGTATAGGCGCACATTTAAAAAAAATATTTCATCTCTTTACTCTCGCGCTGTGACGCTTAGCATCTTTACGAACTACAGCTCGTTGGCTGTCCTTTTCTTTAATGACAAATACCTCACATGCAAAGTAGCTGAAATCCAATAATATTATAGCAGCTATTTTCTGAACGTGTGTTATCGTACTAATTGACCTGTTGGTGCTGCTAGATATCTTCTTGTCGCATGAAGCTAATTTTACGAGCTCTCTGCTGTTGCCTGACGGGTTAGCTACTGTTTCCGCAGTCTACATGTGCAATTGACCCGGTGTGACAAGCGTGAGTGCATCGGCGGTACGATATTACTGGCAGCATTTCGGATTCGCCGCTGGCGTTATCTTGGGTGAAGTTCCTCTACGGTACGGTGACTGCTGCTGAAGTTCAGTTTCTTCAGAATTTTCCCCTCTTTTTGTCTTTTTGCTTGGATGACCTTTGTGTCGTGCTCTTTCCGAATCAAGTGTTCCCTTGTCAGCCGGGCCATTTGATGGCCCTTGTATTTGCTTAAATTTGTCAGCTTTCTTAACGGACCTTGTTAAATGTTGGTCTCAAATTTAAAACTATTCTGTTATCTAGTGAGTCTTAAATTTGTTTACACATTTTTGCTAAGTTTGCGCTATTCATTGTCACATTAGGCTTTTAAAAATTTTAAATTTGTAAGGTCCCTTAAGGCCCGCCCGGTTAGCCGATCGGTCTAACGCACGGCTTTCTGGAGTGGGAAGGAGCGCCTGGTCCCCTGCGCGAATCCGCCCGGCGGACTTGTGTCGAGGTCCGGTGAGCCGGCCAGTCTGTGGATGGTTTTTAGGCGGTTTTCCATCTGCCTCGGACAATGCGGTCTGGTTCCCCTTATTCCGCCTCAGCTACACTATGTCGACGATTGCTGCGCAAACAAGTTCTCCACGTACGCATACATCAGCATTACACCACTACGCAAACATAGGGGTTACACTCGTCTGGTGTGAGACGTTCCCTGGTAGAGTCCACCGGGGAACGAACCGCACAATAACCCTGAAAGAGTGGTTCAGTGTGGGGTGGCAGAGTGGTGAAGTGGACTGCAGTAGTCGTCGTGGGGTTGTGGACCACTGCGGCTGCGGCAGGGACGGAGCCTATCCATCGTTTCTAAGTCCCCGGTTCACGTACAATACAATACAACACAAAAGTCCCTTAAAGGACTAGGCTAAATTCGCTTTGTAATTTAAAATCATTATGTTAACTTGGGACATTTAAATTTGTTTAAGCATTTTTACTAAGTTTGTATTAGTCATTGTTTCATTTGACTCTTAAAGATCTTGGCCAGACAGGGTAGCCGCGCTGTCTCAGGCGCCTTGTCACGGTTCGCGCGGCTCCCCTCGTCGGAGGTTCGAGTCCTCCCTCGGGCATGGGAGTTAGTTTAAGTTAGAGTAAGTAGTGTGTAAGCCTAGGGACTCAGCAGTTTCGTCCCATAGGTATTTACCACCATCTTAAAAATCTTGCCTTAAATTTGTCCAGTCTTTTAAAGGATAGTTTTATCTTTAATTTAAAACCATTCTGTTAGCCTGTACATTTCAATTTGTAATGTCCACGAGACCATCATCAATCGCGTTGACTTCAGTGAAATTACTGTCTTTGAATAAAAGTGTCATTTCTGTTCGTCTTATTCCTTATTTCTTTGAGTTATCATCTGTACTACACTATGTACGCGTGTACCCCAGGGAATTCTTTCTATGGGGTCCAAGTTTCATCGACTCATGTTACTTGACACATGTGAAAGTCACTTTCGTTCTTAAGTTTTGCACAGGAGTGCATATACAACCACGTGACTGCATGTGTAAACAGAAGAAAACTTTTAATGCAACGAAAATACGAATGCAGAGTGTGGTAGACAGATATTCTACTGTTCAAAAAGAATAATTACAGGATAGACAACCCCATGTGGTCGATTATAGTTCATTTCAAGCACCGCACAAAAATCATCAGTTGCATGATTATTTAACAAGACCAAAATTAACACAATGGAAAGACCTGCCTACTTTTAGTTGAGAGACAGATTGAAAGTCAGCGACACTCAAGGATATGTTAATAATAAATGTATATTGCCACTCACGTGTGCACATGAATTTGAGCTGACCCACAAAGAAATGCTGAATTTCCATTACAATTTCAACCAATACGTGCTATGAAAATTAAACATCACTCGAAAGCCCACATGATCTGCAAGCGAAGTAAGTGAAAGACGCGTTAATATGCACGGATTAAGGCCCGAGCACTATAAGTAATACGAAAACCAGCGTCAGAGAGACTTTCTGCAGCGAACATGACGTCTCAAACTGTAATTTTCTCGGGCGAGGACTGCGACATCCGTAGGTCAGACTCCACGTACTCTGTGAGACATACCGCGCTAGGCATCCCAGAGACAGCTTATGGCAGTCGGCCAGACACGACAGCCAGTGACAGCCTGAGAGACGGGCTCTGGCGAGTGGCGCCTCAGCACGTTCTGGAAACAGGCTGCCGCGTGAAGCGCCAACGTGTTTCAGTAGGTGCGCATCTAACAGGCCAGCCAAATATTGCACTCACATGCAGCGAACATATACAGCACCATTTATCTTTCCCAATAGAAAATTATTTTTATTATTATTTTTTTATTATTATTTGCGAATTGAGCACTTAGGATCACGCTGCAATCGCCTTCCTTCTTTGTCTGAAGTTTCCTCTTTCTCCAGTACTCCTTCATGTGGACGCTGTGCTGTCGCTTCTGTTCATCCGTCCACGCTCTTCCAGTCTTCTTTGTTCTTTCGACTTGAAATACTTCCAAATTTTGAGTCGTGGTCCGAAATGTACCATCCGAAATGTAACATCTGAACTTCCTGAATGTTGTACTTTTCCAGATCTTTACGAGCTTCATTAACCCACGTCGTTGTTGTCTTCTTTTTCCACAGGTAGTCGAATATCCTTTTGGTTAGTCTGGTTTTGTCCATTCTGTGCAGGTGTCCTAGAAATGATAACCTACTCTTTTTCATGGTCTCTGAGATTTTCTCCACCTTTTTGTAGATTTCATTGTTGCTCCGAAGTTTCCCGCCAGTTTCAACTAGGGTTTGACCCACGATATTCCGTAATTTTCTTCTTTCTAGTGTCTCCAGCTTTTCCAACTTGTGCCGTACGGTGCGGCCGTGCTGTTCTAGGCGCTTCAGTCTGGAACCGAGTGACCGCTACGGCCGCAGGTTCGAATCCTGCCTCGGGCATAGATGTGTGTGATGTCCTTAGGTTAGTTAGGTTTAAGTAGTTCTAAGTTCTAGGGAACTGATGACCACAGATGGTTCAAATGGCTCTGAGCACTATGGGACTTAACATCTGAGGTCATCAGTCCCCTAGAACTTAGAACTACTTAAACCTAACTAACCTAAGGACATCACACACATCCATGCCCGAGGCAGGATTCGAACCTGCGACCGTAGCGGTCGCGCAGTTCCAAACTGAAGCCCCTACAACCGCTCGGCCACCAGCGGCCGGCGATGACCACAGATGTTAAGTCCCATAGTGCTCAGAGCCATTTGAACCATTTCTTTTCCAACTTGTAATTCACTGAGAGGCATTCGCCGGCATACGGGCACTGTTTTTGGCACAGCCCTGTAGTGCTTTATTTTGGCATTCCAAGAGATGCACTTTTTGTTGTAAATGTGTTTAGTTAATGTGTAAGCGTTCCCCATTTTTCAGAACCGATCCCCCACAGAAGCTCTTTCCAGTTCGTTCTTTTGTATGGCTTCACCGAGGTATTTGAATTTTTATTTACCCTCACAATCCGTCCAATCTCTATGTCTAGAAATTGTGCTCCGTGTTTGTCACTTGTCACGAACTTTGGCTTCTCTTTCGAGATCCTTGGTCCTGTCTTGTCAGCGATCGTTTCTAGTAGGTTGATTTGTATGGCCTCTTCTTCTAAGTTCTCTGAAGGTATTGTAAAATCATCAGCGAAAGCCAAGCTGTTGACTTTGATTCCTCCCGATTTTCTTCCTAGACATATTGGGCTAATCCCTTGATATTCAAGTTCGGAATTCCGAATTCTCACAATCTTCTCTAGGAGATAGATAAATAGTATTGGTGATAATGCATCGCCTTGTCGCACTCCTGTCATGATTTCAAACGGTTCGAATAATTCTCCCTTAAACATCACTTTGGAAGTTGTGCCTGTTTAGATTTCTCTGATAATGTTTGCCAGTTTGTTTTTGACCCCAAATTCTCTCAAGATCGTATCTAGGATCTCTCGATACACCGAGTAAAAGGCTTTTTTGAAGTCAGTGAAAGAAATCACTTTATTTTTGCCATTCAACATTCTATTATTTATTATTATTATAATTGCAAACTTAATCAGTTCCTCAGGAAATATAACCTTTCATATACCACCGGTTTAAACTAATACGGAGAGACAAGACATTCCTGCACTACAGTAATCCAATCCACACTACTGACACACCAACTTTTTATAAGAACATACTCTGAGCTCAAACACAATGATGCATCTCGAACAGTCACACATGCCAACCAGCACTGATTGCGAAAACATAGATCAAGTGGAACCCAACTCAAACTTTTCTCACATGAATACTGAAACGATGGATGACGACAGTCGGGTACATACTGTATTTCACCTTTTCCGAAAAGCATTTGACTCAGTACCACACCTACGCTACGTATGGGGTATCAAGTGACTTTTGTGACTGGACACAGACTTTTTGGTAGAGGGGACGCAGCAAGTTATCTAGCATGGGGAGTCATTGACAGATCTAGAAATACTTCGGGTGTACCTCAGGGAATTTTGTGTCTCTTGCTGTTCGTGTTTTATGTTAATGACCTCGCGGACAATATTAAGAGTAACTTAAGACTTTTCGCAGACGATGCAGTCATCTATAATGAAGTAGTATACTACAATATCAGAGAGACAGAATTGGAATCGGTAAACTGATACAAATATCTGCGTGTAACACTTGCAGGGACATGAAATGAAGCGAACGTGGATGAAGGTGTTAGGAGACTTCGGTTTCTTGGCAGAATACAGGCTAAGTGCAGTCAGTCTACATCTACATTTACGTGGATACTCTGAAAATCACATTAAAGTGCCTGGCAGAGGGTTCATCGAACCACCTTCACAATTCTCGTATAGTGCGCGGAAAGAACGAACACCTATATCTTTCCGTACGAGCTCTGATTTCCCTTATTTTATCGTGGTGATAGTTTCTCCCTATGTAGGTCGGTGTCAACAAAATATTTCCGCATTCGGAGGAGAAAGTTGGTGATTGGAATTTCGTGAGAAGATTCCGTCGCCACGAAAAACGCCATTCTTTTATTGATGTCCAGCCCAAATCCTGTATCATTTCTGTGACACTCTCTCCCATATTTCGCGATAATACAAAACGTGCTGCCTTTCTTTGGACTTTTTCGATGTACTCCGTCAGTCCTACCTGGTAAGGATCTCATACCGCGCAGAAGTATTCTAAAAGAGGACGGACAAGCGTAGTGTAGGCAGTTTCCGTAGTAGGTCTGTTACATTTTCTGAGTGTGCTACCAATAAAACGCAGTCTTTGGTTAGCCTTCCCCACAACATTTTCTATGTGTTCCTTCCAATTTACGTTGCTCGTAATTGTAATACCTGGGTATTTAGTTGAATTTACGGCCGTTGTATTAGACTGATTTATCGTGTAACCGAAGTTTAACGAATTCCTTTTAGCACACATTTGGATGACCTCACACTTTTCCTTATTTAGAGTCAACTGCCAATTTTCGCACCATTTTAGATATCTTTTCTAAATCGTTTTGCAATTTATTTTGATCTTCTGATGACTTTATTAGTCGATAAACGACAGCGTCATCTGAAAATAACCTTAGACGGCTGCTCAGATTGTCTCCCAAATCGTTAATGAGGATAAGAGACAGCAAAGGGCCTACAACACTACCTATAAGTTACTTTTGTTTTACTCGATAACTTTCCATCTATTACTACGAACTGTGACCTCTGTGACAGGAAATCGCAAATACAGTCACATAAATAGGACGATATTCCATAAGCACGCAATTTCACTTCAAGCCGCTTGTGCGGTACAGTGTCAAAAGCCTTCCGGATATCCAGAAATACGGAATCGATATGAAATCCCTTGTCAATAGCACTCAACACGTCATGCGAATAAAGAGCTAGTTGGGTTTCACAGGAACGATTTTTTCTAAACCCATATTGACTGTATGTCAATAGACAGTTTTCTTCAAAGTAATTCATAATGTTCGAACACAAAATATGTTCCAAAATCCTGCTGCATATCGACGTTAACGATATAGGCCTGAAATTTAGTGGATTACTCCTACAACCTTTCTTGAATATTGGTGTGACCTGTGCACCTTTCCAGTCTTTGGGTACGGATCTTTCGTCGAGCGAACGGTTGTATGTAACTGTTAAGTATGGAGCTAATGCATCAACATACTCCGAAAGGGACCTAATTGGTATACTGTCTGGACCGAAGACTTGCTTTTATTAAGGAGATTGCTTACAGATCTCTTGTGTGACCGATCCTAGAATATTGCTCAAGTGCGTCGATCTGTACTACATAGGACAAGCAGAGAAGGGCCTTACCCTCCAAACTACTTTGAAGTGCGTAGCAGACGCGAGAAACACGTTCTGGTGAAGTGGTATGCTTCTGTTAAGGAATTCATATGCAAAACGTTTGTGTGACCAGGTTTAGAGTACCGTTCCAATGTTGGGAGTCACTATCACGTAGAAGGGCAGCACGAATGGTCACAGTTTTACCTGACAGGTGGGAATGTGCCACAGAAGTGTTGAAGGAACTGAACTGGAAGACTCTTGAAGATGGATATAAACTATCCCGAGAGAGCCTACTTACAAAGTTTCAAGAAGCAGCTTTGAATAATGGCTCTAGGAAACCTACCCCCTACATATCGGTACCGTAGGAATCGTAAGTACAAGATGCGATTAATTAGAGTACGTGAAGAGGCCTTTAAACAGCCATTCTTTCCGCGCTCCATACGTGAATGGAACGGGAAAAGACCTTAACAAATGCTGCAACGGGTCGTGTCATCTGTCGTGCACTTTAAAGTGGTTTGGAGGGTACGGACGTAGATTTAGATGTAGAATATGTAACTGAAATGCACATCAATTATAGATGACAATATACAAAACAATTTTACTCAAAGTCAAGTTTATGTGTCACTGTATCTAATGTAATGCAGTATAATGTGGTGTATCGCTCGTTTAAACTGTTACGTATGATTTGTAAACTTTAAAAAAATATACTCAATATGCAACACTATCAAGATACGTAAAGTTACAGTTGATTTGTAAATTTAGCTCATTTGGGATATTGTGGCAAGTTGTCAGAAAACACAAACCAATAATGCAGAAGTGCATACGTATTGGGAAATACGAATGGGATAAGAGTTCTGGTGAGGTGGTATGCTTCTGTTAAGGAATTAACATGCGAAACGTTTGTGTGACCAGTGCTAGAGTACCGTTCCAACGTTTGGAGTCATTATCAAGTAGGCATGACGACAGATATCGAACACATTCAGAGACCTGCTGATAAGAATGTTACAGGGCGGTCTAATCCATACGAGATTGTAACATAACTGTAAGGCGAACTAAAATGGGAAGCTCTGAAAGAGAGACAATAGAGATAATGTGTTTCTTGCAAAACCCTTTTGGATAAATTTAGGGAAACTGTATTCGAAGACGCCTGTGAGACCACTTTGCCACCACCGTCGCATATTTCCTGCAGGGGTCACGACAATGAGATGAGAGAGATTGGGACGCGTACGACGAATCGATCAATATGTGGAAGCAAGTGGACAAAAAGCCAGTAACACTGCTAAGATGTACCCTTCACCATGCTTGCAGAATACATACGTAGATTTGGATGTGTTTCTGTTCTAATGGTAACTCATCTCTACAAGGACAACTCGTAATCACTCAACTGCAAAAATGGCCCCAATCGCTCGCGCCACAAAGAATTCAAACACTTTTACGTTACAACTCATGGTGAAAAATGTACACGCCTGTTGTCTGTCTCTAATAGTGAAGTTACTTTTTTTTATAAAGTCTGCTCCAGGTGTCACTAGCTATTTGGCCAATTCCATGTAATAGTCGCCTCTTGCCCGTTTTTGCTGATAGATGGCATACCCTATTGCTCTGATCGGCAGTGCGAGTCAGAAACGTCTACCAAATGGGTACACGGCATTTCCATCACAACTTGTCAGGCCAGTCGTCCGAAAACTTTCATTTTTGCACGAACACGCCTTCTTTGGTAACGTGAAATCTAATGTTAAGTCACCTGTCTCACAGATTTTTGTCAGCGACACACTTAGCCTCCCATCTGCTACAACTCCAGCAGATTTTGGTGACTCCAGAGACGTATCAGCACCTCCAGCGGAGAGTTTTAGCTCAGATCGTTCAATGCTCCGTCCATTGCGGTAACCAGCGGAGGAATGCGAGGGGGAAAGGAGTCATGGGGTACAAGCTACCCCTTCCCTCGCACCCCCTACATTCACACACAAACATGCTTGTATCTTGTCCCACTACTCATAGAGACGTATCAGTTCAGCAACAGTTTGAAGAAACGCTTGTCATTGACACATGCTCTGAAACATGTGAAATATCAGAATGATATTACCCACTGTCCCCAACACCATATGTGAATGTGTGATTATGTATGAGCGTAAATCTCAGTCCTGTTTCCTCTTCTCTTCACTACTCCCTACAAACCTAATTTTAACCTGTTAAGCTTTCTTTTCAAGTTTTTCAGTGTCAGTACGACATTCGGACTTTTCCATTCGTGGAACATTTGCCTTATTCGTCTTCCTCCTGATAAACCGCTTCTTGTGAGTCCTCACTCCTAGGTTAGTAGCTTGCCTCTGGATTTCTTTGCAAAGGAAGTGGTTATCATGGCATAAGTTTCGGAAGATTGCATGTCCTATGTACAAATTTTACGAGTCTTTAAAGCAACGGTTTCTGTTGTCTTCCTCATCCTTATATCACTCAACCCAAGTGCACAAGATGGTCTTAACCCGTATACGTTCCTATGCCTCTATGGTAGGGAAGAATGAAGAAGATTCCTTATACTTCAAGTCTTCGGTCGCTGTCTTAGCTGGAGATATTTTTCATTCAAAATATAAGCAATAGCAGTCGCCTCTGTGGTTTTCTGGACTGGCAATCAGACACAGTACCGTTCGTCAATAGGCATTGTAAATATCTCTTTTATTATAATAAACGCAGAATAGGTCAGTGTCCTTAAACAATAAAAATTGCTTTTGTATGACAAATGTATATGCTATTATCTCTTCGATGATAATTCTAGACTTGGTCTATAGTTGTTGATGTCTGTTAAAAGTCTTATACATCCTAATTTTTAAACGAAATCGTTTACATTCTTTCTCGAGGTATAGATTTGCAGCTGGAAAATATCTGCTTCGTCGATTGTCACTATTGCCTACTTTTCTTCCAAGAAAACCGACATAATTTCCTGGTATTGAAAGACATATCCCAATAATTTATTTAAATAACCATTCCGTTTTATATCCAACTTTTATACGTCTCTCTTTGATGTAAAATTCAAAGTTGTATCTTCAGTTTCAGAATTATGTGATTTACCTTTCTTTTCTTTACAAACTGTTATGTTTAAGTTATTACAAATTTATTTTCTATTAAAAAAGGAAGTAATACGAGCTTTTTGAGTCAGTGATCCTATGGATCAGCAGAAATGACAGGCTGTTCTGTCTGTCATCTCATCGCGGCCCAGAGTAGTGAGTGCTTTCGACTAATTAGAAAGCGGCCGAACATTTTCGTTATAAAGAGTAATTCCCATTCTCTCAGTGGCCTCTTCAAAGAGGGTGGAGGAGCAGATAGGACTTCAGAACTCTCTCTTGCCCTTACTATGAGGAACTGCTCCGATAAAGGAAGTACCAAGCAACCACCAACGGCATGAGGATGTATCCTCAGAGCACCTGGCCTGTAATTGAAAAAGTGTCGTTATCTTCATTAGCAACAGATTCCGGACTTGTCACTGATTCGGATCTGCCAAAGGGGAGGCGATTACGAGAAAAAGATGGAATAAACAACGAAAGTGTAACACTCCATGTTAAAGATTTCTACACGCACGAATATGGGGTAATATCGACGGCAGCAGAAATGGTGAAATGGGAGTAGGATTTGTCGTGAACAGGGAGGTAAGTGAGAGAACGAATTACTTTGAAAAGTTCAGTGATTCGGTTATTCTCGTTAGAATCGTCAGCAAGCCAATGTCACAAACAGAAGATGAAGACAGAGAGAATATGAATTCGCTGAACGAGTAACTTAGTATGTAAGACGAAAAGCTGGTAGCACTGAAGAATTGGAACGCTTTAGTAGGGATCGCATCCGCCTGCTTAGCTGAGCGATCAGTGTACATGGCTTCCATGCGGAGGCCCCGGGTTCACTGCCCACTACTGCCAAGGAGTTTTCCTCGGTAGGAGGACAGATATAGGTTGTACGCAGCCTCAGCCGAGAGGCTGCTTCAAGAAAAGTAGCGGTTCTGAGGTCTACAAAGGAGGGAGGTGTGCTGACCACATGGCCTCCATGTCGCATCCAGATGCTGGAATAGTAGAGGCAGGCACAGAAGATAGAGTTACGAAACAGTTTGGCCTAGATAGTAGGAATGAGAATGGAGACAGGCTCCTTTAGTTCCGCAAAATATTTCAGGCAACTATAGCGAATAAATTGTTCAAAAATCACCAGAGAGGGGGTATACACGAAAAACAAAATGCTATAAAAGAGAATAGCTAAAATAAAATAACTTTATCATTTTATTACTTTCAACATTGCAGCCCTGTCAGCAATCGTGATAATCTGGCTGTGGTTCAAGTGGCTCTAAGCACTATCGGACTTAACATCTGAGGTCATCAGTGCCCTAGAACTTAGAACTACATAAACCTAACTAACCTAAGGACATCACACACGTCAATGCCCGAGGCAGGATTCGAACCTGCGACCGTAGCAGTCGCGCGGTTCCAGACTGTAGCGCCTAGAGTCGCTCGGCCACGACGACCGGCCGTGATAATCTAATGTATAAGAAACTATCAGCCTCGATTGCGGTAGTGAAACCTAGGTTTCAGCCCAAGTAATTGAGCCTTCTGCAGAAGATAAACCTGATTCTATAATGAGTCTACGAGAGCTGTTTCAGTTTTATTTCTAGACCACGCCCTCGTAGACATATTACAGAATCAGGTTTATCTTCTGAAGAAGGCTCAATTAATTGGTCTGAAACCTAGGTAAAGGTTGGTTTCATTACCGCAATCGAGGCTGATAGTTTCTTATATACTTAGCTTTATCATTGACAGACAACAGTGGGGAGGGACATTGTTACGAACGTGAAGCCAGCCGTGCTTGCCAAATATCTCCATTTTCTTCTGAATGACGCAACACGGCAAAGAGCAGGCGGCTCTCAGAAAAAGACTGCGATTGGCGGGTGACTCGTCCTCACCGCTCGACTCGCTGAAGCGTGAGTCGCAAAGTTATTCCAGTTGCCGTGGCGACGGGGTGGCGGAGCGGGAGAAGATAGATCGCCCGTGGCGTCCCCTAGGGATAGCAGCGGAGAAAGAACTTCGCTACTGTGCGCACGTCGCCGCCTGTCACCGCGCAACCGGCGGCGCGGGTGCCTCAGCGTCCAAGGCCGCCCCGGGCTGCCGGCTTGTTTACATCAGTCCGGGTGCTCCTGCTCGGAGCGTGATCCGCGGGCAGCCGCGTTCCTCGCCTGTTACGCAATCCCCGTCTACACCGGTGTGGGTGGCAACGCCCACAGTCGCAGTACTATAGGCATTCAAACAGTACATCGTGCAACCCTCGCAGTGCAAGGCCGTAAAGAATTTGATTAGCTAAATGTTGCAGCAAAGGTAGTGTGAGCGTTGCAAATCCTCAAAAATGCTAATTTTCGTGAACCTTCTAACAATACCACCACTTGCAAAGTAGATTAGAAATCAGATTAATAATGTTGCTCACGCAGCATATGTTCGCTTTATCGGGCAACTAGAAAACTATTGACTGTGGATGGTATCGTCAGAATCGAAATAATGAGGTCACAGTAAAGAAGTCATTAATTTGGCACTTATATTGAATGGATTCCCACGTAGATGTCGTCGAAGTGGTTATGGCTCATCTTGTTGATTCTAGGGTGATTCCACTTTGGCTGCTAGAAGGTCCGGATCCCTATTTTAGCAATATTTGAAGACCTAACAAATGCGTTTTTCAGGAAATTCTTAATGATCAAACAATCCCAGATCAGAACAATGGCATGGCAGAAATAATTTTTGACTTGGTGTTCACGATCCACATTTTTAATAAACTTCTTGTAAATTCACATATACTTCTTCTTAATTGTCACATCATCAAGAAAACAGTTTTGTATCAATCTTCACATACTTAAGACTTAACTGTTCTTTTACAAAGCGAAATAACAACATAGCATCTGCAAAGTGAAACAAAGACTGCTATGTGCGCATTCACGCCAAAACGGTTACAAGTAAGTCAAAAATTATGACAGTCTCACAGAAATGAATACACACAAGAACTATATAACTGTAATAAATCGATACATCGCAGTACCTATACATTAATAAAACCAAATTTGAATATTGTCACAAAAATATGTCTGTTACTTCGCAGAAAAGTAGTGCGATATTACTGGTGTCGAGAACTGGGGTTGGAGTGCCGTAATGGTCACGTAAATAAAGAACCATTACAACCTGAACGCTACAGAGCGAGTGTAGCCAGTCCACGTCCACACTACAGGACTCTGGAGCTGTCACTGTCAACCTCCCACACCTCGTGAGACTGTTCTTCCAGTTGTCATCCCGGTACATCCTAATAATGATTAAAACTCAGGGAACGTCTTTCCGTTTCGTTAGTTAATGAAACTAACAACAATCAACAATGTGAACCCTCGTGGCGGCAGAAAAAGAAGATGCTCAATCTAGTAAGATTAATGTGACCACTCATAAAAAGCTTGAACAACCAACGCCGACCTCTGCGACACGCACAGGAAAAGAGTAAACGAGGCTCTGGAAGTGATGTGGAGCCACGACGACTCCAGTGGCGTGGCCAGCTGAGCTACACTACCGGCCATTAAAATTGCTACACCACGAGGATGACGTGCTACAGACGCGGAATTTAACCGACAGGAAGAAGATGCTGTGATATGCAAATGATTAGCTTTTCAGAGCATTCACACAAGGTTGGCGCCGGTGGCGACACCTACAACATGCTGACATGAGGAAAGTTTCCAACCGATTTCTCATACACAAACAGCAGTTGACCGCCGTTGCCTGGTGAAACTTTGTTGTGATGCCTCATGTAAGGCGGTGAAATGAGTACCATCACGTTTCCGACTTTGATAGTAGTCGGATTATTGCCTACCGCGATTGTGATTTATGGTATAGCGACATTGCTGCTCGCGTTGGTCGAGATCCAATGACTGTTATCAGAATATGGAATCGGTGGGTTCAGGAAGGTAATACGGAACGCCGTGCTGGATCCCAACGCCTCATATCACTAACAGCCGAGATGACAGGCATCTTATTCGCATGGCTGTAACGGATCGTGCAGCCTCGTCTCGATCCCCGAGTCAACAGACGGGGACGTTTGCAAGACAACAACCATCTGCACGAACAGTTCGACGACGTTTGCAGCAGCATGGACTATCAGCTCAGAGACCAAGGCTGCGGTTACCCTTGACGCTGCATCACAGACAGGAGCGCCTGCTATGATGTACTCGACGACGAACCTGGTTGTACGAATGGCAAAACGACATTTTTTTCGGATGGATCCAGGTTCTGTTTACAGTATCATGATGGTCGCATCCGTGTTTGGCGACATCGCGGTGAACGCACATTGGAAGCGTGTATTCATCATCGCCATACTGGCGTATCACCCGGCGTGATGGTATGGGGTGCCATTGGTTACGCGTCTCGGTCAGCTCTTGTTCGCGTTGACGGCACTTTGAACAGTGGACGTTGCATTTCAGATGTGTTACGACCCGTGGCTCTACCCTTCATTCGATCCCTGCGAAACCCTACATTTCAGCAGGATAATGCACGACCTCATGTTGCAGGTCCTGTACGGGTCTTTCTGGATACAGAAAATATTCGACTGTTGCCCTGGCCTGCACGTTCTCGAGATCTCTTACCAATTGGAAACGTCTGGTCAATGGCGGTCGAGCAACTGGCTCGTTGCAAGATGCCAGTCACTACTCTTGATGAACTGTGGTATCGTGTTGAAGCTGCATGGGCAGCTGTACCTGCTCGCCATCCAAGCTCTGTTTGACTCAATGCCCAGGCGTATCAAGGCGGTTATTACGGCCAGAGGTGGTTGCTCTGGGTACTGAGTTCTCAGGATCAATGCACCCAAAATGCGTGAAAATGTAATCACATGTCAGTTCTAGTACAATATATTTGTCCAATGAATACCCGTTTATCATCTGCATTCCTTCTTGGTGTAGCAATTTTAATGGCCAGTAGTGTAGATTTCGCGGTTGGGGATGCAAAATACGAACACACCGGCCGAGGTGGTTCCATACGTACTCGATTGGATTTCAGCCCGGGGAGTTTGATGGCCAGTGTAGTATGGTAAACTCATCTTGGTGTTTTTCGAGCCAGGCACGTACACTGCGAGTTGTGTGACACGTTGCATTGTCCTGCTGGTATATGGCGTCTTGCCGAGGAAAAACAAACAATATGTAGGGGTGGACATGGTCCCCAAGGACAGATGCATACTTGTTTTGATGCAGTGTTCCTTCCACAATGACGAGAGTGACGAGATCACCCAGGTAGTGCCCTCCATCCTGGACCCTTCTGACGATTGTTGCAGGATGTTTGCTTTCAGACGTTTCACGGCATACTTGCCAACGGCCATCTGTCCGATTGAGCATGAAACGAAAATCATCTGAGAACGCCACCAGTCGTCACTTAATAGACATCCTGTTGCGGTATTCACGTGCAAACTCCAGACTTCGTCGACGATGAAGTGCAGTGAGCATGGGTGCACGAACATGGCGCCTGCTACAGAGGCCCACACGCGGCTATGTTCACTGAAAGCGCGCTGACGACACATTGCTGGTAGCCCCTTTGTTCATCTGGGCGCTCAACTGCCCAACAGCTGCACGTCTAAAGGCCAGCACTCACCTCCGCAGCCGTCGTTCAGTCCTGTGGTCTGTGGCCCGTGGTGAACCGCAGTTGCCTCGGCATCGGATTTCGATAACGCGATTTTGTCATGCACAGTGTGCTTTTACCACGGCAGCGCGCGAACATTTTACAAATTTACTGGTTTCAAAAATGCTTCCATCCTTGGCCGATTATCATGCCCTTTTTAGACGTCAGATAACCCACCCTGATTCCACATTACAACGACTGCGCTGTTCTCCGGGTCCCTCCCTGTTACCGCTGCCACCTACTGTCTGTGAGTGCTTTTTGCCCGTTTACGTCGAACATGTCTTGTGGTCACGTTAGTGTGATTGAACCGTGTGTAATGTTAGGACGTCAAAGTAATATCTTCTTATATATACAGGGTGTTACAAAAAGGTATGGCCAAACTTTCAGCAAACATTCCTCACACACAAACAAAGAAAAGATGTTGTGTGGACATGTGTCCGGAAACGCTTAATTTCCATGTTAGTGCTCATTTTAGTTTCGTCAATATGTACTGCACTTCCTCGATTCACCGCCAGTTGGCCCAACTCAAGGAAGGTAATGTTGACTTCGGTGCTTGTGTTGACATGCGACTCATTGCTCTACAGTATTAGCATCAAGCACATCAGTACGTAGCATCAACAGGTTAGTGTTCATCACGAACGTGGTTTTGCAGTCAGTGCAATATTTACAAATGCGGAGTTGGCAGATACCCATTTGATGTATGGATTAGCACGGGGCAATAGCCTGGCGCGGTACGTTTGTATCGAGACGGATTTCCAGAACGAAGGTGTCCCGACAGGAAAACGTTCGAAGCAATTGATCGGCGTCTTAGGGAGCATAGAACATTCCAGCCTATGACTCGCGACTGGGGAAGACCTAGAACGACGAGGACACCTGCAATGGATGAGGCAATTCTTCGTGCAGTTGACGATAACCCTAATGTCAGCGTCAGAGAAGTTGCTGCTGTACAAGGTAACGTTGACCACGTCACTGTATGGAGAGTGCTACGGGAGAACCAGTTGTTTCCGTACCATGTACAGCGTGTGCAGGCACTATCAGCAGCTGATTGGCCTCCACGGGTACACTTCTGCGAATGGTTCATCCAACAATGTGTCAATCCTCATTTCAGTGCAAATGTTCTATTTTCGGATGAGGCTTCATTCCAACGTGATCAAATTGTAAATTTTCACAATCAACATGTGTGGGCTGACGAGAATCCGCACGCAATTGTGCAATCACGTCATCAACACAGATTTTCTGTGAACGTTTGGGCAGGCATTGTTGGTGATGTCTTGATTGGGCCCTATGTTCTTCCACCTACGCTCAATGGAGCACGTTATCGTGATTTCATACGGGATACTCTACCTGTGCTGCTAGAACATGTGCCTTTACAAGTACGACACAACATGTGGTTCATGCACGATGGAGCTCCTGCACATTTCAGTCAAAGTGTTCGTACGCTTCTCAACAACAGATTCGGTCACTGATGGATTGGTAGAGGCGGACCAATTCCATGGCCTCCACGCTCTCCTGACCTCAACCCTCTTGACTTTCATTTTTGGAGGAATTTGAAAGCTCTTGTCTACGCAACCCCGGTACCAAATGTAGAGACTCTTCGTGCTCGTATTGTGGACGGCTGTGATACAATACGCCGTTCTCCAGGGCTGCATCAGCGCATCAGGGATTCCATGCGACTTAGGGTGGATGCATGTATCCTCGCTAACGGAGGACATTTTGAACACTTCCTGTAACAAAGTGTTTAAAGTTACGCTGGTACGTTCTGTTGCTGTGTGTTTCCATTCCATGATTAACGTGATTTGAAGAGAAGTAATACAATGAGCTCTAACATGGAAATTAAGCGTTTCCGGACACATGTCCACATAACATATTTTCTTTCTTTGTGTGTGAGGAATGTTTCCTGAAAGTTTGGCCGCACCTTTTTGTAACACCCCGTATACCCTTCCTGTTACCGCTGCCACCTACTGTGTGTGAGTGCTTATTGCCCGTTGACGTCGAACATGGCTTGTGGTCACGTTAGTGTGATTGAACCGTGTATAATGTTAGGACGTCAAAGTAATATCATTTTTATATATATAGTATGAGGGTTGATCGCAAACTGAATGGAGTCCCTTTATTTAGATTTTGACGCTTCCACTTATTTCTGAAATTGGCCAGTATTTCTTACTATGTTGTGGCTTCTGTAGCGGAGTTTGAGTGCAAATAACGCTTGGGTGTGGAAGCAGCTTCGTGTTGCTTGACATCACTGTAACTAAGATGCAGAGGCAGTGCTCCAGTCTGTCCACTGAACGTCGTACGTTACAGGTAGTCTATGCCTTATGGAAATAAAAACGTCTTATTGTAGAGGTATTATTCTCATGAGCATCTGGTGGGAAGTGGTGAGTGGTTACAGTGACTTGGTTTTCGACTAAAACTGCCATCCTCAGCGCAGATGAGGCAGAATTGCAGGATGTATTGGACGGAATGAACTGCGTAATGATTACACACTATGAATGGAAAGTAAACCGAAATAATCAGGAGTAGCATTAATGAGGTTAGCGATAAACTTAATGTCAAAACTGCTGACCGCAAAGTAGACGAAGTTCATACGTTCTGCTACCTTGGAAGCAAAATAGCATGTGACGCACAAAGTGAGGACACAAAAACGGGCTATCAAAGGTAAAGAGGGCATCCCTGGCTAAGAGAAGACTACTAATATCGCATACAGGCCTTAATTAGAGGAAGAAATTTCTGAAAATGCAACTCTGGAGCACAGCATTGGATCATGGACTGGGGGAAAACTGGAAAAGAAGGGAGTGAAATTGTTTGACGTATGTTGCACCAGAAGGAGATTGAAAATTTGATGGACTGATAAGGTAAGGAATGAGGGGGTTCTCTGCAGAACTGACGAAGAATATGGAGCATATAGAAAACAGTGACAAGTAGGGACACGTAATTCGAGGTGAGTTACAACATCAGGGAATCCTTCTGTGGTACTAGTCGGAGCTATAGAGGGTAAAAACTGCAAGGGTATACAGGGACTGAAATACGTACAAAAAATAATTGAGGGCGTAGGATAAAGTGCTTCTCTGAGATGAAGAGGTCGGCGCAAGAGAGGAATTCGTTGTGGTTCGCAACAAATCAGTCGGAAAACAGATTTTTAAAAAATCACAGCGATCTCTATCAGGCCTAACCTAAAGTGTTCACGTTTGAAGAGGTACTGCCACTGGGTGTAGAGGCTCATAGTTCCCCTGTGTCTAACGGCGCTTGTGTTGACCCTCTTGATGCAGGAAAGATGATCTCTGACAGCAAACATCTTGGAGCAGCTCTCTCCCCTGTCAGCCTGAATCGTTGGATACGGTTGGAGGGAAGAAGGAAGTTGAAAGTACGTTCGGATACCTCATCGGTGTAATTAGGCTCTGATTGCTGGCTAGAAAAGTTCTTAACACCTTGCTACATGTACAGTGTACCGGTGTAGACTGAGCACTGGCCACATCTACAAGAGAGCAGCTGTCAGCCAGTGAGAACGCAGCGTCCCTGTGGCTGGCAATGACCTGCCGGCAACTGCGTAGACATCATCACGGTGTTGTCCGCATCTCGTGGTCTTGCGGTAGCGTTCTCGCTTCCCGCGCACGGAGTCCCGGGTTCGAATCCCGGCGGGGCCAGGGATTTTCTCTGCCTCGTGATGACTGGGTGTTGTGTGTGTTTCAGCATCATTTCATCCCCATCGACACGCAAGTCGCCGAAGTGGCGTTAACTCGAAAGGCTTGCACCAGGCGAACGGTCTACCCGACGGGAGGCCCTAGCCACACGGCATTTCCATTTCCATCACGGTGTTACGCGTGTAGCTCCAGGTAGATCGTTCGATACAATCAGCGATTAGAGCTAATTTCTGCCCAGTCACGTGGATGCCTAAATTCATCACAAGAGTGAGGCGTCATTATGAACCAACCTGGCTGTCACCTGTCGTACAGTGCCATACAGCCTGACAACCAAGACTCGTGGTCCTGGGTTCCATATCTTTTCATAGCAGGACCCTTACAGCGCAGCGGTACGTCGACGATATTCTACTCCCCGTTTTGTTGCCCTTCATCACAAGGGGCCAGAGGTGAACCAACGCGTGATGGCCTTGCTCAGTTTGTGAAGCTCTTTCGCTTGAATAAATCATCTACATTTTCCGAAATTATTTGTTTGTCTGTACAAGAACATCACATTTACGGATTTCCGTCCCATTCGGATAATTCCATTTTGGTGCCTCGTTTTTTTCTTTCTTTTTTCCTTAGATTGTAACATGCGTCTAAATACAGTAAAAAATAATAAGTAATCAGTAAACATGCATCGTCAAACATACAGCAGTCTCCATCACATACATCTGACAATGCATGTTTGCCACTGTTTATTATTTTTAATTGTGCCTGACGGCATATTAATTTTAAGAATTTGATAATATGGGCATATCGTCCCGAAACGTGCTGTGTCAAACAAATGACACATCTAGGTAACTAATGCGTCTTACACTTTACTGATACCGCAATACAGTGATACTAAGGCTTCACAACAGTTAATTCAGAAGTGGTCATTCATTCAGGAGGATCGTTCAGACAATCCATTATTTCTCCGTCGCACAGAGACCCGTATAAAGGACATAGAAATAGCGTCCCGGGCGTAGCGATAGAACTGGAAGGATTGAAAACAAACAAGCCGCTCGCTACAGGTGATATCTCAATTAGGTTTTGCAGTGAGCAATCTTCGGAATTTTCTCCTTACTTAGTTTCCAATTTACGCGCATTTCCCCCCAAGAGCGCAATCCCAAGCGACTGAAAAAATGGTCAGGTGACCTCGTACGTAAGAGGGATGAAGAAGGCTACTTACAATTACAAGCCAACAGCCTTAAAGTCGGTTTTCTGCAAAATTCTTCAGAATATTCCAATTTCAAAATAAATAAATTTCTTTGTGACAGGAAAGCTTCTGTCCACAAATCAGAACGGATTTAGAAAGCATCGGTCGTGCGGAACTCAGCTTCCCATTTTCTCACACGAGATGCTGCGTACCATTGACGAAGGGCAACAGGTATATCCCATATTCCTAGATTCCCAGAAATCGTTTGACATAGTGCCCTGTTACAGATTTTTAAGAAAATTTTCTTGCGTACGGGATAGGTTCTAAAATATGTCAGTGACTAGAGGACTTTTTAAATACAATAGTAGTGGAAATCAGTATAAAAGTATGGTTCCTACGAAAGTAATACGCAATGTCTCAAGCATACATGTATCTAATTTATTATGAAAATAGTAAATACATATAAGACATAAATAATCATGACAAAATTAGATAGTTTCTTCCATAACACGAGTAACAAAATAAGGCGTTTGTATTTCCTATATGGAAATTAGTACAAAGGCACTCACTGTCCTGTAGTGTTATTGTATTGTTAGCACTTTGTCCAACCTCCCTTTTTCATAATTGCCTCAAAAATTCTCTTCGGCTTTGGTTTAGTTAGGGCTTGTAATTCTTGCAGTGACATTGTCGCCCGCTCTTCCCTTATCGCTCTTTTCAGCTCACATATGACCTCAAATTACCTTCCAATGCGACAAACAGGCCTTGCAAGTATTCCACAATAGGTTTTCCATGGAGTTCGAAGCTAGGCTACATGCAGGCCGGGGCAAGCCATAGATATTTTTACCTAAAAACCAATTTTTTGTTTTGCAGAAACCTGGTCAGGTGCATTATCTTGCTGAAACATTAGACTTTCATCCCTTATGTCCTCATACATTCTAATCCACTCTGTCTCTAGCATCTCAGTGTATATATT
Organism: Schistocerca serialis cubense; assembly: GCF_023864345.2. Classification (NCBI taxonomy): domain Eukaryota; kingdom Metazoa; phylum Arthropoda; class Insecta; order Orthoptera; family Acrididae; genus Schistocerca; species Schistocerca serialis. The sequence goes on from NC_064645.1 coordinate 49,606,660, forward strand.
AAGAGGTCTTCCTAACGTTCACTCAAGAAATGCCTGATTTGCCTTTGGAGCAGAATGCTGTTCAAATCCTAACGCTTCCACCAGCAAAATTTTCGCTCATTCTTATCTGCTGCTCTGTTCTCATATTATGTCGATCATATTGAAGTCCATCCAGACCATTGTAACGTCCCCACAAAAATTAAAGAAAAATAATTAAATGTGAATGGACATCGTGCTGTAAAATGTAACCTCCCAGCAGAAATAAAGAAAATTCTATGATAATGAAAACGAGCCAAATATTTGCTCCCCACAAAAATTATAGAATAATAATGACCCAAAGGTAAACTCGACACAAAAATTAAGAAATGAAGATTAATCCTTAAACCCACAATAATAGGGCAGCATCGCTGACCTTAGGCCCTGTGCAGTAATTAATCTGATAAATTGATTCTGGGAGGAAAAGCATAGGAAATATTGTTTCAATTGGAATGATTCTTTTCTTAAAACGATTGCTTTGAAAACAAAATTATTATTGAGTCAATTCTTGAACAAATTAATTACAATTAACATATGTTACATTATCAAATGTGCGCAATGCTGCTTCATTACCTTATTTAACAATATACCTCGTCCCGAACCTTGACCAGAGATGTAAAGGCCGCACGCCGCCGACCCATGCCGACGCCCGCTCAGTACTACCGTCCATTCGCTACTACAGTCGGCTGACTACTTCCTCTCGCGACTCGCTACACACAACTTCCGACCGAGTCCAACTCGCAACTGAACTCTCGCGCAGTCAAGCGCAGACTAGACACGATAAATAACTCTCTGGTCAGAGATTCTGTCATGCCTCGCCATCGCTGTCAATGAATACACTGAATACATACGTGTTTCATAACACTCCACTGGGGGGGCAAAAATTTGGCAGCGATGGTGAGTCATTTGGACTTGCCATGAGCAACAAATTATTTTTTAACTGATTAACTTTACAAACAGATGTAGAACATGAGGTAAATATGGTGCACATGCACCGAGTACAAAACATATTAGACAATAACAAAATGTGAGTACAAAACATATTAACAAATGACATAAGTGCACATGCACTGAAAAATTCTTCAACGTTTTCACAACAAATAAACATAATGAGTACAAATCTCATTGACAAATGACATAAGTGCACATGTACTGTAGTTCAGAACATATCAGCAAATCAAAATGCACATACAGTGAGTAGAAATCATGTTAGAAAAATGACAAAAGTGCACACGCACTGAAAAACTCTTTAGTATTTTCACAACAAATAAACGTAATGGCAAAAAAAATCATGTTGACAAGTGACATAAGTGCACATGTACTATAGTTCAGAACATATCAGCAGATCACAAAATGAATATACGATAAGTAGAAATCATGTTAGAAAAATGACAAAAGTGCACACGCACTGAAATTCAGAATATATCAGCAAATCGAAAAAAATGTATAGGCCATGAATACAAATGATGTTAGCAAAAAAAATGATTTTCACTATGTTACAAGAATTAGGATAGGAAAGGGAAGGATTGCATCATGGTTGTAGCACTTCAGGTTGCACGCAGCTGCACTGAAAGTCCATACCTTTCCACAGAAGTACAACACCAAGTGAGACAATCTGAAGTTCTTTTCCCAGAAGTATTTATCAGCGTACCCAAGACACTGAAATGTCGTAGTAATATTCCATGTTATCATTTTGGCAATACATCAGGTACACCAAACAGTGGGACCATAATAACATCTCCATCGCTCACGGTGGTGGACAGCATGTCGTGTCAACACCACGCTCTTGCAAGGCACACCAACGTAGAATTAGTGCAAAAACCAAATATAGTGCTCCATGATCAAGAGGATATACAGGACAAATGGATATTGCAGTAATTCAGGATAGTTAGGTCAGAAGGTGAAGGACATTAAGTCAGATACTACTCTTCATTGGGAATTACATTAGTAGTTTGCGGCATTCATAGCCCAGTCATTGAACATTTCTGTACCATGTATGTAGTATTACAGAAAAATGTTCATTAATTGTTTTACAAAGAACATTGGCACTCATTCTCTAATTACAAATCATAGAACTCATTCGTTTTACAGAGAACATTGGCATTCATTCCCTAATTACAAATCATCAGAAGTCATTACTTAAAACAGGAGGTAGTCAATAACATAGTATTACAGAATAATGTTGATAATTAATCATTGGTCACCCCAATACAGTAATCAGTAGCATTCATTTCCCAGTTACAAAGCATTATTAATTAATCATTGGTCATCTCAATACAGTAATCAGTAGCATTCATTTCCCAGTTACAAAGCATTATTAATTAATCATTGGTCATCTCAATACAGTAATCAGTAGCATTCATTTCCCAGTTACAAAGCATTATTAATTAATCATTGGTCATCTCAATACAGTAATCAGTAGCATTCATTTCCCAGTTACAAAGCATTATTAATTAATCATTGGTCATCTCAATACAGTAATCAGTAGCATTCATTTCCCAGTTACAAAGCATTATTAATTAATCATTGGTCATCTCAATACAGTAATCAGTAGCATTCATTTCCCAGTTACAAAGCATTATTAATTAATCATTGGTCATCCCAAAACAGTAATCAGTAGCATTCATTTCCCAGTTACAAAGCATTATTAATTAATCATTGGTCATCCCAAAACAGTAATCAGTAGCATTCATTTCCCAGTTACAAAGCATTATTAATTAATCATTGGTCATCTCAATACAGTAATCAGTAGCATTCATTTCCCAGTTACAAAGTATTATTAATTAATCATTGGTCATCTCAATACAGTAATCAGTAGCATTCATTTCCCAGTTACAAAGCATTATTAATTAATCATTGGTCATCTCAATACAGTAATCAGTAGCATTCATTTCCCAGTTACAAAGCATTATTAATTAATCATTGATCATCTCAATACAGTAATCAGTAGCATTCATTTCCCAGTTACAAAGCATTATTAATTAATCATTGGTCATCTCAATACACTAATCAGTAGCATTCATTTCCCAGTTACAAAGCATTATTAATTAATCATTGGTCATCTCAATACAGTAATCAGTAGCATTCATTTCCCAGTTACAAAGCATTATTAATTAATCATTGGTCATCCCAATACAGTAATCAGTAGCATTCATTTCCCAGTTACAAAGCATTATTAATTAATCATTGGTCATCTCAATACAGTAATCAGTAGCATTCATTTCCCAGTTACAAAGCATTATTAATTAATCATTGGTCATCCCAATACAGTAAACAGTAGCATTCATTTCCCAGTTACAAAGCATTATTAATTAATCATTGGTCATCTCAATACAGTAATCAGTAGCATTCATTTCCCAGTTACAAAGCATTATTAATTAATCATTGGTCATCCCAATACAGTAATCAGTAGCATTCATTTCCCAGTTACAAAGCATTATTAATTAATCATTGGTCATCTCAATACAGTAATCAGTAGCATTCATTTCCCAGTTACAAAGCATTATTAATTAATCATTGCTCATCTCAATACAGTAATCAGTAGCATTCATTTCCCAGTTACAAAGCATTATTAATTAATCATTGGTCATCTCAATACAGTAATCAGTAGCATTCATTTCCCAGTTACAAAGCATTATTAATTAATCATTGGTCATCTCAATACAGTAATCAGTAGCATTCATTTCCCAGTTACAAAGCATTATTAATTAATCATTGGTCATCTCAATACAGTAATCAGTAGCATTCATTTCCCAGTTACAAAGCATTATTAATTAATCATTGGTCATCTCAATACAGTAATCAGTAGCATTCATTTCCCAGTTACAAAGCATTATTAATTAATCATTGGTCATCTCAATACAGTAATCAGTAGCATTCATTTCCCAGTTACAAAGCATTATTAATTAATCATTGGTCATCTCAATACAGTAATCAGTAGCATTCATTTCCCAGTTACAAAGCATTATTAATTAATCATTGGTCATCTCAATACAGTAATCAGTAGCATTCATTTCCCAGTTACAAAGCATTATTAATTAATCATTGGTCATCCCAATACAGTAATCAGTAGCATTCATTTCCCAGTTACAAAGCATTATTAATTAAACATTGGTCATCTCAATACAGTAATCAGTAGCATTCATTTCCCAGTTACAAAGCATTATTAATTAATCATTTGTCATCTCAATACAGTAATCAGTAGCATTCATTTCCCAGTTACAAAGTATTATTAATTAATCATTGGTCATCTCAATACAGTAATCAGTAGCATTCATTTCCCAGTTACAAAGCATTATTAATTAATCATTGACCATCTCAATACAGTAATCAGTAGCATTCATTTCCCAGTTACAAAGCATTATTAATTAATCATTGACCATCTCAATACAGTAATCAGTAGCATTCATTTCCCAGTTACAAAGTATTATTAATTAATCATTGGTCATCTCAATACAGTAATCAGTAGCATTCATTTCCCAGTTACAAAGCATTATTAATTAATCATTGGTCATCTCAATACAGTAATCAGTAGCATTCATATCCCAGTTACAAAGCATTATTAATTAATCATTGGTCATCTCAATACAGTAATCAGTAGCAGTCATTTCCCAGTTACAAAGCATTATTAATTAATCATTGGTCATCTCAATACAGTAATCAGTAGCATTCATTTCCCAGTTACAAAGCATTATTAATTAATCATTGGTCATCTCTATACAGTAATCAGTAGCATTCATTTACCAGTTACAAAGTATTATTAATTAATCATTGGTCATCTCAATACAGTAATCAGTAGCATTCATTTCCCAGTTACAAAGCATTATTAATTAATCATTGGTCATCTCAATACAGTAATCAGTAGCATTCATTTCCCAGTTACAAAGCATTATTAATTAATCATTGGTCATCTCAATACAGTAATCAGTAGCATTCATTTCCCAGTTACAAAGCATTATTAATTAATCATTGGTCATCTCAATACAGTAATCAGTAGCATTCATTTCCCAGTTACAAAGCATTATTAATTAATCATTGGTCATCCCAATACAGTAATCAGTAGCATTCATTTCCCAGTTACAAAGCATTATTAATTAATCATTGGTCATCTCAATACAGTAATCAGTAGCATTCATTTCCCAGTTACAAAGCATTATTAATTAATCATTGGTCATCTCAATACAGTAATCAGTAGCATTCATTTCCCAGTTACAAAGCATTATTAATTAATCATTGGTCATCTCAATACAGTAATCAGTAGCATTCATTTCCCAGTTACAAAGCATTATTAATTAATCATTGGTCATCTCAATACAGTAATCAGTAGCATTCATTTCCCAGTTACAAAGCATTATTAATTAATCATTGGTCATCCCAATACAGTAATCAGTAGCATTCATTTCCCAGTTACAAAGCATTATTAATTAATCATTGGTCATCCCAATACAGTAATCAGTAGCATTCATTTCCCAGTTACAAAGCATTATTAATTAATCATTGGTCATCTCAATACAGTAATCAGTAGCATTCATTTCCCAGTTACAAAGTATTATTAATTAATCATTGCTCATCTCAATACAGTAATCAGTAGCATTCATTTCCCAGTTACAAAGCATTATTAATTAATCATTGGTCATCTCAATACAGTAATCAGTAGCATTCATTTCCCAGTTACAAAGCATTATTAATTAATCATTGGTCATCTCAATACAGTAATCAGTAGCATTCATTTCCCAGTTACAAAGCATTATTAATTAATCATTGGTCATCTCAATACAGTAATCAGTAGCATTCATTTCCCAGTTACAAAGCATTATTAATTAATCATTGGTCATCTCAATACAGTAATCAGTAGCATTCATTTCCCAGTTACAAAGCATTATTAATTAATCATTGGTCAACCCAATACAGTAATCAGTAGCATTCATTTCCCAGTTACAAAGCATTATTAATTAATCATTGGTCATCTCAATACAGTAATCAGTAGCATTCATTTCCCAGTTACAAAGTATTATTAATTAATCATTGGTCATCTCAATACAGTAATCAGTAGCATTCATTTCCCAGTTACAAAGCATTATTAATTAATCATTGGTCATCTCAATACAGTAATCAGTAGCATTCATTTCCCAGTTACAAAGCATTATTAATTAATCATTGGTCATCTCAATACAGTAATCAGTAGCATTCATTTCCCAGTTACAAAGCATTATTAATTAATCATTGGTCATCTCAATACAGTAATCAGTAGCCTTCATTTCCCAGTTACAAAGCATTATTAATTAATCATTGGTCATCTCAATACAGTAATCAGTAGCATTCATTTCCCAGTTACAAAGCATTATTAATTAATCATTGGTCATCCCAATACAGTAATCAGTAGCATTCATTTCCCAGTTACAAAGCATTATTAATTAATCATTGGTCATCTCAATACAGTAATCAGTAGCATTCATTTCCCAGTTACAAAGTATTATTAATTAATCATTGGTCATCTCAATACAGTAATCAGTAGCATTCATTTCCCAGTTACAAAGCATTATTAATTAATCATTGGTCATCTCAATACAGTAATCAGTAGCATTCATTTCCCAGTTACAAAGCATTATTAATTAACCATTGATCATCTCAATACAGTAATCAGTAGCATTCATTTCCCAGTTACAAAGCATTATTAATTAATCATTGGTCATCTCAATACAGTAATCAGTAGCATTCATTTCCCAGTTACAAAGCATTATTAATTAATCATTGGTCATCTCAATACAGTAATCAGTAGCATTCATTTCCCAGTTACAAAGCATTATTAATTAATCATTGGTCATCCCAATACAGTAATCAGTAGCATTCATTTCCCAGTTACAAAGCATTATTAATTAATCATTGGTCATCTCAATACAGTAATCAGTAGCATTCATTTCCCAGTTACAAAGTATTATTAATTAATCATTGGTCATCTCAATACAGTAATCAGTAGTATTCATTTCCCAGTTACAAAGCATTATTAATTAATCATTGGTCATCTCAATACAGTAATCAGTAGCATTCATTTCCCAGTTACAAAGCATTATTAATTAATCATTGGTCATCTCAATACAGTAATCAGTAGCATTCATTTCCCAGTTACAAAGCATTATTAATTAATCATTGGTCATCTCAATACAGTAATCAGTAGCATTCATTTCCCAGTTACAAAGCATTATTAATTAATCATTGGTCATCTCAATACAGTAATCAGTAGCATTCATTTCCCAGTTACAAAGCATTATTAATTAATCATTGGTCATCCCAATACAGTAATCAGTAGCATTCATTTCCCAGTTATGAAGCATTATTAATTAATCATTGGTCATCTCAATACAGTAATCAGTAGCATTCATTTCCCAGTTACAAAGTATTATTAATTAATCATTGGTCATCTCAATACAGTAATCAGTAGCATTCATTTCCCAGTTACAAAGCATTATTAATTAATCATTGGTCATCTCAATACAGTAATCAGTAGCATTCATTTCCCAGTTACAAAGCATTATTAATTAATCATTGATCATCTCAATACAGTAATCAGTAGCATTCATTTCCCAGTTACAAAGCATTATTAATTAATCATTGGTCATCTCAATACAGTAATCAGTAGCATTCATTTCCCAGTTACAAAACATTATTAATTAATCATTGGTCATCTAAATACAGTAATCAGTAGCATTCATTTCCCAGTTACAAAGCATTATTAATTAATCATTGATCATCTCAATACAGTAATCAGTAGCATTCATTTCCCAGTTACAAAGCATTATTAATTAATCATTGGTCATCTCAATACAGTAATCAGTAGCATTCATTTCCCAGTTACAAAGCATTATTAATTAATCATTGGTCATCTCAATACAGTAATCAGTAGCATTCATTTCCCAGTTACAAAGCATTATTAATTAATCATTGGTCATCTCAATACAGTAATCAGTAGCATTTATTTATGCATTCATTATTTAAGTGACATACTATTCAGAGCTAATCAGAATTACTCAGAACTCTCTTAAACTGGTATCATTATTTGGGACTGGTAATGCATTTTTTTGTTAGCAATGCATTGCTTTGGGTATTTATAGGGGAAAGTAAGAAGAGAAAAGGAAAAAATTTGCTTCTGGGTTGTTCCTGTAAATGAAAATGTGTGACGTCATTCGTCATGAGTCAGCTGTAGCAAGATTATGAGACAAGTAGAGTATATGTAATCACATTCATAAATGACATAGATTTAATGAACAACTGCTTATAGCACATTAATTTCATAAATAATTTCTCCTGCAAAAATATATAAAAAATGGATTATTAAGCTGAAAGAAGAAACGCATTTTATGCTGAAAAGCAGTGAACTTCGAATTAACAGGTAATGAAATGTGTATAAAATTGTGTTCCATAGCTGTCCTTTCCAAAACCTTCAGTCATTATACTATGCAATATAACACCTGCTGTCAAAGCGAACTGCAACAAATACTTAAATAACTACATAGCATGAATACATAACTTCCACATTATCCTCATCTGTAAAGAAAAGCTTCATTATCCATAACTTCATTATCTATATTATCCTAACTCCATAATTCTCATCACCTGTAAAGAAAAACTTCATTATCCATAGTAGCATATTCTTCATCATTATTCATCAGCATTCATTATCATCTGCAAAAAATCACTTCATTACTCATTATACAACTATCCCTTATCTCTAGTATATTTCATCACTAAAACTAAGATGTGTAGTTCTGTCTGACAGCCTGCATCAATCGCCTCGTATTCTGAAAGAAAAAAATTGTTAAGACTGCTATTCTACAATGTGTATAGTATATTCTTGTTAATGTTTGTTAATTCTGATACATTTATTCTTCATCACGAAGTATTGCATTCTCTTTCGTTCATTCCGAAGGTGAAATTCCCATTTTGTTTAATTTATTTCTTTCACACATCATAGCTTTCTGAAATTGATGAACAAAGATTAATATCTTGCATTTACATCATATACTCACTAAATAATGACTGGTTTATGGTAACATAACTAAGCATACAGCATAACATGACAAAAAACGTAATATGTGAAAAACTTATATAGTGTTCAGAGGCAAAAATGTACTCAGTGTATCACAATGTAACAGTAAAGTAGTCACGATGTTGAGATATCATACGGCAAAATGTCAAAGTCAACTGGTGTTTGCTATATCTTAACTATTTCATAGTGCATACAAACAAAACATGAAACAATCGTATATACCTAAGAAAGATAAAAATTGTGACGTTCGTTGTGTTCAGCTTGTATGTTGTGTAGTTAATAGAGGCGAGAATTGAAAACTTTAATAGAGAAAAAATTTGATAAAATTAATATATCACTAGATAGAATTGCATAATTATTCGTAACATAGGTAATTTTATCTGGAAAATGTGCAGTGCTAACCTTACCTTGCCGGGCATTTGCCAAGAAAAAATACGATAATCGTCAATAAGTGGTCATGTGAATATAATTGCATAAGTGATCATAAAAGTAGCAAAATGGCATTATAGCATGTTAAATCATAAAGTGTCTTCATTCAATAAAAGGTTTGATGTTTGACCAATGGTGGTTGCCTTTGGATTTTCTGGTTCTCAAAGTTTCGACGTGTACAACATTGGGGTGAGGAATGCTGCGAATCCGATATGGACCTGCGTATAGAAGTTCAAATTTGCTGCACCTACCTTTTCCTTTGTTGGATAAATAGTGTGTATGTACTAATATTTTCTGTCCAATGTGAAAGTCACGGCATGTACAAACCTGTTTTTGCTGTCTTCTCCGGCGCTCTGCGGCACGTTTGATGTTGTTCAGCGCAATGTCGATTATTTCGTGGTGTCGTAATCGACGAGATGTAGGAAAGTTTACTAATTCTGTAATTTTGTTAGGTGGTTCTACATTTTTCAGTATAACTGATGGAGATAGCATAGTGGATTCATTTGGAATGGAGTTAATTACATCTTGGAATGAGAATATGTGTGTGTCCCAATCAATATGTCTTTTGTGGAAGTATACTCTACACAGTTTACCAATTTCTTTCAGTAATCGTTCACAAGGGTTCGAAGAAGCACGGTACTTGGATATATAGATCGGAGAAATGCTTCTAGCTCGTAACAAACGTGTCCATATAGCAGATCGAAATTGTGATCCATTATCGGAAATTACTTTCAACACATGCCTTACAAGAAATAGAAAATGTTTTACAAATGCTTTCGAAACAGTTTTAGCAGTAGCTTTGCGTAACAGAGTGAAGGTAACAAATTTTGAAGTGAGTTCAACAGCGACAAAGATGAAGCAAAAACCTCTATTAGTTTTGGGAATCGGACCAAAAATGTCTACAGCGGCCATATGTCTTAATTTAACATGTACAATGGGATATAATGGAGGAATATGTGAAGTTGTGTCTGACTTAGCTTTCTGGCAGATTTTACATGACGCTAAAACTCGTCGTATACGTTTCTCCATGTTGGCAAAATAACAGTTCTGTCTCAGTATAAGAAAACATTTTTTGGTTCCGTAATGTGCGTAACTTAAATGAGTATACCAGATTAATTTGTTAACAAGCTCATCAGGAATGCATAATAACCAATTGTTGCTGTCAGGATCAGAGCGGCGAAATAGAATGTCATTGCGTACAGTGTAATGGTTTCTAATCGTAACATTATTCCTATCTTGCCAGAGGTGTTTAATCTCTTTCCATACGTTGTCTTTATTCTGCTCTTGTGCTATGTCCTGTAATGACGACGAAATGAAATTTTCAAATGCAACTTGTTGAATGTACATGACGCTGAAATTTGCTTGGCAGAAGTTGGTTGCGATGTCTTGCTGATTGTTGCTGAGAGAACGGGATAGTGCGTCTGCTATAATATTTTGTGTGCTGGGAATGTGAACAATTGTGAAATTAAATTCCTGTAGATAAAATTTCCATCTACTGAGTCTGTCATGTGTAAATTTAGTCGAAAGTAAAAATTGTATTGCTCTATGGTCTGTGTAAACGGTGGTATGTCTTCCATAAAGAAAGTTCCGAAATCTCGTGAAAGCCCAAACAACACATAATGTTTCCAGTTCTGTGACAGAATAATTACGTTCAGCAGGTGGCAGAATGCGACTTGCAAATGCGATGTTTTTAATTACTGTTGAGCCATCTTCTTCAATTTCCTGAAAAATATGTACGCCTAAAGCGGTGTTAGAACTGTCGGTCGCAATGGAAAAATTTCTGGTAAGATCTGGGTGCGATAAAAGTGGTGCATTCAACAAAGCATGTTTCAGGTTCATAAATTTAGAATGCGCTTGCTTATCCCAGGACCAAATAGTGTTTTTACCTGTCAATTGACATAATCTAGATGTGTCTAAAGCAGAGTGATGAATAAATTTACGAAAAAAGTTAATTAAACCCAAAAAGTGCGTAATTGTTTTTTTTTTTTGTCGTAGGAACAGTAATGTCACGTAAAGCTTGAAGTTTTTCCGGATCAGGCGCAATGCCTTCTGCTGAAATTACGTGTCCAAGAAATTTTATAGAAGTTTTGCCAAAATGCGATTTACTGAGATTAACTGTAAGTCCTTGAGCATGAAAAGTTTGCAACAGTTGTTCTAGAATCAAATTGTGTTCAGTCCAGTTAGCTTCTGCAATAAGAATGTCGTCTACGTACGTCGTGATTCTGTCTTTAAGTTCTGTCGGAAGTATTGTGTTCAAACCGCGAATAAAAGCTGCTGAAGAAATAGTTAAACCGAATGGTAATTTACAAAATTGATAACAGTCACCAAAACAGAGAAATGCTGTGTATTTTCTGCTATTCGGATGGAGCTGAATTTGCCAAAATCCCGATTTCAGATCTAATGTAGAACAGATAGCAGTACCGTGAAATTTCTGTAGTAGTTCCTCTAGTGTCTGTGGTCGATGTTTCATTAATAATGATGTCATTGATGTGACGCGAATCAAGCACGAGGCGAAGTGAGCCATTCTTTTTCTTAACAATATGGAGCGGGTTTATGTACGGACTAACTGCCGGTTCAATAATACCTTGGTCAAGCATAGCTTGCAATTGTTTCTTAACCTGTTCTCTATGGATATATGGGATGGGATAATGCTTAGCTTTAAATGTGTCGTGCTGTTTGACTTGAAATTCATACATAAAACCGGACATAGTACCAGGAATGTTGTCAAAAACTGGAGCTTGCTGTAAAAGAATTTTGTGTAGTTGTGAGCGTTCGTCGTCTGTATTTGCACAACTCTGCTTAACTTTATCAGAAATCATCTGTATTACGTTGTAGTCAGCTTCGTCTGGAGTATTATAGTTATGTACGTACGTATCAGTGAACAATGTGGAATTACAGTCTATGTTACGTGATGCAGAAATGACCTCTGTACGATTAATTGTTTGTTCTTCCGCAGATAAAGAATGCTGAAATTCTAAAGCCAATTGTACATTTTCATCCTTCAACATTAAATAGGAATTTTGAAAGTCAATAATGGCATCGTGTTGTACCAGAAAATTCGTACCTCAAATAATGTCTGTCGTCAATAAAGGAACAATCCAAAAATTTGAGTGAAAAGTATGACCTGCAATACAAAATGATAACTGTGTCTGTAATTTAACATCTACTCCTTTACTCGATACTGCTCCTTTTACTTTCGTTTTGCCTAATGGTAATGTAGGATAGGTATTCTCTTTGTTACACTCGTTGAAAGTCTCCTCATTTATAACAGACATAGGTGATCCAGAATCAATTACTGCTGAAAATTTCGATGAACCAATTTTAATTTCGATGATAGGATGTGAAATGGATTTTTGCACAATTGGTCTTTCCTGCAAAAGAGTGTCTCTGATGTCGTCAAAAGTAATAACATTTTCGTGAACAACATTCTGCGTGTCTAAAGTAGTGCTTGTGTTACCGGAAGATGCGACCTGTACAGTATCTAGTCAAATTCTATCTGACGTATTATTATTGCAGGACGATTCTGTGGCATTTCGACTATTTGAACTGTTCTATTATTTCTTCCAGACGTATTAGGCTCTGGATGATATCTACTGTCTGGTTCATTCATGAGAATATGTTGTTGTTGATCATTTTGCTGCTGGTAAGACCGACTGTTATTAAACGTATGTTGGTAATTATGCTCATTATTTTTACGTCTGTCGTGATAGTCATTCCTATACGGTGCATTGCGGTAGGAATTGAAGTACTGTGTTTTCTGCACGTAGTTATTTCCTTGCTGCCGTGCGTTACTATTTGTTGTACCCGGGACTATACGCGCACGCGGCGAAACATTAAAGCTTGGTTGACCTTGCGCATTACATTGTTGGTTAGGTACGCTAACCGGCTTGCTTTCATGCTGTTACGGTGGAAAACTTCTATTGTTACCAAAAAATGCGTTTGCTGTAAATTTTACACATACTGATGATTAAATTTTTCTCTGATATTATAATTTACGGCGATAGTTGTCATTACGGGAGTGTCTAAAGAGAACTGTCACTTTCGGTAAAAACTTGTCGTATCGGTTTTTCATTAGTCATTCTTAATACTAGGTAGAGCAATAGTTAAAGAGCTGTTTTGATAGATATAAAGGATAGTAGAAGAGAAGGCAGCAGTGCAGAAAACTAAAGATGAAACAGCACTACTACAGCTCGGGGCCCTATGCACGCTACGGCACATATTCATTAAAGCGTAATGAATCCCCTGAGGTCAATTACACGCTGCAAATAAATTTTAGCTTTTGTGCTACAGGCAATGCCAGTGAAAATTCAAAAACAAATTGCTGTATCCATGCTAATTCAAGTTTTTGCATTACACGAAATGTTGGTAAAAATTCACGAGCAAATTGTCGTATCCAGTTCAAAGCTAGTTTCTGCGTTACAGACTAAAGTGGTGAAAGTACAAAAATAAATCGACGTATCCAGTTCAAAGCGTATACCTGTGCTCTGTCGTTATTAAGTTCCTTAGATTTTTTAACACATACAAATTGCTTATAATCAACGTTCTTATCACTGAATGTGAGAGCATGTTCTGTTTGTCTGTGTCATTTCAGATTTTAAGTTGCGTAGTCTCTGTAAATTGCCTAAGTTACACTGGCTGTACGAGCGTGAGATATGTTCTGAATGGAGCGTATGCTGTGACGCGATAGTAACTGAAACATTTTTTATCTCTTTTACCTCTTGCTGTAAACTTGATAATTTTCTACGTAATGTGTTATTAGACGAATCGATCTCATTGATTGTCTGCTGTAAATTTTGGAATTCAGGTGTTTGGTTAAAGAAAATCGGTGCAGTATCGTCTGATTTGCTGTCATTATTACTTTCAATAACATCAATACGACTGGCCAATTCATAACATTTTTCAGTCAGTATTTTTACCTGATCATCGGTTTTAGTGCCAGAGGCATTAATCTGTTTTTTCATCTTACGTGTGGTTTCGTTCAGTTTTTTAACGTCAGCTTTGATGTCATCGTAATCCTGTGTCAGTTCTATTTGTTCGAGTCTGTCGGTCACTGTTTGAATATCTACTGTGTGTGTATCTGTATTTTATTTAAGATCAGAAATTCCATCACGTAATTCTGTGTTCAACTCTTCGATGGTATTAATTTTGTCCGATACTGCAGCAATATTATTGTCTACGTATGTTTTTGCCTTCGCAAACATTTTAAGTTTATCTATTTGGCTCTGCGCAGTGATTGTTTCCATGACTTGACGTTTTACTTTATTTTGATCCTGCATAAATTTGCGCAAACGTGTATTACTGTTTTGTAGGTGAAGATTAAAACCTTCGTCAATTTGAGTGTTCTGTTGGTCGAATTTCACGTCAATCTTTGCATCTATTGTGCGCGAAAGTTCTGCTGTAATTACTTTAAACTCATCGCGTAATTGTGTCGCTTTTTCAGAGCATTGTTTACCGACTGCACTAATTTCCTCTCTAAGTGTTTCTGTTGTAGCTGTTTGCAAATCCCTTAATTCTTGAGCAACCGATCTAATTTCTTCGCTACTTTTCCTAGCGCACTTCTCAATTTCCTCGCGTAACTGTTCCTTAGTATCATGACACTGCGCGGCAACGGCTGTAATCTGCTCGCTAAGCTGTCTGGAATTGTTGTCTAATTTTTCATTACGTTGTTTGTGAATGTCGTCTTGTCTTTCATTCTGTTGTTTGGAATTTTCATTAAGTTGTTGTTTGAGATTCTCACTTTGTTGTTTAAGATTGTTCTCGTTAAGTCGTATCATTAATGCTATGATTCGATCCATGTCAAAATTCGCTACTGTGTTCTTTGTGCTGTTTAACGGCGTACCTGCAATTGTCACGTTTTCTGTAACCATTTGGTTATTTTGTGATTCTTGAAAATGTGTGCTAATCAGATGTGCATTGTTAGTCACTGCACCGGAATTAAATGAATCTGTCGTACTCTGATTACACTGTTCATATTCATTAGACAAATTTGTCTGTTCATTACTTAATTTTTGCAAACCGGTTGCGTTAAGCTGGGCAGCGCTCATTGCAACAGAACGCCCCGCGTCATCAATTGTCGTCAAATTAACAGAGGACACAATTGAATTCGTCTGTTCATCACTAAGATCAAAATCATTATTAGTGGTCGGTACGTACTGATTGTTACTAAATGGAGGATTGTCATCATTACATTGCGTGTCACAATTACTATCGGTCAAGTTGTTTAATTCGGTTATTTCACTCATTATACTTTCGCGGCATTTTTACAATAGTCACAATTATTCACAAATGAAATAAGCACAATGCAAAAAGCAACAAACACAAATACAACAAAGAGCAACGAATTGCCGATGATCTGAGGAAAGAAAGTCACAAAATTAGTAAAAGCGTTGCGCCAAATGCTAATTATATTAAGTAAACAAGAGCAGATATCTGACTGTTTCTTAGACGATTCACAAAGAAATATGATCCTGACCGGATGTCGCCAAGTGTAACCTCCCCACAAAAATTAAAGAAAAAATAACAATATTTAAATGTTAATCGGAATACAGCCAAGTGTAACCTCCCCACAAAAATTAAAGAAAAAATAACAATATTTAAATGTTAATCGGAATACAGCCAAGTGTAACCTCCCCACAAAAATTAAAGAAAAAATAACAATATTTAAATGTTAATCGGAATACAGCCAAGTGTAACCTCCCCACAAAAATTAAAGAAAAAATAACAATATTTAAATGTTAATCGGAATACAGCCAAGTGTAACGTCCCCACAAAAATTAAAGAAAAATAATTAAATGTGAACGGACATCGTGCTGTAAAACGTAACCTCCCAGCAGAAATAAAGAAAATTCTATGATAATGAAAACGAGCCAAATATTTGCTCCCCACAAAAATTATAGAATAATAATGACTCAAAGGTAAACTCGACACAAAAATTAAGAAATGAAGATTAATCCTTAAACCCACAATGATAGGGCAGCATCGCTGACCTTAGGCCCTGTGCAGTAATTAATCTGATAAATTGATTCTGGGAGGAAAAGCATAGGAAATATGGTTTCAATTGGAACGATTCTTTTCTTAAAACGATTGCTTTGAAAACAAAATTATTATTGGGTCAATTCTTGAACAAATTAATTACAATTAACATATGTTACATTTTCACATGTGCGCAATGCTGCTTCATTACCTTATTTAACAATATACCTCGTCCCGAACCTTGACCAGAGATGTAAAGGCCGCACGCCGCCGACCCATGCCGACGCCCGCTCAGTACTACCGTCCATTCGCTACTACAGTCGGCTGACTACTTCCTCTCGCGACTCGCTACACACAACTTCCGACCGAGTCCAACTCGCAACTGAAGTCTCGCGCAGTCAACCGCAGACTAGACACGATAAATAACTCTCTGGTCAGAGATTCTGTCATGCCTCGCCATCGCTGTCAATGAATACACTGAATACATACGTGTTTCACCATCTACATTAAACTTCTTATCACTGAAGATCTCTTTATCCTACTTTCAAGTCCATGACATATGTTTTTCAGCAAACTCCAATAGAGCTGGTTTCTGCAGTCGTTTCTTGAATGCAAGATGTTTTCGTTTGACAATATTTGTCGTACATATCTGCCAGTTACTGGCAACAATAAAAGAGCAGCAAGTTGAGAAGAATAATGGTTTGTGGCCCTTGTTTGGAGCAAAAGTAACCATTTCGACGTCTCAGATAATTTCCACTTTGCCCATATTTTCCGTTCTGTACATAATTTCGAGAATCTACCAAAGTTATAAATCAATGTTGTTGAAAGGTTCAACTTCTTAGTAATTTGACAATCAAAGAGTCGCATTTCCTTCTACGCATCGATTTTTGATTTTTCATCACATGATAACTCATTTTCTCGTGGTTATGTCACAACAGTTCTTTATGCACACAGAACGCACTGTCACTAATGGTGTCTGTTTCCTGTCTGCAGTAAATGTTCGTACATACACACTAACACCGTACAGAACCGACTGCCTTTACACCGAGTTCCATCATCTATTACTTGAATCATTGATGTCTTGTTGTGTACTGTACTACTGACGTCAAATCCAATACCATTTGACAGCATTTGTCGGTATACTGGATCTCATAGTATTACGTATACACTGTGCGCAACTATTCCAACCGACGGTGTTCATTTTCCTACGGATATCCATGCTTTTATGTTAATTTCCACAGCTGTAGAACCCAGCATGTTGTCCCAGCATACACTCTATACTCCTCAAATCATTCCACGGTACAGGGCGGAGGGTTCATCAGAGACAAGAGTATCGTCAGAAGTGGAAATGTGAGCAGGCTGCTCTTGATCTCTGTGCACATAAACGACCTAACGCTTAGAGTGAGCAGCAGTTTCGGATTGATTGCTGATGATCCTGTAGTGTGCGGAAAAGTGTCGGCTTTGCGTGATGCGGCGAGGATTCTGGATGAGTTGGACAGAATTTCTGTTTGCTATGTCGAATGGCAGCTTGCTCTAAATGTAGAAACAAGTAAGTTAAGACAGATGAGTAGGAAAAATAATCTCGTAAGGTTCGAATACAGTAGTAGTGGTGTGCTGATTGATACTGTCATTTCGATTAAATACGAGGGCCGTTCAGAAAGTAACCTCCGGTTGATTTAAAAAAATACACCAAGTTAAATAAAAATATTTTAATATATACATCTTACAACTACATCTTTGCACTATTTTTCTACATTGTCTCCATAGCGATTGAGGCACTTATCGTATCTCTTCACAAGCTTTGAAATTCCTTCTGCATAAAAATCACCCGCTTGTGCCTGGAGCCAGCCTGTGACCGCATCTTTGAGCTCTTCGTCGTCATCAAACCGCTGTGACCCGAGCCATTTCTTCAAATGCATGAAGAGGTGATAATCACTTGGCGCCATGTCTGGGCTGTAAGGTGGATGGTTGATAACGTCCCACTTGAAGGACTCAAGAAGGGCCGTTGTTCTGCGAGCTGAGTGAGGACGGGCGTTATCGTGCAAAAAAACGATACCGGAAGTCAGCATACCACGGCGTTTGTTCTGTATAGCCCGTCGTAACTTTTTTATTGTTCCACAGTACACGTCTTCATTAATGGTCGTACCACGTTCCATGAATTCAACCAACAACACCCCTTTGGCATCCCAAAATACCGTTGCCATCAGTTTTCTGGCAGAAAAATCTTGCGAGGCTTTTCTTGGTTTGGTAGGCGAATTTCAATGTGCCCACATCTTTGATTGTTCTTTTGTCTCAGGGTTCACGTACTTAATCCAGGTTTCGTCACCGGTCACGATTCTGTTTAACAATGGTTCTCCTTCGTCCTCATAACGTGACAGAAAGTCTAATGCAGAGGCTATTCTTTGAGTTTTGTGGTGGTCGGTAAGAATTTTGGGCACCCATCGTGCACAGAACTTACGGTAACCCAATCTTGCTGTCACTATCTCGTACAAGAGAGTCTTAGAAATCTGTGGAAAACCAGTAGACAACTCCGACATTGAGAAACGTCGATTTTCACGAACTTTTGCATCAACTGTCTGAACGAGTTCGTCAGT
The DNA here is from genome assembly GCF_023864345.2 of Schistocerca serialis cubense. Taxonomy (NCBI): domain Eukaryota; kingdom Metazoa; phylum Arthropoda; class Insecta; order Orthoptera; family Acrididae; genus Schistocerca; species Schistocerca serialis. The sequence goes on from NC_064645.1 coordinate 49,625,713, forward strand.
CACCAATGATGGTCTACCACTCCTCTCTTCATCAAGAACGTTTTCTCGTCCACTTTCAAATAAACGTACCCATTCACGGACAACTCCTTCACTCATAACTCTTGGTCCATACACGGCACAAAGCTCACGATGAATAGCTGCTGCAGAATATCCTTTGGCTGTAAAAAACCTTATGACAGCACGCACTTCACATTTGGCGGGATTTTCTATTGCAGCACACATTTCAAACTGCCACAAAAACTAAACTAGCGCAGGTACGACGTTCACTCGACCACGGCTTGATGCCGACTGACCTGTTGAGTGCGTGAACGCACAGATGGCGTCGCTACTCCCCCCACAACCCGCACTGTGACTAATCGGAGGTTATTTTCTGAACCGCCCTCGTATCTAGGCTTAATGTTGCATAAAGATATGAAATGGAACGAGCCCACAAGGTCTGTTGTAGATAAGGCAAATGATCGACTTCGGTTTATTGGGAGTATTTCATGCATGTGTAGCTGATCTGCACACATAAAAAATGGTTTGGATCACCTCGGTTCAGAGAGTTCCGGAACCTGTACAGAAAATTGGAATAGAGGTCAATATAAACATCATTTCCACCCTTTTTATTGCTAATGAAAACCACACTTTGCAAGTTGTACCACCATACAGCGATACCTTCCAAGGTGGCGGTCCAGGTTGCTGTACACACCGGTACCTCTAATACCCAGTAGCACGTCCTCTTGCATGGATGCATGCCTGTATTCGTCATGGCATACCATCCACAAGATCATCAAGGAACTGTTGGTCCACAATGTCCCACTCCTCAACGGCGGCTCGGCGTAGGTCCCTCAGAGTGATTGGTGGGTCATGTCGTCCATAAACAACCCTTTTCAATCTATCCCAGGCATGTTCGATAGGGTTCATGTCTGGAGAACATGCTGGCCACTCTAGTCGAGCGATGTCGTTATCCTGAAGGAAGTCATTCACAAGATGTGCACGATGGGGGCGCAAATTGTCGTCCATGAAGACGAGTGCCTCTCCAATATGCTGCCGATGTGGTTGCACTACGGGTCAGAGGATGGCATCCATGTATCGTGCAGCCGTTACGGCGCCTTCCATGACCACTAGCGGCGTACGTCGGTCCCACATAATGCCATCCCAAAAAAGCAAAGAACCTGCACCTTGCTGCACTCGCTGGACAGTATGTCTAAGGCGTTCAGCCTGACCGTGTTGCCTCCAAACACGTCTCCGACGATTGTCTGTTTGAAGGCATATGCGACACTCATCGGTGAAGAGAACGTGATGCCAATCCTGAGCGGTCCATTCGGCATGATTGTTGGGCCCATCTGTACCGCGCTGCATGGTGTCGTGGTTGCAAAGATGGACCTCGCCATGGACGTCGGGAGTGAAGTTGTGCATCACGCAGCCTCCTGCGCACAGTTTGAGACGTAACACGACGTCCTGTGGCTGCGCGAAAAGCATTATTCAACACGGTGGCGTTGCTGTCAGGGTTCCTCCGAGCCATAATCCATAGGTAGCGGACATCCACTGCAGTAATAGCCCCTGGGCGGCCTGAGCGAGGCATGTCATCGACAGTTCCTGTCTCTCTGTATCTCCTCCATGTCCGAACAATATGGCTTTGGTTCACTCCGAGACGCCTGGACACTTTTCTTGTTGAGAGCCCTTCCTGGCACCAAGTAACAAAGCGGACGCGATCGAACCGCGGTATTGACCGTCTAGGCATGGTTGAACTACAGACAACACGAGCCGTGTAGCTCGTTCCTGGTGGAATGACTGGAACTGATCAGCTGTCGGACCCTCCACGTCTAATAGACGCTGCTCAGGAATGGTTGTTTACATCTTTGGGCAGGTTTAGTGACATCTCTGGTCAAAGGGACTATGTCTGTGATACAATATCCATAGTCAACGTCTGTCTTCTGGAGTTCTGCGAACCTGGGTGATGCAAAACCTTTTTTTTTATGTGTGTGTAAAGGAGACTGCGTATAGAACATTAGTGCTACCTATTCCTGAGTACAGCGCGAGTTTTTGGGATCCCCGTTATGTCGGATTCAGGGAAGCCACCGAAGCATATCAGAGACTTGCAGCTAGATTTGCCATCGGCAGGTTCACGTATCACGCAAGTATTACGAAAAAGCTCAGTGAACTCAATTGGGAATCCCTGGACGAAAGGCGACGTTCTTTTCGTGAAACGCTATTCAGAAAATTTAGGGAAATGGCGCTTGAGATTGACTGCAGAATGTTTCTACTGCCATCAACTTACGTCTTGCCTAACCACCCCGAAGACAAGTTAAGAGACGTTAGGGCTTCTACAGAGGCACATAGGCAGCCGTTTAAATCTGGCTCCATTTGCTACTGGAACAGGAAAGGAAATGACTGTTAGTGGTGGAAGGCGCTCTCCGCCATCCACTGTATGGTGCCTGGCGGAGTGTGTACGATACGTGGATGTAGGTATCTATGTGCACGTTTCTAAGTCAAAACATCATTCTTATACCTCCCGGTTTAATGACGTCTCCTGCTGTGTATTCTCTTTACTTCGAAAATCATTCCACGGTACAGGGTGGAGGCTAATTCATTCTAATGCAATATAGTCCCTGCTATGTTTTATTCTAGCATGGATCGACAGATAAATGTATGTCCTCTGATGGACCCCAGTCGCACTTACGTCGTTCCAGTGATTCTTATGCGAGGCATATGAGAAGGATAGCAGGGTTGTTACACAGCGTAGCCCTTAAAGTCCTACGACAACGAACTCGTCCCTCATGCAGCGATTGTCATTCGAGTACCCTCAGTGTCTGCGTCATACTTTCCCCGGGCTATCCTGCCTGACCTCTTAAACCCTTGCAGAACGCGTCAGAGATTTTGTTATCAAAAGCAGATACTTGCCGCTGTCAGGCACGATGTTTATTCACTTCATTTATCTGACTTATGTCTCTGTGTAACGCATGTGCACGTGATGACTTGCACCAGCTATCTTATGCGTAACAGGACACACTAAATTCCGCAAGTGTCATTATCTGTAGGTCAAGAAGCGTCAGTAAATAAGAATTTTCGGTCTTCGCTCAACAGTAAAAAGCCAGACTGATACAGCAGCTCGCAGACAGCTGACGTCACGTGTACAGCTGTGTGCATATTATTAGACTCAAGCAGAATGTTTGGTAATATGGTTTTCTGAGACACTCGCATTGATGGGACGCTTAAATGTTACATCAGTATTTGGTTTTTTCATTTCATTTCATCCCCATCGACGCGAAAGTCGCCGAAGTGGCGTCAAATGGAAAGACTTGCACCCGGCGAACGGTCTACCCGACGGGAGGCCCTAGTCACACGACATTTATTCATTTCGTTTTCATGCCTTTCGTCTTTATATGCAGTTCAGCTCTTCTTGGAATGGTCTCTATTAGAAGTTTTTAAAGGTTTTCAATTTCTTCGGCAGAGTACCATATTCCTGTATGCTTCTCTATGAGCTGTGCCCTCGTGGTAACGGTACATTTCTTTAATAGTTGCTTCACACCTGCTCGCAGGTTCTATTGGCTTCATGCCCGGTCTGTTTCCTTACCATGACAAAGTTTTTATACCACTGTCAGCAAATAGTTGTCTGATGGACATGGTTTTACGACATTGAGCACGAAAACAGTCACCATTAGGAAACCACTTCGTCAGAGGAGTCAGAAGACTTTTCTACAACTTTTTCATATTGCCATTGGTTCACGCAGTCTTCAGGAATGTAGACTGCCTTTGGTGTGTATGAAAATGACGTCATGAATCATATCATAAGTTGCGTTCTTCACGATTTGTGCCACAAATGACGTATAAAACATTTCGCTTACAGTTCTTCTAATACACTGAAACGCTACAGGAAGTGGTATAGGCATGCATATTCAACATAGGGATATGTAAACAGGCAGAATACGGCGCTGCGGTCGGCAACGCCTATTTTGTAAGACAACAAGTGTCTGGCGCAGTTATTAGATCGGCTACTGCTGCCACAATGGCAGATTATCAACATTTATAAGTGAGAGTGAGAGTGAAAATCTCATTCTGGATTTATAAGTAAGTTTGAATGTGGTGGCGATGGGACATAGCGTCTCCGAGGTACGATGAGGTGGGAATTTTCCCGTACGACCATTTCACGAGTGTACCGTGAATATCAGTAACTCGGTAAAACATCAAATCTCCGACATCGTTGCGGCCGTAAAAGATCCTGCAAGAACGGGGCCAACGACAAGTGAAGAGAATCGGTCACCGTAATAGAAGTGCAATCCTTCCGTAAATTGTTGGAGATTTCAGCGCTGGGCCATCAACACCAACCTTGGACTGTTGATGACTGGAAACATGTTCCCTGGTCGGACGAGTCTCGTTTCGAATTGTATCGAATGGATGGACATCTACAGGTACGGAGACAACCTAATGAATCCATGGACTCTGCATGTCAGTAGCGGAATGCTCAAGCTGGTGAAGGCTCTGTAATGATGTGGGACGTGTGCAGCTGGAGTGATATGGGACCCCTAATACGTCTAGATACGACTATGACAGATGACACGTAGGTAATCGTCCTGTCTTATCACCTGCATCTATTTATGTCCATTTATGTGCATTCCGACGGACTTGGACGATTCCAGCAGGACAATGCGACACCCCACACTTCCAGAATTGCTAAAGAGCGGCTCCAGAAACATTGTTTTCAGTTTAAACACTTCCTATGGCCACGAAACTCCCCAGACACGAACATTATTGAGCATATCTGGGAATGCCTTGCAACGTGCTGTTCGGAAGGGATCTCCAACCCCGCGTACTCTTACGGATTTATACACAGCCCTGCAGGAATCATTGTGCGAATTCCCTCCAGCACTACTTCAGACAATAGTCTCCATGCCACGTCGTGTTGCGGCAATTCTGCCTACTCACGTGGTCCGACACGATATTAGGCGGGTGTACCAGTTTCTTTGGTTGGTTCAAATGGCTCTGAGCACGATGAGACTTAACTTCTGAGGTCATCAGTCCCCTAGAACTACTTAAACCTAACTAACCTAAGGACATCATATACATCCATACCCGAGGCAGGATTAGAACCTGCGGCCGTAGCGGTCGTGCGGTTCCAGACTGTAGCGTCTAGAACCACTCGGCCACTCTGGCTGGCCCAGTTTCTTTGGATCTTCAGTGTATATTGTCCTTTTTCTTGACACTTAGAGAACATTTACTCATTTGAAAAGCAAACTTGTAAGAATAAAAAAAAAAGGTTTCATGAAAAGATCAAGAATGCAGATTTTGGCTGATTGACTAAATGTATGTTGTAATTCACTCCTTTTCTTAGTGGTGTGACCAAAAAAAGAAACAAAGTGTGGCTTTATTTCAATCAATCGTTACAGACCGTAATATAGTTTCATTTGCCTCACTCCAGTCATTCACAAACTGATGTTTAACATAAGTAGAGTAGCTGTGTCTTTTCTTAGCCATTGCAGCTGTTCATTTGGATTTCTTTCTGGGCCAGTGTGTCAGAAGATCTAGAACAATGAGTTTAGGTGAAACAGTGGAGGTACACAAATGCGCTCCATACTTTTTCAAACGGTATTTTAAGTATTGACTAACAGCCCCTCTGTTGCCTTTGGCTAACTGGTGACGTTCCCGCTCATTTCTCGCAATCAGTTCACCCTTTCGTCCACGTCTTTCGCACTAACGGCCAGGAGTGAGCAATGCTAACAGTTGTTTGTGTTTGTACAGAGCGTTTAGTTTAATGTTTTTCCACGAGCTTTTGTCGGTTCTGGAAGTTAGATGGGCAGGGCGTGTGTATTCTGTGTGCGACCGTTTGTGGAGCTGGCCGCAGTTCGCGAACAGCTGAAGACGCTGTTGACCACGATGACCCCCTGCTGGGTGCGGCGGTGGCGGCGGCGGCGGTGTACCTCATGCGTCGCTTGTTCCGTCCACGGGCTCTGCTGCCAACTGCCATGGCGTACCAGGCGCACAGTTACCGTTGTGTGACTAGGAGGTTGTAACGCGTTCGCGTCTCTGGAGAAGGAGGGGGAAGAGGAGCGTTAACGCGGGGACAGACAGGCCATCGTCCAGTCAAAAGGTGATTCTTACAGGAAAGTTTGGTTGATGTTCTTTTGACGAACGTTTTATATGTTTTCAAGCGTGCTGAATCCCAATTTTCAAAGTTCCACCAAAAATTCCGACCCTAATGCAGGTAAAAAATTAAAAAAACACGAAAAATGGAACTTTTTTGGAGTTTTCCCTTATAACTCGGAAAGCGACGCTACTTTCGCGTAAAGTTATCTATCTATGAAAATAAAGAACATAAAATTTTTCACAAAATTTGTTCCTTTTTTTTTTTTTTTTTTTTTCGACGGGCCAGCCGTATGGTGCGTAGCGCGTGTTGAAGTCAGTGTAATTTCAGGCGCCACCAGTAAAACCCAGCCGGCCACTGTGCCCGAGCAGTTCTAGGCGCTTCAGTCGAGAAGCGAGCGACTGCTACGGTCACAGGTTCGAATCCTGCCTCGGGCATGGATGTGTGTGATGTCCTTAGATTAGTAAGATTCAAGTAGTTATAAGTCCAGGGAATTGATGACCTCAGATGTTAAGTCCCATACTGCTTAGAGCCATTTGAACCAGAACCTACTCATCATCTGTCTGTGTGCTACGATTTTCATTCAGACAGCAAAATGAAATGGTTCAAATGGCTCTGAGCACTATGGGACTCAGCTGCTGAGGTCATTAGTCCCCTAGAACTAAGAACTAGTTAAACCTAACTAACCTAAGGACATCACAATCATCCATACCCGAGGCAGGATTCAAACCTGCGACCGTAGCGGTCTTGCGGTTCCAGACTGCAGCGCCTTTAACCGCACGGCCACTTCGGCAGCAAAATGAAAATTTTCACCACGTCTACACCGAAAGCTGGTCAAATAACTTATTTAAATGAGTCAATAATTATATTTCAGCTTCCGTTTCTCAATAATAATATATTATTAATACGATAATCTGTAGAACTTTCAAAGAAGTTTCATCCTGAGTACACTTACTGGTTCAAAATGGCTCTGAGCACTATGGGACTTAACTGTTGAGGTCAACAGTCTCCTAGAACTTAGAACTACTTAAACCTCACTAACCTAAGGACATCAGACACATCCATGCCCGAGGCAGGATTCGAACTTGCAACCGTAGCGGTCGCGCGGTTCTCGACTGCAGCGCCTAGAACAACTTGGCCACCCCGGCCGGCTACACTTATTGATTCATCAACAAAATGAAAATACATATAGATACGTTGCAGTCAAGTGAGATGAATTTCAGTTCATACCAGATAATAGGTGAATAATTAGAGTTGAAGTCAATTTACTGTTTGTCACGATAATGAAATTATGAGGTTTCACAATGGGAAATTATAACAACAACGTGAAATATGACTAACTCTAGTGTGATGTGACACACTGGATTCCTCCCATCACATGGGAAGTGTTGTTTCCATCACGAGTTTGGGTGCTGCAGTCAGCACTGTCGAAGACAAAGTGAAATGACGGCTGAACGCATCAAATTCCTATCCATTTTCCATCATTGCTGACACCTCAAAACGTACCACTTCTGTGTAGAACGCACTCTGTCCTAAAGCAGAAAGTAAATCAACTAGTTTCTAAGAGCCACACGTCTTACTGATGAATGTGGACAGGCGAACTTGCAGTGCTGACGAGAAAGACTTGGGTCTGACAGCTGCCACGACGCTGTGTGCTAAGACCATGCTTTCCGTCTACCATTAAGTCAAGTTTCCTCGCTTCTTCTTTATCAATCGCCACGTAACGATATTTTGGACAGTATCAGGGATACTCTGTAACAAACAGGTCTGGAAGGGGACAGGCGATCAAATACCTGTAACAAGCATGTCTGCTGCTGATCCAACCACACGTCGACGCGCTTACGACGAAGATTACCTTTCTGGAAGAATTTTGAAACCTGTTTTTGAAATAAACAACTGCTGATTTCCTCACAGATGAGGCAGTCACTATATCACTTCCACACTTCTGGAACTGAGCTGTTCACAGTCTCCACATCAGGATGGAAGTCACCGTGGATCTAGTGTACTGAGTGCTGAAGCGAAAATCGACACACATATTTTTGTGGCATGTAAACTTCGTTTGTTTTTCTATCAGCTTTGGGCTATTGTGCAGTAGTTTCATGCGTTTAATGTGGTACTGGTCGTCTGCTGCAACCAAGTCAGGAACTGGTCCAATCCCACGTATTATTCAACGCCATAATTCATTGTTTTGTCTCTCAGAAAGGTTCGGATCAGTCTCTGGCAGCTCCAGATAACGCGCACAATACGCTGGACCCCGTCGATTGACTAAGAGCTTGTTTTATTGAGCCAAAAGTTCTGGCATAATAGCTAATCCGTACAAAAAACAGTTCTGAAATCAAATTACGGTTTAGCAACCCTTTTAGCCTCCGCAGCAATTAATTTTTCGTTAGTGTACTTTCTTCGATATGGCATACGAGCCTTAGCCACAATTTTACCCTTAAAAAGTGCTTGGTACAAATTTTCATATGCATCAAAAGGACATCTATCGTCTGCATCCTCTTCTTACTTGTTTCAAGACTATTCTCTAAGCCCAGTTTACGTCTAAGTGGTAACACTTCTCTCCCATCACCCAGTATACCACCACACAGAACACACGTCTCACTTGAACTCATAATGTATCATTATTTTATACATTTAAACTGAATTTAGCGACCGCAGATACGTTCAAACAGCCATCCGAGGGCGAACTCGTAAAAAACTGCCGGCGCAGGAGACCAACACAAAGAACCGGCCTTCCCCGTGTCAGAAGAGGGCAGGTCATTGACCTCTCACGTACATCTTACCCGCCCACCACGGCAAGCATCAGCTACCAAACACTCCAGTTACGTCGTGACGCTCCTGGAAGGCGGACTTCGGCAACGGATGTGCAGCGGATGTACGGCAAGGGCGCCTGGGGTAGCTCCTGAGATGGCCGATCTCCTCAGGTTTCAAATCGCGCTCACTTCAACATGCGCTACACGCCATGCGTTTGGTTTGACGGAAAAAGTCAATGAGACCTATTCTGCGAGGTAAGTTATCCTCTCTACTTTCATAAATAATAAACTTTTCCGATGCGGAGTTATGGGGAAAAAATCAATAAAAGTCCCATTTTCAAGCTTTTCCCATTTTTGACCCATTTCCGGACTGAGATTTTGGTGAGACTTACACCCTCAGAAGCATATAAAAAGCTTGTAGAGAAAACTTTTGAAAATATTCCCACTATTTGGACTCTTTGACAACCATTTGATTGGACTAGGGCAGGCGTTTGGAGCAGGCACACGAGTGAAGGGGTTTATTAGTTATCGGAATTTATAATGTATGGCGCGTTACGGAGCCCCATAGGGAAGTAGCTCCCAGGGTTGGTATGTCTGCTGGGTGGCCTCATCCGAGATGTAGACTTAGCCCTGCCTACGGTTATCGAAGGTGCAGGGTGCAGTCATCCTTAAGTTGTGCAGGAAGCAGGTACTTGGTTAGCAGAGTGATTATAGAGTGCATTTCTTTCTTTTTTTTTTCGTCTAGGCGATACAGTGACATCCTTTGATGAATACTTGCCAATGGATATGCAGCGACCGTAACCAGATCGCGTTCAAAGTAATGGCATCGAATGTCAAAATTTTAACAGTAAGTGATCATAACAAATCCTGAATTTACTGTCCTCGAGGAAAGCCGTTGTGAACAAATCACAATCTGAACCGAGAGATGGATGAAACATGAAGCAGAAATCTTTGAAATATTTAACGCGGCATGGAACGTATGTCGTAAATGTAGGTTAGACACCATGACACGGGGAGTGATTAATGCACTCGACCAAAATATTGTGTCTAGCGAGGTCGACATTGAGTCTGACTGCGGATTTATCTGGACACAAGTAACCAGTCTAGGTGAACTCAAGTTAACCATCGGACGTTTTTACAGGCCAGCCGATTCCACCGTAACAGCTGTTGGATCATTCAAAGAAAGCCGTCGCTCAGTAGCGTCGAATTGCCCTGACCATTGAATATTAGTTTAAGGCGACTTTAGTTTCGAGAATATAGATCCGGACATCTATGGATCCATTGCAGGTGGTACTACCGAACGAATTTTCTGAAAACTTTCTTCAGCAGCTACGCAGATAAAATACACGCAGTGTTTGAGTCTTTGTAGCTGCAAACAGATCTGACCTTATAGGTAGTGTCCACAAAGACACGGGGATTATCCATCATGACGTATGCTGAAAAGAGCAGATAAGCAGTTGTAACCGACCCACATAGAAACTGAGTGACAAACATTTCTAGTACGATGGAATTAGAGTAATTATGGGCAAAGTTTAAACCAATTGCAAATCGTACTCTCGAGAAGTATGTGCCGAGTTCGTAGATTATCGGCGGAAAAAAACCACCGTTGTTTAGCAACAAAATTAGGAAAATGAGATTGATGCACTATCGGTGCACCAGAAACGTCGACAAGCAAAAAATAGTAGAAATTCGTGTACCGACAAAATAACGAAACGTGAAGCATGCAATAAGCTCTATTGTCATAGCTCAGCGAAGGATCTAGTCGAGAAACCGAGAACATTCTGGCTCTGCATAAAATCACTAGTAGGGTTGAAGCATTCTATTTTGTCACTCGTTGACTGTGTAGCGTGTCAATAGAAGACAGAAAAACAAAAGCTGAAGTCTAAAATTTCGCTTTTAAAAAAGGTACATATATGCCGACATACAGATATACCATCGTCTCATCGCCGCACACGCTCCCGTGTGGAGAAAATCGAAATATGGATCGCTAACGTCGAGAAGCTACTGGAAGAGTTGAAAACAAATGAGTCACCACGTCTGGATGGAAGCCTAGTTCGATTTTACAGAGGATTTGTCGATGTGGAAAAAGCGTTCGACAGTGTCAAACGGTGCAAGATGCTCGAAATTCTGAGGAAAATAGGAGTAAGCTATAGGGTGAGGAGGGTAATATACAACATATACAAGATACAAGAGGGACTAATAAGAGTGGAAGAGCAAGAACGGACCGAGCGAGGTGGCGCAGAGGTTAGCGAACTGGAGTCGCATTCGGGACGACGAGGATTCCCACATCCGCCCATCCTCATTTAGGTTTTCCGTGATTTTCCTAAATCGCTTCAGGCAAATGCCAGGATGGTTCCTTTGAAAGGGCACGCCCGACTTCCTTCCCCGTCCTCCCCTAATCCGAAGGGACCGATGACCTCCCTGTTTGGTACCCTCCCCCAAATCAACCAAGCAACCAAGTGCTCGGACTAAAGAGTGTAAGGCACAGATGTAGTCTTTCGCCCCTACTGTTCAATCTATCCATCGAAGACGCAGTGATGGAAATAAAAGAAACGTTCAGAAGTAGAATTAAAATTCATAGTGAAAGGATATCATTGATATGATTAGTTGATGGCATTGCTATTCTCATTGAAAGTGAAGAAAAACTTCATGATGTGCTGAATGAAATGAACAGTCTACTCCCGAATGCGACTTCAGTTCGCTAACTACTGTGCCACCTCGCTCGGTCCGTTCTTGCTCTTCCACTCTTATTATTCCCTCTTGTCTCTTGTATATGTTGTATATTACTCTCCTCACCTTACAGCTTACTCCTATTGAGTACTCCCAATGAGTACTGAGAGTAAATTGAAGAAAGACGAAAATAATTAGAAGTGGCAGAAATGAGAACAGGTAGAAATTTAACATTGGAATTGACGGTTACGATGTAGATGAAGTAAAAGAGTTCTACTATCTATGCAGAAAAATAACCGATGACGGACAAAACAAAGAGGACATCAAAGGCAGTGATAAGATATCAGCGAATGACTTCAATGGTACCAGAGGGAGCTGTAGAGGGTAGGGTAAAAACTGTAGAAGAAGACAGAGACTGGAATGCATCCAGCAAATAATTGAGGACATAGGTTGCAAGTGCTACATTGAGATGAAGATGTTGGCACAGAAGAGGAATTCGCGGCAAGCTATATCAAACCAGACAGAAGACTGATGAAATTAAAAAAAACTCTTCGGCATTTGCTGAGGCTCAAACGATTGGAAAAAAGCACAGGTGACTCCTGTATATAAGAAGGGTATAAGATTGATTACGTTCTGCATTATCTACATTGTTTCTACTTTACTATCACCTGTTTATACTGTTTTGTGGCAAAATAAACGCAACCTTGCAAAATTTCCGTTTGTTGCTTTAATTTTGGACACCAGTGTAGTCAAAGGCGGCAAAGAGTCTTCTGCGCCAGCCACGCTGTCAAGGAATACCAGAGACCAGAAGTTTATATCAATAATATATATATGTACGTATCATTCGCTACCCAGTCCGCCCCCGGTAGCTGAGTGTTCAGCGCGACGGACTGTCAATCCTAACGGCCCGGTTTCGATTCCCGGCTGGGTCGGAGATTTTCTCCGCTCAGGGACTGGGTGTTGTGTTGTCCTAATCATCATCATTTCATCCCCATCGACGCGCAAGTCGCCAAAGTAGCGTCAAATCGAAAGACCTACTCCAGGCGAACGGTCTACCCGATGGGAGGCCGTCGCCACAACGCCTTCTTCTTCTTCATTCGCTACCCAGAAGGTGACCTGTAACCAGGTGCTTGTCATCTAACCCAGTATGTGTTATGTTTAAAAGCGCGATAAAAGTCTTCAAAGATCGGAATTGCCAAGTCCTGGTTTTTAGTAAAAATTAAGTTATTGTACAGATAAAAACAATATTTAACAAGTTGGGTGTTCACAGTTACTCTGAGATGAAGATCTCAACAAGGTGACTTAAATTATAAGCGAATCCTCGCACATGGCGACCCTGGCGTGAAACGAATTGGAATGTCGGTTTATCAAGTAGAAAACTGAGTAGCAAGATTCAACGACAATAAGGAAGATCTCAGCACGAAAGCTAAAGTGTTAATACAAGAAGCTACTATTAGCCAGGCAGTACGGAAATATACGAAATGTATGCACTTCGTTCCAGAAGTAACGATTTCATTATTCAAGTGCCCATGCAAACAACTGTGCGACGTAGAAACAAAATCAGTACAGTCAAAAGCAGAAATGAGCAATTCAACAAACTGGAGCAGTATAACTGATTTTTCCATATGCTGGAATTTCGGTTCATGAATGTATATATTTATGACATCACGATTGGAATTCAGTTGCTAAGCAACTAAACAACCACGGAAATGCGCCTACATCGACTGTATCTACCAATAAACGGATAATCGGAGAACCCACGACGAACGGCCCTATGTGTGTTTCAGAGCACAGAAGGTTGACAGTTGCCCGTCAGGTCACAGTTCACCGAACCGCCGCGAGACAGCACTCTGATACCATGGGTAGCAGACAATGCAAAACAGCAACCATCTTTGCAGCCGTCCACGAGTCGCAAAACGCCGTAACTCGGTGGGTCCTGATTTTTTCCTTCTTCTTTTCAAAGTGCAGTCGTGTGATCGAGTGAATATAAAGATTAAAGTGAAGTTGTTGTTGTTGTTGTGGTCTTCAGCCCAAAGACTGGTTTGATGCAGTTCTCCATACTACTTTATCCTGTTCAAGCCTCTTCCTCTCCGAGTAACTACGCCAATCTACGTCCCTCTGAATCTGCTTACTGTGTTTATCTCTTGACCCCCCCACTACGCTTTTTACCCTCCACGCCACCCTCCAGTACTGCCCTAAATTCTTGTTCTCCCCAATTCTATTTAGTACCTCCTCATTAGTTACGTGATCTACCCATCTAATCTTGAGCATTCTCCTGTAGCACCACATTTCAAAAGCTTCTATTCTCTTCTTGTCTAAACTGTCCATGTTTCACTTCTGTACAAGGCTACACTCCATACAAATTCTCTCAGAAAAGACTTCCTGACACTCAAATATGTACTCAACGTTACCAAATTTTTCTTTTTCAGAAACGCTTTCCTTGCCATCGCCAGTGCACATTTTATATCCTCTCTACTTCGACCATCATCAGTTATTTTGCTGCTCAAATAGGGAAACTTATCTACTACTTTAAGTCTCTCACTTCCTAATCCAATTCCCCCATCATCACCTGATTTAATTCGACTACATTCCATTATCCTTGTTTTGCTTGTGTTTATATTCAGCTTATATCCTCCTTTCATGACACTGTCAATTCTATTCAACTGTTCTTCCAAGTTCTTTGCTGTCTCTGACAGTATAACAATGTCATCTACATACCCTAAGGTTTTTATTTCTTCTTCCTGGTTTTTAATTCCTACTTCAATATTTTCTTTTGTTTCCTGTACTGCTTGCTCAATATGCAGATCGAATAAGATCAGGGATACGCTACAACCCTGTCTCACTCCCTTCTCGATCACTGCTTCCCTTTGGCCCTTTTGTATCCCTCGACTCTTTATAACTGCCATCTAGTTTCTGTACAAATTGTAAATAGCCTTTCGCTCTCTGTATTTTATCGCTGCCACCTTCAGGATTTGAAAGGGAGCATTCCATCCAACATTGTCAAAAGCTTTCTCTAATTCTACAAATGCTAGAAATGCAGGTTTGTCTTTCCTTAATCTATCTTCTAATATACGTCGTAGCGTCAGTATTACCTCTAGTGTTCCTACATTTCTACGGAACCCAAACTGATCTTCCCCGAGGTCGACTTCTATATTTTCCATTCGTCTGTAATGAATTCGTGTTTGTATCTTGCGACCGTGGCTTATTAATCTGATAGCTCTATAATTTTCACGCCTGTCAGCACCTGCTTTCTTTGGAATTGGAATTTTTACATTGTTCTCGAAGTTTGATGGTATCTCGCCTGTCTCATACATCTTGCTCACCAGATGGCAGAGCTTGGTCAGGACTGGCTCTCCCAAGGCTATCAGTAGTTCTAATGGAATGTTGTCTACTCCCGGGGCCTTGTTTCGACTACGGTCTTTCAGTGCCTCTCAAATTCTTCACGCAGTATCATATCTCCCATCTCATCTTCATCTACGTTTTCTTCCATTTCCATAATATTGCCCTCACGTACATCACCCTGTATATACCCTCTCTATACTCTGTCCACCTTTCTGCTTTCCTTTCTCTGTTTAGGAGTGATTTTCCATCTGAGATCTTGATATTTATTCGGGTAGTTCTCTTTCCTCCAAAGGTCTCTTTAATTTTCCTGTAAGGCGGCATCTGCTCGTATATTACCCCAAGTGATATATGCTTCTACATCCTTACATTTGTCCTCTAGCCATTCCCGCTTAGCCATTTTGCACTTCCTGTCGATTTTATTTTTGAGACGTTTGTATTGCTTTTCGCCTGCTTTATTTATTGTGTTTTTATACTTTCTCCTTTCATCAATTAAATTCAATATCTCTTGTGTAACTCAAGGATTTCTACTAGCCCTCGTTTTTTCACCTACTTGATCCTCTGCTGCCTCCACTATGTCATCTCTCAAAGCTACCCATTCTTCTACTGTATTCCTTTACTCTGCTCTTGTCCACCGTTCCCTAATGCTCGCTCTGAAACTCTGTTCAACCTCTGGTTCTTTCCGTTTATCCAGGTTTCATCTCCTTAAATTCTTCCTTTTTTTGCAATTTTTTCAGTTTTAATCTACAGTTCATAACCAATAAATTGTGGTCAGAGTCCATGTCTGCCCTTGGCAATGTCTTACAATTTAAAACCTGGTTCTTAGATCTCTGTCTTACCATTATATAAGCAGTCTGAAACCTTCCGGCGTCTCCGTGTGTCTTCCGTATATACAACCATCTTTCATGATTCTTAAAGCAAAGCCGCGCGGGATTAGCCGAGCGGTCTAGCCGCTGCAGTCATGGTCTGTGAGGCTGGTCCCGGCGAAGGTTCGAGCCCTCCCTCGGGCGTGGGTGTGTGTGTTTGTCCTTAGGATAATTTAGGTTGGGGGTAGTGTGTAAGCTTAGGGACTGATGACCTTGACAGTTAAGTCCCGTATGATTTCACACACATTTGAACATTTTGAACTTAAAGCAAATGTTAGTTAAAATTAAGTTATGCTCTGTGCAAAATTCTACGAGGCGGCTTCCTCTTTCATTTCTTACCCCCATTCCATATTCACCTACTACGTTTCCTTCTCTTCCTTTTCCTACTATCGAATTCCAGTCACCCATGACTATTAAATTTTCGTCTACTTTCACTATCTGAATAATTTCTTTCATCTCATCATACATTTCTTCAATCTCTTCGTGAGCTGCGGAGCTAGTTGGCATATAAACCTGAACTACTGTGGTAGGCGTGGGCTTCGTGTCTGTCTTGGTTACAATGATGCGTTCACTACGCTGTTCGTAGTAGCTTACTAGCGCTCCTATTTTTTTTTATTCATTATTAAGCCTACTGCTGCATTAACCCAATCTGATTTTGTATTTATAACCCTTATTCACTTGACCAGAAGTCTTATTCCTCCTGCCATCGAGCTTCATTAACTCCCAATTTTTATATCCACCTTTAACGTATTCGTTTCCCGTTTTAAATTTTCTAACCTACCTGCCTGGTTAAGGGGTCTGTCATTCCACGATCCGATCCGTAGAACACCAGTTTTCTTTCTCTTGACAACGACGTCCTCCTGAGTATTCCCCACCCGGAGATTTGAATGGGGGACTATCTTACCTCCGGAATAATTTACCCAAAAGGACGCCATCGTCTTTTAACCATAGAGTAAAGCTGCATGCTCTTGGGAAAAATTACGACTTTCAGCCGTTTGCAGCACCAGCACAGCAAGGCCGTTTTGGTTAATGTTACAAGGCCAGAACAGCCAGTCATCCAGACTGTTGCCTCTGCAACTACTGAAAAGGCTGCTGCCCCTCTTCAGGAACCACACGTTTGTCTGGCCTCTCAGCAGACACCCCTCCGTTGTGGTTGTGCTCCTATGGTACGGCTATCTGTATCGCTGAGGTACGCAAGGCTCTCCATTAATGGCAAGGCCCATGGTTGATGGGGAAAGTAAAGTGAAGTACTAGTACAGTAATTTGTTTGCGACAACTTCTGTGAATACAGTTGCCTACAATCAGGCTACTGTGACATTCAAACGTTTTATTATTACGAGTACAATACTATTACATATCGTAAGTAAGGAACCAGACCTATACAGCGAATGTACCTACACCAGCTCCGCGGTTAAGCCATCTTGTGTACTCTATAGTTCAGTATAGCTGCATTAATACGTGAGACAGATATTAATTTTGTTTTAGTTTGGAAATAATACGATGACACAAACAGGTAACAGCATGACCATGGAAGAGTTAACGCAATCGGTTTTAAACAGCTGGCTTACTTAAGTACTAAAGCTATGCATATGGATGAAAAGTTCACACAACCTGAAAGCAGACTGACGCAAAGTGACAGCAGACTCACGAATTTAGAAACACGATTTGATGCGTCCATTATCCAACTAAACGGTAGGATAGATAAATTGGAAACGAGATGGAACATGGGTTTCGATCCTGTTCCCGAAACAGACAGGCGCTTAGAAATAGTGGGACTAAACAAGACGGTAGCTTACAGCTGTACATACTATCAAAGCAGAAAATGACAAATTAGTGCGGACAATTGAGATATTAGAAATAGAACTGACGAATATTAAAATAATGTTACATACTTACAATAACAAAAATACTGATGTTTTGTCTGTAATAACTAACGAATTAGAGCCAATAATACAAAAACTTCAATTTAATAACGAAGTACTTAGTACAGAATTTTAAGACAATAAATCAAACTCTACAAAGACTGCATTACAGTGTCGGTAACACCAGCAGTTCATAACAGTGATATTTTAATTTCAAACACAAATGTAGGGATACGAAATGACTCTTTGAGCTGAGAGGAGACAAAGAAAAATCTAAGAAAAGAGGTAGAAAACTTCTTATTAAAGAACAGGGCAGTAACTAATAACTGTGATGATTTTACCCCAACATAAGCAAAGGATTAAATCATCAATTCGCCAAGTGTCACCTTCTTGCGACATTCACCCCGTTGTTGTCACCTTCTTGCGACGTTCACCCCGTTTCATTTATGAAGCCATTTGAGGATATGTTACCGATTTCTGGCCTGATCTTGATAAGATACGATTGCTATTAGTCATTTGGCGGGTGATACTGCACAGTGATGTATGTAGAAGTTAGATGAATCCACAGATTACAATGATTCCGAAACAGCATTTAAGTCTAAGTATTGGAGTGAGGAAACCCAAAAGAAACTGAGATTACAACTTTTAGTATCATACAGAAGTAGTTGATAGAACGGGTACAGAGATTTTGAGGAATGGCATCTCATCAAAGCAAAATGTATAAACGATACCGTAAGAGAGGAACATTTGTTAGAAATTGTCAATAGCCGATTACCATGGCATGTAAGGGACAACTTTTTAGGGAAGGACTGGGAAAAAGTGAACAACTTATTGGAATACCTAGAACAAGTGGACTCAGTGCAAAGGCAATCCGAAAAAAGGCATACACGCTGCAATGCCGACAATAATAATCAACAGAGTAATGTTAACAGAGTACTTCGCCCCACTAGAGAGAGTGGTACGAGTGGAGGAAACAGGGTACACAATGGATCTGATCATAGTCATTCAGGGAATAGATACAGGAACGGGAACAATAAAAGAAATTAATATTACAAGTATGGCAGAGAGGGAAAACTAAGACGCTTCTGGGGAGAGGCTCGGTCCTCTGAAACAGTAAAAAACGATCTACAACAAATCTAACTACTTTAATTAGGTATGATTACGACCAAAGTTTAACAGATGTCTTACATCATGAAGGACAAGCAAAACAATATATGAAACCAAAATAGACATTCTTTGTAAATAACATAACTGTGGAAGTTGTTTTGGACTCTGGTAGTGACAAATCAGTAATAGATCACTATTTCTTACAACAAATAATTTTTTAAATTCATTCCTTCGGCTACCGATCACAGGGATGCAGATAACCAGGGTAACAGGTAAGACAAGCAAACCAGAACTTGCTGGATTGTTTCTCGAAGTCACATTAAACATATACAAGTTTCAACAAGCAATGTTTGTAGTGGAAGGTTTAAATGTACCTATGATTTTAGGCATTGACTGGTTATCCAACAATGTATTATTAAACTCCTAACAGAGAACAGAAACATTCCCTTAGGGACAACAAGATGTCTTGGCTGTCATTCTTTTCGAGAAAAGCAACACAGGTGGATTAAGACTCGCTTTATTGACAGAAGCTACATTAGTACAGAATGAGAGGCACCAATCAAGGGTAGATGTGGCACAAGTGAATGAGGCAGACATAACTGATGATATTAACAAATCAAAGAATTCAAGCATTAAGGAAAAGGAAAGGGACAAATTTCCTGTTTATTTTCTAATAGTAAATACATATGAGAAAAACATGAAAAAAATTGTAAGAATTTAGAAATTGAGCAACGCAATGGCAGTCACAGTTATACGTTGATACTTTCCTCCAAAGTCATTCTGATACAAAGGACAGTGGCAAATTGTACAAAGGAATATTGTTTCATGTGAAACACAATTCACATAGATGGCTACTATGCATCCTTCGAAATAGCATTAATTTAATAACTTGGTACATATACATAGGTTATACCTATTTTGGCCCAAAAAAGTGTATAATGCATATGAACAAATTTTACTACTTTGAAAATAGAAAGAATGAAAACTGTGAAAAATTATAAGCAAATTTCACCCTTTGTAAGAGGGGCCATTCTTAATAACTGCCACGCCCAAATGCAGTCATTTTAACTGACCCACGAATAGGGGAGAAGAAAATTATGTACAGTGTTCAAGACTGAAAACCATTCGTCAGTGAATAAGAGAAGGATAATAACTATAGAAATGGTCTCAAAGTTGTCTAGTGTAATTAGTAGATTGCATAACCACAAAAATTTCATACTCAAGAGACAATGTATTCATTATTTATCCGATCCATAGATTGGGAAAGGTCATAAATATTAGGAGAATGTACACTATGGAAGAAAGATAGCCATAAGGAAGAGGCAATCTCTGCTGTCAGTACGACTATAAGACTACGAAGCAGCAGTAGATTTTGAAAAGAGACCTGAGACAGTGCAGCCCAAGAGGGTTTCCGACACCAGTAGCGTAAACGTTAGTTGGTAACTAATGTTGTTACTCAATACCGTAGTAATAATTGAAATAAGTATTTTCATTAATTACAATGATGAAAATGAGCAGTGTGTTACCAAACATTACGGTATATGTAATTGCCATGTTTCATGGTAAAAACAACCATCTGTTCTGTTGTATTAATTACATATCTACTATCTATTTTCAACACCTGATGGTAGATGGACTTACAGAGTCATATATATATAGTTGTATGTGAAACATACGCACTAAAAAGGATATATAAATATATAATGAATAGTCAGAAAGATCTGGACTATAACAGTTGTAGCGTGAATAAAATTCTCCCCTTCCATGTCTGTGGTGGTCGTACAGCGAACATATGAACTTGTTAATTTCTTGAATAAAACAATTTATCAAGACTGTTTTTATTCAAGAAATTCAATTAAAGCTATTTTCATACTGCTTTATTATAGTTGGAAACCAACGCTCGTTCATTTATAAGGGGCGGCGGGTGTGAGGGCACGAGATTTTCCAGATATGTTGTAGCTAAAGTTTGGAAATACATAAGTTCGTTGAATGGAATTGGAATCTGGTACTAATTTTGAGTACAATTGAACAAGCTTCATTAGTTGAATTACGTGCATTTTCATTATCCAGAATAATCGTTCAGAATATAAAGTTTTAAATATTATGTAAGAAGTTTTATTAGAGGACAAGCTCTATTTTGCGTATTTTATTACGTGCATGAGGTATTCAGCCTGGCCTGCTTGTCGTTCTAAGAGATTTGAAAACGTACTTGGAGTCTTGACTGACAAAGTACAGTGATGTCCAAAATTAAAGCAACAAACTGCTATTTCCCCTTCCTGTGTCCAATTCACATACTATCTACAGATGTCTTTACGATCTTGTTCTGCACGGAAGATGGAATTCAGATCAACGGACAACCACGCCAACGGGGTCGTGTTTGCAGGATAGTCCCACACCCACAATCGCTGTACACACAGTCACAGACGGTGCAGTATAACACACAGAAGACGCCTACAGACTCTCTGCTGTGGAGGGCCGTAGGAAGAACGGAAGCAGGAGAGTCGCAGACTCATGTGGCCCGATGGCTTAATGTGAATCGTTCTGTTGTTTCTCAGATGAGGCGACAGTTTATAGAGACAGAAGCTGTATCCCGGAGACCAGGACAGGGCCCACCACATGTGGCGTCAGTAAGACTGTACCGTCATTTGGCTGTAAGGGCACGGCGGTACCGCCTTAGCACTGCACTGGAACTGGCGTCTGACCTCGCAGCATCCCATGGACGAGTTGTATCGAGGCAAGCTGTTTACAGAAGGCTGCAGCAGAGTGGCCTTTATTGTTGGAGACCTGCTGTCTATTTACCTCTGGCGTGTCTTTACAAAAGGGAACGTCTAGAGAGGAACCGTCGACGTGTCACCTGCACAGTCGAACGGGGGGGCAATGTTCTTTTCGCAGATGAGTCCCAATTTGGTCTGAAGAGTGATTCTCGACGGATTCGCATCTGGATGACACTTGGAATATGATTATGGGGACCAAACATTGTGGAAAGAGACCGATATCGAGGAGGATCCCTAATAGTGTGGGCAGAGATTATGTTGACCACTCGAACACGTTTTCATGAATTTGTACGAGTGAATCAGCAAGATTTAACCGCTGTCAGATACCGTGGGGAGATCTTGGGATATGATGCGCGGTTGCTGCGAGGTGCTGTGGGCCCATACTTCGTACTGACGAACGATAATGATCAACATCGTATAGCACGGGTGGTTGATGTTTTTCTGGAAACGGAAGATATTGCGCGCATGACGTGGTCTGCTCCCTCTCCCAATTTGAGTACCATAGAGCTTATCTGGGATGCACTAGGAGGACGGGCTGCATCACGTCGGCATCTACCAACCACTCTCCTACACTTGTGAGCAGCTCTGCAGGAAGAATGGGCGTTATTACCTCAACATGAGATTGATGACCCCTTTTACAGTGTGTCCCGTCGTTGTCATGCCTGTGTTGGTGACAGAGGTGGTCACAACCCATGTTGCGCACAGTAACCAGTTGTCAGAATGTGTGTGCAAATGGGTTAAGTTTTAAAGAAACGAAGAACATATTTGTCTACTGCTATGCACGTTGCAGTTAATTACGCTCTACATCCGTTACATTGTTTCTACTTTATGCTGTTTTATGGCAAAATAAATGCATCATTGCAGAATTTCCGTTTGTTGCTTTAATTTTGGACTCCAGGGTAGTCAAGGGTGGGAAAGAGTCTTCTGTGCCAACCACACTGTCAAGGAATACCAATGACCAGAAGTTTACATCAGTAATGTATGTATGTACGTATTGAAAAAACGCTTGTGATTCGTTACCCAGAAGGTCCCACTGTAACAAAATACTTATCATCTAATATGTGTTGTGTTTGAAGGTTCGATGAAAGCCGTCATAGATAGGAACTGACAAGTTCTGGTATTTAGCAAAAATTAAGTTATTGTACGGATAATAAGAACATTTAACTAATCGATGATTCGCAGACTACTCCGAGGTGAAGATTACAACGAGGTAACTTAAAATGTAAATCAACCATCGCAAGATCCAGTGCGAGCTGTAATTATTGCATGACAGTGAAATTTGGTAGATATTTTACTGCGCTAATGCGGAAACGATTTACGTTGGAAAAAAATGAGTTCCAGTTTCGGCCACCAGATGCAAATCTGGCGCTATCAATGCAAGAAAGACGTACAGAAGCAATAAATTAAACGCACCAGTTTGCTTTTGTTCTACGATATTACTTTTATTGTTAACGGTTTTCGGCTTTCTAGGACATCTTCAGACATTTACTGAGTAGTATCACCACAGCGGTTACAATGTTCGCAAACAACATTGGAAGAGAAGTAATACGTCTAGAGTGAAGTAGAAACATACAGTAAGTAACATGTTTGACAGTGTGGTGGTAATCGAATAAAAAAGTAAAAAATTGAACAGTAGAGAAAAAACAATGGAGTAGACAGGAAAACCTTTAACACAAAATAGAAAATGCATGCCTACATCACAGTTTCTATTAATAAACAAAACTAATAAAATAAAATAAAATTAGTACTAGACAAGGCTACATCAGGAGCTGTGAAACATGGAGAGTGATACACAAACCAATTAAAAGAAGAGACAGTTATCAATGTAACTACAGAATACATAAGGAACTTAAACAATATCAATAAGATAAACAGAAATAAATAAATGCAGGAAAATGGAGGCGTTTGAGGGAACCTACAGTAATTGCAATCTTTGAGAGTGTGGTGGTACTGCATTTTAACATTAACATTATAATCAAAATAGTGGCTGTGTAACAGTTTGCATTGAATAAATGAACAAATTAATATGAACAATATCTGATGAGACAACTGTAAAGGTTGATAATTGTCTTTTCTTTTAAATGGTTTGCCTATCACTCTCCATGTTTCATACCTCCTGATGTAGCCTTGTCTAGTACTAATTTTATTTTATTTTACTAGTTTCGTTTATTAATAGAAACTGTTATGTAGGCTCGCTATTCCTATTTTGGGTTAAAGGTTTTCCTCTCTACTCCATTGTTATTTATGTACTGTTCAATTTTTACTTTTTCATTCGATTACCATCACACTGTCAAAGATGTTACTTACTGTATGTTTCTACTTCAGTCTAGACGTGTTACTTCTCTTCCAATGTTGTTTGCAAACATTGTAACTTCTTTGGTGATAACACTCTGTAAATGTCTGAAGATGACCTTGTTCGCCGAGAACCGGTTAACAATAAAAGTAATATTGTAGAACAAAAGCAAACTGGTGCTTTTCATTTATTATAATGTTGTTCTACCAAGAACCGACGGAAGATTCTGTTAACACGTATATAAATATTCCGATACGTATTGGAATAGGAACGGGTCGAGGGGGAGAAAAGATCAAACAAGTGAAACACACAACGTTGATTTTATTACAAAGCGCCGCGTACACAAGTTCTTCAGTAGGAACCCCAGCATCGTCGAGGGGATGCTGCGTCCTTAAAACGACGTGAGCAACAGTTGCTGGCAGCAGTTCCTGTGGGATCTAAACAACACTGGCTTTCAGATCAGGTAGAGACCGTACGTGTCCCTGGTAAACGCGTCCCTTTAGGTATCCGTAGAGCCAAAGGTTACATGGACTCAGATCACGTGATATTGCAGGCCACGCATCTGGAAAACCTGTGGAGATAACACGTTGTCGGAAGACTGTATGCATTAAGCAGTTCTTTCACTGGACAAGCGAAATGATACGTTGCCTCATCTTACATGAAAACAGTGGTTTCCATACAGCTACGCTTTTCCAAAGCCGGAATCACATGCTGTACAAGGAGGTCTCGATAACGTGCTGACGTCACGGCGCACCTGACAGCTTCCTGTGTGTATTCACTACCAAGAAGAACGTACCGAGAATAAAGGTGCCGAGTAATCCACACCACACAGTCACATACGGCAAGTGCAATGGCTCCTCGTTCACAGGAAGCGGTTTAACAGTAGCCAAGATTCGGCAGTTCTGTGTATTCGCTGCACCCTGTAGCGTACAATGTGGCTCTTCCCTCCACAGAATATTGTTCGGCCGCATGTCAACAAGTTCGACCCGTGCCACAAACAGAAGAGCAGAGATCACGAGGTTTCAGCTGATGCGCTGTCTGTATCTTGTACGGGTATCAGTGTAAAATATACCGCAAAACTTTCCTTACTGCTGACCAAGGGACGGACAATTCTTGTGACACTGCGCGAGCGCTAGCACTATCTGAGCACCCGCTGCATGGTCAGTTACAGCAGCAGTAGCCCCTTCAATAACTTCCAGCGGAAGTTTTTTGCTCTAGTATCATGTCATTTCTGGAAACCCAGAATCTACTCTGTAGGAATCAACATGGATTCCGGAAACAGCGATCGTGTGAGACCCAACTCCCTTTACTTGTTCATGAGACCCAGAAAATATTAGATACTGGCTCCCAGGTAGATGCCATTTTCCTTGACTTCCGGAAGGCGTTCGATACAGTTCCGCACTGTCGCTGAATAACAAAATAAGAGCCTACGGAATTTCAGACCAGCTGTGTGGCTGGATTCAAGAGTTTTTAGTAAACAGAACACAGCATGTTGTTCTCAATGGAGAGACGTCTACAGACGTTAAAGTAACCTCTGGCGTGACACAGGGGAGTGTTATGGGACCATTGCTTTTCACAATGTATATAAATGAGCTAGTAGATAGTGTCGGAAGTTCCATGCGGCTTTTCGCGGGTGATGCTTTAGTATACAGAGAAGTTGGAGCATTAGAAAACTGCAGCGAAATGCAGGAAGATCTGCCGCGGATAGTAACTTGGTGCAGGGAGTGGCAACTGACCCTTATCATAGACAAATGTAATGTATTGCGAATACATAGATGATTATATGATAGCGGAACAAACACTGGTAGCAGTTACTTCTGTAAAATATCTGGGAGTGTGCGTGCGGAACGATTTGAAGTGGAATGATCATATAAAATTAATTGTTGGTAAGGCGGGTACCAGGTTGAGATTCATTGGGAGAGTCCTTAGAAAATGTAGTCCATCAACAAAGGAGGTGGCTTACAAAACACTCGTTCGACCTATACTTGAGTATTGCTCATCAGTGTGGGATCCGTACCAGATCGGGTTGACAGAGGAGATAGAGAAGATCCAAAGAAGAGCGGCGGGTTTCGTCACAGGGTTATTTGGTAAGGGTGATAGCGTTACGGAGATGTTTAGCAAACTCAAGTGGCAGACTCTACAAGAGAGGCGCTCTGCATCGCGGTGTAGCTTGCCGTCCAGGTTTCGAGAGGGTGCGTTTCTGGATGAGGTATAGAATATATTGCTTCCCCCTACTTATACCTCCCGAGGAGATCACGAATGTAAAATTAGAGAGATTCGAGCGCGCACGGAGGCTTTCCGGCAGTCGTTCTTCCCGCGAACCATACGCGACTGGAACAGAAAAGGGAGGTAATGACAGTGGCACGTAAAGTGCCCTCCGCCACACACCATTGGATGGCTTGCGGAGTATAAATGTAAATGTAAATGTAAATGTAAATAGGGCGCCTTCCTCTTGCAGGTGCCGCACCAAGCTGACCTGCGTTTTCCAATTTCACTATCACCTTCTTTAAATCATTTAATGATTTCGGGCTTCTCCTCAGAGCTTCCAGTCGCCGATATTCTCTCAATGCAGCACTGTAACTGCTGTCGTTCTCATAAAACAGTTTCACTGGCAGTACAAGATTTCTCTTCTCGATAGTCGTACTGGTTTGTGATTTGACGGCAAGGATGTCATACCGTAATATAAACAGTGTATGGCACCTGGTGGCCAAAATTGGAACTAATTTTGTCAAATGTGAATCGGTTCCGCATTAACGCATTAGCATATCTACCAAGTTTCGGTGCCGTACAAAAATTCCAGTCCACACTGGACGTCTCTGAGTAGCTGCACTTTCATTAGAACCACGTGGTATTAGCGATCCACGACCTCCGGTGGCTCGTAAGAGCGGAAATGCATTTCGTTTGATTTCTTACGATCGTTTTGTATCTGTGTTGCACTGAGACCAGGCCCAGGTGACACAAGCGGCTGCTTCTGGCGCCAGGCAGAGGCGACGAAGTGCAAAATTCGTTTACTGGGTGAAAAATAATTAGAAGCGAAAACTGACACGGTTGAAAGTTTACGACGATTCTCGTAGAAGCAAAAATGTTTCAGTTTCAAATGGGGCCGCAAACATAACGTTTGTACTGTTTAGGAATCAACACCATCTTCGGTATTAAACGTCCCAGTTGGTACAAATGGATTTGATATACAAGCTTTTCGGTTAAGTCCTCTTTTACCTTGCCACAAATTTCGCCCAAGTCCTACCTTAACAACAACAACGATGCAACTTCAGCACGACACACTTTACACTTTACGGTACTGTCATGCCTGTTAAAGGACGTATTCGACTAGTCGTTCTCACATTTTGAGACAATGCTTCATTCGTCTCTGCAGTCAGTTATGAATTCTTTCAAATACCATCGCATTATCTCGCGAATCTTGACAAGACTGTATAGTTCCCTGATCCAGTTCTTCAAGCGCATCAGCGAAAGTGCTGTACAACTTCACCTACCAGTGAACACGGACAGAAGAATCCAGAAGACTGATGCACGTGACCTTGGAAGGCAAGCTACAGGTCCTGATCGACCTATCTATCTGGGAACATTCTGGTGCGTTAGATAGAATCGGACAACTACAGTAAAATGTGCCTCTGCTGCATCATGCATATACCAAAACCACACTGTTACGCGAGGTAAAGCAGGTCAAAGGTGAAATTTGAGCCCCGTCACATGAAGACTTGACCGAAAAATTTACACTTTAAGTAATTTGTATTGACTGGGACGGTATCTCACAACCCCACATCGGCAGACATCTACACTATCCGGTCAAAAGTATCCGGACACCTGGCTGAAAATGACTTAAAAGTTCGTGGCACCCTCCATCGGTAATTTTGAAACGTCCGCTTTAAACAATTATACATGACTGTGCTTAAACTGACACACAATATTTTGTTAGCGCAACGCAATCTGACTTTCAAAATTCCCTACAAAAGAATGGCCCTGACTAACATTAAACTATACCTTTCACAAATCACTTACCTCACAAAAATCTTCGCTGCTCAAGCTACTGCAATACAGCGAGCGCCACTACTGCCAGCTAAATAAAAGATTCAAACTATGGAAGGCACTAACTACTGATAAGGATAGTTAGTAAATGAAAGATATTAATAGAGA
This sequence comes from Schistocerca serialis cubense, assembly GCF_023864345.2. Classification (NCBI taxonomy): domain Eukaryota; kingdom Metazoa; phylum Arthropoda; class Insecta; order Orthoptera; family Acrididae; genus Schistocerca; species Schistocerca serialis. The sequence continues at coordinate 49,653,593 of NC_064645.1, forward strand.
ACAAACAATGTATTTACCTTGATATCATCATATATAAATATAGCAGTTCATGACAAATTTCAAAACTCCGCCATCTCTCTCCCCACATCCACCACTGCTGGCAGCTCACCTCCAACTGCGCAACGCTACGCGCTGTTCACAGCCAGCTGCCTAACACTACAATGGCGATTATTACAACAATGCAAAGCAGCCACAGACTGCACACAGCACAGCCAGTGATTTTCATACAGAGGTGGCGTTACCAATAAAAAAACCTAAACAGCCTACTTACATAGCCCCCATGCTCCCCACAAAAAAATTTTACAAATTGGATTGGGCAGTGGCCAATACAGATTTGAAAAAATTTTTCATAATTACAATAACAAAGAAATCAAATGCACACACTTATTGATACTATGTTGGTCAAAAGCTCAAATTTTCTCACAGTCTATAAAGACAGTCCTGATCGTTCATCATGGTAAAATAGTAGTGTTTTTCTCAAAGTCTGAGCAGTAAAAGAAAATGCACAGGGAAGTAGTGGATTTCCATGCAGTCTTGAAGAAGTAGTGTTGTCCTTCCAACGGAAAGACAGTGCTGACTCTCGACATGCAGACAAGTAATGGGTCACAACAGAGCAAACCCACAGCAGAGTCATTCGAAGTTTTGAAGAATATTGGTAGGTAGGTCATCACAGAGCAGACCCACTGTAGTCCTGGTAGAGATTACGGTATTGGTGGGCCACCAGAGGTGCAGACCCACTGCAGTCCTTGTAGAAATAATGGTATTGATGGATCATCAAAGATGTAGACCCACTGTAGTCCTTGTAGAGATAGCCAGCAGCCATCTGTTGTGACTGTGCAGGTGCACAATCACCATTGAAGAGTCTTGCGGATAATATAGCAAGTCCATAAACCACCACTTGTGCACTCACAAAGTTTTCGGAACTGTCCTTAGAACCAACAATGCTGTTATCCAGTCCTTTGCTGAATTATTAACACACGTGCTAACACTATCAGTCCCTACTTCTCACATATTGTCCATATACTATGACCAACAGAAACGTGTGCAGTGAAATGTAACTTAATTTGAAGAACTGGTGTCTATACAATTATAAATTTACAACATGAAAATACAATTACAAAGGTACAAAATACATCATTAAAGAACATAACAATACAGATAACTTTTGTAGTAAAACAGGCGTTACAAAAGAATAGAAATAGACATATACATCAGTGTTACAGGAATTATGACATGAGTACATACATAAAAGATCAGAATAACTTTCGAAACATCAACTTCACACATGAGCATTAACACAAAACAGAATAAATAATGTCTAAACATCTTTACAAAGTAAATAACACATTATTAATGCCAATTGTATTTGAGGATAACAGTATTCCTCATCATAGTGAATGTAACTTAGTATTAGAAGAGAAAAAAGTTCTATGAAACAGTACACAGAGACAGGAAGAAAACAAATACACAAGGGTACACAAACATATAGTGGGATAACACAAAAGGGAAAGGACAGGGTTTGTTTTACTGCAGTATTTTGCATGGAGATCTCCCTTTGTTCATCATTATTCCCAAAAAGTCCTATCTAAGCCTGCTTTCTGTATTCTGTTCATATTTCTTTCAAAATAATTATTTCTGATTGTACAATACTCATTTGGGCCCAAATCTTTTTCATATACCTTCGCAATGCATTCTTTACCTATTCTCCATAGTCAGTTTCTGATATAGTATACCCCCTCTTAAGCTAACTTAAATCTACTGAGCTCAGATGCTAAACTAAGGGACGAGGCAATGCAGCAGCACATAAAACAATTAATATAAACAGCAATAAAAAAATGGAAAATCGCAAAGCAAGCTACAGTAAATCTAAATTACCAAGCAATTCAACATTACAACTAATATGAGGCAATGCGCAGCAAACAAAAAAATAAATCTGGCTTAGCAGAGTAACACAAATTAAAGTTCAGTAGCACTATGCCTGGCAAACAGCAGCTTATATCTAAACATGACATAGCTCAAGCAGAAAAAATAGTACACTAAAGATAACAATGCAGATAAGGGAAATGTATAATCACATCTTAATGTCTAAGTAATTAAAGTGGTGCACCACAACAACTTATCGTAAAAGAAATATTACCATGTACTTGAAAAGAATATTATGTCTGCAGTTACTGTTACTAGTCCCTTCTTATTGTTCTTTCCTTTCCAAGTGCTCCTTTTTTTAAAGAATGTGGATTACAAAATTATCATTTAATAGATCTGTTGACAGAAAGTGTTCACATTAGCAAATGCATCTAAGTTCATTTTATAAAACTAATGCTGTAACACAGCTGGAAAACAGGTATCAAATGAAATAAGCAATTACACAAACCAAAGCATACAAATATCATTCAATAGTCATGTGACATTTCATAAGTTAGTAGAAATTCTCTCAACTCTCATAGAAAGACGCTTGTCGTAATCAGGTGTGCAGATGTAAAAATATTTCTCGTCATTTCATTAGGCATTTCAGTAAATATCATAAATTACGAGCTCCACAGTATGCTTTCAACAAGGAAATGTCAATAGCGAGGATAATGGCCTCCCCTTTTTTTTTTTCTACCTGTGCTTCCGGAAAGGCACACCCTAATGGCTTGTTCTCCAGGTGTCTGACACAGCGGTGTGCCGACGACGCACGTGCAGGTGGTCACTTAACTTTCTTACAGAAATATTTACGACAGCAGTTTCCGCTACTGTGACAGTCTCATATACAAAATTTCACGGGTCGTGAATTTGCGTTGCAAATGTGTAGAAACAAAACCCTATAAATATAAGTGTCCAAATAAAATATTCGTCAGCATTGTGATACAGTCACGCATTTACGCACATTTCATAACTCTTAAAGTACGCTTCTTGGTTTCCAACATACTTCTTATTCCTCATATACGGTAGCATCATCTTATTGATCATAAACATATCTCAACAGCATAGTACACATCGTCATCATAATAATATCATAACACCTCAGTCAAATCTCAAAAACGTCATAGCTTTCTGCAATAATTTCAAAACCTAAAAAAAATTCTCTGCTCATTTCAATAGTGTCATCTACCTCAAACGTACTTTAAAATCATGCTCCCTTACCAAATACATCATTCAAAGCTCTCATAGTATCACAATGATTCCGAAAAAATATGAACAGTTTACAAAGTACAGACAAAATACAATTTCATAAGTGTGAAGTTACCCAACTGTGTACTGCGTAAACATGTGTCACTGATATAGTAAAAAAATGTTTATCTCTCAGTTAAATGATCAGATAGCTGTGTAATTTGTGTGTTAGAGAAATATGGTACTGATGTGTAAAGTTGTATAAGCAAATACCATATTAGCTAGGGTTCCTTGTGGTTGCCACATACATGGTACACAAAGTAAGCGTGTACCCCCCTGAGGATTAATGTAATTATACCCACTGGTGTTACAGATTACAGCAATGGAATGAAATGTATCACGGAAAACTTTCTTTGTAATTCAAAAATCTTTAAAAATAAAGGTTTTAAGTACAAAATTAATCACTCAAATACGTGTACTGTAGCGCTAAATGTGCGTCTTGTTGCAACATAATCTGTGTGGAAGTGTCGTAGTTATCGTCCTCCGAAAGCTAAGTTCTGCAGAAGTCAATCTACTTACCTCATAATACACAAAAGTGAAATGCTTTGCGTATAAATGTCTTAGTTATTACGCTTATTGCCGTGATGAGGAAAGTAATGTGCTGTAACGTATTGTTGTGCTACGGAAAAGGCAGTCTCATTGTAGCTATACCACAAAAGTTACTACTAAAACCTGTTTTACTTTCCAGAAGAATTCAGAAAACTGTGCAGATATAAAACAGATACACTGCAAAAGCAACATTGTAAATTGTCACTCATTAGTAGCGTCGTGATAAAATCGTGTAGCTGTCACATAAACTAACCACTGTGCCATCTGGTATCTCACTGAAAGTACTTTAAATCCAGAATATATTTTCAAGTAAACCAAAATGTTGCATTAAAATCTCATTAGCAACACCGGTAAATGTTCTAAGTATGTAAGCCTTATAGTCGTTCCACAATCGTGCAACTAACAAGCAAGAATGTACACGCACAATAACACTGTGTCGTCTGTTCACAATAACAATGCATTCGTAATTTCTGTTTCAATAAGTTCTCTTGGTTCTTGACTGGATATTTAACTTCAAACATTGTTGCATGTTAACAGATTCTAAGTCTGACAAGCATACTAATAATGTAAAGTGAAAAGTTTTATGGCAAAGACCAAGTTAAAAAGCAGATTATCTTTCAATAAACGGTTTTACATGTGAATTGTGGTGTAAACCTTTACTCTTCCTGGTACGCAGAGGTTCAACCTGAACGGAATTATCATGCGGTATACGTCGGTGAGGAATGCTAAAATTTTTCTCAAGGTTAGCGTCTATGTTATTTTTCTCTGAGCCAGCCGGCGCACGCGGCTGCCTGTGGTGCGAGTCATTGTCTGTTCCTTTGTTGGCGCGCGTCGTTATTGGTATTAGGAGACCTAGCTTCTACAAATTCACGTTGTCGAAAGTGCCCTGCTCTGTTTGAATCCCGCCAGTTCTGATGCAATTCAGGTCTGTCGTTACGATCATATCGTCTGTCGTCATGTCGGTAGATTCCATAGTTTCTTTCTTGTCGGTCACATGGTGGAGAATTTCTCCCTGAATCGTAACTGCGCGCTGGTCCGTTGCGTCTAAAGTTATTCTGTCTCCCTTGATAGTATTTATTTTGGTTCCCATATTGTCTGTTTCTCTTATTGTCTCTGTGATAGTCATTACCACGGAGAGGTGATCTTTCCCTGTAGTTATTACTACTCTGCCAACTGTTGTCATACGGGTGGTGTCTGTTTTGGTCACGATTTGTGTTGTGAGAATAGCCTTGTCGTGTCAAGTTTTACTTCTTTCATCGCGGAATTCCGACGGATGTGACCTGTAATTGTTGTGTTCCTGGTTTCGCGTTCCGCGATTGTCAGTGTCAATTCCTAATTCTTGTAAAAGTCCCTGAAATGCTTCAATGTCGTCTTTGCAACGTCCTGCCAAAATAATATGTCGTAAATGTTCAGGCAGTTTGATTAAGCAAATGCGGATGAGTTCTGAGGGGCTGTATGGATTTGAAAGATACTGATTCTTATGCAACATGTCTTCAAAATATTTCATAAGACTGGAAAATTCAGATTGTTCGAAACGTTTCATCATTATGATGCTATGTTTTACTCGGTCTTGTGTGGCTTGAGACCAATATGCTGATAGGAAGGCATGGTAAAACTCTCCTTCACTGTGGCAATCGTGAATTACCGATCGCATTCTTACAGCTGGTTCATTCTCCAAGTAGCCACACATAAATTCTAATCTGTGTTCTAACGACCAGTTGGGAGGAAAACAATGCGAGAATTGATGGAGCCATGCTTGTGGATGAATGTCGTTGCCAGAATTCTTAAATGTTTTGAATTTACGTGTAGTAATGAACAGCTTATAGTCAAAATCATCATGTCGGCGAGTCGCATATCGGTCATTGTTAGGTCGTGTCGGCCGTTCCATATCAAAATTCGGTGCACATTGCCAATTTCTTTCATAACTTCCGAAATGCCCTGTGTTATTATTTTGTGGCTGTTCCGTATTTCTGTGTCCCTCTTCCCGTATTGGGGCGCGAGTATCCTCTGAAATACGTAATTCTTGTATTACCTGTGTCAGCTGATCTTGTACTTCCCAGATTTCTCTTTTGTACTGTGTATTGATTTGATTTTGATTCTGTTTGAATTTTCTAATTTGTTCCTACTCTTCTGTGTCAGTGAAGGCTACAGGTCTTGTGTCATTCAGATCATCATCTACCTATGTAGATAAGTTAGTGACCTGATCCGAAAGTTCGGCTACTTTCTCCGATAGTGAACACATTTCCTCAGTGTGTTTTTCTGAACCAAGTTTCAGAGTGTCCATTTGTGTTGAAATCGAATCTACTGTGTCCTTTAAGTTTTCCTGAGTTATTGCAAGTTGCGTAACCGAATCGGTAGATGCAACTGAGTCAATTTTAGCCCACAAGGTCTCATGATTTTCATGAACAATGGCTTGCAGTTCTTTTATGGCTGCTTCGTGATTCTGTAATGCATTTTCATGCCGCGAAAAAATAGGTTGAAAATGCTCACAAATTTGTGTTTTTACGTCATTACAGACTTTTTGACATTTCGATTCAATGTTATGTAACTCAGTAGTTAAATCTTCACGTGTTTGTTCAAGTGTGGTGTCTAACTTTTGAAGATTTTGTTCCATTGTGTCTAACTGTTGCTGTGTTTGTCTCTGATGTTGTTCCATTGTGTCTAACTTTTTAAGATTTTGTTCCACTGTGTCTAACTTTTTAAGATTTTGTTCCACTGTATCTAACTTTCGAAGATTTTGTTCCATTGTGTCTAACTTTTGAAGCTTTTGCTGTGTTTGTCCCATTTGCTGTATTAATTGTAATAACAATGCACTGGTGTCTGGAACATGTTCCTCAGTGCTTTTCGGCAGTGAATTTGCACTGGAAACATTCACATTTTGACAAGCAGAAAATGTGTCTTGACTTATTTGAGAAAACGGTGAGGATCCAAAACCTGAATCTACAGTATTTGCGAGATTGTTTCCTGTCATTTCGGATTCCTGAGGCGAGCTGTTGCCGACCGATCGATCGATAATGCTTCCCTGTTCTCTAATTGTTTCACTGTCTACACCATTGTTTGCCACCCGCTCCATTTCCCTATGCACAATTACCAAATTACTACTTTGAACATTAGTTAATTCATTACTCTGCGGCGCTAACACACTGCTTTCGTCTTCACTGTCATTTCTCAATTTACTTTGGAGCCTGTATTACGTTTTTCACACGCCATTATTGTCACAATATTTCACGATAACACAGAAAAGCGCAATTTGACGAGCAAAAATAAGAGAACACATTAACATAACACTGAAAATAATATCTAGTTAATTGCAGCTGCGAAATACTTGGTGCAAATCTACATGCATGCCACAACTGTTTTACTGTACAACAATGAAAGACTGCAACTACAAAGGAGATTTTCTCTACAATTACGCGCTAGCAATAAACAAAAGCTACACTAATTACACAAACTACAAGAAAAAAAATCAGAAGATTCCAGTGAGGTATCCTCGGCTAAGGGTCGACATATGAAACGTCCCATTTAAACAATTATACATGACTGTGCTTAAACTGACACACAATATTTTGTTAGCGCAACGCAATCTGACTTTCAAAATTCCCTACAAAAGAATGGCCCTGACTAACATTAAACTATACCTTTCACAAATCACTTACCTCACAAAAATCTTCGCTGCTCAAGCTACTGCAATACAGCGAGCGCCACTACTGCCAGCTAAATAAAAGATTCAAACTATGGAAGGCACTAACTACTGATAGGGATAGTTAGTAAATGAAAGATATTAATAGAGAACAAACAATGTATTTACCTTGATATCATCATACATAAATATAGCAGTTCATGACAAATTTCAAAACTCCGCCAACTCTCTCCCCACATCCACCACTGCTGGCGGCTCACCTCCAACTGCGCAACGCTACGCGCTGTTCACAGCCAGCTGCCTAACACTACAATGGCGAGTATTACAACAATGCAAAGCAGCCACAGACTGCACACAGCACAGCCAGTGATTTTCATACAGAGGTGGCGTTACCAATAAAAAAACCTAAACAGCCTACTTACAATTTTGGAATTCAGTATGGTGTTGGCCCACCCATAGCCTTGACAGCTTCCACTCTCGCAGACATACGTTCAGTCAGGTGCTGGAAGATTTCTTGGGGAATGGCAGCCCATTCTTCACGGAGTGCTTCGCTGAAGAGAGGTATTGATGTCGGTCGGTGAGGCCTGGCACGAAGTCGGCGTTCCAGAACATCCCAAAGATGTTCCATAGGATTCAGGTCAGGACTCTGTGCCGGCCAGTCCATTACAGGGATGTTATTGTCGTGTAACCACTCCGCCACAGACCGTGCATTATGAACAGGCGCTCGATCGTATTGAAAGATGCAATCGCCATCCCCGCATTGGTCTTCAACAGTGGGAAGCAAGAAGGTGCTTAAGACATCAATGTAGGCCTGTGCTGTGATAGCGTCACGCAAAACAACAAGGGGTGCAACCCTGTCCATGAAAAACACGACCACAACATATAACCACCGCCTCCGAATTTTACTGTGGGCACTACGCACTCTGGCAGATGCCGTTCACCAGGTATTCACCAGACCCACACGTTGCCATCAGATCGCCACATTGTGTAATGTAATTCGTCACTCCACACAACAGTTTTCACTGTTCAATCGTCCAACGTTTACGCTCCTTACACCAAGCGAGGCGTGGTTTGACATTTACCGGCGTGATGTGTGGCTTATGAGCAGCCGCTCGACCATGAAATACAAGTTTTCTTTCCTCCCTCCTAACTATCATAGTACCTGCAGTGGATTGTGATGCAGTTTGGAATTCCTGTTTGATGGTCTGGATAGATGTCTGCCTGTTACACATTACGACCCTCTTCAAATGTCGGCGGTCGCTGTCGGTCAACAGACGAGGTCGACCTGTACGCTTTTGTGCTGTATGTGTCCCTTCACGTCTCCACTTCCCTATCACATCGGAAACAGTGGACCTAGGGATGTTTAGGAGTGTAGAAATCTCGCGTACAGACGTATGACACAAGTGACACCCAATCACCTGACCAAGTTCGAAGTCCGTGAGTCCCGCGGAGCGCCACATTCTGCTCTGTCGCGATGTCTAATGACTACAGAGGTCGCTGATATGGAGTACCGGCAGTAGGTGGCAGCACAATGCACCCAGTATGAAAAAGTATGTTTTTAGGTGGTGTCCGGATACTTTTGATCACTTAGTGTATCAAACGGCTTCGGAGCGGAGCCGTGTCTACTTGGAAGTTGCTTCATTCGTTCTGTACTTTCAGTGTCAGTTTTCGTTATCTGTTGTGATCTGCCGGCCGGTGTGGCCGAGCGGTTCTAGGCACTTCAGTCTGGAACCGCGCGACCGCTACGGTCGCAGGTTCGAATCCTGCCTCGGGTATGGATGTGTGTGATGTCCTTAGGTTAGTTAGGTTTAAGTAGTTCTAAGTTCTAGGGGACTGATGACCTCAGAAATTAAGTGGTGCAAATGGCTCTGAGCACTATGCGACTTAACTTCTGAGGTCATCAGTCGCCTAGAACGTAGAACTAATTAAAGCTAACTAACCTAATGACATCACACACATCCATGCCCAAGGTAGGATTCGAACCTGTGACCGTAGCGGTCGCTCGGCTCCAGACTGTAGGGCCTCGAACCGCACGGCCACTCCAGCCGGCAGATGTTAATTCCCATAGTGCTCAGAGTCAGTTGAACCATTTTTGTTGTGATCTACTCTGTATGTACACTACTGCAAAAATAAAGTAAAATAACACAGAAAATAAAATCAAGTGGTGCTCAGGGGACCTTTCCGTGCACCCTCTGTTTCGACTCTGCAAAGAGTAGGGACTAACTGTGCTGAGTTTAGGGCTGAACAGTGTTTACGACATCCGTTCCAGGGTACGACAGTGCCTCGCGAACGAGGACGTACTTCTGCCGAACAGGTTCAGGCATTTGAAAGAGGTCGCTCTGTGGGCCTGCCGTAAGCCGTACTGGCGTGACGACGGATTGCTGCACGTGTTGGGCACTATGTATCGGCGCCCTGTCGCTGCATTCAACAGTGGTCTGTCGAACATTCCCACTCCTGTAGGCGGGTCCCGGACGACCACGTATTGCAGAAGCACGTCAAGATGGTGCACTGAGGAGCGGTGGCCGACTGAACAACATCCAGGTACGAAACCCTGGCACGTGTTGCACCTGCCGTGCCATTAGAGATCGATGAGAGCAGTCTGCTTACAGAAGGATTAAGATGACGTGTTCCTCTGACCGGGCTACCAATGACACCCCGACACCACCAAGCTTGGCTAATCTGGTGTCACGAAAGCGTTCACTGGAGAGTGGAGCCGCTCTCTGTTGTCACCAGTGGCGAAAGTACATTCTGTCTGCATACGTGTGACGGACATACACAGGTACGGCGTACAGCTGATGAGCGGCCTATTCCCCCACAACACAGAGGGCCCCTCCCAGACTTCATGGTGCGAGGCGCCGTCTGTTACTACTCGTGGTCACATTTGGAGTTTCTGCAGGGCAAGATAACCAGTGCCTCCTAGATTGCACAATCTGTCATCCCCGTACTGCTGGGATATCTCCGACAGGAAGGTGATGTGTTTCTTCAGCAGGATAGTGCATGTCCACATATGTCTGCTGTGACACAACTTGTTCTTTGTCGTGTACAACAACTGCTCTGCCAACAAGATCACCAAACCTCTCGCCAATTGTACATACATGGGATATGATGAAGTGGAAACTTACTCGTTCCCTAGGGCCTGCAAGAACGATTGCCGAATTACAACGAAAGGATAGTCTATCGCACGATTATCATTCGGAACCTTTGCGATCATTTGCAGATCAGAACACACGCCTCCGTCCCCGCCAGAGAGGATACGCTGTGTATTCATGCGATTGTGTGGTCCCCCTTTGCTATGACATGTGTGTTTCATTTTGTCTGAATTTGTTGTCATATACACCTACGTAGATAGTCAACCCGTCATCTCATTTGCCGATAAAATGACCTTGTCCTCGACGATGTTCCACTTTTTCCGGCAGTGTATAATAACAATGAAGATTTCAGGAATTGCATTACACGGAAGAGAGTTGATTCTCTTCTTAATATTTAGAACGAAATGATTTTGCTATTTATTTCTCTTACAGAATGGTTATGTAGTACTTATTTTATCCCATTGGGATCTATGTGTCCCACGACAGGCTATCATAGAATCTTTGTGAATTTGCTGCATGTTATTCTTAGATATCAATGTCCCACCGCTAAAGAGATGCTTGCTGCTGATTTGCAGAATTCTTACAAATACATCTCGCGCCTGCGGGTTGTGCTGCCTCCTAGTTCCTCTGTCAACCCTCTACTCTACTCCTCTCCGTACTGTGACACTGAATTAGTTTGCACCTGCAAGGGCATCTCAGGTGTGGTCTTGCAAATAAGTGAAATACTCTTGCATTTACCTTTGGAAATCTTTAAGGCACGTTCAGCATAGATATCGAACGCAAATTATTAAGATTACTATGAACTGTGTGTGTGTAAAATTCTTAGTTATTTGAGCTGAATTAGTCTGTACTAGCGAAGTAACGGGATTCAAAATCAAGAGAGCGTATGCTGGCAAACCTTTCAGCGTTCCGTACGTCTGGAGGTGGTATATGTCGGCGACCATCATAAGAATAAACCTGATGTAAACAAACATAAATGCGATTATTAGTCAACAGCCGCAGCACACATACACTGATGCTGTTATGCTCTTGGAAGTATGTACTATTTGCATATAACTTATCTTGTTATTATGTTACAATAAATGAAATTTTAAGACAGTTACTCTAATGTACTGACACTGTAAGTAGGCTGTTTAGGTTTTTATGTTGGTAAAGTCACGTAGCGCTCTGTATTAAAATCACTGGCGGTGCTGTGTGCAGTCTGTGGCTGGTTGACATTTTTGGAATATTCGCTATTGTAGTGTTGGGCAGTTGGATGTGAACAGCGCGTAGCGTTGCGCAATTGGAGGTGAGCCGCCAGCATTGGTGGATGTGGGAAGAGAGATGGCAGAGTTTTGAGAGCGGTCGATCTGGACGTGCGTCCATCAGAAAGAGTACATTTGTAATACTGGATATCGTGAACTGATATATATATATATATATATATATATATATATATATATATATATATATATATATATGATGACTTTTGGACATTATTGAGGTAAATACATTGTTTGTTCTCTATCAAACTCTTTCACTTGCTAACTATGCCTATCAGTAGTTAGTGACTTCAGTAGCTAGACTCTTTTATTTAGCTTGCAGTATTGGCGCACGCTGTATTGCCGTAGTTCGAGTAACGAAGATTTTTGTGAGGTAAGAATTCATGAAAGGTATAGGTTATTGTTGGTCAGGGCCATTCTTTTGTAGGGAATATAGAAAGTCAGATTGCGTTGCGCTAAAAATTGTGCGTCAGTTTAGTGTTGATCAGAATAAGTAAACAGAGAAATGTCTGAGTACGTTCAGTCCTGCTCAGCTGTTTGAAAATCAAGTAACGTAAGGGGTTTACCAGCACAGTAATTCACAAATTTTTCAAAGGGGACGTTTCAACACTTATCAATGATTTTCTTAATCGTACTTTAGCTGTGTAGTTTTTATTTCAAAAATCGTGTACTGTCGCAGTTTCTGTAGTGTTGCGCTCTGATTCTCGCGCTCTTGATACACATTGTGAATATGGCTGACGCTGCTTCCTTCTCCGTAGTGAAACATACGTGGAAAAAGTTTGAAAGTAGCGTGAAACAGATTGTTGTCAAAGTATTTCACGACTTTACAGAAAGAAAAATCAGCTTTGAAGTTTTCCGAGGACATCATTGACTAAATTTAAGGCAGTACTGTACACCGCGTCATGCATAGCTTGACCGCCCTTCGGCAGACAAGGGGCACGGACGTCTTGTTTACGTCCCCACCGCGCAGCTCGCTCGCGGAGTTGTTTACGTGATTCTGCCGTCTTAGCGCGCTATATTTTCTTAGACAGAGAATAGCTTATGCCTACAGAAAAACGACACTGAAGATCAGCTTTTCAGCTGAATATGGTCGACCAAAAGGACTTGAAATCAAACTGCTTATCAGAGATGAAGACTGAATACAACGATCCTGTTGGCATCCACATGTCTATGGTTAGCATGTACGTGAAACTGATTAATGAATAAGTTGTTGTTGTTCGGGTCAGTCCAGAGACTGGTTTGATGCAGCTCTCAATGCTACTCTATCCTGTGCAAGCTTCTTCATCTCCCAGTACCTACTGCAACCTACATCCTTCTGAATCTGTTTGGTGTATTCATCTCTTGGTCTCCCTCTACGATTTTTACCCTCCACGCTGCCCTCCAATACTAAATTGGTGATCCCTTGATGCCTCAGAAAATGCCCTACCTGCCGATCCCTTCTTATAGTCAAGTTGTGCCACAAATTTCTCTTCTCCCCAATTCTATTCAATATCTCCTCATTAGTTATGTGATCTACCCATCTAATCTTCAGCATTCTTCTGTAGCACCACATTTCGAAAATTTCTATTCTCTTCTTGTCTAAACTATTTATCGTCCACGTTTCACTTCCATACATGGCTGCAATCCATACAAATACTTTCAACGACCTCCTGACACTTAAATCTATACTCTATGTTAACAAATATCTCTTCTTTTGTTGATGTTCACCTTATATCCTCCTGTCAAGACACTGTCCATTCCGTTCAACTGCTCTTCCAAGTCCTTTGCTGTCTCTGACAGAATTACAATGTAATCGGCGAACCTCAAAGCTTTTATTTCTTCTCCGTGGATTTTAATTCTTACTTCGAATTTTTCTTTTATTTCCTCTACTGCTTACTCAGTATACAGATTGAATAACATTGGGGATAGGCTGCAACCCTGTCTCATTCCCTTCCCATCCACTGCTTCCCTTTCATGCTCCTCGACTCTTATAACTGCCATCTGGTTTCTGTACAAATTGTAAATAGCTTTTCGTTCCCTGTATTTTATCCTTGCCACCCTCAGAATTTGAAAGAGATTATTCCAGTCAACAGTGTCAAAAGCTTTCTCTAAGTCTACAAATGCTAGAGACGTAGGTTTGCCTTTCCTTAATCTATTTTCTAGGGTAAGTCGTAGGGTCAGTATTGCCTCACGTGTTCCAACATTTCTACGGAATCCAAACTGATCTTTCCCGAGGTCGGCTTCTACCAGTTTTTCCATTCGTCTGTAAAGAATTCGTGTTAGTATTTTGCAGCCGTGGCTTATTAAACTGATAGTTCGGTAATTTTCTCATCTGTCACCTGCTTTCTTTGGGATTGGAATTATTATGTTCTTCTTGAAGTCTGAGGGTATGTCGCCTGTCTCATACATCTTGCTCACCAGATGGTACAGTTTTGTCAGGACTGGCTCTCCCAATGGAATTTTGTCTCCTCCCGGACCTTGTTTCGACTTAGGTCTTTCACTGCTCTGTCAAACTCTTCACCCAGTATCATATCTCCCATTTCATCTTCATTTACATCCTCTTCCATTTTCATAATATTGTCCTCAAGTACATCGACCTTGTATACACCCTCTATTAACTCCTTCCACCTTTCTGCTTTCCCTTCTTTGCTTAGAACTGGGTTTCCAACTGAGCTCTTGACATTCATGCAAGTCGTTCTCTTTTCTCCAAAGGTCTCTTTAATTTTCCTGTAGGCGGTGTCTATCTTACCCGTAGTGATATGCGCCTCTACATCCTTACATTTGTTCTCTAGCCATCCCTGCTTAGCCATTTTCGACTTCCTGTCGATCTCATTTTTGATACGTTCGTATTCCTTTTTTCCAGCTTCATTTACTGCATTTTTGTATTTTCACCTTTCATCAATTAAATTCAGTATCTCTTGTTACCCAAGGATTTCTACTAGCCCTCGTCTTTTTACCTACTTGATCCTCTGCTACCTTCACTAATTCGTCTCTCAAAGCTACCCATTCTTCTTCTACTGTATTTTTTTACCCCATTCCTGTCAATCGTTCTCTAATGTTCTCCCTGAAGCTCTCTACAACCTCTGGTTCTTTCAGTTTATCCAGGTCCCATCTCCTCAGTTTCCCACCTTTTTGCAGTTTCTTCAGTTTCTACAGTTCAAAACCAATAGATTGTGGTCGGAGTCCACATCTGCCCCTGGTAATGTATTACAATTTAAAACCTGGTTCCTGAATCTCTGTCTTACCATTATATAATCTATCTGATATCTTCCAGTATCTCCAGGTTTCTTCCATGTGTACAACCTTCTTTCATGATTCTTGAAGCAAGTGTTAGCTATGTGATATAATTCTACGAGCAGCTGGAAGTGGTCTTAAAATCTGTCACTATGAAGGACACATCAGTGACGTATCTGTGGAACATGTGGGACTTGGACTGCGGACGGTCCGCGTATTTGAATTCCCTTTCGAGGTGCCTTCAGATATAATGGTGTCTGCATTCTGCCCCTATGGTAAGGTGATAAGTCATACAGCTGGAAAGTGGGTTTAGTTCATTACATACCCGGATCTCAGTGGAGTACGACAGATCAACATAGAGCTAACCAAACATGTGCCGTCCTAAGTATATATTGGCGGATGTTGCGCCATTATAATTTATGATGGCCAGCCGAAGACGTGCTCGGGATGTCACCAAGAAAGGCGCAACGCAGAATCGCACAGTTACCGCCCAGGAACCAGCAGGCCACGACCACCCCAACGGCGCTCCCGCTGACGCTTGTCGAGGTTCTTCACAACCATCTCCGACCTCGACAACCACTAGCTCCTACTACTACTTCGCCGTCCCCGGTAGTGTCTCAGTGTGTCGCGGACGGAACGACGCCCACTCCTTTGCCCCCTCCTCCAGCGCCTGTCTCGTCTAGCGGTGGTGCAGGTTGTGCCCGTCGATGTTTTTGTGCCTGACCCTCAGGATCGACAGGCGTCTTCGGACACTGAAGATCGCGTGAGCGAGCAACGGTCGCCGAAGATAAGTCGAAAACGGCGGATCGCCCCGTCTGGGAGCTGCAGGACACAATTTCAAGACGGTGGGGGTCACACAAACGAAGACGATTTCCCGATGGACGATTCCGCGTTGGTAGCACCAGCCTGCCCACATCTCAGCATGCACCAGATGCTGTGCCTATGGGCGTTGAACAGCAGCTGAGCCAGCACCACTTTCACGCCGTAGACGTAACAAAATGGTTCAAATGGCTCTGAGCACTATGGGACTTGAAAGTTAAGGTCATCAGTCCCCTAGAACTTAGAACTACTCAAACCTAACTAACCTAATGACATCACACACATCCATGCCCGGGGCAGGATTCGAACCTGCGACAGTAGCAGCAGCGCGGTTCCAGACTGACGTGCCTAGAACCGCTCGGCCCCGGCGGCCGCAACAGTGAGACGATCATGCACAAGTAGCGCTTACTGAGACTGTCATTGTACACGATTTTTCAAATATAAATTATTTTGCTAAACTATATTTAAGTAATACGTTGTTGACTGTTAATACATCAGAATGTCAAAGTTTCGTTTACAGTGACATAGTAATAAATTACCTAATACATAAGTTGGACCTACTTCCAAGAGCGGAACAACACCACTGTTCCGGATCTACGGCTGTTGACCAATCATCGCGTTTGTGTTTGTTTACATCAGGTTTATTCTTACGATGAACGGAGTATAGTTGGACCAGCTGGCTGGCCTGTGCTGTCCAAGTTAGTGACGGTAGAGCTGTTGCCCCGTATCATCGCTCAGTCGATGTACGCACAAGGCGCAACATAAAAGTACCCTTTTTATAGTAGCTGATTGTACGCGAGACAGCTTGGCCTCCACCCCACGTGAAACGAAATCTAACGAGATTCCAGAAAACGCGGAAGAATACATCGCGTAATGTTTGCATCAGGTTTACTGTCGCGATGAATACAGTATAGTATGTTGGGCCAACACCGACTCAAAGGGAGGCCACGGCGCTTGTTCGTGACGTCACGTCAGATAGGCACGGCGTACGACAGGTCTATTGCAGGCAGAAACGCCTGGGCGTGCTTATCACTATAAATCTCTTATTTTTGGACAAAATGTTTGGTTTTGTTTTGGATTCTGCAGTTTTATTTAGATGCAAGATTTTCTTACTATAGTGTAACTAACCACGTTACTACGGGTTATTCCTTATTATTGGGAATGGAAATACTTATTGCTTATGAAATCAACGTGAGAAGAATAGGGTCGCCACCGACTCAAACCATACAACTAATCAAAGATTTGGTCGAGTCGGAAAATAAATTAATTTGATCACAGACCAAAAACTCACAAAAATGCATACGTTGTGAGGTCGCTCACAGCGGATACGATGTAATTAATAGTATTGCCCGTGCGCTGTTCACGACAATCAAACATTTCAAATAAAATAGAAAATGCATGAACACTGCATAAGATCAGTTCCCAGCAACACACCTGCAAATATGACTTAATCTAAAGAATTTGTTATAAAATACAAGAGGAGACTAATCACTGGACCTGTGCATAAGGAAACGCATTGGATGTGCTAATGGGAAAACTACGAGGTGAGTGGCTTAGGAGCAAAAACGTAATCTCGGAACACAAGAGAAAATTGTAGATAAAATCATTTATTCATAAACTAAGGATGTGAGGCATGTACGCGATTCCTGATAACAAGTGGTTTGTGGAGGCACAATTTCTAGGTATAGTGCCAAATTCCAACAATATCACATCATACAAAACATTTTCTAAAACAAACATGCGATCGGACAGTTAGTGGTGCCGGTAGCCCAACAACTATAATGTTCTACCACGTGGTTGGCTCCCCACGGACGAAAGACACGGAAAGTAAGGAAAATTTACGAGAAGGCAAGGCTCTAAATATTTAGAAAGGTGAAAGCTTATACAGGCACAGCTGAAGGCAAACAGACATTCATACAGAAGCGAGTGCTCACTTCTTATCGACACCTTTGTGTGGCGCTCTTCCGGCGAATCCAAATCTGCTACAGAAATTTGCTAAAAGAAAAATCTGCCAAAGTTTTGCATTCCTTGCTGCGACAAGGCAAAGCAATCTTCCAGATTTGAAAAGCGAGACCAAAGGCTAACAGCTCTCCCCTCGCCAAGTAACAACGCGCCACGCGGTCAGTCTAACTCACCCTTCTTCGACTGGAGCACAGCTGTGGACGCTTCCCGTACCGGCGGCAGACTGCCTCCCGCTTCTCCAGCCTCTTCCACGCTCCGCGTGGACCGGAAAACCCCAAGATGCCATTTCCGCCACCAACCTAACGCAGGTGGATTTCTCACAAGTAGCGGAAACCTCTTTGCCGACTTGACCACTACGAGAGTTGGCTATTCTGTACCAGTGCTGCTGAATCTGTACGACTATCGCAGACTTTCTGCAGCAGACTACGCCACCGTCTAGCAACGTGACACACAACCACATTCATTCAATCACGCCACTGTGAGAGTAAATAGAATAGAGAAACAAGGAAAAGAAAGAGAAATGGTAATGAAAATGGGCTACCGGACTAATGAAAGGTGGCTACAGGACCCTTTCAATAGTAAAGCTACAAATGATGATCATAGTTCTGTATTACTGAATCCTGTCGAAACAAACGTAGATCAATATGACAAGATGCTTTGCCCCATTGCAAGCTTCGGAAATTTTACATTCAAGGAACTATATTTACTTGATCCATCTTGTTGTCGAAACTTACCCCAACCCCCTTACAATGAACTCGTTTCTTTTATTTATTTATTTATTTTCGTTTGACATCGTCAGTGGAAATGTGAGCTAATTTACATGTGTAAATGTCCAACTGTTGCCAGTCATTAGATTACAGTCGTTTTCAACGAAAGGAATTCTAAACAGGAAACAAAATAGCTTCATACATCGAAAATACTGCTGAGCTTAAACTTTTTTAAACATGCACATTAGAAAAGATAAATTATCCCCTCTTGCAACTCAAAGGAGAAATTTTATATGATAAAAAAATTTTATTTGATAAAACAAGTATCTCTCTTTTGTCTCTTCTTCTGTCCCCCTCCCCCTCCCCCAACGTGTACAATCGCAAGATATTTCATTAACATTCAGTGCTCCTCACCCCATAGTCAACCAAGATACCTAAAGAAGAGCACCAATATGTTCACAGTTTCTTGTAAAAGCAACCCAGTACAATCGTAACTTCCTCAGATTTACAAATAAGGTAAAGAAGCACGAATTCTGTTGCTGCTGGACCGTGAAGTTGTTTTTGTATGTCAATTCTTAAAACAGGTGGAAATTTAAGTTCAGGAGTACACTATTTGTTAAGAAGTGTAATGAATTGCACAATTAATTGATTGCAGAAATCTCTCAGAACAATGTGTGTTGGTCAACTACCGCCAATAGTTTCACTTTTTCCTGTGTCAGAGAGGGAGACACCACTATTATGAGTATGCCTGCAACAGACCCGGCGTTCGCCGTGCCTTGGTGACGTGACGTCACGAACAAGCGCCGAGGCCTTCCTTTGAGTCGGTGTTGATCTGGTGGAGTGCTGTTGCCGCGGGGGCCCCACGGTGCGCTCCTGCTGCCACCGACACCACCGGGCGACCACGAGGCCTGCTCGTGATCCTGCAGCTTGCGTAACACCAGGGGGGGAGCGCACCGCAACACCAGACCCGACACAGCAGGAGGCGTGACGTCAGAGCGAGCAGCTGTTCCCCTGTACCCGCACGTAAACAGGCCGCACACGTCACTGCCGGCACCCAGTGCGGCCTCGCACAAGTTCAGCGCGTGAAACGCTCGTCTAAGAACCTCGCCCATCCAGTTGCGCCAGTATACCCTCAGAACATTTCCGGAAACTGATACGTGGTGCGGGAAGCACTTAGCGGCACCAGATACTGCTGCCAGTAAAACACTGGGTTGACGCTGCTCTCCCCGCTAATGCCGTGCAAGTATATTCATCTTAGCGCGATTACTGCGCCTCACATCCACTTTGTGATGGGCCAGAAGTTAGGTGTGTGCCATCACGAGAGAAACCGTCGCACCACCTTAGATAAACGGTAACAACAAAATTGAATTAATTATGTTGTTGATAATGTAATTATTTATGTGGTAACACTGTTTTTTTCGCATTGACCATCTTGGATGACTACAACTTTGAACATGGCTGACGTTTGCAGCAACCGTATACACAAATTTGAGAAATATGTAAAAATCAGCCAACCGGTTGCATAGGTTTTCTATATACCTTGACCAGGTTTCGTCACCTCTAAGGGTGACTTCATCAGAAGGTAAGGTAATTACCGGTGTTTAGGATCTTCTTTCTGATGTCTTTGTACTTTGAGACAGCCTTTGATACATGGGCGGGTAAGAAGCGTACGACTTTGAACATGGCTGACGTTTGCAACAACCGTATACACAAATTTGAAAAATATGTAAAAATCAGCCAACCGGATGACGTAACGATTTAAATTTCTCTTCTCTGCTTGTTGTTTTCTGTTTTTCCAGTACGCCTTCGTCTTCTCCCCATGTTGTCTTTCCCTTTTTCCTGTCCACGTTTTTCCCAAAATTCTTATTTCTTTTGCATTGAAAGCCTTCCAAATTTAATACTTTATTCTCGAAAAGATTTTTGTCTGCTATTCCCAATTCTTTGTTCCTCTTTCTTTCTAGCTCTTTCGTTATTTCTGTAATCCGCGCTACTGATTAGGAGTCTAACAAAGATTAATCTTCTTTTAGCCATTATATCTGGTATTTTCTCTATATTTTTATAGATCTCCTCATTAACTCTCATTTTCAAGCCATCTGCAGTTTGTATTAAAACGAAACTAAACTCCGTCCTGCTTTCGAAGGCCCAACGGTTCCGACCGGCCGCCGTGTCATCCTCAGCACACAGGCGTCACTGGATGCGGATATCGAGGGTCATGTTGTCAGCACACCGCTCTCACGGCCTTATGTCGGTTTGGCGAGACCGGTGCCGCTACTTCTCAGTCAAGTAGCTCCTCAGTTTGCCTCACAAGGGCTGAGTGAACCCCGCTTGCCAACAGCGCTCGGCGGACCGGATGGTCACCCAGCCAAGTGCTGGCCCAGCCCGTCAGCGCTTAACCTCGGTGATCTGACGGGAACCGGTGTTACCACTGCGGCAAAGCTGTTGGCCTGTACTTTGTATTACACTCATTATTTTTCTAACTACCATAACTACCCTTCTTTCAAGTACCTCTTTCTGTCCAACTTATAGTTCACTCATAGGCATTCAGATCCATAAAAATATTCTGCTAGTATCAGTGTGGTATAGTGCCTTAATCTGGCTTTTCTAGATATATATTTCTTGATGTAAATATTCTTTGTCAAACCATATGCTCTCTTTCTTTTCTTCTTTTGCTACTGCCTTCATCCCGCATTGTGCGCAGGGTCGGCAGGGTGAAGTACGGAATTGGCACGGTTAATCTTAAGGGGTGGCCGGATGCCCTTCCTGCCTGCCACCCCAGCTGTTTGCGTCTAGTGTAAATCGGGAAATAATGTGAATGTGTTTCAAATGTCTGCGAATCGTGTAACAAACAATATGCTCTCTCCATTTTGTTAACTCTTACATCTACTGCAAATGTTTCTAGTCCATTCAGTTGTACAGTTTCTCCAAGATACTCGTATTTGAATTTACTTACTCGCTCTATTTCACCTGTTTGTTTTTCTAAGAATTTTTGTGCATTTTTTATGTCTGCGACTAATTCTTTTTTCAGCTGAAATTTTGAGGCCGATTCTATTTGCTATTTCTCCCAGAAGATTTATTTGAATGGCTGTGTCCGTCAGATTTTCTGAAAGTACTGCAAAACCGTCTGCAAAAGTCAGGCAGTTTACCTTGATTCCTGTCTTCGTGGTAACATTGTTGTTTCATGTAATTTTGGTGTACTATTTATTTTTCGTAATCAAGTTGGAGATAAAAGCAAAGATGGGGAAAGCTGCGATAATATGGTTGCTGATGGAAATAACACGAGCTGACGCTTCTTGGCTGTTAACAACCACCTGCTACAAAGAAGCTGGTCAAAACACTACAAACCGACAGCCAACTAGAATAAGTCATACAAGGACGAGTTGAGAAGCAGCGCCTCCAAATTTTTTATGTGAAAATATTTAAAGTTATTCAAATAAAACAAACGTCATTAACATTTTACACGTTTATTCTTCACGTCTACGTATTTGTAGTTGTCTGTTGCTACAGAGCTTCGAATTTTAGCGTGTAACATGGTGTCGCGTAACGAAACTATGTCGATACGTGAGAAACAGCGTGTTGTAATCCAGTGTCGAATTCGTAGAGTTCGTCCACGCATGGAAAACTCTTTCAGCATGGCAATGCTAGACCAGACACGAGCGCTGCGACATCAGCAACAATCCGAGGTCTTGGGTTTACTGTTATCGATCATCCACGATACAGTCCGGACTTGGTCCCATCCGATTTTCATCTGTTTCCAGAACTGAAAGAACACCTTCGAGGACTCAACTTTGATAGCGATAAAGCGGTGCAAGCAGAGGTGAGGTTGTGGGTCCGTCAACAAACTCAAACGTTCTACAGTGACAGAATCAACAATTTGATCTCTCGTTGGAAGAAATGTGTTCGTCGTCAGGGGCACGGTATTGAGAAACAAATACATAGAAATGAAGAATAAAGATATAGAATGTAAGTAACGTCGTTTCGTTTAAAAAGCTTGAAGAAGTTGAAACGAAATCGGTAATATACACTCCTGGAAATGGAAAAAAGAACACATTGACACCGGTGTGTCAGATCCACCATACTTGCTCCGGAGACTGTGAGAGGGCTATACAAGCAATGATCACACGCACGGCACAGCGGACACACCAGGAACCGCGGTGTTGGCCGTCGAATGGCGCTAGCTGCGCAGCATTTGTGCACCGCCGCCGTCAGTGTCAGCCAGTTTGCCGTGGCATACGGAGCTCTATCGCAGTCTTTAACACTGGTAGCATGCCGCGACAGCGTGGACGTGAACCGTATGTACAGTTGATGGACTTTGAGCGAGGGCGTATAGTGGGCATGCGGGAGGCCGGGTGGACGTACCGCCGAATTGCTCAACACGTGGGGCGTGAGGTCTCCACAGTACATCGATGTTGTCGCCAGTGGTCGGCGGAAGGTGCACGTGCCCGTCGACCTGGGACCGGACCGCAGCGACGCACGGATGCACGCCAAGACCGTAGGATCCTACGCAGTGCCGTAGGGGACCGCACCGCCACTTCCCAGCAAATTAGGGACACTGTTGCTCCTGGGGTATCGGCGAGGACCATTCGCAACCGTCTCCATGAAGCTGGGCTACGGTCCCGCACACCGTTAGGCCGTCTTCCGCTCACGCCCCAACATCGTGCAGCCCGCCTCCAGTGGTGTCGCGACAGGCGTGAATGGAGGGACGAATGGAGACGTGTCGTCTTCAGCGATGAAAGTCGCTTCTGCCTTGGTGCCAGTGATGATCGTATGCGTGTTTGGCGCCGTGCAGGTGAGCGCCACAATCAGGACTGCATACGACCGAGGCACACAGGGCCAACACCCGGCATCATGGTGTGGGGAGCGATCTCCTACACTGGCCGTACACCACAGGTGATCGTCGAGGGGACACTGAATAGTGCACGGTACATCCAAACCGTCATCGAACCCATCGTTCTACCATTCCTAGACCGGCAAGGGAACTTGCTGTTCCAACAGGACAATGCACTTCCGCATCTATCCCGTGCCACCCAACGTGCTCTAGAAGGTGTAAGTCAACTACCCTGGCCAGCAAGATCTCCGGATCTGTCCCCCATTGAGCACGTTTGGGACTGGATGAAGCGTCGTCTCACGCGGTCTGCACGTCCAGCACGAACGCTGGTCCAACTGAGGCGCCAGGTGGAAATGGCATGGCAAGCCGTTCCACAGGACTACATCCAGCATCTCTACGATCGTCTCCATGGGAGAATAGCAGCCTGCATTGCTGCGAAAGGTGGATATACACTGTACTAGTGCCGACATTGTGCATGCTCTGTTGCCTGTGTCTATGTGCCTGTGGGTCTGTGAGTGTGATCATGTGATGTATCTGACCCCAGGAATGTGTCAATAAAGTTTCCCCTTCCTGGGACAATGAATTCACGGTGTTCTTATTTCAATTTCCAGGAGTGTATTTCAAAAGATCTGTGGAAATATGCGCTTGACGTTCCGTCTCTGACAATAATGTTATTCTAATTGAAACAATTAGAAACAGAAATAGCAACAGAAAATTAGTTACTACTCCCATGAATTGTAAAGAAATCAATCCTCAACCATCTGACTGCGAATTTGAAAAAAGCAATACTGCAATCGGTGCAGAGTGCAGTGCATGGATCAACTGCAACAATTACTGCCATACTTTCATGAATAG
The DNA here is from genome assembly GCF_023864345.2 of Schistocerca serialis cubense. NCBI lineage: Eukaryota > Metazoa > Arthropoda > Insecta > Orthoptera > Acrididae > Schistocerca > Schistocerca serialis. The sequence continues at coordinate 49,677,664 of NC_064645.1, forward strand.
AAATTGAATGATGAGGAGAAGTCTGGTCCACTACCTTAAACGATGTCAAGAAATTTACTATATTCAGAAAATTAATGATTTAAATTCTGACAAACATTACACAGACTCTCAATTGTTCCACAATGTGTATACTCATTAAACACATGTATACTCAATAAAGATACGAATCTGACAAATTCACTCGAATGCGCCAGCAACCAAGAACTATGTGCAGCGAAAAGACAGATTACCAGAAATCCTCAGTTAACACCAATGTCTCCTGGGGCGCTACTTGCACGATCACGGCCAGGCCGTAACCTCTCACGTCGAGCGGCTTCTCTCTGCCGCACCCTGCGTCCGACCACTACCGACTTCTCTCGACGACTGCTCGCTCGCTGCTACTCGCGATAACAATATCTCAGACTCAGAGTTTGTGTATGCACAAAGCAGAATCACAGACGTCCAACTTTTAAAGTTTCACACAAAAAAATCGGAGCCACTACTATTCAGCACGTCCTTGTATATTGTTAAAAGGAATACCAGCGCTATTCATTTGTCTCTTTTAATGTCTCCGAAACTGATTTAGTATGATTTTAAGGCATTTTTCATTCGGCTGCGAGGATGACTGGGCCTCATGAACGCACATTAATTCGTATCGGAAAAGCAAGATGCCTTAGGTCAATGGAGCAACTCTACCGACGTCCCAAAAATAGGAATTTTCCGTTCAGTTGGTAAATTTGTTGGTTAATCAATTTCGACTATTTTTAATATGTAGGTGATAGTTACATGCAATGAAATAGACTGTGAAAATACTAAAATGTCATTGACTGATCATTAGTTCATAGCAACTAAAATTGTTTGAATACGCAGTTGTTTGTACGGAAGCATATCCGATCAGTTTTCGGATCATAGTAGCTTTCCTAGGCAGAGCCTTTTCTCTATAAAAGGGCTTCTGTTATTTGATGTTGGAAGGAGGAAATGTGACAACGTGGAGTGCTCAGAGAAGAGCCAAGTGCATTACTGGCGACTACTAGCACCACACCGCAGAGTTGACATATCCCTTACGGCCGGCCATCAAGCGCTGGAGATTCAGAAACACCCACCTGTCACAGTTCTGGAGATAGATGTCATGCACGGCCGTTTAAATGTATTACTTCTGCGCTGCTTATGTCGCCCCAAACAAATTTCATAGGCTGTATCCACATACGGCACCTATAAAAGTATATCATTGAACCACACATGCCGGCCGGACTGGCCGTGCGGTTCTAGGCGCTACAGTCTGGAACCGCGAGACCGCTACGGTTGCAGGTTCAAATCCTGCCTCGGGCATGGATGTGCGTGTTGTCCTTAGGTTAGTTAGGTTTAAGTTGTTCTAGGGGACTGATGACCTCAGAAGTTGAGTCCCATAATGGTTCAAAATGGCTCTGAGCACTATGGGACTTAACATCTGAGGTCATCAGTCCCCTAGAACTTAGAACTACTTAAACCTAACTAACCTAAGGACATCACACACATCCATGCCCGAGGCAGGATTCGAACCTGCGACCGTAGCAGTCGCGCGGTTCCGGACTGAGCGCCTAGAACCGCTAGACCACCGCGGCCGGCAGTCGCTCAGAGCCATTTGAACCATTTTTTTTTTTTTTTTTGACCACACATACTTCGGGAGATGTGACGTCATAAACACTGAGATGTGTGAAAACATGCAGCATTATGCAAGAAGTCTTAATGCATTTATTCTTTTCTAAAGGAAATCGCTGACACCTCGCAGCGTTTTTGACAGCTTTTAACAGCGAAGCGCAAATGGCTGGAAGCGAAAACGATAGTCGTCCGTAGAGCTATGAAGAGCCGTTGCCTCACAGGCGTTCTCAAAATCGCGTTGCAGACACGCGAAGCAGCTGCGTCCAGTTTGCAGAAACTGTGCAGCACCATCATTCTTAATTTGGGTACTGAACTTCTAAATTTTTGTACGTTGTGCATTTTTCTTTGTACGACTGTTTAAGAATTTGAAAAGAGCTTCCATGAATACACGGAAATGAGATTTATTCGACACTTCAGTAATAGTTTAAGTTTTGTTTTCGTTTCCAATAGAAAATTTGCAGACTGAATAACCCGGAAATGCCGGGTTTGTCAGCTAGTATAAATCCTTACTTGTACTGAAAATGCGAAAGTAACTTTGCCTGCTACGCTTTGACGACTAGACCTCTGAACCGATTTTGATGAAATTTGTTACGAAGATGGTGTGAGGAAAAACATAAGCTACATTAGAAAGTGTGTATTACGACATACATTGTGGATCAAATAAAAGTGGCGCTGGCGAGTGGATACGATTTGTGACAGCGTTAACGGAGGACGAAAAGACCTAAAGTCACTTCCAACTGGATGGACCAACTGCCCATACAGCCGGATGAACCTCGGAGCACATTTACACAATCATCACATCCGACCGAGTTGTTAGCAGAGCTTAGTCTGGTCGCGGCCCCAGATGGCCAGCCAGGTAACCCCATCTGTCAGTGTGCGAATTACTTTGTGTGGGCAGCCCTCAGATCTAAGGTGCATCGTAACAACCCTCATAGCCTTCAAGAACTGCAGCAGAACATTTCGGATGGGATTGCAGCAAGCCAGCTTTGATCCGCCATCAGCAGCTTGCTGACCAGCGTGCAAAAGTGGTGGTTGGTTACTTTCTGTGGTGTCACCGCCAGACACCACACTTGCTAGGTGGTAGCTTTAAATCGGCCGCGGTCCATTAGTACATGTCGGACCCGCGTGTCGCCACTTTCAGTGATAGCAGACCGAGCGCCACCACACGGCAGGTCTAGAGAGACGTACTAGCACTCGCCCCAGTTGCACGGACGACGTAGCTAGCGATGCACACTGACGAAGCCTCGCTCATTTGCAGAGCAGATAGTTAGAATAGCCTTCAGCTAAGTCAATGGCTACGACCTAGCAAGGCGCCATTAGCCTTACATAGCTTGTATCTAAAGAGTCTCACATGTCTCGTCAAGAGCGATGTACCACAAGGATGGATTAAAGTTAAGTATTCCAGCAGCTGCGTACTTTTCTTTATAGCATTCATTACGTATCCTGTTTCAGACCTATCTCTAGCCTGCGTGAGTTAACGCGTGCCTTTCGGCTACTTCCGAGTGGCGTGGCTGTCTTGTTACGCCACAACACTTTCAACACCTGCTATAGTCATGTTAGTACTGTATTTCCTTTCCTCTGCTGTTTTTCTAAGTACGCTGGAACTCTGTCCTGCGGACCGATTATATTTGCCGCACCGTGTAATTATAGATTTGAAGAATATAACACCGAATATAGAACAATAATTACTCTTTGAAAAATTTACACATTGACTTTTGTACTGTATCGTATTTGTGAAAAATGCTTTTATTGTTTGATATGTTCTACATAATACCATTCAACATAACTTACAATCCTGTAAATGTTTAATCTGTACTTCGATACTAATATCAACCGTGAGCCTGTCGCATTTTAGCGACTCAGCATCACATTTCTCTCCCAGCTGATGATGTGCATCAATAGCTCGCGGTCATAGGGTCTCGGGTTCGACTGCCGACCAGTTTGGAACTTCCTTTCCGTTCCCGACTCTCTTTCTCTCTCTCACTCTCTCTCTCTCTCTCTCTGTGTGTGTGTGTGTGTGTGTGTGTGTGTGTGTGTGTTTTCTTGTTGTTGTTGTTGTTGTTGTTGTTGTCATTTTATTATAGTCGACGCACAAGTCGCCGAAGTGGCGTGAAATAAACGACTGGTCACTTCCGGCCAGTAGGGCAATACGCACGCTTCATTCATTCTACTGATATGTGTGCGCAGCTGCGAGCAACAGCTGGTATAAAATACAAACCAAAGTTAATTAAAGAGTGGTACTACTGTAAGTAGGCTGTTTAGGTTTTTTTATTGGTAACGCCACCTCTGTATGAAAATCACTGGCTGTGCTGTGTGCAGTCTGTGGCTAGTTTGCATTGTTGTCTGCCATTGTAGAGGGGCAGCTGGATGTTAACAGCGCGTAGCGTTGCGCAGTTGGAGGTGAGCCGCCAGCAGTGGTGGATGTGGGGAGAGAGATGGCGGAGCTGGCAGTAGTGGCGCTTGCTGTATTGCAGTAGTGGGAGAAACGAAGATTATTGTGAGGTAAGTGATTTAGTGATTTGTGAAAGGTATAGTTTAATGTTAGTCAGGGCCATTCTTTTGTAGGGAATTTTGAAAGTCAGATTGCGTTGCGCTAACAAAATATTGTGTGTCAGTTTAAGCACAGTCGTGTACAATTGTTGAAAGGGGACGTTTGGCAACGACATTCATCCACAAGCATGGCTCCATCAATTCTCGCATTGTTTTCCTCCCAACTGGTCGTTAGAACACAGATTAGAATTTATGTGTGGCTACTTGGAGAATGAACCAGCTGTAAGAATGCGATCGGTAATTCACGATTGCCACAGTGAAGGAGAGTTTTACCATGCCTTCCTCTCAGCATATTGGTCTCAAGCCACACAAGACCGTGTAAAACATAGCATCATAATGATGAAACGTTTCGAACAATCTGAATTTTCCAGTCTTATGAAATATTTTGAAGACATGTTGCATAAGAATCAGTATCTTTCAAACCCATACAGCCCCTCAGAACTCATCCGCATTTGCTTAATCAAACTGCCTGAACATTTACGACATATTATTTTGGCAGGACGTTGCAAAGACGACATTGAAGCATTTCAGGGACTCTTACAAGAATTAGAAATTGACACTGACAATCGCGGAACGCGAAACCAGGAACACAGCAATTACAGGTCACATCCGTCGCAATTCCGCGATGAAAGAAGTAATAACTTTACACGACAAGGCTATTCTCACAACACAAATCGTGACCAAAACAGACACCACCCGTATGACAACCGCTGGCAGAGTAATAATAGTTACAGAGAAAGATCGCATTTCCGTAGTAATGACTATCACAGAGACAATCAGAGAAACAGACAATATGGTAATCAGAACTATTATTATCAAGGGAGACAGAATAATTTCAGACGCAACAGTTCAGCGCGCAGTTACGATTCAGGGAGAAATTCTCCACCACGTGACCGACACGAAAGAAACTGTGTAAACTACCGACAAAACGACAGACCTGAATTCCATCAGAACTGGCGAGCTTTAAACAGAGCTGGGCCCTCTCGGCAAGGCGAATTTGTGGAAGGTAGGCCTCCTAATCCCAGTAACGACGCGCGCCAACAAAGGAACAGACAATGACCCGCACCGCAGGCAGCCACCTGCGCCGGCTGGCTCAGAGAAAAATGACATTGACGCTAACCTTAAGAAAAATTCCAGTATTGTTTAACGACGTATACCACACGATAATTGCGTTGAAGTTGAAACTCTGCGTACTAGGAAGAGTAAAGGTTTACACCACATTTCTCATGTAAAACCATTTATTGACAGATAATCTGCCTTTTAACTTTGTCTTTGCCATAAAACGTTTCACTTCACGTTACTAGTATGCTTTAGAAACTGTTACCATGCAACAATGTTTGAAGTTCAATATCCAGCCAAGAACCAAGAGAAATTATTTAAACAGAAATTACGAATGCATTGTTATTGCGAACAGACGACACAGTGTAATTGTGTGTGTACATTCTTGCTTGTTAGTTGTACGATTAGAACATTTACCAGTACTGCTAATGAGATTTTAATGCAACATTTTGGTTTACTTGAAAATACATTCCGGATTTAAAGTACTTTCTGAGAGATACCAGATGACACAGAGGTTAGTTTATGTGACAGCTACACGATTTTTATCACGACGCTACTAATGAGTGACAATTTACGATGTTGCTTTTGCAGTGTATCTGTTTTATATCTGCACAGTTTTCTGAATTCTTCTAGGAAGAAAAACATGTTTTAGTAGTAACTTTTGTGGTATAGCAACAATGAGACAGCCTTTTTCGTGGCATAACAATACGTTACTGTACAGTACTTTCCTCATCACGGCAATAAGCGTAATAACTAAGATATCTATACGCAAAGCATTTCACTTTTGTGTATCATGAGGTAAGTACATTGACTTTAGCAGAACTTTGCTTACGGAGGACGATAACTACGACAGTTCCACAGAATTATCTTACAGCAAGACGCGCATTTAGCGCTACAGGACACGCATTTGAGTGATTAATCTTATACTTAAAACACTTATTTTCAAAGATTTTTTAATTACAAAGAAAGTTTTCCGTGATACATTTCATTCCATTGCTGTAATTTGTAACACCTGAGGGTATAATTACATTTATCCTCAGGGGGGTACACGCTTACTTTGTGTACCATGTGTTTGGCAACCACAAGGAACCCTAGCTAATATGGTATTTGCTTATACAACTTTACACATCGGTACCATATTTCTCTAACACACAAATTACACAGCTATCTGATCATTTAACTGAGAGATAAACATTTTTTTTATTACATCAGTGACATATATTTACGCAATACACAGTTGGGTAACTTCACACTTATGAAACTGTATTTTGTCTGTACTTTGTAAACTGTTCATATTTTTTCGGAACCACTGTGATACTATGAGCTTTGAATGATGTATTTGGTATGGATTCATGATTTTTAAAGTACGTTTGAGGCAGCTGACACTTTTGACATGAGCAGAGAATTTTTTTAATTCTTGGAGGAATCTACGACGATTTTGAGATTTGACTGAGGTGTTATGATGTTATTTTTACGACGACGATGTGTATTATGCTGCTGAGGTATGTTTACGATTAATAGGCTGAGGCTATATGAGTTATTTGATTATGCTTCATATTTATAATGACGAAATATTGACGAGTGTCGATGTGTAATGAGGTAAGGAATAATGAGTAGTCTTTAGGGACTCTGATTTATGAAAAGGATGTTGGAAACCAAGAAACGTACTTTAAGAGTTATGAAATGTGTGTGTATATTCGTGAATGTATTACAATGCAGACGAAAATTTTTTTTGGACACTGTTATATCAATAGCATTTTGTTTCTACAGATTTGTAACGCAAATTCTTGACCTGTGAAATATTTTTATATGCGACTGTCTCTGTAGCGGAAACTGCTGTCATAAATATTTCCGTAAGAAAGTTAACGGACCACCTACACATAATGCGTCGTGGGCACCCAGCTGTGTCAGACGCCTGGAGAAAAAGCCATTAGCGCGTGCCTTTCAGAGCACAGGAAAACACCTGGAGAACAAGCCATTAGGGTGTGCCTTTCATCGCTAATGCGACACCCTCGTTACTTGAAAACATATGATTACTCGCACTTTGTGCTAATTGCTGAAATGCTTATGAATTGATGGGAAATATTCGTACATCTGCACACCTGATTATGACAAGTGTCTTTCTATGAGAGTTGAGAGCTACTGACTTACGAAATGCCACATGACTATTGAATTATGTTTTTATGCTTTGGTTTGCGTAATTGCTTATTTCACTTGATATCTGGTTTCCAGCTGTGTTGCAGCATTGCCTTTATAAAATGAAATGCATTTGCTAATGTGAACACTTTCTGTCAACAGATCTATTAAATAATTATTTTATGATCCACATTCTTTAAAAAAAAGGAGCACTTGGAAAGGAAAGAACTATAAGAAGGAACTAGTAACAGTAACACGTAATTTTCTTTTCAAGTACATGGTAATATTTCTTTTTACAATCAGTTGTTGTGGTGCACCACTTTAATTACATAGATATTAAGATGTGAATATACATTTCCCTTATCTGCATTGTTGTTTTTACTGTAATATTTTTTCTGCTTGAGCTATGTCATGTTTAGATATAAGCTGCTGTTTGCCAGGCATAGTGTTACTGAATTTGACTTTGTGTTACTCTGCTAAGCCAGTTTTACTACTCATTTATTTTTATTGTTGCTGCACATTGGCTCATATTAGTTGTAATTTTGCATTTTATCTGTTAATTTAGATTTGCTGCTGCTTGCTTTGCAAATTGGCATTTTTTTTTGTCATTGCTGTTTGTGATAATTTGTTATGTGATGCTGCATTGCCTCGTCCCTTAGTTTAGCATCTAAGCTCAGTAGATTTAAGTTAGCTTAAAGGGGGTAGCCTCTAAGAGAATGAGTTGCGATGATTTGGGAGAAATGCATTGAGAAAACAGGTTTAGGTAGGATTTTCTTGGAAATAAATGTTGAGGTAAGAAATGTGTGAACATATAAATACAGAAAGCATGCTTAGATAGAATTTTTTTGGTGGAAACAAAGGATGAAATAAGAGGAAAGATATATGAAGTTTTAGGTTGGACTGCAGTACCACATGTTACACTGAAAACGAAACCTGTCCTTTCCTATTGGTGTTATCCCACTATGTGTTTGTGTACCCTTGTGTATTTGTTTTCTTCCTGTCTCTGTGTAGTTTCATAGAATTTTTTCTTCTATTAATATTAAGCTACATTCACTATGATGAGGAATACTGTTATCCTCAAATATAATTGGCATTCATAATATGTTATTTACCTTATAAATATGCTTACACATTATTTCTTCTGTTTAATGCTCATGTGTGAAGTTGATGTTTCAAAAGTTATTGTGATCTTTTATGTATGTACTCATGTCATAATTCCACTGATGTATATGTTAGTTTGATTCTTTTGTAAAGCCTGTACTACAAATGTTATCTGTATTGTCATGTTTTTAATGATGTATTTTGTACCTTTGTAATTGTATTCTTATGTTATTAAATTGTAATTGTCACCAGTTCATAATATTATTAACTTGTTAGTTACATTTCACTGCACACGTTTCTGTTGGTCATAGTATGTGGACAATATGTGAGAAGTAGGGACTGTTAGTGTTTGCACGTGTGTTACTAATTCAGCAAGGGACTGGATAACAGCATTGCTGGTTCTAAGGACAATTCCAAAAACGTTGTGAGTGCACAAGTGGTGGTTTATGGACTTGCTATATTCTCTGCAAGACTCTCCGATGGTGATTGTGCACCTGCACAGTCGCAACAGATGGCTGCTGGCCATTTCTACAAGGACTACAGTGGGTCTACACCTTTGCTGACTCACCAGTACCATTATTTCTACAAGGCCTGCAGTGGGTCTGCACCTCTGGTGGCCCACCAATACCGTAATCTCTACCAGGACTACAGTGGGTCTGTTCTGTGATGACCTACCTACCTATATTCATCAAAACTTCGACTGACTCTGCAGTGGGTTTGCTCTGTTGTGACCCATTACTTGTCTGCATGTCAAGAGTCAGCACTGTCTTTCCGTTGGAAGGACAACACTACTTCTTCAAGACAGCATGGAAATCCACTACTTCTGTGTGCATTTTCTTTTACTGCTCAGACTTTGAGAAAAACTCTGCATTTTTACTGTGATGAACAATGTGGACTGTCTTTATGGACTGTGAGAAATTTTTAGCTTTTGACCAACATTGTATCAATAAGTGTGTGCATTTGATTTCTTTGTTATTGTAATTATGAAAAATTTTTTTCAAATCTGTATTGGCCACTGCCCAATCCAATTTGTAAAAATTTTTGTGGGGAGCATGGGGGCTATGTAAGTAGGCTGTTTAGGTTTTTTTATTGGTAACGCCACCTCTGTATGAAAATCACTGGCTGTGCTGTGTGCAGTCTGTGGCTAGTTTGCATTGTTGTCTGCCATTGTAGAGGGGCAGCTGGATGTTAACAGCGCGTAGCGTTGCGCAGTTGGAGGTGAGCCGCCAGCAGTGGTGGATGTGGGGAGAGAGATGGCGGAGCTGGCAGTAGTGGCGCTTGCTGTATTGCAGTAGTGGGAGAAACGAAGATTATTGTGAGGTAAGTGATTTAGTGATTTGTGAAAGGTATAGTTTAATGTTAGTCAGGGCCATTCTTTTGTAGGGAATTTTGAAAGTCAGATTGCGTTGCGCTAACAAAATATTGTGTGTCAGTTTAAGCACAGTCGTGTACAATTGTTGAAAGGGGACGTTTCACTACATACGTACAAAAATCGTAGTATCTACAAACTAACAGCTTAATCTAGTATTAGACAAAGAAGTAACAAAGATATTTTTTAAAGCGTTTGTCAACGATTCTCTCAACAGTTGCAGTATTTACACTACTATCCATTAAAAATGCTACACCACGAAGATGACGTGCTACAGGTGCGAAATGCTGTGATATGCAAATGATTAGCTTTCAAGAGCATGCACACAAGGTTGGCGCCGGTGGCGACACCTACAACGTGCTGACATGAGGAAAGTTTCCAACCGATTTCTCATACACGAACAGCAGTTGACCGGCGTTACGTTGTCAAACGTTGTTGTGATGCCTCGTGTAAGGAGCAGAAATGCGTACCATCACGTTTCCGACTTTGATAAAGGTCCGATTGTAGCCTATCGCGATTGCGGTTTATCGTATCGCGACATCGCTGCTCGCGTTGGTCGAGATCCAATGACTGTTGGCAGAATATGGAATCGGTGGGTTCAGGATGGTAATACGGAACGCCGTTCTGGATCACAGCGGCCTCGTATCACTAGCAGTCGAGATGACAGGCATCTTATCCGCATGGCTGTAACGGATCGTTCAGCCACGTCTCGATCCCTGAGTCAACAGATGGGGACGTTTGCAAGACAACAACCATCTACACGAACAGTCGACGACATTTGCAGCAGCATGGACTATCAGCTCTGAGACCATGGCTGCGCTTACCCTTGACGCTGCATCACAGACAGGAGCGCCTGCGATGGTGTACTCAACGACGAACCTGGGTGCACGAATAGCAAAACGTCATTTTTTCGGATGAATCCAGGTTCTGTTTACAGCATCAGGATGGTCGCCTCCGTGTTTGGCGACATCGCGGTGAACGCACATTGGAAGCGTGCATTCGTCATCACCATACTGGCGTATCACCCGGCGTGATGGTAAGGGGTGTCATTGGTTACACGTCTCGGTCACCTCTTGTTCGCGTTGACGGCACTTTGAACAGTGCATGCAACATTTCAGATGTATTATGACCCGTGGCTTTACCCTTCACTCGATCCCTGCGAAACCCTACATTTCAGCAGGATAATGCACGACCGCATGTTACAGGTCCTGTACGGGCCGTTCTGGATACAGAAAATGTTCCACTGCTGCCCTAGCCGGCACATTCTCCAGATCTCTCACCAATTGGAAACGTCTGGTCAATGGTGGCCGAGCAACTGGCTCGTCACAATACGCCAGTCACTACTCTTGATGAACTGTGGTATCGTGTTGAAGCTGCATGGGCAGCTGTACCTGTACACGCCATCTAAGCTCTGTTTGACTCAATGCCCAGGCGTATCAAGGCCGTTATCACGGCGAGAGGTGGTTGTTCTGGGTACTGATTTCTCAGGATCTATGCACCCAAATTGCGTGAAAATCTAACGACATGTCAGTTCTAGAATAATATATTTGACCAATGAATACCCGTTTATCATCTGCATTTCTTCCTGATGTAGCAATTTCAATGGCCAGTATTGTATATTAGGCGACTAGTTTCACAACTTACAGATTAATATTCAATCCTGGCCCACTGAACCTGCAGTCACAGAGTCTGATCTTAATAGTAAACATCAAAGTGGCAACACATGCTTTATAAATGTTTGTAGAATGAATGCCACAATCCACACGTGCCTCTTACCAAGTCAGTTTGAACTTGACTTGCTCAGAGGCACGTGTGGATCGTGGCATTCATTCTACAAACATGTATAAAGTATGCATTGGCATTTTGATGATTAGTATTAATATTAGCCTCAGTGGGATGGATTGAAAATGAACCTGTTTCGTTTGAAAATATTCACCTAACATAAATACTGCAACTGCTGACAGAAACGTAAATAAACACTTCAAGAAATTTTATGAAGTTGCTGCTTCCCTGTTGAAACTGAAAAATAACAATTTTAAAATATCAGTCAAATGAAAAATAATCTGATAAAAAATAATCGGTTTTATGTCCTTTAAGGTGATCAGAAATAATCGTTTTGGCAAGAATAATTCAGAGTTAAATCGAGTGATATCTGTCTACGGTAATACGAGGCCTATCTGAAAAGTGAGGAACGATCGGTCACGAAATGGAAACCACTGTGAAAATCCGACTAGACTTTTCACAGATGTTTCGGGCAGTGTCTCTATTATGCCCGTCGATCGCATCGAGACGCTCTTTTCAGTTGTGAGCGCACTGTGAGCGAGTAACGGTGCCCAGAACAACGGTGTCTCCCCCCAAGTAGGAGGGCCCGCTGAGAGGCTTCGCCTTAGTGAATGCAGCCCACCTGACACAACTGCCACGCACTTCCTTCTTCATGGCAATTCTCAGCCGCACTCTACAGAGTCAGTGAAGACGCTCCTGCAGCCTTTTCGATGGCAAGTGTTCGATCCCCCACAACACAGCCCTAATTGGCTCATCTTGAGTATCATCTCTGTTCACATGAAACGCTGGATGCGAAGACAACACTTGGATACAGGCTACACGCTATAGACCAGCGTAGAGAATTATCGGAAAGCGCAGGTGGCTGCCTTCTATGACGACGGGGTTGAAATTTGTTATAACGCTCTGACAAATGTCTAAGAGCGGCGACTATGTAGAGAAGTACCTGGAGGGTGTAGCTAACTATGCAAAGAAAACCTTTTTGATTTTCACTGTGGCTTCCATTTTGTGACCGATCGTTCCTTACTTTCCGAACAACCCTCGTACAATAGCGCTGAGTTCCTTCTACACTGATAAAACAAAAGAAAAGATATTAATTACGTGGAGGGCTATTAACACAATAGTTTCTCCTTGCTAGTGGAATTACGAATCTAAAGGCGCTTGTACTGCTGCACGCTAAATAAAGGAAAGAAAGTCATTTAATTTTTTTAGATACAGTTGATAAAATTTTAAATATTTAGTATAAATTTAGTGATTTCCGCAATCATAGCTTTCCATTGTATGGCATAATGAGAACAGTTTGGAAGCATACGGACTGTCGTACGTAAGTTTTGAAGGTATAAGAATGCATTTGATTCAGACTTCCCATGTATCCGGTGGCATAAACTTCATGTTGAGGAAAAATGAGAGCGATGAAAAGTAATTTTAACCAGAGTGGTTTGCCAAATTTGTCCGCCTACTTAGCTAACTGATGAGCGCAGCTGACAGCGATGCGGAGGGCCCGGGTTCGATTCCTGGTACGGCCTCGGTGGAGGACTGGAACAGGGTACTGTCAGCCTTGTGAGGCTAACTGAGGAGGTGCTCGAGAAACCCGATAACGACCGGGGGCTGACCACAGGCCCCTCCATAGAACATGCAATTACGCCATTGGCACAGGATGACTTGGCGGTCGGTCGGAGTCGACTAGTCTTTCTAGCGCCAGAATGCAGAACTTAAATTTTCCGTCACCTGTGTCAAATTCAAATGTTGCAGAGTTGTAATACTTTATGCTATACTCTGATTGTCCTACTGTAACAGATGTTTGCACAAGCAGTAATTACAGTCAAGAAATGTTGATACTTTTTAGATCTTGAACACCTAATGTTTTACCTTCATGGTATATGTCATTATTTTATTGTGTTCCATCTCTTGTATGACGTATTACCGTGATCATGCGAACGTTTTGGTTTGTCTTACGTTACGAGCAAACACTACACATACTAGGTATGTAATCGACATTTGTTAATTGTATGGAAGTTTTAGTTAATAAGTTTGAGTTCCCCTTCTTAACGCAGTTTTCTGTTGTCATTTAAGCTCTGAAAATGGCCGTATAATGAGCTGCAGTAATCAGTTAAACTTACGCAATTTCGATTTTTCTATTAATCGATATTGTTAAAAATTTTACCTTTATAAAAATAATGTAAGAAAAGATAGATTGCTACTTACTGTAAAGATGAAATGTCAAGTTGCAGACAGGCACACTTAGCGTGTTACCTTCACGGTAAGTAGCGACCTATCTTTCCTACAATATTCATATTTCTACCTGGGTTTTCCACGGTATGGTTTTACCTTTTTAAAAACTTTTTAGATGGCTTCTCTCCTCCCTGACTGTGACAGGAATTAATAGTCTCGTAAAGGTTTCTCGTAAAGGTTGTAGACTTAGAGAAAGCTTTTGACAATGTTAAGTGGAATACTCTCTTTCAAATTCTGAAGGTGGCAGGTATAAAATACAGGGAGCGAAAGGCTATTTACAATTTGTACAGAAATCAGATGGCAGTTATAAGAGTCGAGGGGCATGAAAGGGAAGCAGTGGTTGGGAAAGGAGTGAGACAGGGTTGTAGCCTCTCCCCGATGTTATTCAATCTGTATATTGAGCAAGCAGTAAAGGAAACAAAAGAAAAATTCGGAGTAGGTATTAAAATTCATGGAGAAGAAGTAAAAACTTTGAGGTTCGCCGATGACATTGTAATTCTGTCAGAGACAGCAAAGGACTTGGAAGAGCAGTTGAACGGAATGGACAGTGTCTTGAAAGGGGGATATAAGATGACCATCAACAAAAGCAAAACGAGGATAATGGAATGTAGTCAAATTAAATCGGGTGATGCTGAGGGAATTAGATTAGGAAATGAGACACTTAAAGTAGTGAAGGAGTTTTGCTATTTAGGGAGTAAAATAGATTTAAGTGTCAGGAAGTTGTTTCTGAAAGTATTTGTATGGAGTGTAGCCATGTATGGAAGTGAAACATGGACGATAACTAGTTTGGACAAGAAGAGAATAGAAGCTTTCGAAATGTGGTGCTACAGAAGAATGCTGAAGATAAGGTGGGTAGATCACGTAACTAATGAGGAGGTATTGAATAGCATTGGGGATAAGAGAAGTTTGTGGCACAACTTGACTAGAAGAAGGGATCGGTTGGTAGGACATGTTTTGAGGCATCAAGGGATCACAAATTTAGCATTGGAGGGCAGCATGGAGGGTAAAAATCGCAGAGGGAGACCAAGAGATGAATACACTAAGCAGATTCAGAATGATGTAGGATGCAGTAGGTACTGGGAGATGAAGAAGCTTGCACAGGATAGAGTAGCATGGAGAGCTGCACCAAACCAGTCTCAGGACTGAAGACCACAACAACAACAACAACAAAGGTTTCTAACTATAACATTTTTCTTGTTGTGTTAATTCCTTAGTGTAAGATTATACCTCATTATCAGCAGATTGTGACAGTGTTTAAAAATTTTTAAATTCGGGAAACTGTTATGCGAAGTATTGAAAATCAAGTTTCTGTTGCCTCTGGGAATTGTTAGATAGGCAACCCGCAATGGCGCCTATGAACGACTTCAACCGTTTTGCGATCTAGACTATTTACGCAAGTAAACCATGGTTACAGGCGAAAGCATAACATTTAAAAATTCAGAAGGCAAATGTCACCTTTTTAAAAGGGCGCTATGGAAAACTGTACATCATTGATCAGGCAGGGCTGTGGCAGTTAGACTGCGGTAATGTGAGAGAAACTGTGCATTACGAAATACATATTTAACTTTTTCGAGATTTTTTTTAACGATCTGCCAGTTATATGATGTACATAGTGACGTCCTGTATGGTTACTAATAACGATCGCTGAAAGACTGCGAGGTGCCGGGACTACCGGCGTGTTTAGCACTAAATTCAGGTGGAATCTACATATGAAAATGATGCTCTAAGCCCCCCATTTCCTAACTCCGACTTTGCTGTTGCACATGGATTAAAAAAGAAACGCGAACTGATTGTAATCGACCCTGCAAGTGGAGTAGAGAAGAGTTTGGCACCTGCAATAATTTAGTTTGATAAAAATTAATTTTACAGTGGAAAGTTTAATTAATGTCATGACAGATGAAAGGGTTGCTCTACATAACTACAGAATGAAAGTTCTGCTCAAGATAACAATTGGATTTATTCTGACTAAATTCAAAATGAAAAACACATGAAACATTTACAATACGTCAATTTGATACACAGATAATTGCTGTGAAGGTGAAGTTGTCCATAAACTAGCTTGTGACATTTATGACCAAGTGGTAGGAGGAACCAATTACCTGCAAGTCAAATCTTAAGAAAAACATCCAGCAAACCCGACATTAATTGCACTGCAACAGTAGTGAGAACTCAGACAATGAAAACCCCAGACAGAACCAAGATAGAAAGAATGGAGACAGGCGCGCTCTGCTGAGCTCTAAGTATCACGTAGCAAAATTCCCTAATCTGCCGGTGCTGCAGACATGCATTACCGGGCTGTCTTCTCTACTGCAAGAACACGATCTGACGTACCGGCGGCGATGGCGGGTTGCTTCGAGGTCCCGTGGTGATGATGATAATGTCCTGAGTATAGCCCAAAACAAATTATCCTGGTGTGGTTGTTCCAGCCTAAAGACTTACTAGCAGTTCAAATGCGCCTCTGAGGGAGACGAAGAAAGCTCGCCACACAATCACTGACGGTACAGTGAGTGACTGTAACAAGCGAAGTCACGCAGTAACTCCGGTACAGTCAACTTTAGCCAAAACTGCTCAAGACGGACAACATAGGCCGTTTGTACGCAGAACGCTGAATCGCCAGCTGTACTCGGAAAGTTACGTTGAAGCTGAAACTTCAGCAACTTCGTCAAACAGGTACTATTAAACAAAAGTGTATTAGGCAGCCAACGGAAGGCAGACTGTCAAGAGCAGCAAGTGCTGAGTTTTGTAGACTACTCAGAACGAAAGGTGAGACTAGACTCCTATTACAGAGCACCCGTACAAGCCGAACCCAGTACATTACCGCCCCTACCACAGTTGCCATGTTTAAACATGCCAATCAGCAACTTGATAACCGGTGGAAAATTCCACTCTATTGACGAAGCACTTCTACTACACTAATGGAGACACCAATTTCTGCGCAGATTTTGCTACGTCACGGAGCTTTTCCCTGAGCAAGCCAATCATTGGTAATCTTTCATAGAAAATGCGGGAATCTGCCCGCGAAAACTGCCTGGGAAGTCATGCCGTTCCCACGCCTTGCTCGTAGCTCGTCAGAAGGTGTGTTTACCGAATTTCCACGAAGAAACAGAATAGCTCACCCCAGGCTCTCCCTCAGAACCCACCGTGTGCGCGTCATCCCGCTCTTTTGACAATGTCGGCGTCTGGGCAGCATGCACCCCATTCAGCCAGTCCTTCACACCAGCCAACATAACCCTTTCTTCGCCAGCAGAACCCTCCTGTCTTTCCGGACCACACAGGCAACAAGAGACGCCGCGTGCAATTAGAGAGGATAACATTCATATCTTCCGAGTTCTCAATACTAGCATAGTAATGACCATTCCCAGCTATACCTCTCCAAATCGAATTACTAAGAGTAAGATGATTGGTGTAAACATGAGAGGGGGCGGGCCACTGTGGGCACCGGAAAGGCGTGCCACCTCTCAAGATGACACGAGAAGACATACCTGCAATTGATAGCAAATTTGCTTTATGTGAACAATTACTGTCTGTATTTTCCCACTGCTAAACTGTGTCTCATTCATGAACGTATGTCAGATTCAGATAACAATAGCAAATCACCTTTTTTAATTAACTTTTAAAATGTTTGAAAGGTAACATCTTTGTATTTTTTATAATAAGAAAAGTAACTGTATTACTAATTTTTAAAATATGACAAATATTTCTATAATGTTTCTAATGTAATGCTTTCCTTTGTACGAACTCTATATCACTAACATTCCACTAACTCGCACATTGCTTTCTTCTGTTGTTGCGACGTTGAATTGGCACCTGATCATAGACTCTGAAGCTGAAACCCCGACTCGTGAGTAAATATGTATCATATGCGGAAGATCAATGAGGGGTTCTTACAGCAAATACGATCATAAGAATCTACTGTTTCCAAACTCCTGACCTGCAACTGCAACTACCGCATGTAAAGGAGCTACTGACACGATGTTTTGAGTATGCTAGGTGAGGTGTTCTCAGATGTCTTCAGCTAGTAAATCTTTGCCAGCGAAAAGAGTTTTGTGGGTCCAAGTCCCGGTCCGCCACACATTTTGAATTTGTTACAAATTTTCCTTCTCGTCATTTCTATAACGCCTTGTTATTTCACTTTATAATTCGGTCACCAAGAGCACACGCGTTGTAAGCAGGCTGTTTAGGTTTTTATGCTGGTAACGCCATGTAGCGCTCTGTATGAAAATCACTGGCTGTGCTGTGTGCAGTCTGTGACTGGTTTGCATTGTTGGAATTTGCTATTGTAGTGTTGGGCAGTTGGCTGTTAACAGTTTGTAGTGTTGCGCAGTTGGAGGTGAGCCGCCAGCAGTGGTGGATGTGGGGAGAGTGATGGCAGAGTTTTGAGAGCGGATGATCTGGACGTGTGTCCATCAGAGACAGTAAATTTCTAAGACTGGATGTCATGAACTGATATATATATTACGACTTTTGAACACTATTAAGGTAAATACATTGTTTGTTCTTTATCAAAATCTATCATTTGCTAACTGTGCCTATCAGTAGTTAGTGACTTCAGTAGTTAGAATCTTTTATTTAGCTGGCAGTATTGGCGCTCGCTGTATTGCAGTAGTTCAAGTAATGAAGATTTTTGTGAGGTAAGTGATTCATGAAAGGTATAGATTATTGTTAGTGAGGGCCATTCTTTTGTAGGGATTATTAAAAGTCAGATTGCGTTGCGCTAAAAATATTGCGTGTCAGCTTAGTGTTGATGAGAATAAGTAAAGAGAGCAATGTCTGAGAACGTTCAGTTTTGGCCAGCTGTTTGAAAAGCAAATAACGTAAGAGGTTTTCCAGTACAGTAATTCATTAATATTTCTAAGGGCACGTTTCATATGTCGACCCTTAGCCGAGGATACCTCACTGGAATCTTCTGATTTTTTCTTGTAGTTTGTGTAATTAGTGTAGCTATTGCTTATTGCTAGCGCGTAATTATAGAGAGAATCTTCTTTGTAGTTCTAGTTTTTCATTGTTGTACAGTAAAACAGTTGTTGCATGCATGTAGATTTGCACCAAGTATTTCGCAGCTGCGCTTGCAATTAACTAGATATTATTTTCAGTGCTATTTTAATGGTTTTCTTATTTTTGCTCTTCAAATTGTGCTTTTCTTGTTATCGTGTGAAATACGTGATAATTATGGCGTGTGAAAAACGTAATACTAGGCTCCAAAGTAAACTGAGAAATGATAGTGACGACAAGCGTAGCTTATCAGCACCGCTGTGTAATGAATTAACAGACATTCAAAGTAGTAATTTGGTAATTGTGCATAGGGAAATGGAGCTCGCGGAAAATAATGGTGTAGACAGTGAAACAATTAGTGAACAGGGAAGCATTATCGATCGATCGGTCGGCAACAGCTCGCCACAGGAATCCGAAATGACAGGACACAATCTTGCAAATACTGTAGATTCAGGTTTTGCGTCCTCACCGTTTTCTCAAATAAGTCAAGACACATTTTCTGCTTTTCAAAATGCGAATATTGCCGGTTCAAGTGCACTGCCGAATAGCACTGAGGAACATGTTTCAGACACCAGTGCATTGTTATTACAGTTAATGCAACAAATGGGACAAAGGCCACAAAAGTTAGACACAACGCTTGAACAAGATCAGAAACAAATGGGACAAAATCTTCAAAAGTTAGACACAATGGAACAACACCAGAGACAAACACAGCAACAGTTAGACGCAATGGAACAAAATCAAAAACAGTCACAGCAACAGCTTCAAAAGTTAGACACCACGCCTGAACAAACACGTGAAGGTTTAACTGCTGAGTTACTTAAAATCGAATCGAAATGTCAAAAAGTCTGTAATGATGTAAAAACACAAATTTGTGAGCATTTCCAACCTATTTTTCGCGTCATGAAAATGCATTACAGAATCACGAAGCAGCCATAAAGGAACTGCAAACTATTGTTCATGAAAATCACGACACCTTGCAAGCTAAAATTGACTCAGTTGCATCTACCGATTCGGTTACGCAACTTGCAAAAACTCAGAAAAACTTAAAGGACATAGCAGATACGATTTCAACACAAATGGACACTCTGAAACGTGGTTCAGAAAAACACACTGAGGAAATAAGTTCACTATTGGAGAAAGTAGCAGAATTTTCGGATCAGTTCACTAACTTACCTACAAAGGTAGATGATGATCTGAATGACAGAAGACCTGTAGCCTTCACTGACACAGAAGAGTATGAACAAATTAAGAAATTCAAACAAAATCAGAATCAAATTAATACGCAACACAAAAGAGAAATCCGGGAAGTAAAAGATCAGTTGGCACAAGCAATACAAGAATTACATATTTCAGAGGGACTTAGAAATAGAAAAAGCCACAAAATAATAACACAGCGCATTTCGGAAATTATGAAAGAAATTAGCAAGGTGCAACGAATTTTGAGATGGAACCGCTGACACGACATAACAATGACCAATATGCGACTCGCCGACACGATGATTTTGACTATAAGCTGTTCATTACTACACCTAAATTCAAAACATTTAAGAATTCTGGCAACGACATTCATCCACAAGCGTGGCTTCATTGTTTCCCTCCCAACTGGTCATTAGAGCACAGATTAGAATTTATGTGTGGCTATTCAGACAATGAACCAGCTGTAAGAATGCGATCGGTCATTCACAATTGTCACAGTGAAGGAGAATTTTATCATGCCTTCCTCTCAGCGTATTGGTCTCAAGCTACACAAGACCGAGTAAAACATAGCATCATAATGATGAAACATTTCGAACAATCAGAATTTTCCAGTCTTGTGAAATATTTTGAAGACATGTTGCACAAGAATCAGTACCTGTCAAACCCATACAGCCCCTCAGAACTCATCCGTATTTGCTTAATCAAATTGCCTGAACATTTACGACATATTATTTTGGCAGGACGTTGCAAAGACGACATTGAAGCTTTTCAGGGACTGTTACAAGAACTGTAAATTGACATTGACAATTGCGGGACGCGAAAACAAGAACACAACAATTACAGGTCACATCCGTCACAATTCCGTGATGAAAGAAATAATAACTGGACACGACAAGGCTATTCTTACAACGTAAATCGTGACCAAAACAGACACCACCCAAATGACAACCGTTGGCAGAGTAGTAATGATTACAGGGCAATATGATCTCTCTGTGGTAATGACTATCACAGAGACAATCAGAGAAACAGGCAATATGGGAACCAAAATAATTATTATCAAGGGAGACATAATAACGTCAGACGCATGGTCCACAGCGCAGTTACGATTCAGGGAGAA
Organism: Schistocerca serialis cubense; assembly: GCF_023864345.2. Taxonomy (NCBI): domain Eukaryota; kingdom Metazoa; phylum Arthropoda; class Insecta; order Orthoptera; family Acrididae; genus Schistocerca; species Schistocerca serialis. Next base: position 49,698,816 of record NC_064645.1, read on the forward strand.
ATTCTCCACCACATGACCGACAAAAAAGAAACTATGTAAACTACTGACAAAACGACAGACCTGAATTTCATCAGAACTGGCAGGATTCAAACAGGGCTGGGCCCTCTCGACAAGGTGAATTTGTAGAAGTTAGGTCTCCAAATCTCAATAACGACGCTCGCCGATAAAGAGACAGTAGGCAATGACTCACACCTCTGGCAGCCACAAAAAGTACTTACGAAGCTGACAATGTAGCTGCCGTGGCTAGTAATTACGTAAAAATGGAAGACATTAGGGACGTCTTACTCCAGGAACACGACGTAAAACATAACAACATTGCATTTCCTGTGATTCGCATTACTGTAAATGACGTAAAATTTACGGCAGTACTTGACTCTGGCAGTCCCATTTCAGTAATTAGTGAAACAGCCTTTAGCAAATGCAACAAATCGAACGATTGCCCCACACTTCCATTACGGAAGATTAAATTACAAGGTGCAATCGTTGGAAAAAGTGTAGATGTACGCCAACAAACCAACTTAGAATTCTTTTGTCAAAGCCACAGTTTCTCTATGAACTTTCTTATTGTTCCATTATTGTCGACGGTAATTATATTGGGAGTAGACTTTTTGAATGAATACAAAGCAATCTTAAACTTTCACGATGCTGAAACAAGTTTAGAGAAAGAAGGTAAGTCAATAGCATTGAAATTTGAAGATTTGCTCTCAAACCATGACAAGGAAATTAATCTGCTTTACTTTCTGTTAGACAACAGTTCGGAATTCTCGACGGAACTAGACACCAACAATCACTCTGCAAGTACTGACAGGGATGATATCGACGGCGTATTTGACACTAATGAGTTAATTCAGAATAAAATTCAAACAATTGAGAATTGTAATGATACTAATAGGCAGGACCTTTTTGAGATTTTACAAGCACATTCCACAGTTTTTACTCACAAAACAGGAAAAATCAAGGGATTTCAATACCAATTTCGTGTTCGTGAGCATACTAAATTCTGTGTTACACCATACGTAATTCCGACACATTATAGGGACAGTGTTAGAACAGAAATACAATCTATGCTTGACGATGGCATTATTGAGCCTGCAGTAAGCTCATACAACAATCCATTACATGTTGTTGAGAAGAAAAATGGATCGATCACGCTTGTCTTAGATTCGAGACAAATCAATACTATCATCATTCCTGAAACAGACAAGCCGCAAACGTTGCAAGAACTTCTTGAAACTTTTAATGGTGTAAAAGTGTTGCCTTCCATTGATCTCAGATCCAGCTCTTATCAGATCGAACTTCATCCAGAATGTAGAAAATACACAGCTTTTCTTTGTTTCTTCGTTTGCTATCCATTTCGGAAACTTCCTTTTGGTTTGAACATTTCTTCGGCAGCATTCATTCGTGGGCTAAATTCCATATTACCTGAGTTCTTAAAACGTCACATCACCTTATATGTGGACGATATTCTGATAGCAGAAGCCTCATGTGAACAACATAATCGCATCCTCAACAGTGTGTTACGTATTTTTGCAGAATCTGGAATTACAGTTAACTTGGAAAAGTCTGAAGTTTTTGGGACACATTATTTCTTCTGAAGGCATTCAGCCGGATCCTGGGAAGTTAAAAGCAATCAGAGCCATTCCAGTTCTATCCACAAAAAAACAAGTCCACGGTTTTCTAGGTCTTGTAAATTTTTACCGCCGTTTTCTGAATATGCAAATTCTAGTTACAACAAAAGTTTGTTCTCTCATTGGAAAAAATACTATTTGAAATTGGGACGAACAAGCACAGTTGGAATTCAATTCTTTGAAAGAAGCGCTACTTAACGCGCCAATACTAGCTCATCCATATCTGTCACAAGATTTCGGCCTTAGCACGGATTCTTCTAAAGTCGGTCTTGGTGCCCATTTTTTAAGAAGCCATAGAAAATGACACTACTGTTCAGAAAACCATTGCTTTTGCTAGCCGAGTGCTACCAAAATCTTAAAGAAATTATTCCGTTACTGAATTAGAAGCTTTAGCTATCGTTTGGGCATTTAACAAATTCCATTTCTTTCTTTCTGGCAAGCACGTAAAAGTATACAGTGATCATCGTGCATTACAATTTCTTATGTCTTCAAAATTAAATCATGATAGGTTAAAACGTTGGGCATTGTTTCTGCAAGAATTCCACTTCACAGTAGCACAGTCTAACATAACAGTCGCGACACTCACTGCTGTAAAAGTTGTTGCCGTTTGACAGATGGAGCGACACTAGCGCTCCAAGCGGCAGGTAAGGTGAACGTCAGACGCGTTGTAAGCATAATGTTTGTTTACATCCATTTCCTACGTAATTTCCGAATTATTCGAGTTATTTTCTTGCCTCCAAGAGTTTGTTTAGTATCGGAAGTCTTATATGTTTCTATTAATGATTCTAAAGTAAGCGCAACTATGGACAAAAACCATGAATAGAGTGGCAAGCTACAACACATTTGTGAAGAAACATTTGTGACATTGGACAGAATTGCAGCTTACCACGTTGATATCAAAAGAATATAAACACAGATTCACATGTAAGAAGCACAGACATGTACCTCTACATGCAAAAGCGATTGACAGCTCGTTTATCGTTCTGTAGGCCTACTGTGTGTCATTGTTGCCCTTTGCCACAAGTACGACCTTAATCTTTATATTATTGAAAGTGGGTAAAGCAACTGCCAAATAGTGGCAGAAATATGCTGAAAACATTATAATGAGCTGATTACATTACATTTCACGAAAAACCAAACATTTGAATAATTTTCAAACAATCTGTCTGTAGGCACTTTGCTTGTCCCGTAATAGTTTCGCTCGATCTGCACATTCTGACACTTCACACGCTTTTGTAAGACATGAACAGCTGCACTTAATCTAACCACTTTATCGTCAAAGCACGTCTGTGGTGACGATTCGCACGAATCTGGCACTGATACATGGAGAGCTGAACTGGCTGCTTCTGTGTCATATGACTGTTTTACAGCTTTAGATTGACTGTCGAATCTTTGTGGCAGTTTCCTCTTCATCGTCAGTTGAGGTGGCTTATTTAGTATGTCAAAGAGTGTGGGTACTGCATTCCACACGAGTTTGTTATTGTCTGCGTTCATGAACTGGTTTTCTTCGGAATGTAGCGGACAAAACCTAATATTATAATACAGGTAAACTGGGTCTTTCTTCATAAGGTCTTCTCGTCTGCTATTAACAAGCCATTTTCTGCTCCTAAAACGATACATTCATCATTTATACACATATAGTTTGCAAGTGAATCCTGACGATACAGTTTAGTAACATGATGGTATATACCTCTCAGGATCCTTAGGAAACCTAAAAAGAGACAGCTGTGGTGTCTTCTTCCTGTTGTTGCTGCAATTCATTGCGCTACAAACGCTCCCGATGGTAAAAACCATTGTATAAATCAAAATAATCAATCACTATTCGCTTTCACGATCGCGCCGAACTCACAGTTCTACCTACCGGCCGCTTGGGGCGCTGCTGGCGCTGTAGGCAACAAAATCGAGGCGAAGTGTCGCGACTGTTATGTTAGACTGTGACAATAGTCTACATTCCCGGCAAGCAGAACATTGTTGCAGACGCACTTTCACGCGCACCGGCTGGGCTTGAGAAAAGTAACACAGAAGGCAACCTCGAAAAATATTTCAGTATTCTTTACATTCAGAAAGTCGCCTTTGAAAACTTCATCACCACATCTTTTAAGGACATTGCTCATGAACAAGATAAAGATCCGATTTGGAAAGACATCAAAAGTAAATGGCATGAAAAGACACACACACAGATTCGACATTATTATCTGGTTAGAAACAACATACTCTTCAAACGCTGCACTGTTGATGACAAGCTATAGGTACTTTGCATTTCTGACGATTTTGTTATAAGCTCATTTGGTACATTCATTTCAGCTACGCACATTTTGGTCCAAGAAAATGTTATCATATTCTTCGGACGACTTGTTATTTTAACAATATGGAAAAGAGAATTCGAAGAGTCTTGTCTTGTTTTGTCAAAAGGCTAAACCATCTACTATCTCACATCATGCTCCGTTGTTTCCTATCATTTCTTCTAAATTAAAAGAATTTGCTGCTGTTGATCTCTTGGGACCCCTTGTCAGAACATCGAATGGATTTTCGTACGTTATAGTAGCTGTTGAACTTACTTCAAAATTTGTTTCTTTCACACTGGTACGTAAAGCCACTGGACGGTCTGTATCCAACGCCTTTGTTAAAAATTCCTTACGTGAAGTTGGACACGTTAATAAAGTCTTTACAGATAACGGACAGCAATTCAGGTCTGCTCTTTAGTCACGTATGCTTCGGAATCATAAAATCAAACCTGCTTTTATTTCATTGTACTCACCACATTGTAACCCCTCTGAACGGATTATGAAAGAAATCAATAAGCTTTGCAGCCTTTATTGTCACAGAAAGCATCAGCAGTGTGACAGATATTTACGCTTATTTCAAAACGTGCTGAATGAAATGCCTCATGACTCCACTGCTTTACCACCTATTCTTGTACTGAAGAACGAAGAACCACCGAAGAGAATCAGAGAGCTTGTACCTTTTCCAAATACACGTAAACTTCGACACAAAGACATAATTGATTTGGGTATTAAAAATATAAATTCTGCAGCAGACAAAAGGAGAAAACTACACGATAAAGCAAATGCAAAGAAATTATATATTGGTCAGAAAGTTCTCATTAAAGCTCATTCATTATCCCTTAAGAAGAAACACTTGAGTCTCAAATTCTTTCTGATTTACGATGGACCTTACAGAATCCGACGTATACCACATGATAATTGCGTTGAAGGATTGCACCACATTTCACATGTAAAACCGTTTATTGAGAGATAATCTGTTTTTTTTTTTTTACTTAGTCTTTGCTATAAAATTTTTTACTTCACGTTACTAGTACTCTTTGTCACACTTAGAAACTGTTAACATGCAACTATGTTTTAAAGTTAACTATCCAGTCTAGAACCTAGGAAACATATTTAGACAGTAATTACAAATGCATTGTTATAGTGAATAGAGGACATAGTGTTATTGTGTGTGTGCATTCTTGCTTGTTTGTTGCACGATTACGTAACTACTATAAGGCTTACATATCTAGACATATACCGGTACTGCTAATGAGATTTTAATGCAACATTTTGGTTTCCTTAAAAGATATTCTTTATTTGAAGTACATTCTGTGAGATTAAAGATGTGTTAGTATTTGGTTTCTTTGACAGCTACACGATTATATCACGACGATACTAATGTGTGACACAATTTATATTATTGCTTTTGCACTGTATCTGTCTTATATCTGCACAGTTTTTCTGAATTCTTCTGGAATTTAAAACATGTTTTAGTAGTAACTTTTGTGGTATAGCTACAGTGAGACAGCAATTTTCGTAGCACAACAATACATTACAGTATAGTACTTTCTTGATCACGGTATTGTACGTAATAACTACGATATCTATACGCATAGCATTTCGCTTTTGTTTATTACAAGGTAAGTACATTGACTTCCACAGAACTTTTCTTACAGTCGACGATAATTACGACACTTGGCACATTTTTTCCCTTACATAATTACAGAGATTATGTTACAACAAGACGTACAGTTTAGCCCTGCACTACACGTATTTGAGTGGTTAATTTGGTACTTAAAAAATTTATTTTTAAAGATTTTTGAATTACAAAGATACAAAGGTTTCCCGTGATACATTTCATACCATTGCTGTAATCTGTAACACCTGAGGGTATAATTACATTAATCCTCAGGGGGGCACACACTTATTTTGTGTACCATGTGTTTGGCAAGCATGAGAAGCCCTAGCTAATATGGTATTTGCTTATACAACTTTACACATCGGTACCATATTTCTCTAACACATAAGTTACACAGCTATCTGATCATTTAACTGAGAGAGACAAACATTTTTTTTACTACATCAGTGACAGATGTTTACGTAATTACGCAGTGGGATAACTTCACACTTATGTAATTGTATTTTGTCTGTACTTTGTGAACTGTTCATATTTTTTCGGAACCATTGTGACACTATGAGAGCTTTGAATGATGTATCTGGTATGGGATCATGATTTTTAAAGTACTTTTGAGGTAGATGACACTATTGAAATGAGCAGAGAATTTTTTTAGGTTTTGAAATTATTGGAGGAAATTACGACAATTTTGAGATTTGGCTGAGGTTTTATGATGTTATTATTACGATGACAATGTGTATTATGCTGTTGAGGTATGTTTATGATCAATAAGCTGATGCTACCGTATATGAGGAATGTGATTACGTGTTTATATGTTTATGAATAATGAATAGAAGTTAGGGACAGTGGTTTATGAAAAAGGATGTTGGAAACCAAGAATCGTACTTTAAGAGTTATGAAATGTATGTATATGCGTGAATGTATCACAATGCAGGCGACAATTTTTTTGGACACTGTTATATGTATAGGATTTTGTTTCTACACATTTGTAACGCAAATTCTCGACCTATGAAATATTTTATGAGAGACAGTCACTGTAGCGCAAACTGCTGTCGTAAATATTTCGGTAAGAAAGGTAAGTGACCTTGACGTAGGCCGGCCGTAATGGCCGAGCGGTTCTAGGCGCTACAGTCTGGAACCGCGCGACTGCTATGGTCGCAGGTTCGAATCGTGCCTCGGGCATGGATGTGTGTGTTGTCCTTAGGTTAGTTAGGTTTAAGTAGTTCTAAGTTCTAGGGGACTGATGACTTCATATGTTAAGTCCCATAGTGCTCAGAGCCATTTGAACCATTTGAACCGTGACGTAATGCGTTGTGAGTGCCCAGCTGACAGATAGTCACCTGAAAAAATAAAGCCATTAGGTGGAGAAAAAAAGTGGCCATTATCCTCACTATTGACATTTCTTTGTAGAAAGCATCGCAAATACGACACACTCAAACTAGAAAACATATGATTACACTGTGGAGCTCTTAATTTATGATATTTACTAAAATGCCTAATGAAATGATGAGAAACATTTTTACATCTATTGTCTTTCTAATTGAGATATTTTTTTACTGCCTTTGGAGACGCCATTTGCCTAGTGAATGATGTTTCATGCTTTGCTTTGTATATACTGTATATTTGCCTATTTTGTTTAATATCTAGTTTCTAGCTCCACTGCAGCATTGGTTAAAATAAAATTAAATAGATGTACTAATATAGATATTTTATGCCTACAGATCCAGTAAATAATAATTTATGATCTACTTCCAAAAAAACGAGGGAGCACAAAAAGACATTTCCCTTCACAGGAATTGCATACATAATTTTTGTCAATGACTGGGTAACTTGTTTCATAGAGTAAGTCAAGGTGATGCATCACTCTAGTGTTAAGATCTGACATAGGTATTAGACATTTCCTATCTTTACTGTGATATTTTTCTGCTTGAGCTTTGTCATGTTTAGGTATAAGTTATAGCCTTTGCTGCTGCTGTTTGCCAGGCATAGTGCTACTGAATTTCACTTTGTATTACTCTGTTAAGCCAGTTTTTCTACTGATTTATTTTTCTGGTTTCTGCACATTGGCTCATATTAGTTGTAATGTTGCATTTGCTCTGCTAATTTAGATATACTGCTGCTTGCTTTGCCAATTTGAATTTTTTGTCATTGCTGTTTGTGTTAGTTGTTTTGAGCTGCTGCATTGCCTCGTCCCTTAGTATATATACCTGAGCTCAGTAGATTTAAGTTAGCTTAAGAGGGGGTAGACTATATAAGAAACTAACTATGAAGAATAGGGAAAGAATGCATTGAGAAGTTATATGAAAAATATTTGGGCAAAAATGAGTATTGTACAATGAGAATAATTTACTTAGAAAGAGGATATGAACAAAACAGTAGGGTTTAGGGGCAACAGGTATAGATAGGACTTTTTGGGAATAATGATGAATGAAAGGAGATCTCCAAGAAGTAAAGAAAGTTTTGTTTGCAAAATACTGCAGTAAAACAAACCCTGTCCCTTCCTTTTGTGTTATTCCGCTAGGTGTTTGTGTACCCTTGTGTATTTGTGTTCTTCCTGTCTTTATATGTTTATCTGATAAGAGATATGTTGTACAATTTTTTTAATAATGTTATTTTCTTTGTAAAGATGTTAAGACATTATTTATTCTGTTCTGTTTTAATGCTCATGTGTGAAATTAATGTTTGCAAACTATTCTCATTATTTTATATATTTACTTATATCACAATTCCTGTAACACTGATGCATATGTCTATTTCTATTATTTTGTAAAGCCTGTATCACTACAAATGTTATCTGTATTATTATGTTTTAATGATGATTTCTGTATCTTTGTAATTCTATTCTCATGTTATAAAATTGTAATGGACACCACTTCATCAAATTAAGTAACTTGTAGGCATACATTTCACTGCACACGTTTTTGTTGGTCATAGTATATGCACAATATGTGAGAAGTTGGGACTGTTAGTGTTTGGACGTGTGTTATTAATTCAGCAAGGGACTGGTTAACAGCATTGCTGGTTCTAAGGACAATTCCAAAAACTTTGTGAGTGCACAAGTGGTGGTTATGGACTTGCTATATTGTCCACAAGACTCTTTGATGGTTATTGTACACCTGCACAGTCACAGCAGATGGCTGCTGGCCGTCTCTACAAGGACCTCTGGTGGCCCACCAATACCGTTATCTCTACCAGGACTACAGTGGGTCTGCTATTCTTCAAAACTTCGACTGACTCTGCAGTGGGTTTGCTCTGTTGTGGCCCATTACCTATCTGCATGTCAAGAGTCAGCACTGTCTTTCCGTTGGAAGGACAACACTACTTCTTCAAGACTGCATGGAAATCCACTACTTCAGTGTGCATTTTCTTTTACTGCTCAGACTTTGAGAAAAAAAAACACTGAAATTTTACTGTGATGAATGATCACTACTGTTTTAGGGACTGCGAGAAAATTTTAGCTTCTGACCAACATTGTATCAATAAGTTTGTGCATTTGATTTCTTTGTTATTGTAATTACGAAAATTTTTTTTCAAATCTGTATTGGCCACTGCCCAAAACAATTTGTAAAAATTTTTGTGGGGAGCATGGGGGCTATGTAAGTAGGCTGTTTAGGTTTTTATGCTGGTAACTCCATGTAGCGCTCTGTATCACTGGCTGTGCTGTGTGAAGTCTGTGGCTGGTTTGCATTGTTGGAAATTGCTATTGTAGTGTTGGGCAGTTGGCTGTTAACAGCACGTAACGTTGCACAGTTGGATGTGAGCCGCCAGCAGTGGTGGATGTGGGGAGAGAGATGGCGGAGTTTTGAGAGCGGATGATCTGGACGTATGTCCATCAGAGACAGTAAATTTCTAAGACTGGATGTCATGAACTGATTTATATATATTACGACTTTTGAACACTATTAAGGTAAATACATTGTTTGTTCTTTATCAAAATCTTTCATTTGCTAACTATGCCCATCAGTAGTTGGTGACTTCAGTAGTTAGAATCTTTTATTTAGCTGGCAGTATTGGCGCTCGCTGTATTGCAGTAGTTCGAGTAATAAAGATTTTTGTGAGGTAAGTGATTCATGAAAGGTATAGGTTATTGTTAGTCAGGGCCATTCTTTTGTAGGGATTATTAAAAGTCAGATTGCGTTGCGCTAAAAATATTTTGTGTCAGTTTAGTGTTGATCAGAATAAGTAAAGAGAGTGATGTCTGAGAACGTTCAGTTCAGCTGTTTGAAAAGCAAATAACGTAAGAGGTTTTCCAGCACAGTAATTTATTAATATTTCTAAGGCGACGTTTCAGCTTTTTTTTCCCTCATCGAAACAGAAAGAACTGTCTCACGTACACCCCGTTTCTTGCACTTTACTCAAACTCTGCTATATACTCGTATATCGCTACAGCAGCAGGCGTGGTCGCCGATCAGCAGCAGCGTGTGACCCGATGTTATTGAATGGGCAATCCGAACAGGCAAACTGGGCACTTGTTGGACACACAACGCCATACGATCCACGATCTCAAACGTCGATATAGGAACAACGATGGAATTAATTCCCTGCCAAAAACGCGGCCATTCGTGATAACTAAACCGTGCTAAAACAAATCTAGGTTAGCACAACTGTCGTTTCAGCGAGCCGAAGCAGCCTGCTCCAAACCTGGTATGAGCGGTCGCCGCTGTGTGGTACGGCGGCCGCGCCTCGCAAGTATACTTCTTGGTGACCTTAAGCTTTCCAGGCGCATCAGCTGTTTGCGTTGATCTTTGCCGGCCAGCTGGGTGCAGTCGTTTACGAAACACGACGTTTCGACAGCGCACCTTTGCGTCTTCTTCAGGTGACACCTGTAGAACGAGCGCCTTCGCTACAGCGCGCCTCCTTTCGGACTCTCGTCACTCCCCACCCCTCGCCCCACTACCTGGCGGCCCCGGGTCGGGCAGGCATTCCGACTTAAGCTGGCTGAGCGCTGACCGATGCGTCGGCCGCTAGTATTTCACCAATACAGTCCCGACACGCCGAGGCCTGTCTCAGCACTTCCGTTTGCTCACATTCCGCTGTGTCCCCCTTAGGTAGCAACTTCCCGCATTCTGTGAGCTCGTTCAGTTCGGTGCGTCCCCCGCGCTCTTGCCATTTCCCCGCGACTGTCCGCACAGCCTGCGCGGCGTATGCCCTGCCGCATTCTCACGGAATACGGTAGACGCCTGATTCCTGGGGCCCCAAGTCATCTCTCATCACATCTAATTGTGTACACGTTTTCGGAGGTGAACGGATAACACATTTAATGTTACACCGAGCCAAGATTCAGCCGCTTTTGTTAGACAACGTTGCCGGAGTATGGCACGCATGCCGTTGTCTTATCCTCTTCGTCACGTTCTATAGAGGGCAGTCAAATGCATACGAGAAAGCCGGAAGAACGGTAAGTAACCTGTTTTCACGGAAGTAATTACCACAACGATGCATCCATCCCAGAGTGAGACGAGACGGTAAATACTTTTGTGGAAACATGTTTGTCGTTGCTAAACCGTGACTGTACGCAGGCGTGCACCCCGTTCGGCAGGCGTGCACCCCTCGTCCGAACCAAATCAACGGCCACGAATGTCTTTGTTCAGGGCTCCAAATACCAGGTTATCAAAAAGTCAGTATAAATTTGAAAACTGAATAAATCACGGAATAATGTAGATAGAGAGGTACAAATTGACACACATGCTTGGAATGACATGGGGTTTTATTAGAACCAAAAAATACAAAATTCAAAAACCGCCCGACAGATGGCGCTTCGTCTGATGAGAATAGCAATAATTAGCACAACAAAGTAAGACAAAGCAAAGATGATGTTTTTCACAGGAAATGCTCAATATGTCCACCATCATTCCTCAACAATAGCTGTAGTCGAGGAATAATGTTGTGAACAGCACTCTAAAGTATGTCCGGAGTTATGGTGAGGCATTGGCGTCGGATGATGTTTTTCAGCATCCCTGGAGACGTCGGTCGATCACGATACACTTGTGACTTGAGGTAACCTGAAAGCCAATAATCGCACGGACTGAGGTCTGGGGACCTGGGAGGCCAAGCATGACGAAACTGGCGGCTGAGCACACGATCATCACCAAACGACGCGCGCAAGAGATCTTTCACGCGTCTAGCAATATGGGGTGGAGCGCCATCCTGCATAAACATCGTACGTTCCAGAAGGTGTTTGTCAGCCAGGCTGGGGATGATGCGATTCTCTAACATATCGGCGACCTCTCACCCGTCACGGTAGCAGTTACAATAACATAATCACGCATTTCCTCGAAGAAAAAAGACCCGATAACGGTAGATGTGGTAAATTCAACCCATACCGTGACTTTTTCGTCATGCAGTGGAGTTTCCTCGACAGTTCTAGGATTTTCGGTAGCCCAAATTCTCAGTTGTGGGCGTTGACAGACCAACGGAGCGTGAAATGAGCTTCGTCGGTCCACAACACGTTACTCAACGAATCGTCATCTTCTGCCATCTTTTGAAACGCCCACACCGCCAATGCCCTCCGCTTCACTAAATCGCCAGGTAACAGTTCATGATGGGGATGGATTTTGTACGGATAGTATCGGAGGGTACGCCTAAGTGCCAACAGTAGTATATGGAATGCCGGTGCGACGTGCGACTGTACGAGCGCTGACTTCCCTGTGCATAGACGAACCCGCTACAGTCTCCATTTCTTCCTGAACTGTCTCAGCAGCATTACGCCTTGTGCTCGGTCGGCCACTGCGGGGTCTATCGTCTAAACAACCCGTGGCTTTGAACTTCGAAATCATTCTCGCCACAGCTGCATTTGTCAACGGACCTTTACCCGTTCGAATCCCCTTCCTATGGCGGTAGGATCGTAACGCTGAACTAGCACATGTCCCATTCTGATAATACAGCTTCACTAAAAGCGCCTTTTCAGGTAACGTCAACATTCTGCGACTGCTGGCGCATCTGGTTCTCTCTCTCATTACAGCGCCTTTTATACACGATTGTCATGCGCAGTCACTGAGGTTTTGCTGTCCAGCGCCATCTCTCGGACATTTTGTGAACTTTTTTTTTTTGTTGTTCTAATAAAATCCCATGTCATTCCAAGCATGTGTGTCAATTTGTACCTCTCTATCTACATTATTCCGTGGTTTATTAAGTTTTCAAATTTATACTGACTTTTTGATCACCCGGTATATGGAAATAGGATGAGTACACATCGGGATTGTATGGAGGATATGTAAGGGCTTCCCAGCGAAACTCCTGCAGCATAGTCGAAACAATCTTTGCAGCATCCGCCGAAGGTACGGCTGGGAAGGACGGTGACTGTGCACTTTCAAGGGCGAGATACCTGCATTTACCTTAATCGATTTAAGGAAACAATGAGGACATAAATCGGAGTGATTAGCCGGGGATTTGAAGCACTGGGTGTTGGCTTCACGAACATACCTGAAGCAGAGGCCAGTGTGAGTCCTCATAATGTAAAGTCAGGCAGCTGGTGGCACAGAGGTCCCTCGTGTTACCAACTGCACTCTGCTGACTTTATTAGATAATCTGTCCAGGAGCTTCAATGAGAAGCCGTCCCTACCCCATTTATTCCAAGCTTGAGACGTTTGCATTTCTCACATCTTGTCGAAAAGCCATCAAAAAATTTCTTTATGGACGAAAGTGCACTTTAAACTTGCATTGACGATGTCTTTGTCTCCGAACCAGTAGCTTTCTACAGGGATTGAACTCAAAAACTGCCTGAGCACCATGAGAACATACGATTGTGGAAGAACATACGATTGATGAATAATTTCTTTCTTACGCGTTACTGTTACTTTCAATAAACCAATGACATGCGCTTTAAAAATATGCACTGTTCGAGTACAAATGAATTACAACTTACCATGACAATTTTGATACAAAACTCTAATTTAATAAAACAGACATGATCCGTAGTACGAGCCTGCCAAAAATTTCATGAATTACTAAGATATTAGGAACGTTTGACTTTGAAATGGTCTTTGTCAACGTGAAGCGCTGTGTACTACTGAAGAAACATGTCTGGACCACAACCAAAGTATGTAAGTCTGGCTGTGAAAGTAGACCCGAAAGCAGCTCCGTTAACATATTATTCGATGCCATATATAAACCAAGTAATACTAAAAGTTATGTTAGTATAAGCACAAAAATGTAAATTCTCAAAAGGGCGCAGTGCCACACTTTTTTAAAGTTTTTACGGTTAGATCTACAGGGGTATTAAATCAAGGTTGCGATAAGAATTGAAATGGAAATGTTAAGATTTCCTTACTGATTATTGACCTTGGATCTTGCAGCTCTGTAAGAGAACAAGTGGAACATGACAAATTCTGCAAATCACTAGCGAGAAGGAAACTATGAGCTACCATGACTTCCCCTCACACGGCGGCCGCATCTCCACTTAGCTAGTCTGCTGCTGTAATTCGCAGCGTCCTGTCATCTCTATACTGACTGATAATTTAGATAATCTGCACCTTAAAATACGAGATTAGTTGAAGATTTTGCATGGAACGACATTGTATTGTATTGTATGTTAACCGGGGACCTAGAAACGACGGAGAGGCTCCGCCCCCGCCACAGCCGCAGTGGTCGGCAACCCCACGACGACTTCCGCAGTCCACTTCACCCCTCCGCCGCCCCACAGCGAACCCAGGGTTATTGTGCGGTTCGGCCCCCGGTGTTGCCTCCCAGGGAACGTCTCACACCAGACTCGTGTAGCCCCTATGTTTGCGTGGTAGAGTAATGGTGGTGTACGAGTACGTGGAGAACTTGTTTGCCCAGCAATCGCCGACACACTGTAACTAAGGCGGAATAAGGGGAACCTGCCCGCATCCACCGAGGCAGATGGAAAACCGCCTAAGAACCATGCACAGGCTGGCCGGCTCACCGGACCTCGACACAAATCCGCCGGGCGGATTCGTGCTGGAGACCAGGCGCTCCTTCCCGCCCGGAAAGCCGTGTGTTAGACCACACGGCCAACCGGGCGGGCTATGGAACGACGTTACTGGAATCACACAGTAATTTTAACGACCCATTGTTAGGCCTTAAGTGAGAATCATTCATATCATTCACTGGGAAAGTCAAGCGAATTTAGCAAGATAATTCTGAACCACTGTGCGAACTACATCGAAGCTGCCACACGTAGTATTCTACACTGTTGCCATTTCTCCACTGTACAGCAAGAAGAAGGTACGGTTGCACAGACGATGTGGTTCTTGAGCTGGCCCACGATTCAGAAACTACGAGTATCGCTTTGACAATGTGTCTGGGCCGACGGCCATCGTGTTGACTCGGAGCGAAGGTACCTAAATCATACGGCATTGAGTTTTATTCACATTTCTGCAACTGTAATTTGGGTATAAAACATACACTGGTGAGCCAGAACATTATGACCACCTCTTTAATAGCGTGTCTGTCCGTGTTTGGGACGAAATACATCACTGATTCTGCATATAAGGGATCTGACAGTTGTTGGTAGGTTTGTGGAGGTACGTGGCATTAGATGTGAATGCACAGGTCGTGCAATTAGCGTAAATAACGAGCCGCTGATTCGCGTACGCGATGATCGCGCCCGACAGCTACCCAGATGGGTTCCATAGGATTTACATTAGCCTAATTTGGTCGCTGAGACATCAACGTGAGTTCACTATAATGCTCCTCAAATCACTACAGCACAGTTCTGGCTCCGAAACACAGACAATTATACTGCTGAAAGATGACGTCGCTGTCGGGGAAGACATCAAGCATGAAGGAATGTAGTCAGTTCGCAGCTGTCAGCGTGTCTTCAATTACTACGACAGGTGCCTTGCAAGCGCAGGAGAATGTCTCCCACACCATTACGCTGCTGCCACCAGCCTGCGTCCGTGGCGCGCGGCACGTTTCGAGCCGCCGCTCCCCTCGATGACGGCGTTTATGGAGACGACCGTCGATCTAGAGTTGCAAAATTGTGATTCACCGACGATCCGACGAGTTTCCACTGACCGATGTGTGGGGCGGCTGGTGGAATTATTGTTGTTTAAAATGTAGAATGGAGAAAAGAAAAGATGGATTTCCCGGCCGATGCACCATATGTGGGACGGCTGGTGGAAATTAATTGTTGTTATATTGAAGTGTTTTGTGATGCAGAAAAGATGCATTTCCCGGCTGATGCACCAATTGTGGGGCGGCTGGTGGAAATTAATTGTTATTTAAATGTAGAATGTAATGTAATGTAGATGCAGTTCCCGGCCGATTAGCAACATATGTGGGGCGGCAGGTGGAATTAATTGTTATATAAATGTTTCTATTATTTATGCTGTCTTTTGCCGTTCTCAACACTGGCTCTCTAACTACAATATTGGCAACCAGAAAGAGATTAGCAAAACGTGAAGCCTGTAATTAGAATTCCTAGTGCCCACTTCATCTGAGAAATACACTTATAGCTACAGCTCATAGCTCTGAGGAATTAGGAGATTGTCTGGGATTCATAATCAAAAACGATGCTGTAAAAATGTTCGCTATATTCTGAAAGTCACAGATAAAAAAAAAAAAAGAATCCACACAATCCAACTACCAGAGCAGTTCAGAGTCTAATGCGATGATGCAACTATAACTGTCCAAATTAAATGTTTAAGTGAATGCTCGCCATAACTTGATGTTCATCAAACGCCACGCTAAATAATGGTAGAATGTCTGTCCCGCGGCGGCACGTGAAAATACGACAAACGCAAACTGAAGATAGATCATTAAAGTCATCCCAGAATTAACACTTCACTCGAAAATGATTTCATGGTTACGCGTATCCCGAGTAACTTAATACGGCATCCGAGGCTGTTTATAGCAATGATACCGACGCGACGCGACTCCCGGCACAGGTGGTGTGCTATTCAGCGTCTGGAGAGAACTGGGGCCTTACTTCCTCGCGCAGCGTTCTTATATATAAAGCCGCGGTGCGGACGGCTAAGGGAACGCCTGATCAAATCCGCTCTCCCAACTAGCCGCTGGGCTAGTAATGCACCACTTCAAGTTATTGAATAAATCATTGCTTCCTTTGCTGATGGCCGATGAAGCTCTCAATTTCAATGTGCATTCAGCACACAGGTAAGTAATCACAATAAATGTCTGACGTGGCTAAGTCAAATATTTTGGGCGAGAGAATTAATTTAATTACACTACACGCAGTAGACGAGCTCTGAACTTGCCCTTTGGAGATACGCTATCCCTATAGTTTTATAGTTATTCAAATGAAACTTCTCACATCTTTATGATTATAGCGGATCTCCCTTATACTTAAATTTAAACATCCTAGCCTTATTTATTCACCTACTTAATCTATCTTGCTTCCTTAATTTCTAAGACAAAAATCAGAAAATTATGAATTTCAACTAAAATTTTAATTTGTGAGTTCCAAAATACTGTTTCTACTGAATTATTATGAAAAAGGAATCTAAATATAAATTTTTAAGTTTCTAGCTCTTCTGTTGCGCCAATGATTTTTACAGAAAAACGTCCAAATTTCGAAAATGGTTAAAGTTATTGAACTGATATTCAACACATATTGATTTAGTATTACTCCTGACATGCTAGAAACTTTTCAGGTTATTTACTTGATTTTTAAAGTATTGCGCAACATTTATGACGTCAGAGCTAGGCTGGCACACAATGGAAAGACTGATGTGAATTTTATAAGGCGTGAGTGGGCTGCTTCCCTACAGATGGTCGAATCCTTATGGTCCCGTGCCCACTGCAATCGTAACTGGCGGTGTCCTTGGGTTGGTTGGTTGGTTTGGGGGATTAAAGGGACCAGACTGCCATGGTCATCGGTCCCTTGTCCTTGGGTGAACATGTGAACACGTAGGGGTGGTCTGCTGCGGAGCTCAGTGTTCAACGACGTAGGAAAAACGGCGTACTCCGCAACACTTGTGCGTGCTCCAGCATTGTGTTCTTTCGCCAGAGACGCCAGAGATCACCATGTATCCTACTTTACGGAGAAGACAAACCTCCGAATCTCACGTTATGTGAGGAGTCATGGACGTCCCATTGTTTACCGCGTAGTGGTAGTTCCACTGTCTTTCTACATCTACATCATACTCCGCAAGCCACCCAACGGTGTGTGGCGGAGGGTACTTTCGGTACCACTATCTCATCCCTCCAACCCTGTTCCACTCGCGAATAGTGCGTGGGAAGAATGAATGTCGGTAAGCCTCTGTTTTGGCTCCAATTTCTCGAATTTTCTGCTCGCGGTCAATACGCGAGATGTATGTGGGGGGAAGTAATATGTCTTCCGACTCCTCTTGAAATGTGCTGTCCCGAAATTTCAATAGTAAACCTATCCCTGATGTGTAAAGCCTCTCTTGTAACGTCTGCCTGAGTTTGTTTAGCATCTCCCTAGCGCTCTCTCACCAGCTAAACGGTTCCGTGAAGAAACGCGCCGCTCTTTGTTGGATCTTCTCTATCAGCGTAATAAAATAATATCGGCACCTAGAGATGATAACTGACAAATTTATCCATTATCTTGAGAGAGTAGAAAATCTCTTAAAGGAGGAGGAGAATTCCAGGAGGGATTGTAGGCCTCCCGATAAGACAAATGAAAAGAGAACCGAGGCACATGTAAATATAATAGGAGTGCAAAGATCCAGTAATTGTAGAGGCAGGTGCCGAAGGAGAGGGAGTCCTGTTCGAAGTAGACATAATGACAGAGACCGAAACCTTGAATATAGACTGCAGCAGCCCGCTGACTGGGTGGAGTTGCGCAGGCCGCTAGCAGAAAGGGATATCATGGAATGACCGCGTAGGAGAGGGGAAAAACTAATGGCAGGCTGTAAAGACGCTAGCGTTTGCAAGATGCGGCAGCATAGGCTACATCCGCTAACAAAACCTTTTGTAAGGAAGGCACCAGCAGAACACCTTGGGGGTGGTATCGTAGAAATAGATGTTGCAGAGGAGAGGGACACACATAAAAATTGTGTTTTTCAGGGAAGTGTAGTAGGTTTTTCCGAAAGAAAAGGTCATAACAGCGATTCCAGGAACCAAATTAATGAGCAACAGCTATTAGAGAATAATTAATAAGAGCAGGATGTTAGTGTGAGAGAGCACTGCAATGAAGATTAACTTACAGTGAACTGTGGAATTAGCACTATAATAGGGGAAACGGTAATAGAGCTACCTGAGGAAGAATATAGAAGGGCAGAGGAAGTTTTACGAAGATTAGGAGTAGTTTCTGATAGTGATGAAAAAGGAACAGAAGTGGAGGAAGTAGGGGGTTATTTTGATAATTCTGACAACATGGTAGGAAGGGTTGCAGAATCTGACGTTACTATTAAAGAAGGAGATTGTTTGGAGGAAGTGTTTTGATTTGTCAGTACTGGACAGACTAATGAAGCCTGCCACAGTTAGAGAGGAAGAAGACCCAGTGAATATGTGCATAATTTCCACAGAAGGTGTAGGATTCAATAAACATGAAGTAGTGCAAGATTTGTTAGACGAACCTGATTCTGAAGTTAGAGAAAAAACTCCAGGACAGCCTATAATATAAGTCACCATTTTTAATGGGAAGGTTCCTTGTTTAGTGGATAGTGGTTCCGATTTGTATGCAGTGTCACAGGGCTTTGTAAATGGTGCCAGTGAGTGGCATAAATATTATCGTAGCCACAGGGAAACATAAGAAAGTAGTTAAACATGAAATTATGATACCTGTCAGGATCGGTGATGTACAATTGGACCAAATTTTTTTAATAATAAATGGTTTCTCTATCAGTGCTACCTGATAGCGATTCCAGACAAACACTAGTCAAGAAGCCGCTTCTTTCGTGAATGAGTTACATTTCCTTAACATTCTTCCAACGAATCTGAGTCTGGTGTCTGCTTTTCCCACTATCTGTTTTATATCTCATTCCACTTAAGCTCGCTCTGGATAGTTACAACTAGATATTTTTCGGCAGACGCTGTCTCCAGCTGTTTGTCATCAACAGTGTAGCTGTACAGTAGTGGATTTCTTTTCCTATGTACGCTCAATATGTTACATTTATTTATGTTCAGGGTCAACTGCCAGAGCCTGCACCATTCATAAATTCTCTGCAGGTCGTTATTATTTTCTGGCGTTGCTACTTTGGTATAGACAACTGCATCATCTGTGAATAGCCTTAAGGAGCATCGTCTTTCCGTAGATGCTCACGACAGTAGCACGCGAACATTCGACCAGCTTTGCCGTTTCCGAGATACTCGTTCACGGGCTCTGGGTAGCAATAATAATTTGTCAAAGTCGCTTATCTCAATGGGCTTTCCGTGATTTCAGCCCATATCTTCGCTAAGGTGATGTCTGTTCTTTTCTGCTCGGCTTAAATGCGTCGCGTGCCTGTAACGCAATCTGGCGGCATCCAGCGCAGCGGTGGGCAGTGGTCGCGATGTTTTGGCTGTTCACTGTAGTTATCAGTAATGAAGACGTTTAAAGAAGACTGTTTTGAAGTGTACAATGTTAAGTAGAATGTTATTCACTCATAATGCTGAAATCGCCTGTGATGGTGAAAAAGTGAATCGCTTCTGATGGAGAAACTGTTACGCGGCAGAATAATTTGTTGTACATGCTCAAATTTTGTCTGCCAGTCAGTATGACACGAAGGTGCACTGCTGGAGCGGCAGACGTCAGGGCTTCAGGAAAGCGATACCACACAACCTCCGAGTGAGGGAGGGAGGCGGAAGCGCAAACGCAGCAATGCTACACACCGTGACAATGCGTTAACGCAGCGCTTACGCCCGGCCGCCGTCCAACGTACCGAGACTCTTAATAACTTTGCACCTCAGACAGCAAAATAAATGTTATTACACATACCGATACGTCACTCATGTCTCCGCGCGTTAACTGGACCTTTCTCCTGTACAGTATGACTGACCTCTTGTATGTGTGGTCCGAGTTCCCCGGATCTCAGTAAAGCTCCTTACTGGCAGTACGCTTAAGAAAGAGAAATAAAAATAGCCACGACAGCCGCTGAAGAAGATGTCGACTGGACGTTTAATCTCCCCCCCCCCCTTCCCCCCAAGACTGCCCATTGAATGCATGTGTTTCAAGAGGGTTAAATGATGACAGTTCATCACATTTCCCAGTAACATGGGTTCACTGATGTGGACCGCAGTGGTAAACAGTGAAAACGTCCTGCGTCAAAGCCAGTTGGTCCTCTTGAATGGTACGAATAATTCATGTCGAAACAATCCTACTTGAAACGAGAAAACTGTTTTCCGATGTGATTTCTTTGGTGCACTCACCCCATACATGGCTCAAATGTTTCCAGCTGCTAAAATGGCTTGCAACCGTCTATTAAATCCAAAGAGAACAAAATGTCATACATGTTAGACATTTTTCCTCTTCACACTCATTTTCCAACACTTAAACATTGATCGTCGTAACCTTCAAATGTGCAACATTCAGTAAGTCACTACAAGAGCATTTTAAGAACCTCAAACAAACAAAAAAATGATAATTTATAAATATATTTATAGCAATCTGCGTGACAACATCCCAACAAAATCTCTAAGAAATTATGCAGCAATCTACTTTTTTCAGGCAAATTTTGCCTGCATTGATAGATCAGATACTTCAATATCCTTCACGTCAAACGCTGCAAGAGAAATGATAACAACGCTGTTTTTTAAGTAAGGACCGTTTCGAAATTAAAAAAAGACGTGCTAAGATATCTCAATAATTTTATTTTTACATGAAAGCCTGTACCTTAATCTACGCATTGACGCCATTACAGTCTGATTTTCCTTGTTTACGTTGTGTACTGAGTGTTTAAGATGCCTCCGGTAATCGTGAGTCCCGCCGACTGTGAAGTACGGGCTGTTATAAGATTTCTTAGTGCTAAAGGCCTAAAAGCGATCGATATTCATCGTGAGATCGGTACAGTTTACGGAGAAAACATTATGAGTGATGGAATGGTAAGAAAGTGGATGAGATCATTTAAAGATGGCCGCACAAACGTGCACGATGAACAACGGAGTGGGCGTCCTTCGGTTGTTAATGAAAATTTGGTGCAGGAAGTGGACCATAAGGTGAGAGAAAACAGACGCTTTACGATTTCCTCCTTGCGGGATAAGTTTTCTAATGTTTCCGGTAGAATTTTGTATGGCATTGTGACCGAGCACTTGAATTACCGAAAATTGTGCGCACGTTGGGTACCGAAAATGTTGATGAATGTGCACAAAACCAAACGTTTAGAGAGTCCAGTGACTTTCCTTGACCGATACCACAACGACGGTGATGATTTATTAAGACAAATTGTTACAAGGATGAAACATGGGTGGCCTAAGTCACACCAGAGTCAAAGCAACAGTCCATGGAAGTTGACCAAGGGCATCGTTTTGCTGCATGACAATGCCCGTCCGCATGTGGCGAATCAGACCAAAGATCTCATCACATCTTTTCGATGGGAAACTCTAGATCATCCTCCGTACAGCCCCGATCTTGCGCCCAGTGACTACCATCTGTCCCTGCACTTGAAGAAACATCTGGGCGGTCAGCGTCTTCAAGGCGATGACGAAGTCAAAACAGTGGTGATGCAGTGGTTAACAAGTCATGCGGCAGACTTCTATGAGGAGGGTATTCAAAAACTGGTACAACGTTATGACAAGTGTCTCAATATTGACGGAAATTATGTAGAAAAGTAGTTTAAGGTACAGGCTTTCATGTAAAAATAAAATGATTGAGATATCTTAGCGCGTCTTTTTTTAATTTCAAAACGGTACTTACTTAAAAAAACACGCCTCGTATATCAGAAGAAGTGAAATTTACAAAGTAAAATTATGAATGCGCTCTATAATTCGGCATTTCGTTTTCACTGTGCCACGTTTCCCACCCGAGAATGAATGCACGCAGCGTCACAGCATCACATGCTAAATTTAAAACGGACGCAAAATCTCCAAGATTGGTCATCTTTTACAGAAGCTCGAAATTTAGCGCAGGCTTCAATGCGAGATGCTTCAAATAGCTCCAAACGAAACTTTGTCTCGAATCCTGGCGGAAAATCCGAAGAGAATCTGGTCATACGTAAAATGTGCTAGCAGCAAGAAACATACTATCGAAGACAGTGCTGCCAAAGCAGAGTTACTAAATACAGTCTTCCGAAATGTCTTCACAAAAGAAAACGAAGTAAATACTCCAGAATTCAAATCAAGAACAGCTGCCAACGTGAGTAAAGTAAAAGTATGTATCCTCGGAGTAGTGAAGCAACTTAATTCCCTTAATACAAGCAAGTCCTCTGATCCATACCCCCGTTCCTCGACGAAAGATCCCTACCCACAGGCTGGAAGGTTGCACAGATCACACCAATGTTCAGGAAATGTAGTAAGAGTAATCCGCTAAATTAAAGGCCCATATCATTAACGTCGATATGCAGCAGGATTTTGGAACATATACAGGGTGGTCCATTGATAGTGACCGGGCCAAATATCTCACGAAATAAGCATCAAACGAAAAACCTACAAAGAACGAAACTTGTCTAGCTTGAAGGGGGAAAACAGATGACGCTATGGTCGGCCCGCTAGATGGCGCTGCCATAGGTCAAACGGATATCAACTGCGTTTTTTTAAAATAGGAACCCCCTTTTTTATTACGTATTCGTGTAGTACGTAAAGAAATATGAATGTTTTAGTTGGACCACTTTTTTCGCTTTATGATAGATGGCGCTGTAATAGTCACAAACATATGGCTCACAATTATAGACGAACGGTTGGTAACAGGCAGGTTTTTTAAATTAAAATACAGAACTTAGGTATGTTTGAACATTTTTTTTCGGTTGTTCCAATGTGATACATGTACCTTTGTGAACATTTCTGAGAACGCATGCTGTTACAGCGTGATTACCTGTAAATACACATTAATGCAATAAATGCTCAGAATGATGTCAATCAACCTCAATGCATTTGGCAATACGTGTAACGACATTCCCCTCAACAGCGAGTAGTTCGCCTTCCGTAATGTTCGCACATGCATTGACAATGCGCTGACACATGTTGTCAGGCGTTGTCGGTGGACACAATAGCAAATATCCTTCAATTTTCCCCACAGAATGAAATCCGGGGACGTCAGATCCGGTGAACGTGCGGGCCATGGTATGGTGCTTCGACGACCAATCCACCTGTCATGAAATATGCTATTCAGTACCGCTTCAACCGCACACGACCTATGTGCCGGACATCCATCATGTTGGAAGTACATCGCCGTTCTGTCATGCAGTGAAACATCTTGTAGTAACATCGGTATAACATTACGTAGGAAATCAGCATACGTTGCAACATTTAGACTGCCATCGATAAAATGGGGGCCAATTATCCTTCCTCCTATAATGCCGCACCATACATTAACCCGCCAAGGTCGCTGATGTTCCACTAGTCGCAGCCATCGTAGATTTTCCGTTGCCCAGTAGTGCATATTACGCCGGTTTACGTTGCCGCTGTTGGTGAATGACGCTTCGTCGCTAAATAGAACGCGTGTAAGGAATCTGTCATCATCCCGTAATTTCTCTTGTGCCCAGTGGCAGAACTGTAAACGACGTTCAGAGTTGTCGCCATGCAATTCCTGGTGCATAGAAATGTGGCACGGATGCAACCGATGTTGATGTAGCATTCTCAACACCGACGTTTTTGAGATTCCAGAATCTCGCGCAATTTGTCTGCTACTGATGTGCAGATTAGCCGCGACAGCAGTTAAAACACCTACTTGGGCATCATCATTTGTTGCAGGTCGTGGTTGACGTTTCACATGTGGCTGAACACTTCCTGTTTTCTTAAATAACGCAACTATCCGGCGAACGGTCCGGACACTTGGATGATGTCGTCCAGGATACTGAGCAGCATACATAGCACACGCCCGTTGGTCATTTTGACCACAACAGCCATACATCAACACGATATCGACCTTTCCGCAATTGGTAAACGGTCCATTTTAACACGGGTAATGTATCACGAAGCAAATACAGTCCGCACTGGCGGAATGTTACGTGATACCACGTACTTATACGATTGTGACTATTACAACGCCATCTATCACGAAGCGAAAAAAGTGGTCCAACTAAAACATTCATATTTCTTTACATACTACACGAATATGTAATAAAAAATTGGGGTTCCTATTTTAAAAAAAAACGCAGTTGATATTCGTTTGACCTATGGCAGCTCCATCTAGCGGGGCAACCATAGCGCCATCTGGTTTCCCCCTTCAAGTTAGACGAGTTTCGTTCTTTGTAGTCTTTTCGTTTGATGCTTATTTCGTGAGATATTTGGCTCGGACACTATCAATGAACCACCCTGTGTTGTGATCGAACAATATGAATTACCTCGAAGGAAACAGTCCGTTGAGGCACAGTCAACACGGATTTAGGAAACATCATTCTCATTAAACACAACTACCTCTTTACTCGCAGGAAGTGTTGAGTGCTATTAACAAGGGATTTCAAATTGATTCCGTATTTCTAGATTTCCGGAATCCTTTTGACACTACCACACAAGCGGCTTGTAGTGAAATTGCGTGCTTATGGAATATCGTCTCAGTTATGTGACTGGATTCGTGATTTCCTATCAGAGAGGACACAGTTCGTAGTAATTGACGGAAAGTCATCGAGTAAAACAGATGTGATTTCTGGTGTTCCCCAAGGCAGTGTTACAGGCCTTTTGCTGTTCCTTATATATATAAACGATTTGGGAGACAATATGAGCAGCCGTCTTAGGTTGTTTACAGATGACGGTGTCGTTTATCGACTAGTAAAGTCATCAGAAGATCAAAACGATTTAGAAAAGATATCTCTAAGATGCGAAAATTGGCAATTGACCCTAACTAATGAAAAGTGTGACGTCATCCACACGAGTACTAAAAGGAATCCGCTAAACTTCGGTTACACGATACATTAGTCACTTCTAAAGGCAGTAAATTCAACTAAATACCTAGGATTTACAATCGCGAACAACTTAAATTGGAAGGAACACAAAGAAAATATTGTGGGGAAGGCTAACCAAGGATTTCGTTTTATTGGCAGGGTGCTTAGAAAATGTAACAGATCTACTAAGCAGACTAACTACGCTACGCTTGTCCGTCCTCTTTTAGAATACTGCTGCGCATTGTGGGATCCTTACCAGAGAGAATTGATGGAGTACATGGAAAAAGTTCAAAGAAAGGCAGCACATTTTGTATTATCACGAAATAGGGGAGAAAGTGTCACAGGATTTGGGATGGACATCATTAAAACAAAAGTGTTTTTCGATGCGGAGGAGTCTTCTCACGAAATTCCAATCATCAACTTTCTCTTCCGAATAAGCAAATATTTTGCAGACACTGACCTACATAGAGAGAAACGATCACCATGATAAAATAAGGGAAATCAGAGCTCGTACGGAAAGATATAGGTGCTCGTTCTTACCGCGCGCTATAAGAGATTGGAATAATAGAGAATTGTGAAGATAGTTCGATGAACCCTCTGTCAGGCACTTAAACGTGATTTTCAGAGTGTCCATGTAGATGTAGATGTAAAACAATAGCTCCTGTAGAAAGTTTCACACCGCACTGTGTTGCCAGTTTGTGCAAATACCATTTGTGTTAAGTTATTTTAGTGTTTACAAAATCAAGTCAAAAGTACGCATTTGGTAGCCGGGGCAGGTAGTGAAGGCAACGTGGCCAAACATTGAAGTTCATGAAACTTCATGACAGATTGAAACTGTGTGCAGGACCGAGACTCGAACTCGGGATCTTTGCCTTTAGATCCAGCGAGTTTCATATCAGCGCACACTTTGCTGTAGAGAGAAAATTTCTTTCTGGGAACATCCCCCAGGCTGTGGTTAAGCCGTGTCTCGGCAGTATCCTGTTCTTCCAGGAGCGCCGGTCTCTCAAAGTTTCGCAGGAGAGCTTCTGTGATGTTTGGAAGGCAGGAGACGGGATACTGGAGGAAGTAAAGTGTGAGGAGGGTTAGTGGGTTCACTTGGTAGAGCCCTTGCATGCGAAAGGCAAAGTTACCGAGTTTGAGTCTCGGTGCAGCAACAGTTTTAGTCTGCCAGGATGTTTCATATCAGCGTACACTCCACTATAGAGTGAAAATGTCATTACGGAAATAAATGTTTTGAACTGTCTGTAATCCACCTCCAGAAGTCAGAATTCTCATTCAGTGTGAAGCATTCATCATTCAGCATTCTTCATGCCAACAAAATCTTGAGGCAACTCTGTGTTCAGTTCGATGGTCTGTTTGAATAATTCTAGCTTTTTGTGAATAAGGTCTGGGTTCAAATGGTTCAAATGACTCTGAGCACTATAGGACTTAACTTCTGAGGTTATCAGCCCCTAGAACTTAGAACTACTTAAATCTAACTAACCTAAGGACATCACACACAACAATGCCCGAGGCAGAATTGGACCCTGCGACCGTAGCGGTCGCATGGTTCCAGACTGTAGCGGCTAGAACCGCTCGGCCACCCCGGCCAGCGTCTGAGTTCGTTCCACATTTCAGGGCCAGGACAGAGGTGGAAGTTCCGCCAAGTAGGAATTATGTCATCAATAACGTACTTTACACCAGAAATTTCATATTATTAGTGAACCAGTCGTCATATAAGGCCACAGGGCTCTTCTTTTATTGTATTTGCACTTGAAATGTTGAAAATATTGGTGCTGGACTGGAATTCAAACTCATATCTCCCATTGGGCGGGATTTGATTCCTTCGGGACAACACAGTTCTTGTGTTTGTTAGTTTACCTAAGATTCCAAATTCCTCAAGGTCTCCGCGAAAGGCGCATGTCTGGTTTCGAATCCTAGTCCGGCACAAAAATTTCCAATATGCCATTTCAAGCCGTAACATGCACGCACCAAACTACTGATAAAAATAATTTGATTTCTCTTCCTGCTTTGCCAACAATAGCGATTGGTGCTAGATTTGGCTCCCTTTCAGTTTCGTCGCGTTATTTGAAGTTTCTGACGTCCGCACATCTCGCTGCTGATGAAATAAGCTGGTATTCAACGTCTATTCGTTGCTTTAAAACGACGGTGATAGGTGGCAGGGTCGAATATCAGTAAGGCAGATCTTTTTTGGCCAGTCATTTCAATTCTAGACATCTTATAAAAGCAAACCAGTTTGGGATGTTATAAAAAAGGAAACGGGAGAGGCAAACAAACCCAGAATAACATACTGCTAAGGCAGGGGGATAAGGTAATAAGTGATCCACAACACTTAGCAAAATATGTAAACGAGCATTTTTCAAGTATTGCAGAGAAGTGCAGAGAAGTTACAGCAAAAATTCCCCAAAACAAATATAACATCTGTACATAATGTTGCACTATATGCAATGATGTTACTTCCAACCGTAAAGAATGAAGTCAATAAAACCGTTCAAAAACTAAAAAATAAAAAGTCAGTAGGCTTAGATGAAGTGTCAATGTGTGTACTGAAACAATTTATAGGGATTATACAAGGCCCCTTAACAAATACAATAAATGAATCCTTCGCATCAGGGACATTTCCAAAGCAGTTAAAACAGGCAAGAGTTGTACCTTTGCTTAAGAAAGATAACTCAGAAGACGTAGAAAATTACCAGCCCATTTCCCTGCTGTCAGCATTCTCAAAAATAATAGAAGAAATTATGAAAGACAGATTAATGAATTACCTGAATAAATACAATCTTTTAAGTGAATCACAGTTTGGTTTCTGAAGTGGCAAAAATACAGTCAGCCATAGTAGAATTCACAGAAGTTGTACTTGATCCTCTTGATAAAGACGAGTGTGTCACAGGCATATATTTGGATCTTTCTAATGCGTTTGAAACAGTCAACCACAAGATTCTATTACACAAATTGGAAGCATTAGGAATAAGAGCTGTAGCTAATGACTGGTGTTGATCATACCTAGCCGATAGGGTACAAATAGTAGAGATAACACATACTTCAAATAGATCTAAACATTTAGTAAAACACTTATCAAAACCAAAATACATTAATATAGGGGTTTCGCAAGGTAGCATATTGCGACCAATACTATTCCTAATACATATCAATGACATTCCCAGTAGTGTTAATCATGGTGAAAAAATTCTCTTCGCTGACGACAGCATATTGGTACCAATACTATTCATAATACATATTGATGACATTCCCAGTAGTGTTAATCATGATGAAAAAATTCTCTTCGCTGACAACAGCAATATTATAGGCACTGAGAAAACAAGAGAACACCTTGCCGAGAAAGCAAATAAAACTCTCAAGGAAGTTTATGATTGGTCAATAAGCAATAAAGTGACATTGAACATAATGAAAACTAATGCCATGAATTTCAGTTTGAAGAGGAAAAATGACAATGTTAAATTAAATGTAGATGGCACCTCTATAGACAGTATAACAAATGCTAAATTTCTAGGAATGAATATTGATTCTCAGTTGAAGTGGTGTGAAGACACAAAGGTACTTGCAAACAGAATGTCATCAGCATGTTATGTCCTTAGAAACCTATCAGCAGTGTGTAACATGCAGTGTCTTTTAGTTACGTATCATTCATATGTACACTTAATTCTTAACCGAGCGAGGTGGTGCAGTGGTTAGACACTGGACTCGCATTCGGGAGGACGACGGTTCAATCCCGCGTCCGGCCATCCTGATTTAGGTTTTCCGTGATTTCCCTAAATCACTCCAGGCAAATGCCGGGATGGTTCCTCTGAAAGGGCACGGCCGACTTCCTTCCCTAATCCGATGAGACCGATGACCACGCTGTCTGGTCTCCTTCCCCAAACCAACCAACCAACCAACTTAATTCTTAGCTATGGCATTCTTTTTTGGGGAACAAACGCACAAAATTGAACACAATTTTCAAACTCCAGAAAAGAGCCATAAGAATAATAACCAAAAATACTAGTCTGGCTCATTGTAAAGATGTGTTCAAAACGCTGGGGATTTTAATTGCTGCATGTGAATACATTTAAAATCAGTTGTACACATGAAAAATAACATTGGTACTTACTGCATAAACAGCTCTCTCCATGACCATGCAACAAGAGATAGACTCAAGTTACATTTACCAGGACAAAATAAACATAAAACTCAAAACAGCATTTTCTAGCAAGGAATAAAACTGTACAATAAATTACCAAAAGAGATTAAAGAAATTGCAAAAAGATACTTATTTATAAAGGCAGCTAAAAAGTACCTGTTATGCAATACATTTTATACATTGAACGATTACTTAGATAAAACAGAGTAGAGGTTTGATAAAAATATTATAAAAATAAATAATAACAATAATGATTATAAAACATCCAACATTCCACGTAACATCTTCACATTATGTTTTTTTTCCCTTCTTTTTTCCTTTACAGAAATACTTATCCCCAAGCTATGCAGAGCACAATACTAACACTTCTTCCTCTTTCTGAGCTCAACATCTCAGTCATTATGGTGACATGCTGACTCAGTTTTTCAGGATAGCAAATGGGAAGTTGCGGTACAGAAAATGGCCCAGAGATGACCAGTGTGTGTGTGTGTGTGTGTGTGTGTGTGTGTGTGTGTGTGTGTGTGTGTGTGTGTTGTGAGTGAAGTGTTATGAAACAATGTGCGTATAGTGTGTGCAGTGACTGATAGTGAGATATGAGTGAATTGTGTGGCATTACCCTATTTAATAAGTTATTTGTAAAAAAAAGTATTGTATAGCAGGAGTAAATCTAATGATTGTCTCTAACTAAACTTCTGTAAATATATGCGGATGCGAATTGGCTTTTTTTAAATTAGTCTAAACTTAATACTTTGACATGTCCTGCATCCGTGTAAAAAGAGATCTACGGATGAAGAAATTTACCACTGCTAGTACTTATTATTCACGGAAAACTTCAGTATGTAACATCTGATTATCCTTCGTTAACAATCAGTTTAGGTATTGAGTTCAGTTTCTCTCCAATACAAACGTTACGTCAACCACATCAAATTTAAATACGTGCATACTTTCTTACTGTAACTGTAACCATATTTAATATCTTCCCTGGATAGTTGACATGAAAAATAGTTGCTGGATAGGAATTCTGGATTCAGGACCAGTATAAAAATGTCGTTATGTTAAGCTAAATATTGGTATTCGGAATGTCATTTATTGTGATAAATTTCAGTCTACATGCGTTAAAGTCTGTGTAATTTCTAATAACTTGTTTCCTGATATTTGCACCATTTTGGTATTAATTTGTTTCTGGTTTGATAGACAGAGACAGCGGTGTTCTCCTGCTGGACTCTTGTAGTAAACACTTAGAAATTGACGGAAAAAAACGCAACACCAAAAAAATTATTGTTGTACAAAAATGAAATTTCGGCAACACATTTGTGTAGTTAACATATTTGAGTGATTAACATTGCAGGAGCAAACGTTAATGCAAGCGCGAGATAAGGCATTGCAAATGTAAAATGCTGGTACGTTAATAACCGGTGTAACCGTCAGAATAATGAAAGCAAGCACGTTCATGCATTGTGTTGTACAGTTGACGGATGTCAGTTTGTGTAAAGGAGTCCCATGCCTGTTTCACTTATTTCGTCAATACAGGAACGGTTAATGCTACTCGTGGATGACAGTGGAGTTGACGTCCGATGACGCCCCATATGTGGTCGATTGGAGAGAGGTCTGGTGATCGAGCAGGCCAAGGCAACATGCTGACCCTCTGTAGAGCATGTTGAGTTACAACAGCGGTATGTGGACGAGCGTTATCCTGTTGAAAAACACCCCCTGGAATCCTGTTCACATATAGCAGTACAGCACATCGAATCACCACACTGACATACAAATTTACAGCCAGGGTGCGTGGGAAAACCACGAGGGTGCACATGCTGTCCAACGAAATCGCACTCCGGGTTCCCGGGTTCGATTGCCGGCGGGGTCAGGGATTTTCTCTGCCTCGCGATGACTGGGTGTTGTGTGATGTCATTAGGTTGGTTAGGTTTAAGCATTTCTAAGTTCTAGGGGACTAATGACCATAGATGTTAAGTCCCATAGTGCTCAGAGCCATTGGAAGCATTTTTAGAAATCGCACTCCAGACCGTAACTCCAGGTGTGTCTAGCACGTACATCGGTTGGTCAAAAAATGCTTCAAATGGCTCTAAGCACTATGGAACTTAACATCTGAGATCATCAGTCCCCTAGAATTACAACTACCTAAACCTAACTAACCTAAAGACATCATACACATCCTTGCCCGAGGCAAGATTCGAACCTGCGGCCGTAGCAGCAGCGCGGTTCCGGACTGAAGCGCCTAGAACCGCTCGGCCACAGCGGCCGGCTGATCTATCCTTGAATAACCGATTTGTAACAGTTTGTTGTGTCCTTGTGGCACCAACTGCCACTCAAATTGCTGCTGCAGATGCAGTACGCTGTGCCGGAGACATGTGCCGAACACGATGGTCTTCCAGCTCGGTGGCGCTACATGACCGTCCAGAGCCCGGCCTTCTCGCGGCCGTACATTCTCGTAGCCACCGCTGCGAGCAGTCACTTACAGAGGCTACGTCCCTGGCAAGTCTCTGTGCACTATCACAGATGGCACATCCAGCTTGTCGTAGCCCTAATACACGTCCTCGTTCGGACCCAGTGAGGTGCTGATAAAGGCGGCTTTTCTTAACTAATATCAAACGACCACATTCAGTCTCTTAACACTCACGAGTGTTACAGACTGTATTTAAAGCAAACCTGTTTTGCATCCTCATAGCAGCGCTAGTAGAGCCAGTATTCTGCTACTGGCACGAAATGTGAATCGACATCATCTTTCAAATGTAGAAACGCGCTCGCCAACTTTCTTTTATGTCGCACAACTCCTTCTTGGTGCTACAATTCTTTTTTCCGCCAGTGTATATTCAGATGACTGTACCGAAAAGAGATTAGAGGATCTGCTATGTTCTATGGGTTGCATACAAGTCAGGCGCAACGCAAGTCAAGTTATTCTGATACATCTTGAGTGGGATAGTACGATCTTGGAAACTTCTTCGTCAGATTAATGGCGATTTTTTATACTAGTAGACTTTATTTGGCAGGAGTGCACTCTTGGCTTGTGCTGGTCTACTTTTTATGTCCTACTTGCTTCGTTTATTATATATTATAAGGGGCAATTAAATGAAAGCGATACAGATAGGGTGGGGTGAGGGGGGGGGGGTGGGAAGTAAGAAAAGTGTTAATTATTTCAAAAGTAATCGCCGTAAACGTTAATACATTCATTCCACTGTGAGCCAAGACTGTCGAAGCCTTCATGCAAAAATGTTTGCGTTTGCCAACGGAACCATGCTCGCAACTCTTCAGGGCTCCAAAAAATATTGAAATCTCAGATCGGGACAGAATTGAGGATGTGTAAATGTTTCCAAGTGAAACTTCTACGGCCTAGTGGAAACAACCTTGCCAACATGTGAGGCCGCCCGAAGAAAGACATTTGTGGCGGTCAATTTGCTTCGGATGAAGACGTGCACGCCTAGGCATATCCATGGATCCACAGGCTAACTACGTACATTTACATTATTGTTACACGGATGACTCTTGACATAATAAACAGTTTACTTACTTTTCATCCACCTGTCTCGTTTTCAGGGACTGTCCCCAGTACTTTACTTCCATGATAACACAATTCCTTTACCTTGTCTGCTTCGTGGTGACCAGCTTTGATACAGTTCGTAGTTAATCTCATTTCTTCTGTTTTCACTCGATCTACTTTTTGTACTCGTCGGACTGTTCATTCCATTCCATAGGTTGTAACGTTGTTACTTTAATTTGTGGTGTATGCAGAACTGATAGACAAGACCATAAAAGTGGGTTAAAAGCTGTGAGCTGTCTGGGGAAGTTAACCTTGCATTACTGAGAAACTGTTTCACCAGGTATCCAGTCTAGCTTACCAAATTCCAACCAGACTAATATTAATTATAATCTTTTAATAGTCATACGAAAACCGGTGATATATATATATATATATATATATATATATATATATATATATATAAGAGAATTTAAATAAAAAGAAATAAATCAATTTATATTTGGAAATTTATTTTAACATTGATCATTGAAATTTCAGCATATTAAACTAAACTGGTGCCTTATTTAGGATTGTGAAAATGTGAGTTTGTAATCTTACGGAACACATCAAATATGGAGCCAAGATTGGGAGACTGCATACAACACTGCATTCATAAAATAACACAGGAAGAACGTTGAAACATATGCAAGAGGAAATTAACCACAACCAACCGATTCAATTTTCACCCAAAGAAGTTACACTCGTAGCAAAATCCTGTCCGTCATGTAATTACCACACACTGGTATACTAAATTCATACTAACTCTCTGTGAAATCTTCGCAAAAAGAATAGCTGAGGGCTACTTTGATGATTACACCACATGCTTCACGTGGTCAACTTGCTTTACACAAAGCGTGTAACTCCACAATAATTTTGATAATTAAAATAAATTAGATCGAAAAGCAATTTACAAAAGAAAAACCTCGAACTGGTTACTAACGTCTTACTATTAACCTGATGGGTCAAACAATTATATAAGCACGTGGTAATGGTCTCACAAAGTACACCCCACGTGGGTTGAACATAAAGAAAAGTTGCTATATTGAAAAATATTGTCAAGACGAGATGTTATAATCTCACGCACACTCGCATTTAAGATTGATGATCTTAGTTAGATTTACTGATCAACACGTGGTTCCACTTTACTCACAAAGTAGTCACAAAGCAACTACTGGAAAATATTCTGAACTTCACACTCGAAATATACTGCGTTGCAATTTAAGATAACATTAGATATTTTAGAGCTAAACCTGAAATAAAAGTGATTAAATTTTCAGTTAGGCTGAACTTAAGAAATCCATTGTCCTACGGACAAAGCAGACACGCGCTTAGCCGGAGATCTTACCACTTCAGACGCTCGCCACGGACAGACTGACTGGTCCCTTCCTGAGGGGTGGCTCACAAATACCAACGGAAGTGGCCAGAGGGGGAGCTTCCTATACCAACATGACAACGGACGGACAGGACCATTCTAAGTATAGAAACCTCTTTGCTTTTAGAAAGCGTAGCTACCTGTTCCGACGTTGGTCCTACTGTTCTCTAGCAGACAGGCTTGTCTGCTATCCTCAAGCATACAACTAGAAATACATTTGCTCATTCATCCTCTCACACAGAAGGGAAGGGGGATGACAGTATCTTATCATATACAGTATATAAAAGAAAGCGGATGTAGGTTCCGTATGAGACTGTGTGACATGAATTACATATAAACTGTGTTTTAAAGTGTAGTAGTGTGACAGATCGTTCTTGTTTATGTGTAAAAGTAACACGTTCCACTACTCAGTCTCCTCACAGATAGTCAGAAACGCCACAGTAAATTTAGAAGAGGAATTTATGCCGTAAATGACAACAGATTTAAGAAATTAAACATGAAAGGAATCCAACAAAGACCTTCCATAACCCCAACGCTCCGGGAAAAGACTGTGCAGGGAATTTTCTGGCCATGCTAGGACATTCCCAAGCAGGCTTCTCACACCCTACTTAAACCAAAAGTGTAAAGAAAAGGCAAAATGTCACCAGCTACTTGCTAAAACACAATAATTTCAACAAATCTTTAAAATCTACTAATTTCAAACAGAAAAAAAGAACACAATCTGTGACACCTATTTAAAAGATAGTGTAGACCTAATTCGGTCAGCAATTAAAAACAATGGTTCCTGTGTCATTAATATGAAAACAATTTCTGGTTGTTACCCTTATCGAGTTCACCAGTATTTGCTCATTGAAAGAGCCAACTGATCACAGGAAAATTTATGACTGTTTATTAACAAGCAAAATTTATGAAAATAGCAAAGGTGCCACAGCAATTAAAAGAGAACATGAAATAACATCAGTATTATAAATCAGAACATTACAATGCACAATCCGCAAAAGCAAAAAAATGATAAGAGAAAAAACATGTTTTACAAAGTGGTTATCGCAAAAAAATTCTATATCTTATAAAACTAATAATTTGTAGAATTAAAATAACTTGTGACACTAATTTAATCACTCTACTATATTTCAGTTGGTTAGCAAACAATGACCACTGTGTCATTATACTGAAACTACAATTAATTAAGTGATTGTTACCCTTATGGGGTTCCTCACTATAAATATGCCCCATGCAAAAGCTAATCGATCACAGTCCAATGAGAATGAATAGCTATCTGATAAACGAAGCAATGCCACAGGAACGAATTTATGAAACAAAATATCACAAATCTAATACATCACACAAGAACAAACATTGATCAATAAAACAGCTCTGAAAGTACAATAGTCAACATCTAAAAAAGAGAACACCAATAAATAAAACACCTGCAAAATACAAGAGTCAAAGTCTATAAAAAACAATAAATAGAACACCTGCAAAATACAAGAGTCAGTCTAATAAACACCAATAAATCGAGCCCCTGCAAAACACACGAGTCAAAGTTTCTGTGACAGAAACACACGTATATGCACTGGACTAAGAACCGTATAATCACTGTTCACTGACACACTCAGTACTTCCACTGTTCCGAGGCACAATATAAGGGGCGGGGGAGGGGGGGGAGTTCGTCGCCGCAGCTGTCAGTAGGGATTTTTGTCCATCTGTTGCGTGCAATCCCGCCGTCTCTGCCCTCTCATGAAGTTTCTCTTGGTGGCCTGTGTCAAGTACATCTCGATTTGGTTCCACGTTTGTGTTGTCAAATTCGTGTAGTATCCTCGTTTGACTCGCCAGGTTGATATTCCTGGGCAAGGATGACACTTAATGGCTCTTCTTTGTGCCACCCTTAGCTACCAGAGAACATCGAACTATGATTTACTGTCGCTTGATAGTGGGCATCCGTCAGGAAATGTTGATAGGCGTCGTTGAAGTCTGCCAATTTCTCTGGACAGTACGTATCAAAAAGGCTCCACGCCCCTTTCTCCCCTGTCTTCTGTCGTTTCACCGCGGCCGTCTCGTCACGGTCGCGTGCGTGTGGTGCGTTGCCAGCAGATTGATTTCCGCGCGGTGGACCGCTCGCCCATCTCAGGTCATCGCCTCCAGGAAGGGTCGCACGGGGCGGCCGCCCATTAGCTCCAGGTGCAAGGGAAAGTGTTTGCCGCGTACCCTTCTTTTGTTGTCGGCCGCGCTCCCGAAGTGGCCCGGTTGACAGCGTGTCCTGCTGGGAAACCCGCTAGTTTACAACTAGCCCTCCTCCTCGCTGCTCCCGCTGTCTCGTAAGCGTTTAGCCGGTTCGCTTTCACGTTCTCAACTGCATTCACAGAAATTGTTCATCATACTTATGTCATTACCAAATGTCATACATAATACCGCTTAGTATTGTCTTTCACAATTTTTTAAGAATAAAAGTGGGACTTATTCTTTTTTTAAAAAATAATAATAATTACATGAATCGACAATATAAAAAATAAAAATTAAATGACTTGACAATATTAAAAAGTAAAAGTGAAATGACTTGACAGTATAAAAATTAAATTTAAATGAACTGACAATATAATATTTAAATCCACGTCACTAATGTGGTTCACTTACGTTTTAATAAATCAAATGCTACTTATTAATTCACTAAAATGAATATGATTATGCCTTGTGCAAGTATAGGTCAGGACAGCATAGGGTTCGCACGTTATTTACACACACACACATGCACACCTGTTGTCTTTTCTACAAACTAACTACTCATAAACATGCATTACTCAAAATTCTACTTCTATCCACTACTAGTTAAGCCAACAAGCTACTTCAATGCTATTTCAACACCGTGTATATACCACTACAACATTGTTCTAATTCGTCCTCTTCTTGACGCTCGCGGCATACGTCTTGTCACATGATAAACATGGAGAAACGTTCCTTAAACATACATAATAGAAAGAACAATGGTTATTTGCAAATCAAAACATTTATACCAGTTCACACACCTGATAAGAGACTCGCAATTATACATTTATCATACTTATATATTCACACATAAAACAGTAAGAAAATTTCATATAAAATTACGTTATCACAAGAGTTAATCACATAGATGACTCTGAGAACGGTAAAAATATCTCCATCATACAGGTTATACTACCTTTTCTTACCCATTTTGCTGCGATTTCGTTCCTTCTTTAAGTTACCTTTCGCTTCCAAATCAGTTATTTCGCCTGTGGTGGTTATTCTGGATTCATATCTCATGAATGGCAAAATTGTAGTCTCCTCTATTCTGTAAAACAGTTTCATCTTAACATATTGAACTTACAAAAGACACAAAAGATCCGAATCCTCCTGTAGTTTAAATGACAAATGTTTTGCTTCATCCTTATTACCTTAAACCAAGCTTTCCTTCGGTCCCATAATCAAAATTATTTAATCTTCCTCTACCTTCAAGAGGGAAATTTCCTCAGTACAAATCATATAGGCTGCAGTGCATCCCACACCAGCGAAAACAGTAAGCTGTAATGCTCACAGCATCAGCAAAACACATAAACGTCTCTTTTCTAGGACAAGTATTAACGCAGAATAAGTTTTCCAGGCTTTGGCTCAACATCAATCAAGACTACAGAAAGGATCCATATTTCTGTACCATTCTCCATTTGCTGAAAAACTGCTCGTATTTGACTACCATAATACTATTTC
This sequence comes from Schistocerca serialis cubense, assembly GCF_023864345.2. Lineage (NCBI taxonomy): Eukaryota > Metazoa > Arthropoda > Insecta > Orthoptera > Acrididae > Schistocerca > Schistocerca serialis. The sequence goes on from NC_064645.1 coordinate 49,736,944, forward strand.
AGGCCACGCAAATTACACAAACCACAACTCTTCTTTCACCTTGAAGGGAATCAATCTACTTACGAAATCCACAGACAGCTATAAAGAACAAAAAAGATATATATCATCAATATTAACATATCATCGCATATTGGGAAGCCAATGGTTAAACAATCGTATTATCGCATCCTGTTTTAAAGATTCTAGACTTACTCATTCCTTTCTCAGAGTTCTCCTATCTTAAAATATTCATACAGCACGCATACTATAGTAAGAGATCCTCATTTATACTGACAGATATAGAATAGTAAGAGATAGATAGTAGCACTGAAAGCAGAAAATCGGAAACAAGGCTACTAACAGCTGGGGACCTGGGTTTGCCAGACCCATAATACCCACAGATCGGATATTCCCCTGAGTTTTGCATTAATTCAACACAGATCTTGCTTCTCTCAGGAGCCACTCTTTTCAATTTACACACAAAAAAAACAAACAGCATTTCACTCGTTCACAAGGAAACCTTTTATGTTCACATTAGAACCAACCTAAATCCTAATTGCACAAGGAAAGAAAAAAAGCTAAAAACATCACATAGAAACATCTTTATCACTATTTTTACCAACATATTATTCAAAATGCATTTATCACAAATGTAAACTAATCAATTGTTTCTCTTCACCGTCCTCTCTACTCCTCACTGCCCTTTCTATTCAATGTATGGTTTTACGTTTGACATATGGTGTAGCCCTTTTGATTTCTTTGATCAAAGAGTTTCCACTTCTATGGCGTTTTCATGGGGAATCTTCCTTATCCGATACGGACCGTTCAAGAGATTAAAAAATTTCTTGCAGACACCTGACCGTTTGTTAGACAGCTTGTGTGATCTGATAACAACTTTTTGTCCTACATGAAACACTGTTTTTCTCACGTTTTTCTTATACGCCTTGACTCTGGCTTCTGCTGCACGCTTGATGTTGCGTAAAGCTAAGTCAACAATTGCGTTCCGGCGTAGTCTCGGCTCTAGTGGCCAAGGCACCACATCTTTGATTTTGCTCGGGGGCTCCTTGTTTTTTAGCACAGTGATTGGCGGAAGCTTTGTTGACGTATTAGGCAACTCATTAATTATGTTCTGAAATCCTTTTAGGTGTACGTCCCACGATCGGTGATCACGACTGCAGTATAACCTACATAATTTTCCTAATTCACGCATAATACGCTCCCTGGGGTTCGAGCTGGGCTGAAATAGAGATATATATATAGGTTTAATTCTTCTTCTTCGAAGCATCCGCTGCCAGTATTGCGATCTAGATTGTAGTCCATTATCCGAGATAACCCTTTTCACGCTCCCAACTTCATGCAGAAACTGCTTTGCAAATGCAGTTGCCACTGCCCTTCCTGTGGCTCGCTTCAACGGAGTCAGACACACAAACTTGGAGGTTAGCTCCACCGCTACGAAAACACATGCAAAACCTGCTTTAGATCGTATTAGTGGCCCAAATAGATCCACGGCCTCGAGGTCACAAAGTTTGCTTGGTATTATCGGGTGCAATGAAGCAGCATAAGTCACTGTGGCCGCCTTTGCTCGCTGACAAGGTCCGCACACTCTAAGTACACCACGAATACGCCGTAGCATGTTCTTAAAATAGCATGTCTCTTTCAGTTTTTTACAACATTTCTGAGCTCCGAAGTGACCATAACTCAAATGTATGTACCATATAATTTTGTTTACGAGTTCCTCCGGAATCACCAACACCCATCTGGAGACGTCCGGAGCTCGTTTCTTGAGTAGTATTCTATTGCGCACTAGGTAGTACGGACGTATTCCTACATTCTCCTTGTCCTCCCATTTCTTCTTTATATCTTTCAATACTGCGTCCTTATCCTGTTCGTCCGCTATACTCCCTAAAGAGGTGGTAACAAAATTCTCGAACGCTACATTCTGTAAGTATAGGATGCTAAAATTATTTTCACCGAGTTCCCCTTCTTCTGTGTGAACCAAACCTATAGGAATGCGCGATAAAGCGTCAGCAATTACATTTTTCTGTCCAGGAATGTATTCTACAGTGAAGTTATATTCCTGTAGGTATAGTGCCCAGCGTCCTAGTCTCCCATGCGTGATTTTTGTGCTCATAAGAAATTGGAGTGCACGATGGTCAGTGTACACCCTGGTGGTCCAACCAAATAAGAAATACCTAAATTTTGAGAAAGCCCAAACTATCGCGAGTGCTTCGAGTTCGGTCACGGAATAATTTTTTTCACATCGAGAGAGCACCCTGCTCCCAAACGAGATTGTTTTCCAATTTGTAATATCATCATTTCCTTCCGTTTGAAACAGTACCGCACCTAATCCTGACAAGGAACTGTCCGTCATTAAACAGAATTCTTGTGTCAGGTAGGGATGCACAAGGATGGGAGCCACTACCAATGCCTTTTTCAATTTATAAAATTCATCCTGTGCCTCTTGATCCCAGGCCCACAAAGCGTTCTTCCCTGTTAGTCCACATAGACGGGGTGTACAAAGTACACTAAAATTTATAAATCGCTTATAAAAATTACACAGGCCTAAGAATGCTCGCAACTGTTTTTTATTTGTCGGCATTGCACACTCCGCTATCGCCGCAATTTTCTCCGGGTCAGGTTGTATTTCAATTGCTGAGACAATATGGCTTAAGAATTTTATGTTCTCTCGTCCGAACTGTGACTTATCTAAGTTGACTGTTTCACCTGCCTTCTCAAAAACATCCAGTCGTCTGTTCAGAACGTCATTATGGTCCTCCCACGACTTTTTCGCAATTAATATGTCATCCACGTAAATTTTCACTCGCTGTTTCAAATCATCAGGTAAAATGCTATTTAATCCCCTTATAAAAGCAGCTGATGAGACGTTTAGTCCGAACAGGAGACGCCGGAATTGGAAACAATTTCCGTAACACAGGAACACTGTATATAATCTGCAAGATGGGTGTAGCACGATTTGCCAAAAACTCGAACGGAGGTCGACAGATGATAGTACCTTTGTAAGTAGGCTGTTTATGTTTTCTCTATGTAAGTAGGCTGTTTAGGTTTTTTATTGGTAACGCCACCTCTGTATGACAATCACTGGCTGTGCTGTGGGCAGTCTGTGTCTGCTTTGCATTGTTGTAATACTCGCCATTGTAGTGTTAGGCAGCTGGCTGTGAACAGCGCGTAGCGTTGCGCAGTTGGAGGTGAGCCGCCAGCAGTGGTGGATGTGGGGAGAGAGATGGCGGAGGTTTGTAATTTGTCATGAACTGATATATATATTATGACTTGTGATGATATTAAGGTAAATACATTGTTTGCTCTCTATTAATATCTTTCATTTGCTAACTATCCCTATCAGTAGTTAGTGCCTTTAGTAGTTTGAATCTTTTATTTAGCTGGCAGTAGTGGCGCTTGCTGTATTGCAGTAGCTTGAGCAGCGAAGGTTTTTGTGAGGTAAGTGATTTGTGAAAGGTATAGTTTAATGTTAGTCAGGGCCATTCTTTTGTAGGGAATTTTGAAAGTCAGATTGCGTTGCGCTAACAAAGTATTGTGTGTCAGGTTAAGCACAGTCTCGTGTAGAATTGTTCAAAGGGGACGTTTCATATGTCGACCCTTAGCCTAGGATACCTCACTGGAATCTTCTGATTTTTCTTGTAGCTTGTGTAATTAGTGTAGATTTTGTTTATTGCTAGCGCGTAATTGTAGAGAGAATCTCCTTTGTAGTTGTAGCCTTTCATTGTTGTACAGTAAAACAGTTGTGGCATGCATGTAGATTTGCACCAAGTATTTCGCAGCTGCAATTAACTAGATATTTTTTCTGTGTTATGTTAATGTGTTCTCTTATTTTTGCTCTTCAAATTGTGCTTTTCTGTGTTGTCGTGTGAAATATTGTGACAATAATGGCGTGTGAAAAACGTAATACTAGGCTCCAAAGTAAACTGAGAAATGACAGTGAAGACGAAGGCAGTGTGTTAGCGCCGCAGAGTAATGAATTAACTGATGTTCAAAGTAGTAATTTGGTAACTGTGCATAGGGAAATGGAGCGGGCGGCAAACAATGGCGTGGACAGTGAAACAATTAGTGAAGAGGGACGCATTATCGAACGATCGGTCGGCAACAGCTCGCCTCAGGAATCCGAAATGACAGGAAACAATCTCGCAAATACTGTAGATTCAGGTTTTGGTTCCTCACCGTTTTCTCAAATAAGTCAAGACACATTTTCTGCTTGTCAAAATGTGAATGTTGCCGGTGCAAATTCACTGCCGAAAAGCACTGAGGAACATGTTCCAGACACCAGTGCATTGTTATTACAATTAATACAGCAAATGGGACAAACACAGCAAAAGCTTCAAAAGTTAGACACAATGGAACAAAATCTTCGAAAGTTAGACACAGTGGAACAAAATCTTAAAAAGTTAGACACAGTGGAACAAAATCTTAAAAAGTTAGACACAATGGAACAACATCAGAGACAAACACAGCAACAGTTAGACGCAATGGAACAAAATCTTCACACCACGCTTGAACAAACACGTGAAGATTTAACTACTGAGTTACATCACATTGAATCGAAATGTCAAAAAGTCTGTAATGACGTAAAAACACAAATTTGTGAGCATTTCCAACCTATTTTTTCGCGTCATGAAAATGCATTACAGAATCATGAAGCAGCCATAAAAGAACTGCAAACTATTGTTCATGAAAATCACAACACCTTGCAAGCTAAAATTGACTCAGTTGCATCTACCGATTCGGTTACACAACTTGCAAAAACTCAGGAAAACTTAAAGGACACAGTAGATACTCTGAAACTTGGTTCAGAAAAACATACAGAGGAAATAATTTCACTATCGGATAAAGTAGCAGAACTTTCAGATCAGTTCACTAACTTATCTACAAAGGTAGATGATGATCTGAATAACCCAACACCTGTAGCCTTCACTGACACTGAAGAGTATGTAGAAATTAGAAAATTCAAACAAAATCAAAATCAAATCAATACACAGTACAAAAGAGAAATCCGGGAAGTGCAAGATCAGTTGGCACAAGTAGTACAAGAATTACGTATTTCAGAGGATACTCGCGCCCCAATACGGGAAGAGGGACACAGTAATACGGAACAGCCACAAAATAATAACACAGGACACTTCGGAAATTATGAAAGAAATTGGCAAGGCGCATTGGATTTTGAGATGGAACCGCCGAAACGAAGTAACAATGACCGACATGCGACTCGCCGACATGATGATTTTGACTATAAGCTGTTCATTACTACACGTAAATTCAAAACATTTAAGAATTCTGCCAACGACATTCATCCACAAGCATGGCTCCATCAATTCTCTCATTGTTTTCCTCCCAACTGGTCATTGGAGCACAGATTAGAATTTATGTGTGGCTACTTAGAGAATGAACCAGCTGTAAGAATGCGATCGGTCATTCACGATTGCCACAGTGAAGGAGAATTTTACCATGCCTTCCTCTCAGCATATTGGTCTCAAGCCACACAAGACCGAGTAAAACATGGTATCATAATGATGAAACATTTCGAACAATCTGAATTCTCCAGTCTTGTGAAATATTTTGAAGACATGTTGCACAAGAATCAGTACCTGTCAAACCCATACAGCCCCTCAGAACTCATCCGCATTTGCTTAATCAAATTACCTGAACATTTACGGGATATTATTTTAGCAGGACGTTGCAAAGACGACATTGAAGCTTTTCAGGGACTGTTACAAGAACTAGAAATTGACACTGATAATCGCGGAACGCGAAAACAAGGACACAACAATTACAGGTCACATCCGTCACAATTCCGTGACGACAGAAACAATAACCAGACACGACTGGTCTATTCTTACAACGCAAATCGTGACCAAAATAGACACCACCCGTACGACAACCGTTGGCAGAGTAGTAATAATTACAGGGAAAGATCACCTCTCCGCGGTAGTGACTATCACAGAGACAATCAGAGAAACAGACAATATGGGAACCAAAATAATTATTATCAAGGGAGACAGAATAACTTCAGACGCAACAGTTCAGCGCGCAGTTACGATTCAGGGAGAAATTCTCCACCACTTAACCGACAAGAAAGAAACTACAGGAACTACCGACATGACGACAGACGATGTGATCGTAACGACAGACCTGAATTGCATCAGAACTGGCGGGATTCAAACAGAGCAGGGCACTTTCGACAACGTGAATTTGTAGAAGTTAGGTCTCCTAATCCCAATAACGACGCGCGCCAACAAAGAGACAGAAAATGACTCGCACAGCAGGCAGCCGCGTGCCCCGGCTGGCTCAGAGAAAAATAACACAGACGCTAACCTTGAAAAAAGATTTAACATTCCTTACCGACATATAAAACATGACAATTGCTTTTCAGTTGAAACTCTGCGTACTAGAAAGAGTAAAGGTTTACACCACATTTCTCATGTAAAACCATTTATTGACACATAATCTGCCTTTTAACTTTGTCTTTGCCATAAAACTTTTCGCTTCACATTACTAATATGCTTTGTCAGACTTAGGAAACTGTTAACATACAACAATGTTTGAAGTACAATATCCAGTCTAGAACCTAGGGAACATTTTAAACAGAAATTACGAATGCATTGTTATAGTGAACAGTCGACACAGTATTGTATTTGTACATTCTTGCTTGTTTGTTGCACGATTACGTAACGACTATAAGGCTCACATACTTAGAACATTTACCAGTACTGCTAATGAGATTTTAAGGCAGCATTTTGGATGACCTGAAAATATATTCTGGATTTAAAGTACTTTCTGTGAGATACCAGATGACACAGTGTTAGTTTATGTGACAGTTAATAGCGTAAGTTTTTGTGATGCATCACTCTAATGTTAAGATGACATAGGTATTAGACATGGCCATTTTAGTGTAATATTTTTTCTGCTTGAGCTATGTCATGTTTAGGTATAAGTTGCTGCTGTTTGCCAGGCATAGTGTTATTGAATTTGACTTTTGCTCATTTATGCTGCTAGCTTTGCCAATTTGCATTTTTTGCATTGCTGTTTGTGTTGATTTGTTATGTGATGCTGCATTGCCTCGTCCCTTAGTTTAGCATCTGAGCTCAGTAGATTTAAGTTAGCTTAAGAGGGGGTAGCCTCTAAGAGAATGAGTTACGATGAATTGGAAGAAATGCATTGAGAAAACAGGTTTAGGTAGGATTTTCTTGGAAATAAATGTTGAGGTAAGAAATGTGTGAACATATAAATACAGAAAGCATGCTTAGATAGAATTTTTTTTGGTGGAAACAAAGGATGAAATAAGAGGAAAGATATATGAAGTTTTGGGTTGGACTGCAGTACCACATGTTACGCTGAAAACGAACCCTGTCCTTTCCTATTGGTGTTATCCCACTATGTGTTTGTGTACCCTTGTGTATTTGTTTTCTTCCTGTCTCTGTGTAGTTTCATAGAATTTTTTCTTCTTTTAATATTAAGCTACATTCACTATGATGAGGAATACTGTTATCCTCGAATATAATTGGCATTAATAATATGTTATTTACTTTGTAAAGATATTAGACATTATTCATTCTGTTTAAATGCTCATGTGTGAAGTTGATGTTTCGCAAGTTATTCTGATCTTCTATGTATGTACTCATGTCATAATTCCACTGATGTATATGTTAGTTCGATTCTTTTGTAAAGCCTGTACTACAGATGTTATCTGTATTGTTATGTTTTTAATAATGTATTCTGTACCTTTGTTATTGTATTCTTATGTTATAAAATTGTAATTGTCACCAGTTCATGACATTATTAACTTGTAAGTTACATTTCACTGCACACGTTTCTGTTGGTCATAGTATATGGACAATATGTGAGAAGTAGGGACTGTTCGTGTTTGCACGTGTGTTAATAATTCTGCAAGGGACTGGACAACAGCATTGCTGGTTCTAAGGACAATTTCAAAAACTTTGTGAGTGCACAAGTGGTGGTTTATGGACTTGCTATATTCTCTGCAAGACTCTTCGAGGGTGATTGTGCACCTGCACAGTCGCAACAGATGGCTGCTGGCCGTCTCTACAAGGACTCCAGTGGGTCTGCACCTCTGGTGGCCCACCAACGCCATTATTTCTACAAGGACTGCAGTGGGTCTGCACCTCTGGTGGCCCACCAATACCACAATCTCTACCAGGACTCCAGTGGGTCTGCTCTGTGATGACCTACCTACCAATATTCTTCCAAACGTCGACTGACTCTGCTGTGGGTTTGCTCTGTTGTGGCCCATTCCCTGTCTGCATGTCGAGAGTCAGCACTGTCTTTCCGTTGGAAGGACAACACTACTTCTTCAAGACTGCATGGAAATCCACTACTTCTGTGTGCATTTTCTTTTACTGCTCAGACTTTGAGAAAAACACTGCTATTCTCCTGTTATGTACGATTAGGACTTTCTTTATGGACTGTGAGAAATTTTGATCTTTTGACCAACATAATATTAATAAGTGTGTGCATTTTATATCTTTGTTACTGTAATTGTGAAAATTTTTTGTCAAATCTGTATTGGCCAGTGCCCAACACCATTTGTAAAAATTTTTGTGGGGAGCATGGGGGCTATGTAAGTAGGCTGTTTATGTTTTCTCTATGTAAGTAGGCTGTTTAGGTTTTTTATTGGTAACGCCACCTCTGTATGACAATCACTGGCTGTGCTGTGGGCAGTCTGTGTCTGCTTTGCATTGTTGTAATACTCGCCATTGTAGTGTTAGGCAGCTGGCTGTGAACAGCGCGTAGCGTTGCGCAGTTGGAGGTGAGCCGCCAGCAGTGGTGGATGTGGGGAGAGAGATGGCGGAGGTTTGTAATTTGTCATGAACTGATATATATATTATGACTTGTGACGATATTAAGGTAAATACATTGTTTGCTCTCTATTAATATCTTTCATTTGCTAACTATCCCTATCAGTAGTTAGTGCCTTTAGTAGTTTGAATCTTTTATTTAGCTGGCAGTAGTGGCGCTTGCTGTATTGCAGTAGCTTGAGCAGCGAAGGTTTTTGTGAGGTAAGTGATTTGTGAAAGGTATAGTTTAATGTTAGTCAGGGCCATTCTTTTGTAGGGAATTTTGAAAGTCAGATTGCGTTGCGCTAACAAAGTATTGTGTGTCAGGTTAAGCACAGTCTCGTGTAGAATTGTTCAAAGGGGACGTTTCACCTTTACCCCGTGGAAACGTTGTAAGAGCTCCTCAAGGCTCTCAGGCCTGTCCGTTTCCGACATAATAATTGTGTTTATCTGTCTCGAGTCTAGTATCAAACGAACCGAGTTGTCGCGTTTTGGCACGACAAGCAAGGGTGAGTTGTACGAGCTTACTGCCCGCTCAATTATTCCTTGTTCTAACATCTTGTTTATTTCCTTCTCCATCTGGGCTTTATACGCCACGGGAATAGGGTATGGTCTAACAGAAAATTTCTGATGGTCACGTACTCTGAATTGGTAAGTAAAACCCTTAATCGCCCCCGGAGTCTCAGAAAATACCCGTTCATGATTCCTAAGTAGGCAATACAATTTCTCCTTTTCCCTGTCCGTGGTTCTGACACCCGCGATGCTCTTTCTCAGTGCATCGGCAAAAACAACATCTTTCCCCTGCTCACCAGACGTAGAGCACGACTTACTTACATAGTTCACGAGTAGCTCCAATCTGGGTTGCGACTCGGTTTGAGCTTGAAATTTTAGGCAACTAATTTCTGACTCGGCACGTAATATGCATTCATCAAATACTAAATTAATTGGCTGATCCCCAACTTGAACTGTCATTACTCCTCCACCCATGTCAATTACTGCATGGTGGGTATTCATGAAGTCATTTCCTAAAATCATTGCCACATTCAGCATTGGGAGCACAAAGAAGTTGTACTCAAACTCTCTTCCCTGGCAGGTAAAATTAAGCCGAGTCTGCCTTCGGATTTCTACGCTCCTACCGTAGATTGCGCCCTTCACCTTTATTCCTCGCACTTGAAACACGGGCCAAGTCCCAGTCCCTTCGCATTTTTGAAATGCTGCCTCGCTCACTATGGAGAAAGGGCTTCCAGTGTCAATGACACACTTAAAACATATTTCGTTTACTGCAACTGTCACGACTGGATTTATTCCCGAAATTTTAGCACTCGTAGTTTCTTGCAACAAATCCTCTCTAATACCTTCCCTCTCTATATACCGTATGCACTCCTTTGCCATGTCGTTCATTTGTTCCGATTGGGCGCCTTCTGCGCTGATCGTTTGTCATTGCCGGTTTTGTTCATTTCCATTTGCTGGATTATGTCTAGGGTTAGCTGGCCGAATTTCAACATCATGAGGTGCTCCGCCTATAGTCCTATTCCCACCGTGTTCACCGTAGTATCGATTCTGGTTGCCGTACCTGTAGCGTTCACGATCTTGTCCACGTCCTCGATCATTTCCGTTGTTCCACCTGTGCTCGCGACTGTTACCCCAGTTTCTATACGGCCGGTCCCGATTATTATTCCGTTCGCGTCGCGACGACCAGTCACGCCGTTGATTAGTACTGCGGCCACGACTGCGATCACGATGCTGTGCCCCATAATAACTTTGTGCCTGATTAGGCGGGCATTCTGCTGTATTGTATTCCAACTCTTGGAGAAGTGTCTTAAACGTTTCCACGTCCTCTTTGCATCGTCCCGCAAGAATGACGTGGCGCAAGTGCATCGGCAATTTGGTGATGCATATCCTAATTAGTTCCGCAGGCTGGTATGGGTCGTATAAAAATTGATTTGCCTGCAGCATGTGGTCGAATAGGCGTGCAGGGCTGCCGAAACCAGACTGGTTCAAATTTGGCAGCATCATTATGCCATGTTTGACCCTATCTTGTGCGGCTTCCGACCAACAGGCGGAGAGAAAGGCTTGTCGAAACTCCCGAGTGCAGTTGCAGTGACGCGCTGCCGACCTATGCGAATGGCCGGTTCGCCTTCCAAATAGCCACACGTATATTCTATCTTATGTGAACTTGCCCAGTTGGGGGGAAGACAAAACTCAAATTGCTCGAGCCATGCTCGTGGATGTATTCCTTTTTGCGAATTTCGAAATATCTCAAACTTTCTCACCGTAAGGAAATGTTTGAAATCAAATCCCTGCATTTCCTCCTGGCGAGGCCCTTGAATGTTTCTATTTTTCTCATGTCTGCCCCTCAAATTACATTCTTCCCTGTCGTCAAAATCTCCCTCGTGGCCTGAGTCCCTCTCTGCACTGTTCGTACGGCTATTTTTAGTGCTATTGGCGAGTTCGGAATCACACGCCATGCGGTTTTCCAGATGCGCCACGCGTTCTTGTAATTCGCCTGTTACAGCTTTGTGCTGCCTGTTCCCTTGGAACTGTCCCTTCTGAAATCTAAGAGGCGAACGCACTTCTTCGGTCTCTGCGGCCGCTACTGGTGTAGTATTGTTCTCGTTTTCCGTCACCTTCATCGTGCCTACAATGTCCGCTAATGCCGCAATCTTATCATGTATTTGTCTCTTGTCCTCCGCCCCAGTCTGCTTCAATTGTTCTACTTGCTGTTCCAGCGCGTGAATCGCTAGACTGTTGTCCGCTATTGTGTTGCTAACGGACGTGGGACAATGCGTTTCCGCCTCTTGGACCCTCGAGAGTACCTGCTGGTGTTCTCTTTGGCATTCTTCTCTCAGTGCTTGGAAATTCCTAAGTAGCTGTTCTTCGCTCTCTTTAGATTCCGCATCGCGACTCCGCTTGCCCTGTTCTAAGGCTTGCAGACGGTCATCGATTTGTTCAAATGTACGGCCTAATTCTTTCATAATATCACTTTTTATTTCACTTGCCAGATTGTTTATTCTTTGTGAGATATCATCGGGCACTCTCTGCATCGACTTGTCGACTTTATTTGTCTGCTGGATTAGTTTTTCGTCCATTTGTTCGCCTAGCTCGCGGATCGATTTTTCAGATGATTCTTTTTGCTCTCGGAACGATTTTTCTGATTTCTCTGCGTTTTCTTTATTTTGTTGCAATAAGGCTTTCATGAGTTCTGCCAAATCAATTTGGTTAGTATGAGGCAAATTAATTTCTGGCTCTGGTGTAAGCCTGTTTGTCCTGTTTTGCATTTCGTCTGAAGTATTCCCCATTGCATTTTCGGAACCGACCGACGCGTTAATATTCGAAATCAAATTATCCCCTTGCTCCATGTTGCTTAAGTTGTTGGACCGCCTACTTTTAGCTTGGTTACGTGTCTGCATTTGTTCAATTTATACCCGGTACGCAACACACTAATCAGAATAAACGCATTCCCCAAAAATTACGACAGCCACATGAAAGGTACCCAACATAGTACGCACTTTTTCACACGCAAAACAAATTTTTATCTTTGATCGAAACAGTGGAATTTACAAGCGAGAAAAAAAAACACACACACATATAAAACACACAAATATAGAAAACAAAACAACAAGACAAACAACACAACGCCACTCAACAACGCCGTGAATCATTTGAAAGTCTGCTCAGAAACAATGCAGAAGTTGTTTGAGCGTTGCAGGGGAAAAAAAATTAAGATTATAACACGCTCACAATCTATCGTTTCAGAGATTCCAGAGTCTAGCGGAATCACAGAACAGGGTCGCCATGTGTAACGTTGTTACTTTAATTTGTGGTGTAGGCAGAACTGATAGACAAGACCATAAAAGTGGGTTAAATGCTGTGAGCTGTCTGGGGAAGTTAACCTTGCATTACTGAGAAACTGTTTCACCAGGTATCCAGTCTAGCTTACCAAATTCCAACCAGACTAATATTAATTATAATCTTTTAATAGTCATACGAAAACCGGTGATATATATATATATATATATATATATATATATATATATATATATATATAAGAGAATTTAAATAAAAAGAAATAAATCAATTTATATTTGGAAATTTATTTTAACATTGATCATTGAAATTTCAGCATATTAAACTAAACTGGTGCCTTATTTAGGATTGTGAAAATGTGAGTTTGTAATCTTACAGAACACATCAAATATGGAGCCAAGATTGGGAGACTGCATACAACACTGCATTCATAAAATAACACATGAAGAACGTTGAAACATATGCAAGAGGAAATTAACCACAACCAACCGATTCAATTTTCACCCAAAGAAGTTACACTCGTAGCAAAATCCTATCCGTCATGTAATTACCACACACTGGTATACCAAATTCATACTAACTCTCTGTGAAATCTTCGCAAAAAGAATAGCTGAGGGCTACTTTGATGATTACACCACATGCTTCACGTGGTCAACTTGCTTTACACAAAGCGTGTAACTCCACAATAATTTTGATAATTAAAATAAATTAGATCGAAAAGCAATTTACAAAAGAAAAACCTCGAACTGGTTACTAACGTCTTACTATTAACCTGATGGGTCAAACAATTATATAAGCACGTGGTAATGGTCTCACAAAGTACACCCCACGTGGGTTGAACATAAAGAAAAGTTGCTATATTGAAAAATATTGTCAAGACGAGATGTTATAATCTCACGCACACTCGCATTTAAGATTGATGATCTTAGTTAGATTTACTGATCAACACGTGGTTCCACTTTACTCACAAAGTAGTCACAAAGCAACTACTGGAAAATATTCTGAACTTCACACTCGAAATATACTGCGTTGCAATTTAAGATAACATTAGATATTTTAGAGCTAAACCTGAAATAAAAGTGATTAAATTTTCAGTTAGGCTGAACCTAAGAAATCCATTGTCCTACCGACTATGCAGACACGCGCTTAGCCGGAGATCTTACCACTTCAGACGCTCGCCACGGACAGACTGACTGGTCCCTTCCTGAGGGGTGGCTCACAAATACCAACGGAAGTGGCCAGAGGGGCAGCTTCCTATACCAACATGACAACGGACAGACAGGACCATTCTAAGGATAGAAACCTCTTTGCTTTTAGAAAGCGTAGCTACCTGTTCCGACGTTGGTCCTACTGTTCTCTAGCAGACAGGCTTGTCTGCTACCCTCAAGCATGCAACTAGAAATACATTTGCTCATTCATCCTCTCACACAGAAGGGAAGGGGGATGACAGTATCTTATCATATACAGTATATAAAAGAAAGCGGATGTAGGTTCCGTATGAGACTGTGTGACATGAATTACATATAAACTGTGTTGTAAAGTGTAGTAGTGTGACAGATCGTTCTTGTTTATGTGTAAAAGTAACACGTTCCACTACTCAGTCTCCTCCCAGGTAGTCAGAAACGCCACAGTAAATTTAGAAGAGGAATTTATGCCGTAAATGACAACAGATTTAAGAAATTAAACATGAAAGGAATCCAACAGAGACCTTTCAAGGTACTGTAATAATTCTCCTTCACTTTTACCGAAGATAACAATGTGTCAGCACATCCTACCATTGATATCGTTTCACCCTGAATTTTCATTGTCCTCTTGAACACCTCTTTTATTTCCGTAATTCATTCTTTGATAGAAAATAGAGGGTGAGCCGTGGTACAAGTTGCTGTTTTGAAGAGCGCCCTCCGTTTCTGACGGTGGCGCCGCTGTGACAATCGCAGCTTTCGTGTCTCCCTTTGGTGGGAAAGGTGCATTTAACGGGCGCTATAAGATCGCTAGGAGAGTGAGTCTGGTCAGTTGGTCAGCCGGGTCAGTGTGGGGCAGTCAGTGTCTGTCTGTCGTCCGGAGTGCTAGTATGTGTTAGGCCGCCAGTCTGCTCGAGTTTGTTCAGGAAATGGTCATTGGCGGTTGGATTGATCGGTTGGCCGGACGCACACTGAGACACAAGATGACTTGTCCGCCTTGAGCGTCGGCGCATGTGAGGTCGCCACGTGAGTCCAGTGGGCCGCGCCGTATAGCGAGGGGTAGTAGCTTCGCAGCCGACACGAGAGCAACAGTAGTCAACCCACGACATCGGTCTGGCCCGTGCGAGCTGCGACGCCGTGAGACGGGAGATCGGCGCGCCTTCCTGCGTCCGTTGAAGCGGCTGGCGGGGGACGGTTCGGGAGAGCGATTTGGGGGTGCTGCGCCAAGTCTTCTCGAGAAATCGCAGTTTATTAGAAGTGATTGGTGATATGTTGTTTGATTTACTCTTGTTAAATTCTACTTGTTTTCTTGGTGAGGTCACCAGCTGATTTGTTTTGGGGTCGTCCCACTATTCTTCTCCGTTTGCCCACCCTCGGGAAGATGGTTGTTTATGAATTAGGTGGTCCGTTTTTCCCTTGTGGAGTAGAGGCGGGTTAGAGCAACTTGCGGTTCGGGTTCTTCGGTAATCTCCCTATCAATCTACCGTACGTTAGTAGCTGCCTCTGTCATGTTTGTCGGATTTGGTGTGTTAACGAATTTATTGCTTGGAGTGTAACGGCCTAATACCTGAAATATGTTCTGATCTTTGGAAACTTTGATATTATTGCCTATGATCTTGAGAGGCGGTATCTGTGTACTGTAGAGCATCTTAACTATTGTTTGGCCAAAAAACGGTTCAAAAGGCTCTGAGCACTATGGGACTACTGAGGTCATCAGTCCCCTAGAACTTAGAACTACTTAAACCTAGCTAACCTAAGGACATCACACACATCCATGCCCAAGGCAAGATTCGAACCTGCGACCGTAGCGGTCGCGCGGTTCCAGACTGTAGTGCCTAGAACCGCTCAGCCACTCCGGCCGGCCTGTTTGGCAAACATTGTAGAATTTTATGTAAGATTGCATTTCATGGGCTTTTATTTAAATGATCATTCTAGTATATAAAGTTGCCACCCTTTCACCTTAGAAGTTAAAAACAAGTTGCACCTTCGGTGGCAAGGTCCGTTGGACACTATAGACCGGCAGCACACCCGTGGATATTTTGACTATCAAATACGCCGGGAGAAACTCAAGAATCACAATATTTTAACTGTTAGTGTTTTGTACCATTTCCATCCCTCCTACGGGGGGTGCATAGTTTGTGTATTTGTGTAAATTGTTAAAACTCTTAGTTTAAAGTTATCTAGTGTGTTGCAGATTTGCACCAGTGTAGTCTTTCAGAGGCTGTTGTGAGCGGTCGTAACTACGGCTGTGTCAAAAGGGAGCGGCATGAATCTCTGCCCAAAAGCTCATACAGTCAAAACTTGTTTCTTTCTGCCTCTGAATAAATCGTAACTTTGATATTTAGAGGGTGCTTTCTGATTATAATTTTAAATCTGTTTCTTTTAGAAAATGCTTTTAGGCACTATTAAAGTGAATAAAATTCCCATTTGTTAAAAGGAATTTGGTTATGATTTCATCAGTTACTCCCTGGCAATTACTTCCATGCTTACATAGTGTGATTAAATGTGTTAATGTGATAAATTCTTAAGAATATTCTTTGAAAATAAATCACAGTTCAGGGGGGAAAACTTCACCCCTGTCTTTCATCCTTTTTAACCTGAGCATTTCGATCTTGATCTACCATTCTTATTTGTCCCACTACGTTCTTGTACACGTTGTGCGTTATCCGTCTTTCTCCTATTTTTGTCAGAATTTCGAGCATTTTGGACCATTTTACACATCGAACGGTTTTTCTAGGTCGACAACAAAATGGTTCAAATGGCCCTGAGCTCTATGGGACTCAACTGCTGAGGTCATAAGTCCCCTAAAACTTAGAACTACTTAAACCTAACTAACCTAAGGACAACACACACATCCATGCCCGAGGCAAGATTCGAATCTGCGATCGTAGCGGTCGCGCGGTTCCAGATTGTAGCGCCAGAACCGCTCGGCCACCAGCTTTAGGTCGACAAGTCCTATGAAAGTGACCTGATTTTTCTTAAGCCTGGCTTCAATTACCAAGCAGAATGTCAGATCTGCCTCTCTGGTACCTTTAACTTTCCGAAAGACATCCTTAATTTTCCTCTCCCTTCTTGTGTGTATTACTCTTACCAGCAATTCTGATGCATGAGATATTAAGCTGATTGTGCGATGATTCTAGACATAACAATCCTTGCTATCTCCTGGATTGTGTGAATGATATTTTTCTGAAATTGTGATGTTATGTTTCCAGTCGCGTATATTCTAAAACCCATCCAATATAGTCGTTTCGTTTTCACTTTCCCCAGTGGTTTTAGAAATTCCGATGGATTTCTTATTTAGAACGAAATTTTCACACTACAGCGGAGTATGCGCTGATATGAAACTTCCTGGCAGATTGAAACTGTGTGCCGGACCGAGACTCGAACTCGGGACCTTTGCCTTTCGCGGGCAAGTGCTCTACCAACTGAGCTACCCAAGCACGACTCACGCCCCGTCCTCACAACTTTAATTCTGCCAGTACCTCGTCTTCTACCTTCCAAACTTTATAGAAGAAAAAAAATCGTTCTAGAAACATCCCCCAGGCTGTGGCTAAGCCATGTTTCCGCAATATCCTTTCTTTCAGGATAGGTTCGCAGGAGAGCATCTGTGAATTTTGGAAGGTAGGAGACGAGGTACTGGCGGAATTAAAGTTGCGAGGACGGGGCGCGTGTCGTGCTTGAGTAGCTCAGTTGGTAGAGCACTTGCCCGCGAAAGTCCCGAGTTCGAGTCTCGGCTCGCCACACAGTTTTAATCTGCCAGGAAGTTTCGGATTTCTTATTTGTTTGCACGTCTTTCAAATCTCTGTTAAGTCTGACTCTAATGCTGGATCCTTTATATCTAGCATATAGACAGCCATTCCTTATTCTATCACGTCTTCAGACAACTCCCTCCGCTCGCAGATGCCTCCAATGTATTCTTTTCATCTGTCTTCTACGTTAAACATTGGAATCCCATTCCAGTCTTAACGTTACCGCCCTTGCTTTCTGACCCTTCTATATGCTGAATCAGACCTTCCGACGGCCATATCTGATGGCTCTCCATCTCCCACCATAATTGAGTTCATCAACATGAGGTGGCAAATATGAGGTAGCCAAGGAGGTGGAAACGTGGGTTTCACTATGCTAAGACTGCTTCGTAGTTACAACAGGAAAACACAATTAATTAGCAGGAGTACAAAATAAGAAAGTATTTATTACTTAACTTTGCTGTAGTCCTTGATCAGTTGCTTGACAATTATAGAAGACGCGACTAGACTAAGCGTCTGTAGAATGACATAATTTACAAGTCACAAATCTTGCAGTGACGAATTAATCTCTCGTAGTCCTGAATGTCGAATCCGGTGAATCTGAAGACTAACTTGGAACTGGGCTACAAAGACTTGATAGCAGCAACGACTGAGCTGCAGGCGATGACTAACATCGGCGCTGGGTGACCACTGAGCGCGGCTTCTAACTGTAGACTGGCACGACTGCACTACTCTCCCGCTGCACATGAAGTGGCCCAGCGACACCTCGAGTCGAGCATAAGTACTGCGACTGGCTGTGTACTCTTTGGCTAACACAGCCGTTCTTCTGTTCCGTTTATCGAGAGAATCGCATCCGGCGGATCGATCTCTCAGGCGGCGATGTGGTCGTATGACTGACGACATCACAATATCTTTATCCATTTGTTCACATATTCCTTGTAGCTCTTTCACGTTGGCTTTCTTTTACTTTCTGTTTACCTCTTTCTTTTGTGAACTTTTTGGCTTTATTCCTGTCTTTCCTTGATCATTTTTGTACTTATTTTGTCGATCATTTGAAGTAAGGTTTCTTTGCAGCTATCTCCCTAAATTGTGATCTGAATCCAATATGTGATTTCTGATTCTTTGTCTGACGATGATGAAGGTCTGACCATCTGTTATTTTCTCGTGACTCTGGGACTTTTCCCAGTATATCCCCTCCACTTGAGATTTTTGAACAGCATATTCCCTACTACTAGCTAAATTTTGTTGCAGAACTTAGCTACTCATTCTCCTCTCCCATTCACACCACCAAGCCCATGCCCTCCCGTAACTATGTCTTCTATTCCTTCCGCTACTTCCTCCTTCACATCTGACCTGGTTATCTTTTTATGTACTGAATTACCCATGCTGTGTCCTTTTGTACGCTATCTCTTCATCTTCCTCTTTTTACGTCGGCTTGTGTACCTGAACTAATGTTGTTGGTGTTGGTTTGCTGTAGATTGTGATTAGAAGAACCCTCTCTGTGAACTGTTTAAAGCAACTGAGTTTCTGCGTACCTCCCTACTCATAATGAATCCTACTCCTGTTATATCGTCCTCTGCTGCTATTGATATCACGTGTGTTCGTCTAACTACGAACCGTTGTCTTTCAGCCACTTCACTTGACCTCACTATATCTAGATTGAGCCTTTGCATATTCTTTTTCAGATTTTCTGTCTTCGCTAGCACGTTCAAACTTCTACATTCCACGCTCCAGTTCGTAGAACCTTACCTTTTCGTTGGCTGTTCAATCATTTTTTTCGTGGTTATCTCCTCTCAGACTACTCCCCCCCGGAGATACAAATGGGGGACTAATCCAGACTCTTTTGCCAATCGAGAGATCACGACGACACTTTTTCAGTTAGAGACCAGTTGATGTCCTGTGTCTACACAAAGTGTGTCTCTAACGCAGTCGCTTGCCTGCTGCTGCACGTTCACGCTGTTTGTTGGTCTTGCTGAGTATACTGCCTTTAAGGGACAATTTCCCACACCAAGCGCAGGAATGTCCGCTCCTAAGCCCTGTTTGGCAAGGCCGTTGAAGGAACAACGGTAACTCCGTACGCCGGAAATCTTCTACCGTCATTACTCAGAATTTGAGTAGAGCCTGGGTTCGAACCAGCACTAAGAACGTTTTGATTACTAGTCAAAGATGCCATGGGTAGGCGATGGTGTACTTCCTTCAAACTATTAAGGGGTAATTCTCAGCGAAAACATTTTCCAAGATTGCAAATTTAGAATCCTACTATCACTGAAGACGTGAGTATTGCCTCAGAACATTGACTGTTGCCGAGTCGCAGACAGTGGATCTCTTCCGGACATCTGTTTCCCCTTCGCGGTGCGTGGCGCGTGTATCTTTTCGTCTTATGTTTTTAGAATCACGAGTGCGGTCCGTTCAGTCTAAGTCATTTGTCCATTCAGCTCTCCAGGGCTAATTACGAATAAGTACAAGGGTCGTTCAATAAATAATGCCCGTTATTTCTTTAAAAAGCCGTTAATATACATAGACAAACGTCCTTGTTGGTGCTTCACATTTGATGTTTGTTCTGAAGTGGTTCAACTGGCTCTGAGCACTATGGGACTTAACATCTGAGGTCATCAGTCCCGTAGAACTTGGAAGTACTTAAACCTAACTAACCTAAGGACATCACACACATCCATGCCCGAGGCAGGATTCGAGACTGCGACCGTAGCGGTCGCGCGGTTCCAGATTGAAGTGCCTAAAACCGCTCGGCCACTCCGGCCGGCGATGTTTGTTCTGTCCGTTGGTGAAGTTTCGAACCGTTCTGGCAGATAGCAGGTGCGTAGCACATCGTCAAAATGGTGTCTACATACGACTCACGTTATAAGCAGCGTGTTGTTATTGAATTCAGGAGTGTGGAAAAAGAAACCGTGGTGAACATCCATAAACACTTGTGCTCTGTGTACGGCGACGCCGCTATTGATAGAAGTACAATTGTGCGATGGGTAAAGAAAGTTACAGCCTCAAGAAATGCAGAAACAGAGCTCCATAATGAGCCACACTCGGAACGTCCCGTCACAGCCACTGCTCCAGACGTGCTGAATCGTGCGGATGCCATTATTCGTGCCGACCGGCGCATCACAACTCGACAATTGGCTCTACAGATGTCGATCAGCATCGGAAGTGCGTCTGCAATGATCGAGACTCTCGGATATTCAAAGAGGTGCTCACGGTGGGTAAGGAGAGGCTTTTCTGTCACGGATCGTAACGGAGGACGAAATCTGGGTGCACCACTTTGCACCGGAAACAAAAAGGCAACTTTTACCAGCAGGGAATATACCTTTTCCGAACGTTGGCGTACTCCATATAACGTGATGTAGACTACGTAGAAAAATAGGACATGGACAAGACATGTTGATGTGTATTGTCACCAAATTCTGACTCTTAACAATAAATATGTTCTGAGAAAAAAATGTGGGGCATTACTTAGTGAACGAACCTCGTAATTCCCTGTTTATTTCTTGTTTATTCTTGCTTACTCAGATATTGTTACCACGAACCTAATATCTGCTGTCTGCAAATTATTTTCTCCGGCCTCATTCGTGAGAACCCATTCCTCACTACTCTGGAGTAATGTAGGCATAGTCTTGGTCTTTATAAAATTGCACCACAGTCTCTCTCCTTTTTTAAATTTATATGTTTAATGGTCTCAGTCATATGTTCAAGTCTAAAGTCATATTACACGCCGAGGAAATGAACGTCTACAATCCCGTTATACGCACCATTGTCTGCTAAGATTCACGCAGCTACATGTCCGCAGCTCGTGGTCGTGCGGTAGCGTTCTCGCTTCCCGCGCCCCGGTTCCCGGGTTCGATTCCCGGCGGGGTCAGGGATTTTCTCTGCCTCGTGATGACTGAGTGATGTGTGATGTCCTTAAGTTAGTTAGGTTTAAGTAGTTCTAAGTTCTGGGTGACTGATGACCATAGATGTTAAGTCCCATATTGCTCAGAGCCTTTTGAACCATTTTGAAGGCAGCTGCACACTAAATAAAAGAGGGAAGTAAAATGTTCCAATATTTGAAAGAAAGGCTATGAGCCGAAGCTGGGCCCGATGACTGATGAAGATACTTGGAGGACGAGAAAGAATAATGAAATTTATCAGATCATGAACCAGCCCAACGTTGTACAACATGAAGAGAGCAGGAGACTCCAGTGGGCACGTCACGTAATCGGTATGCCAGAGGACTAAGCAAGCTCTCATTGGCCACATTACAAGAAAAGGACCCCTGGGTAGGCCAAGAAACTGTTGGGAAGGAGACATAAAGAAAGATGCGGTAGCTTTGAATGTAGTAATTTCGGAGGAAACAGCAACAGACAGAAGACAGTGGAGACGGGCTGTTGACGTGGCGCATGGCCTACAGGGCCGGTGACTGCTGGGTTGGCAAGTAGGCCGTTTATGTAGGTGAAGCATCGTATTTTGTTTCCAGTATCTGCCTGTCCTTGGAACAATAAGGTGTATCATTGAAGCTGAATGAAAGTACCCTGTTTGCTTAATGGTCTGCCTTGGCAGTCACTGCGTTTGATTGCCATACGGGGAACCCCGATTCTATTGCATGTACTGCCGGGAATCTTTCCCTGTTGGGAAGCCCCGTACGTGGTGTGCTGGCTTTCGTGACGCCAGCTGCTTGAATCAGAAGCGGCGGCTCCAAGGTGTAGTGGAGCTGACAACGGCTGTGAGAGCGGCGTGCTGACGTCACGCCTCTCCGTGTCGCAGCTGAATGTCGCCATTTGGCGGAGGCTCACTAGGCAGCAGGCCATCATCGCGTGGTTCGCTGGGAGTGTTCTCAGAGTTCTGCAAGTGGCGGCCGCTGTGTAAGAGCACCTGAACACCCTAACATTCGACACCTTGCGGATTTACTAGTTAATTTTCTGTAAATGCTGTGAAGCGTAACGTAGATGCTGCAGTCTGAAATATACTCCTCTCAAATCTGCCCCACTACTGCTCCTCTAGACTTCGTGAAACTTGGCAACAGGGTCTCGAGCACAGCTTCAGTTGTGCACGTTACAAGGTGCTTTCGCGCACGTGACGTAACTGCCTTAAGGGCCAAATACATACGGATTTGATAAAACAACGTGCAACGTTCACGATGTGCACAGCTAGCCCTTGCCACTCAACTAGAAGTTTACAACAGTGCCACCAGGTGGTAGCACACTGCGGCAGATTTCTATGTCCGTTCGCTCGGCATAAATCCTGCTAATGTTCCTCAGGTACACTTTAGTAAAAGTTGATCGGACGTCAGTGTATGTTAAAGCTGTACTGGAAGTAAATCTACTTTGTGGGTTTCTGAATGAGTTATAGTATATTAAATTATGAACTTAATCATACGGTAGTCCATTTGATGTTTGATGCGCTGATGAGGGAAACTCCCCTCTCCCTCCCCCCTCCCCACCCCCCCGCCCCCTATAGATTTAGTGGTAAGATGGCCCAGTGAATTGCCCGTTGAAAACTGAACACAGATCAAGCATGAAAACAGGAAGAAGGTGTAATTAACTGTAAAAAAAAAGAAAAATAGAAACAGTGAATGGTCCAAGTTACCGAGTATAACGTTAAGCTAAGTGGAAAAATGACGGCATCGTGGTTAAGTGGTCATGGTGTTGATCTGTAACACGGATGAGCTGCGATCAAAATTTCCTCTTTTGTCTTTTCCACAATATGATGAACTGTCCGCCCGGTTATTGAAATGTTTGTTCTCCTTCTGCAGTCTTGGCAGTTGTCATACTATACGTTTGTTACGAATATGAGTCATGTGGTAAGTGTATATTACCGCCACAGGTAAATGTGATGAATAGTGAGAGCAGGCGAGATACCACGCAGAAGTCTCACAGAAATGGAAACGACAAATAAACGAATGTGAACTGTGCTACAACAACGGAATTCAAGAGTCGAAACTATCAAAACGGCGCCGGCCAGGGTGGCCGAGCGGTTCTATGCGCTACAGTCTGGAACCGCGCTACCGCTACGGTCGCAGGTTCGAATCCTGCCTCGGGCATGGATGTGTGTGATGTCCTTAGGTTAGTTAGGTTTAAGTAGTTCTAAGTTCTAGGGGACTGATGACCTCAGAAGTTAAGTCGCATAGTGCTCAGAGCCATTTGAACCATTTCAAAACGGAACTCAACTTCAAAAACGTTAAAAACATTTATTTTGATTGACACAGGGAAAATTGTGTGATTGTAAAACTGTTGCGTTCATTTGTTGCAGCTTGTGTGACAAACTATTGTGTTTTCATCATTTCCTCGGGAGTGATCACATTACACTCATATTAACACCTAAATCGGACAAAGGAGGCATATCTCGCTCACTCAATAGGCGTGCAAATTAGGTGCATCGGTAAGAGATTGCTATTATATGACACGCGCACTGTCACTAATGCCGTGTATGACAAACCAGACGTGTTTACACCACGATACAAACACGTATTTGGATACAGCGAACAACGAAAAAAAAAAAAATTGGAGTGAGGTAATTTTGAACCCAGCTCGCCCACTTTGCAGTCCAACGTTCTGACCACTTAATCACGATGGCGTGGCTCTTCTACTTCGGTCGATGCTGCATTTTTATTAAACTGGCATCTTTCACTATTTCTATTTTGCTTCTTTTCGCAGTTCAGTACACCTTCTTCCTGTTTTCATCCTTAATCTGTGTTCAGTTTTTGACGGGCTGTTCACGCGGCCATCTTATCACTAAATATGAGAGGGGTGCGATGGGAAGTTTCCCTTGCGAGAATCGTAAGGACCTGAATCTCATCACCGTCGAATGTGAGATTGTAGCTTTTATTCATGCTATTGATCTTATGGTCAGTCAGGCCCACATTGTACACATGAAAATTCGCGAAAAGCTGTATCACTGTTTTCTCTCATATTCACTTAAATGTGGGATTGGCGGCAGTGTGTCTTTAAGCTCTTGTGGATCTCAGCGCCTCATTTGTATTCTAGTCAAGTGATCGTGCTGGTAGACATTACTACTTGAGTTTAAATGTTTCCACAAACGGCACTTTGTGTTTGGAGTTGGTTTCTAATGTGCGGGAGTCGGTTTTGGTGTGCAATGTAAACATAAATTATGTTGAATCTATTTTAAACGTTAACAGAAAAGTAAAGTCGTGAGAACGGGTCGAGCGTCGTGCTTGGGTAGCTTAGTCGGTGGAGGACTTGCCTACGAAAGGCGAAGGTCCTGACTTCGAGTCTCGGTCCGACACACAGCTTTAATCTGCCAGGAGGTTTCATATCAGCACAAACTGCGCTGTAGAATGTAAATCTCATTGTGGAAGAGAAAAGTAAATTACCGGGAAAACTTAGCCACAAAGGAATTAGGACCTCCTTTGATTGAGAGAGTGGCGAAATCAAATTGGAGTGACTACAAGTGAACATTTAACAAGGAAATGCGCAGTTAGCAGAAGTTGTTGTGTGGGTGTAGCGTAAGAGTATCTGATTACCAGCTAGGAAGTAAATTCGTGAACTAATACATCTGTTAGGGATCTCGTACATCTGTCCGAAAAAATGGAAAAGCATGAAAACTCCCATTTACACAAAAATGCGAAATGGAGAGTTGAGGAAGTTTACATGTTATTTCGTAATTGCCCCAATCTCTATTTATTATGTACAAAACAACAAAATTCCACAAAAACAATTCTTTCTTTTGTCAAATAAGTCATACACGTTATTATTGTTACTAATGTTGTTATTATTAGCAGCGGCTGTAGTTGTATAAAATTGTTGGTAAGCAAAACTGTTATACAGCAGATGATATTAATTTCACACTCTCAAATTTATCTGAATCTAAAAATTTGTGAATACCCAAAATGTATACTCACGAGTCGCCACTGTACGTAGCTATGCTGCAGAGTTTACGAAAGGCTCTTTACAAGATTTCCTCAGTGCCAGCAATTACTCCCTGATAACAATCAAATGGAAAAACTGGTAGAAGCCGACCTCGGGGAAGATCAGTTTGGATTCCGTAGAAATGTTGGAACACGTGAGGCAATACTGACCTTACGACTTATCTTAGAAGAAAGATTAAGAAAAGGCAAACCTACGTTTCTAGCATTTGTAGACTTAGAGAAAGCTTTTGACAATGTTAACTGGAATACTCTCTTTCAAATTCTGAAGGTGGCAGGGGTAAAATACAGGGAGCGAAAGGCTATTTACAATTTGTACAGAAACCAGATGGCAGTTATAAGAGTCGAGGGGCATGAAAGGGAAGCAGTGGTTGGGAAAGGAGTGAGACAGGGTTGTAGCCTCTCCCCGATGTTATTCAATCTGTATATTGAGCAAGCAGTAAAGGAAACAAAAGAAAAATTCGGAGTAGGTATTAAAATTCATGGAGAAGAAGTAAAAACTTTGAGGTTCACCGATGACATTGTAATTCTGTCAGAGACAGCAAAGGACTTGGAAGAGCAGTTGAACGGAATGGACAGTGTCTTGAAAGGAGGATATAATATGAACATCAACAAAAGCAAAACGAGGATAATGGAATGTAGTCAAATTAAGTCGGGTGATGCTGAGGGAATTAGATTAGGAAATGAGAAACTTAAAGTAGTAAAGGAGTTTTGCTATTTAGGGAGTAAAATAACTGATGATGGTCGAAGTAGAGAGGATATAAAATGTAGACTGGCAATGGCAAGGAAATCGTTTCTGAAGAAGAGAAATTTGTTAACATCGAGTATAGATTTAAGTGTCAGGAAGTCGTTTCTGAAAGTATTTGTATGGAGTGTAGCCATGTATGGAAGTGAAACATGGACGATAACTAGTTTGGACAAGAAGATAATAGAAGCTTTCGAAATGTGGTGCTACAGAAGAATGCTGAAGATAAGGTGGGTAGATCACATAACTAATGAGGAGGTATTGAATAGGATGGGGGAAAAGAGAAGTTTGTGGCACAACTTGACTAGAAGAAGGGATCGGTTGGTAGGACACGTTTTGAGGCATCAAGGGATCACCAATTTAGTATTGGAGGGCAGCGTGGAGGGTAAAAATCGTAGAGGGAGACCAAGAGATGAATACACTAAGCAGATTCAGAAGGATGTAGGTAGCAGTAGGTACTGGGAGATGAAGAAGCTTGCACAGGATAGAGTAGCGTGGAGAGCTGCATCAAACCAGTCTCAGGACTGAAGACCTCAACAACAACATTCTGTAAGGTTGTAAGACCACAACAACAACACAACAATCAAACAAAGTAGTCATAACGTAGTTACTATTATGAATGGTTTTTCTGCAGTTCTCAAACCACTGAATTCCTTGTCATTATACCTGAACTACAAGGTTGGTTTAAAATGTTTTCGGACTGGACCAGAAAGAAATGTCTTACCTCCGTGAACCTTTTTTATATTTTAAGGTAGTCTCCCTGTTGGCATTGTAATTCTGTCAGAGACAGCAAAGGACTTAGAAGGGCAGTTGAACGGAATGGATAGTGCCCTGAAAGGAGGAGATAAGATGAACATCCACTAAAGCAAAACAAGGGTACTGGAATGTAGTTGAATTAAATCAGGTAAATCTAGGATTTAGATTAGGAAACTAGATACTTAAAGAATATACAAGTTTTGCAGTTTATTGGATTTAAGTATCAGGAAGTCGTTGCTGAAAGTACTTGTATGGAGTGCAGCGATGTATGGAAGTGAAATGTGGACGAAAAATTGGGGAGAAGAGGAATTTGTGGTACAACCTGACTAAAAGAAGGGGTCGGTTGGTAGGACACATTCCGAGGAGTCAAGGGATCACCAATTTAATATTGGAGGGGAGCGTAGTGGGGTAAAAATCGTAGTGGGAGACCAAGAGATGAATACAGTAATCAGACTCAGAGGGATGTATGCTGCAATAGTTACTCGGAGATGAAGAGGCTTGTACAGCATAGAGTAGCATGGAGAGCTGCATCGAACCAGTCTTCGGACTGAAGACCACAACAACAACAACAACAACAGGCTCCCTTTACACTAAAGCACTTGACCCAGCGATGTTCGAATGCCTTGGTCCCACATCGAAAATTAGACTCCATTCGCATCCCAGAAAACTGGAGCTAAGACGTGTCTCGCCTACCGTACTGCCTTTGTTTCCTGTGGTTGTGGTTGTGGTGGTGGTGGTCGTCGTGAATCAAAATGTTTACACTGCTTTGATTGTTGTATTTTCTTTGGGGTATAGTAGCGGACACAAGTTTCATCTATGTCCACCAAGCGGTGCAAAAAAATCTTATTGGTTTGCTCTGAAAACCGTTGAAACATTGTTGAGGCATTTCCATTCTGATTCGTTTCTGCCCCGCTTTATGGAGAGTATCAATGCTCTATCCTAACAATGTAAAATTTCACGTACTTTCTCTGGAACTATCCAAGGGAATAAAATGAACTTTGCCAGGATGTAGAGTGAGTGATCTACTGTCAAGTATCTAACATTATTAGGAATCAATATATGGATTTTTTAATGAATGTCATTAAAATTTATGTAATTTTTAAAAAGTACTTTTTGTGATAAAACTATCAGTGCTATCCCTACCATTTCAATAAGAGATAAAAATTTCAGAGCTTCAGCTTTAGAAGTATCTGAGATAATAGGGAAAATTTGCAAAAAAGTAATTTTCAGAAATCGTACAAGAAAGCTGAAGTACGGGAAAACTTACTGTTGAATGAAAAAACAGATGAAAACTCTCCGGTTTTGTAGTCTTCGAGGTTCAACCAGATGCAGTCTCTTTCTCCGTCTAAGGGATCTTGCTTCTATTGTATTTTTGCTAATGATCTCTTCCTTTGAAACTAGCTGTCTTTCCAGTTCCGGTAGCATTGCTTCTGCATTATGGGCAGACTTAATTCCAAATTACTTCAGACCCTTTATTCTGCCTGAATTTCCGCCACTGAAGGTGATCAGAGCATCACAGACTCCACTCTTCAGTGTTTTCAAGCCCACAAATAGGTGTTCGGGCACAACATGTAACCTCCCCCTCACTTATCGACCTTAATGACAATGAAAAATGAAACCGCGTGTACCTAATAGGAATTTTGGAAAAGCAATCGTCACCGAAGTTAACCTGTCGGTAAAGAGGGAGGAAAGGGTTACATCTTAATGAAAGGAAAAATGCAAGTGAAACTGGTGGAAATTAATTTTGAAATAGGGATAAAGTTAATAAAGAAAGTAAATGTGCGGCCGTTACGTTAACAATCAACTAGCGGTAATTAGATATTTGAGATTTGGGGGAAATTACGGTCGCCAGTCCTATGGACAATTACTATAATAACTGAAAATGAAAGGTTATTACACATATAATTAGCACTAGAAGCGTGGCAACTGAAGGTTGACACGTGTAGTGTGAAAACTGAAAGTTTGTCAGAAGTAATAAATTTCGCTACACTTAATTTAGCAAAAGAATTAATGAAACCGGAAAATCGAAAGTTAATTTAGTGACTGAAGTTAATAGTGAGCTTCCTTTCTGAAGCACATCGAAATACAGTTAGTCTTGGACTACCTCAACAATCATTTCTAAAGCTACTTGAATCTACGCAATTTGGAAAGAAGAGATTTAACTTTGAACTTGAATTAAACGATTCTGAACAATTAACAATAGTAAAATTTAGTACGTACCAAGCTGAGCTGCAGTCACAGGTAAGCTAAAATACGGTAACAAAACTCGCACTCTTAATTTGTGCTTGTGTAATCTAACTATTGTATACTTAAATTGAACTTTGAAATTAAAGCAGTGAAATGGAATTATGCTGGCGTTTGAATTTCAACGACACTCGGGTTCATTTCGGAAAAGGAAGGGACCCTGCTTGGCAATGCAATTGGGACAATGAGCAACAAAGGTTCATGCTAAGTTGCTGTAATTTTGCGAGGCAAATGGAACAATTTGAAAAGCTGAGGTCTGCCATACAGTTCTGAAACTTTACGTGCTTTTAGTCTTCCTTGTTGGTTGATTGAAGGTTTGAAGCCGTCGATCGAGGAGGTGGCGACAGTCACTCATTGTCGGCCGTCGCTGTTGCAGAAGCTGGATGTTGGCGCGCCTTCTTCTCGACACGGTCACCAGGCGAAACGGGCTCTTGATGTGCGCCAGCTAATGCTTCCCGTCCGCGACACCATGTCAGAAACTATCATCGCGAGTCGAGCGCAATTACATGCTGCCAAACCCCGAAAGCGCGGCAACTCGCGGGAGCGTCACACAACACACCTGCTCCACTCGCTACTCCAGCCAGACTCCCACAGCTCTGCCCGCGCTCCACGCGGCAGAGTTAACACTACCAAAGATCCTACACACTTTGAGTCTTCACACGACCTATCGATGTAATCGTTCGATAGCAGTTTTCCCTAGGCAAGAT
The DNA here is from genome assembly GCF_023864345.2 of Schistocerca serialis cubense. Classification (NCBI taxonomy): domain Eukaryota; kingdom Metazoa; phylum Arthropoda; class Insecta; order Orthoptera; family Acrididae; genus Schistocerca; species Schistocerca serialis. The sequence continues at coordinate 49,766,798 of NC_064645.1, forward strand.
CCAGCGTAAAAATACAAATAATATTTACGAAACAAACCAATTATACATCGACATAAATGCATAAATATATATATACAAATAGTAAAACAATTACAATATGTAAAGACACAGAAATGTCATATATTCAGGTAACAAAAATAAGGAAAACAAATTATAGTACAATAGATGGAAATAGGAGGATATGCATTTCCGGCGTTACACGTGCCCCACATTGTCTGAGGATGTTCGTGTAACGTAAACAGACTCAGAAAATGTCCAAAAAAAAAAAAAAAAGAACCAGCGGAAATGCATATGCTCAAAACATCAACAAAATTTAGCATTCGCCTAATTAACCATAAACCAATTTTTAGACGATAATAATTGAGTGGAGACACTCCTAATCTTATTCCACTCTGTCATCTTGATCAAAATAAAACAGGTTGACAACATATTAAAATTCATAGAAAACATAGAAAATGGTTTAGCTATTCTAAAAATCTAAATTCCTAGCAGTATCAAGAAATGGAATACTATTTAAAAAATTAATCAGATTACATGGTCATAGAAAACAGGTATATCAAAATATGCAAATTAATAATTAATTACATAGAAGACGTATTTTATATAAACTTTTCATAATTAATATTCTCGTCATGAGTGTGCACTTAACGCTAAACAAGAAAATAATATACAGCAGATCGACAAAAACATAAATATTGACAACAGAATTCTTTCATATCAGCTGTCCGGGAAGAAAAACAACTCCGCCTTCCGTACTGGCAAGTACAAAGAATGCCGACAGCGGCACAAGAGCCGACAGCGGCACAAGAGCCGACAGCGGTTCCGCCCCGCCAGTATTGTTGCGCCCGCCTGTGCGGCACGCTTGATCTCTCTCGCCCTTGTAACGGCATTTCCAGAACGTCCGTTTCACTGAATTCTTTCGGTAAAACTCACTCCCGAGTAATCTCAAGGAGTCCGTAAACACTATCACAGTGGATAACTCAACACTGTCCATCATCACACGCATGTACTAGCCTGAAACTTAAAACAGCGTCTAAGCACATCGGCAATGACTAGTAAATCACATATTTATGGAATCTTACAGCTATTTACAAAATCATATTTACATTCCTTAATCTACTGTGACTCAGCTGAAAGCTTAAACTAGCAGCTTGGATTTTTCAGTTGATTAGATCATGATTAAATTGATTAAAATTAAATTGATTAATCAAAATTAATTACTTATTAATTACAACTTCTTTAATGACCTTGGTCAGTCAACAGCATGGCAATCTAGCAAATCGTTAAATCTTACACTCTATTTTACATACTGTACAAATTACCCATTCTGTGGTATTAATCAATCCTAGGTTGGTACAATTTCAGGTCTACAATGTTCCGTATACCTAATAGTTTTCCAGAGCTTGGATACTCTAAGCAATAAGCATTTGTGTGAGGTATACCAATGACTTTATATGGTCCATTATAAACAAACTTAAATTTAGAGATTTCATTGTCTATCTCGCTCGATTTCTCATGAGCTTTTACAAGTACTAAGTCTCCGATTGCAAACTTAGCAAAACGCACTTTAGCGTCATGACGACGTATGCGAGCATCGGCTTTTAGCTTCATTACTTCTCGCAAACGATCTTTTTTCACACAAATACTAATGTCAATCCGTGGAGGGAATTTGATTATCTCTTCCACTAAACTTTTACTTCTGTCACCCAACAGGATTTCCTCTGGAGAAAATCCCGTAGATTCATGTCTCAAGGCGTTCATAATTCTCTCAAATACTGCTACATATTTGCCCCATGCCCTATGGTTGTGATGGCAATAGGTACGGCAAAGTCGGCCTAACTCGCGCATATACCTCTCAGCGGGATTCCCAGCCGGACAATAAGCTGAAATATGGATCACCTCGACCCCATTACTTTCCATGCCTTCATTCCACAACTTAGAAGTAAATTGTGCTCCATTGTCTGATAGGATCGCCTTGGGCTTACCAATATGAACAAAATAATCGTTCACAAGCTTGCTATAGACCGCTCTGGCTGTAGCTTTCCTAATCGGGTATAGTTTGATGAACCTGGAAAAAGCTTCTAGCACTACTAAAATGTAGGTGAAGTTTCCTGATGACTTGGGCAAAGGTCCGTACAAGTCCACACACAGTAATTCAAAGGTGTCGTTAGGCCTTATACTTTGCATAGGACCACGACTCGTACAGTTGGTAACCTTCACCTTCTGACATAAATCGCAAGTTTTCACTCTGTCAGTAACGCGTTTTAACATGTTGTTAAAATGCGCTACTTCACTCAGCTTTTCCATACATTTCTTTGGTCCACAGTGACCATACGGCAAATGGTAGTAGTCAATTATTTCCGTGACGTATTTGGTGGGCCAGCATACCCGCCAAATATTACTATCTTCACTCTTACATATGTACAAGATATGATCGTATATCTTGTAATACTTCCTTAATTTTTCTCCTTCTGGACTCCTTTCGTCATATCGGGTTTTCACCATATTTAAACAACCGTCCTCGTTCTGATGACGACGTAGATTCTTACAGATGTTCATTATTAATTTACGTCCCTCAACTTCTTTAAAATAGTATAATTTGACCACTCCATCTGACTCATCTTTCAATATCTCTTGATTAGACTCGGGCAAACGCGACAGCGCATCCGCTACGCAATTGTCGGTCCCTTTTACGTAATAGATGTCATAGTTAAATTGCTGTAAATACAGCGACCACCTAGTCAGTCTTTCGTGAAGTAGTTTACAATCCTTCAGATAAGTGAGCGCCTTATGGTCCGTATGAATAATCACCTTACGGTCCCATAGGTAACCCTTGAACTTTTTGAATCCCCACACGATAGCGAGACACTCTTTCTCAGAAATCGTGTAGTTTCGCTCACTTTTCGATAAAGTTCGACTCGCGAACGCTATCGTCCGGTGTTCCTTATCCTCTCCTTTACCAACTTCTTGGAACAGTTCTACCCCCACCCCATAATTCGACGAATCCGTTCCCAGATGGAAGGGTAGCGATAAATCAGGATGAAATAGTATGTTAGATCTTAACAACTCGTCTTTTAATCTCTCGAAAGCGGCCTGACACCCGTCAGTCCACACAAACGGAACGTTTTTGCGTAAGAGGTTATTCAAATTTTCATCATTAAACACTTGTCCTTTTACAAATTTACGGTAAAATCCTGTTAGCCCTAGAAAACTTTTTAACTGTTTCCTAGACTTGGGTGGAGGACAATTCCTTATTGCCTCTAGTTTCTCTGGGTCCTTTGTAATACCAGCAGTGGTAATTACATGCCCTAAAAATTTCAGTTCCTGCTTCACAAATTCGCATTTCTTTAGCTTTAGAGTCATTCCGCCACGGCGCAATGCTCTAAAAACTTCATCTAACAGGTCACAATGGTCATGCCAAGTGGCATTGGCCAACAATAGGTCGTCAACATATACAGTTAATCTTGAACTCAAAGCCGCTCCTAGCACTTTATCTAGGGCCCTGATGAATACGGACACAGATATATTAAGTCCAAACGGCAGTACTCTATACTGATAACACCTGCCCGCAAACAAGAAGGCGGTGTATGGCCTAGATTCTTCTTCGAGTTCTATTTGCCAGTAACTAGCCGTCAGATCGAGGCTGGTCATGAATTTAACGTCATGAAAACGTTGCAAAATGTCCTCCATACTCTCTGGTCTGTCTGTTTCACGTTGAACGACCCTATTCAACGTGCGTGCGTCAATCACAATACGCACACTACCATCCCGTTTTGCTACAATGACCAAACCGTTATTATATGGACTCGTACTTCTTTCAATCACTCCCCATTCGATCATCTTATCTATCTCCCGTTGCACTGCTTCCTTTTTGGACAGCGGTATAGCATACGGTCTCACGAAGAATGGTTTGTGCGGAATCACATGCAACTTGCATTTATATCCTTCCACAAGTCACGGTTTGTCTGAAAACACACTCTTATTCTTCATTATTACTTCATACAGGCCTCGTCTTTGTTCGTGTTTTACGTTTGGCACACCGTCCACAATACTTTCCAATTCACTTTCTACACTATTGTCAATGCCGAGATTCCTCACATTACAGTAGTTCAAATTCATACCTACGTCAATAGCATCCGGCCAGTTAACAATGTGTATAGGCTGGTATTGCCTATGCACACCGTCTCCTGCCTCGTCAAAACTAACTACTATTGTTTTATCTTGTGACGTACATGTCAAAGTTTTGCTTTCGCAATTAATCACTGCACGGTACTTTAATAGCCAATCTAACCCGATAATTACTTCCGTAGTTAAGTCTGGCACGACGACAAACTCTTGCTCAAATCGTGCCCCACATATCTCGAAGTTGACAAAAATCTGTTTTGTGACCGGTTTACTGGCCTTCCCAGTAGCACCGATAATTTTCACTCCTGTTACTGGCATAACTACGATGCCACGTCTGTCTTTCAGTAACTCAAATATTTTCCCAGATACAGCACTCAATTCTGCACCGGCGTCAATCAACACGTTTAGTTGTAGTTCGTGCATATTAACAGACACTACTATCTGTCTACACTTATCCTCGACGGTTTCTTTATTTTCCCACAGTAAATCCTCGTCTATATCCAGGTCATTCCAGAAAAAACCATCCGGCTTTGATCCTAAATCCGGTTTATCTGGCGGCTTTTTCAGCCTCTGTTCACATACAGTTTTAATTTCAACACGTCTGTCCTGAGGCTTAGTCTGTAGCTTCGCCTCCAATACCGAAACCTTTTCCTGTAACTCGTCAACTAGTGAGTGTTGCTTTGCTATCAATTCACTAATTGCCACCTTCGTTGATTCCTCTTTAGTCAGATTGATCTCATCTGCCAATCTACCTGGAGAAATATGCCCAGTAGTATCTGCAATTACTTCCTCTAGATCTGCGCAACCCACACTGTTATCGTCTGACCGTATAACGTCAGCTCTAACCTCATACACTCTGTAATCTGCGTGCTTTTCTACCAATCGTGTCCGGCTATCACTAAAATTTTCATAATCTTTCTCCTTAATACTCTCGCAATGTTTAAACTGGAGGTTTGCGTCGGATGGGTCGGCTACTTCTACCACTATAACTTTCGGTAAAGTCTGCCGGTTAGGGCCAGAACTTTCCGTTACTACTTCAACATCCAACTCTTGCGGGACGAAACACGACCAATCTTGCTCGTGCTCCCCATTAACATCAACTATTTCTAGTAAAGTCTGCCGGTTAGGGCCACAACTTTCTATCATTTCACAAACACTATCTTCCTGCGGGACGAGACGCGGCAAATACTGCACGCGCTCCCCATAAACACTTCTCCCATACAGACCCCTATAATCTCTTAGTTCGTCGTATAAGCGACCGAACTGCCTTAACCAGACCTCATTTCTCTCTGCATTCCCTCGCTCAATGACAGACGTGTTATCCGACATCTGATCTTCTCTTAACAATTGCGAATCATTCTTAAACTCAATCTCCAGTTCCGCTGTGGGTATTACAGCTGCCACTTTATAATCGATTTCCGGAACACTACTTAAATTGTTCTCACTGACAGTGAATGTATTTTCTACTGCCGTGTCTACAGCTGATCTACTACTTGTGGGCGCACTCCTTTCTCCTAATACTGGCACACTCTCCCGCCGTTGATTATTCCATACGGAATTTTCATAACGACGCCACCTCGGTTTTCTACTGTTATTGGGCCGCCAAAATTTCTCCACGCCCGGTCGGCCCCTCACCGGCGCGGCTAATGGTTTCCCTGTCTCGTCCCAGCAGATACGCTCCCCGGATGCTGCTGAGGCGGCTGATCACACCCTCTGGCGTTATTACTATTCTGTGAAACCCGTATCACGTTAGTGTGATACTGGTTTCCGTCATTCCTGTTATTATTTGCATTGTACCGATTGTTATTACGGTCCGAACCATTATTGTTATTGCTGCCATGGTTGCGGTATGCATTATTCCCATGGTTATCGTTGTTGTGGTTGCTGTGGTACCCGTTGTTGTTACCACGGCCTCTACCACTGTCGCGATTATTGCGCCAATTGTCCTCGTCCTCCACTCTTTCCAGGAAATCATTTATTGTCCTGTAATTGCTTCCTACGTAGCGTTTTGTATCATCTGGAAGCTTTTTGTAGAGTTCCCAGACTATTTCGGATTCCGTGCGGCGATCACGCAAATATTCCAACTTGCGGATCCAGCCCTCACAAAACTCCTTCATCGAGCCGCGCGAATTCGCATCGAAAGGCCTCGATACGACAAATTCGCGCCAGACACTTTGCTGTTTTTGCTCTGACCAGTATTCAGCCAGAAACAAATTTTTAAACTCGTCAAAAGTCAGGTTCGTAATGTTGAGGTTTAAGCCCCAACGCTTGGCATCACCAGCCAACACATCAATAACCGCATTAATTTTTCTCTCATTAGTCCATGATCTGGGTAAAACTCTTTCACAATTCTTAATGAAATCCGTCGCGTGTATACCGCCTTTTTTCAAGGGGTCGAACCGCTCCTCTTTCGTCAACAATTCCGAACTATGTGCATAGATTGGCACATAGCTCTGTTTTTCGTCAAGTTTCTTTTCTAATTCCGACACTCTCGTAATTACTTGGCAAGTGGTTGTCGCAAGCGTTTCTACTTCCCTTTTTTTTTCTTCGCAGGTATTAGCCTGCTTCGTCACTTTGGTATCTACTTCGGATACTAAAGCCTTTAAAGTTTCCACCTTCTTTTCATCCTCTTTTTTCACTAATTGAATTTGTTCCGTCACCTTATTCTCGATGATCGGAGCAACTGATTCTCCTACACTTTTCTCGATTCTGCTAATTTCGGAATAAAAACGAGTATTTATGCTCGCAATTTCCGCCTGAACGCCTATCATTTCCTGTTTAAGATTACCGATTTTGCTATTAATCACAACAATATCTTCTTTGATTTTATCAACTTTGATTTTAACAACTCCAACATTGTTGTTAACAACATTAATAGCTTTGTTGTGACTGTCTAGCTTTCGTTCAATTTTTTTCAGACTGAGCTTCTTGCTTGGCCGATTGACTCTTGATTTCGTTAATCAAAACATTCAATAAATCAGTTAAATTCCCGGAAACTACCGGTTTTACTTCTGTAGCGGCTTCCTCTTTAATTGTCCCCCCGTATTCGTCATCAAGGGATTCGCATTTGATTTTCACTTCCGACTCCGAAACATTTTCTAAAGTGTGGAATTCCATTTCTGCTCTTTGTTGCGTTTCGGCGGTCGCGTCTTTCATGCTAGCCGCCTGACCCTGAACAATGGGTACCGTGGTGCGCGTTCCCCACTGTTCGACCGATTGTTCCTTATCCAAGCCTACCAAATTTTGGTAATTGTTGCCTTCACTCATTTTAATAATTTTCAATATAAATGCCAAATCTCAAATCTAATTAGGATTCCTCACACTAATATTCTCGCTGACGTATCGACCAGTTCGTAACCAGTACTTTGTTACGAGATTTGTACAATGCAAAATTCGTGTCCAGAACAACCTCAAATTTGAAGATTGTCCTGTCACCAGGTCGCCACGTGTAACCTCCCCCTCACTTATCGACCTTAATGACAATGAAAAATGAAACCGCGTGTACCTAATAGGAATTTTGGAAAAGCAATCGTCACCGAAGTTAACCTGTCGGTAAAGAGGGAGGAAAGGGTTACATCTTAATGAAAGGAAAAATGCAAGTGAAACTGGTGGAAATTAATTTTGAAATAGGGATAAAGTTAATAAAGAAAGTAAATGTGCGGCCGTTACGTTAACAATCAACTAGCGGTAATTAGATATTTGAGATTTGGGGGAAATTACGGTCGCCAGTCCTATGGACAATTACTATAATAACTGAAAATGAAAGGTTATTACACATATAATTAGCACTAGAAGCGTGGCAACTGAAGGTTGACACGTGTAGTGTGAAAACTGAAAGTTTGTCAGAAGTAATAAATTTCGCTACACTTAATTTAGCAAAAGAATTAATGAAACCGGAAAATCGAAAGTTAATTTAGTGACTGAAGTTAATAGTGAGCTTCCTTTCTGAAGCACATCGAAATACAGTTAGTCTTGGACTACCTCAACAATCATTTCTAAAGCTACTTGAATCTACGCAATTTGGAAAGAAGAGATTTAACTTTGAACTTGAATTAAACGATTCTGAACAATTAACAATAGTAAAATTTAGTACGTACCAAGCTGAGCTGCAGTCACAGGTAAGCTAAAATACGGTAACAAAACTCGCACTCTTAATTTGTGCTTGTGTAATCTAACTATTGTATACTTAAATTGAACTTTGAAATTAAAGCAGTGAAATGGAATTATGCTGGCGTTTGAATTTCAACGACACTCGGGTTCATTTCGGAAAAGGAAGGGACCCTGCTTGGCAATGCAATTGGGACAATGAGCAACAAAGGTTCATGCTAAGTTGCTGTAATTTTGCGAGGCAAATGGAACAATTTGAAAAGCTGAGGTCTGCCATACAGTTCTGAAACTTTACGTGCTTTTAGTCTTCCTTGTTGGTTGATTGAAGGTTTGAAGCCGTCGATCGAGGAGGTGGCGACAGTCACTCATTGTCGGCCGTCGCTGTTGCAGAAGCTGGATGTTGGCGCGCCTTCTTCTCGACACGGTCACCAGGCGAAACGGGCTCTTGATGTGCGCCAGCTAATGCTTCCCGTCCGCGACACCATGTCAGAAACTATCATCGCGAGTCGAGCGCAATTACATGCTGCCAAACCCCGAAAGCGCGGCAACTCGCGGGAGCGTCACACAACACACCTGCTCCACTCGCTACTCCAGCCAGACTCCCACAGCTCTGCCCGCGCTCCACGCGGCAGAGTTAACACTACCAAAGATCCTACACACTTTGAGTCTTCACACGACCTATCGATGTAATCGTTCGATAGCAGTTTTCCCTAGGCAAGATCCAGCGTAAAAATACAAATAATATTTACGAAACAAACCAATTATACATCGACATAAATGCATAAATATATATATACAAATAGTAAAACAATTACAATATGTAAAGACACAGAAATGTCATATATTCAGGTAACAAAAATAAGGAAAACAAATTATAGTACAATAGACGGAAATAGGAGGATATGCATTTCCGGCGTTACAAACATCCATACAACATTGTTGGAAGGCTCATTTACATTTTGAGTTTTCCCTGTGAAGCATTTGTTCAGAAGGTCTGGATGTGCTAGATCTCTATATACTTGCTTTATTACTGCATTTCCGCCACTGAAGGTGATCAGTGCATCATAGACTCCACTCTTCAGTGTTTTCAAGCCCACAAATAAGTGTTAGGGCACAACGCCCATACAACATTCTTGAAAGATTCATTTACATCTTGAGTTTTCCCTGTAAAGCATTTGCTCAGAACGTCTGGATGTGTTAGATTTCTATATATTTGCTTTATTACTGCTCCAACAGCTTCAGGGATGATGTTCGTATGGGTATATTTGATTTCTGCTGCCTCAGCTTCCTGGTATTTAAACCAGTCGACTGAACAAAAGTTAAGTAGTGGCTTCCCATCACTTGAGAGCTTGTGGAAAAACTTTGTCAATACTGCTTTTCTCATTCCTTCCAGGTTTTTTGTACTCTTTGTAATGGTTTTTTCATAGTATTCACTTACATGATTTATTGTTTTGCCAATCAAACATCCTGTAGCAGTCTTTCCATTTTCGTGCTTTTTGCTACAAAAGTTCTGCCTGATTTTACGAGCCGGGTACCTATTCGTTTTTGCACGTGACAGACACATTCTAAATTTTTCGGTGTTGGATCCTCATAAGGCTTGCTGTCAATTTTCTGCCATGATCCATCAAATGCTATCTAAATGTCGTTACTACCATTATTTTCTTCAAGTGATTCCAGATATAATTGATTCTTCTGCAATTACTTTTACTGTTTCCTTTGGAGTATCTGTGTATTTTGAAATATATCGGGGGGGGGGGGGGGGGGGGGACAGATTCATAAGAGCACACGAAGCTTTTCCAGCCCAGGAGACTTTACTGATGCATCTCAGCGCACAGAAATATCTTACGTTCGCCTCAGAATTCCTTCCTACTCTTACAACACGAACAAGAGACTTGCAAACTAAAAACGAAACCGTTTTCTTTGAAGACATTTTCACAAATTATTATCTCGTCACTGCTCATATTGAAGCACGCAGTGTGATTAAACATTGTTTTAGTACACTTAAACCCAGTATTAAACTGATATCACTGCTACTGACTGAACTGTACACTTCATTACTGTTCACAAGCTTCTTCTCGGAAGCTTTTGACAGTGAAGAACTTTGCTCAGTGTTGCTTGACCTAACCTCGGTCTCTGGATGTAAACTTCCAAAATTACATGCTCTGTAGAATCTATTTTCGTTATTTTTTCTGTTCTTGAACATTCCGTTTGGTGGAGTGATATTAGAGAGAGAAACACAAGTAAATGAGCATGGAGTCAAAATATACACAACGAAAGGTGTAATGCGCCTTACAAATGATACCACGCATTGTACTACAGATAGGAAGTGACATCACAGTAACCAGTGTAGACAACCTATGCAGCAGAATGTTTACTATAAATAAACTTAAATCACCGCCTTCTAGAGCAGAGAGTCCCTGAGACATCTTGTCGTAACTGAGCAAGTGCTCATGGTGTCTGTACAGATTACTTGCGGAGTGCATTATTTCAAAATAAATTACAAATCCTTATAGTCATCCAAAATCAACGCAACATACTTAATTAAAGAGAAAACTACAAACAATAATTTTCCATAAGAAAATAAAAATCAACATCTTCATACCCTCCCCATCTATTGTACTCCCCTTAAGAGTCGCAGCACCCATCTAGAAAATTTTTGCCGGCCGCTGTAGCCGAACGGCTCTAGGCGCTTCATTTCGGAACCGCACTGCTGCTACGGTTACAGGTTCGAATCCTGCCTCGGGCATGGATGTGTGTGATGTCCTTAGGTTAGTTAGGTTTATGTAACTGTAAGTCTAGGGGACTGACGACCTCAGATGTTAAGTCCCATAGTGCTTAGAGCCATTTGAAATATTTTAGAAAATTTTTCTAGCAAATAATTTTCTCACATCCAGTCCCACTGTTAAAATGTAATACGCAAAAAAAAAAAAACAGTGTGTGAAATCTTATGGGACTTAACTGCCAAGGTCATCAGTCCCTCAGCTTACACACTACTTAACCTAAATTATCCTAAGGACAAACACACACACCCATGCCCGAGGGAGGACTCGAACCTCCGCCGGGACCAGCCGAATACGCCCATTCATACGGCTTCAGTAATTTCTCGCACTGTCAGTCGGCGATTCCCCACAAGCATATCGTGCACGTTTGCAATAATGTATGGTATAGTCACACATCTTGGCCAACCAGTATGCAGATCATCGTCTAAGCTGTTCCGACCAAATTATTTAAACTCGTTTGTCCAGTTGGTAACAGTTCAATATGTAGAAGCGGAGTCCCCTGGAGTGTTCTTATAATCTGCACGAATTTCCTTTGTCTTCAAACTTTTTGTGACGTACTTAGCCACTGCCCGAAACTATTTTTTTTTCCCCACCTTCAGATATCGCCACACGGGAACAACACCGGGACGTCTGCACCAGAAATCTGTATGCAGAGAATTGGCGTGTCAAAGTGTTCTGGTGTGAAGTCAAGTGCCGGTATACCAGGCAGGAACGTTGGAGCAGAGAGGGCTGTGCGATGACGTCACCCAGGTGCACGCTGACCGAGCCCTCTCCAGTACGACAACGCGAAGGCAGCGTCCTCTACACGAAGAGGACGCAGCCCCAGTTCTACGAGTTCTGCAGCTGCGAGTTCAAGAGTAGCATAAAGACCAGTCATTTCGCCTCTACTATGTAGCATTGTCTATACTGAAGAGATTTCTTATTTTGTCTGTCGCCCTGTATTTCACAGGGTTAAGTACTGCAATCATTTCCTTTTGTAATAAACTTCTTTAATACGATGTGCTTGAATTTTTGTCTAACCATCCGAGAAGCAGGTTCCCTAGACACCCCATCTTTGACAACTAGGCAGAATACAATATCTACACATTGCTAGAACGTTGACACGCCAGAGTTCAGGTACTACTATCCGCTCGTCGGTAGTGTAGGTGCCTCTAATACCGTATGTAGGATCTCTTTTAAATTCACTCGATATTCGAAACTCTAATGAACGATATAGCTGCTCGCTAGCGTATTCTGTATATTGTGATCCATCATCTCCAACAAATATCCTTGAAATAAACTCGTAGCATACAATTACTACAACAATTTATTCGTAATGAGAACTGAAATAGAGATTTTGCGTTTATTGGAGGCTCGACGCAAGGCAGGAAATTAACCGTTTTTCTCTCGTCTTCACACGCTGCGATGCAGTTCTATCGAACTCTCAGATCTTCTCATAAAACCTTTATGAGCACTGGGTCTACGCATAATCGATTCGTTCGATGTAATCTAAATTTTTAAGTACTAAAAATTTGCTGTGATGTACAACAACAGACACTTTTGGCCTCTACATACAACTGCTTTAAATTCTCCTCCCATTTCCATATCGACCTTTACTTTAAATAAATGTTCCTCCCTTTCCATATCGATCTCTTTACTTGTTGTATTTAGTTGATCGGCGTTTTTCGTGGGATTCGAGTTTTTGTAATTCGTTCCGCTTTTAGAAATTATTCACAGTTTTACGAACATGGAAATATAACCTACTCTTATCCATAATGGCGCAATTTTTTAGCCAATAGCTTCCATGAGATAATCATACAAGGCCTGTCATGAAAGACTGCTCACCTTAATTTTGATACCTTTTTGGAAGAACCTTTTGAATCAGTTTAGGGATTCTGTCAAAACATCTCTATTCTGAAAACTAGTTTTACATAAAAAATGTTTTAATTACTATTATTTAATTAAAACTTTGATAAAGGTAGATCGAGAACACTCGTTTTTACTGACAGAGATAAAATTCAGCTTGTTGTTCGCAACCCTCCAATCAAACGAAATCGCTTGATATATGTTCTGTTGTCGTTGACACTGCAGAGTCTTGTACCATATGAATCAAGGGAGAGGATGCTGTTTAGTGGCCGGCATCCTCTTCCTACAACACAATTGCGCACATGTATTAAAAACATTCTTTATTATCAAGAACAAGAACAAGGAGCTACTTATCTTTCAGCTAGTCCATGTGATGTGGTACAACCTCTTCAGTAATAGTCCATGTCAGCCTCACTCCAGGTGAAGTAAAAGTCCCGCTATAAACACTACACTCTCGTATCCGGTGACGTGAACTGACAGACGCCAACTACACTACTGGCCATTAAAATTGGTACACCACGAAGATGACGTGCCACAGACGCGAAATTTAACCGACAGGAAGAAGATGATGTGATATGTAAATGATTAGCTTTTCAGAGCATTCACACAAGGTTGGCGCCGGTGGCGACACCTACAACTTGCCGACTTGAGAAAAGTTTCCAACCGATTTCTCATACACAAACAAGACGAGAAAGGTCGGATTGTAGAATATCGCGATTCCAGTTTCTCGTATCGCGACACTGCTGCTCGCGTTGGTCGAGATCCAATGACTGTTAGCAGAATATGGAATCGGTGGCTTCAGGAGGGTAACACGGAACGCCGTGATGGATCCCAACGGCCTCGTATCACTAGCAGTCGAGATGACAGGCATCTTATCCGCACGGCTGTAACGGATCGTGCAGCCACGTCTCGATCCCAGAGTCAACAGATAGGGACGTTTGCAAGACAACAACCATCCGGACGAACAGTTCGACGACGTTTGCAGCAGCATGGACTATCAGCTCGGAGACCATGGCTGCGGTTATCGTTGACGCTGCATCACAGACAGGAGTGCCTGCGAAGGTGTTCAAAAATGGTTCTCAGCACTATGGGACTTAACATCTGTGGTCATCAGTCCCCTAGAACTTAGAACTACTTAAACCTAACTAACCTAAGGACATCACACACATCCATGCCCGAGGCAGGATTCGAACCTGCGACCGTAGCAGTCGCGCGGTTCCGGACTGCGCGCCTAGAACCGTGCGAAGGTGTACTCAACGACGAACCTGGGTGCACGAATGGCAAAACCTCATTTTTTCGCATGAATCCAGGTTCTGTTTACAGCATCATGATGGTCGCATCCGTGTTTGGCGACATCGCGGTGGACGCACATTGGAAGCGTGTATTCGTCATCGCCATACTGGCGTATCACCCGGCGTGATGGTATGTGGTGCCATTGGTTACACGTCTCGGTCACCTCTTGTTCCCACTGACGGCACTTCGAACAGTGGACGTTACATTTCAGCTGTGTTACGACCCGTAGCTCTACCCTTCACTCGGTCCCTGCGAAACACTTCATTTAAGCAGGATAAAGCACGACCGCATGTTGCAGGTCCTGTACGGGCCTTTCTGGATACACAAAATGTTCGACTGTTGCTTTGGACAGCACATTCTGCAGATCTCTCACCAACTGAAAACGTCTGGTCAATGGTGGCCGAGCAACTGGCTCGTCACAATGCGCCAGTCACTACTCTTGATGAACTGTGGTGTCGTGTTGAAGCTGCATGGGCAGCTGTACCTGTACACGCCATCCAAGCTCTGTTTGACTCAATGCCCAGGCGTATCAAGGCCGTTATTACGGCCAAAGGTGGTTGTTCTGGGTAATGATTTCTCAGGATCTATGCACCCAAATTACGTGAAAATGTAATCACATGTCAGTTCTAGTATAATATATTTATCCAATGAATACCCGTTTATCATCTGCATTTCTTCTTGGTGTAGCAGTTTTAATGGCCAGTAGTGTAGAATAGTGACTGAGACTTAGACTGCGACTGTAACTGACTCTGTCTGCGACTGTCTATGTCTGACTGGGCACTCCAGTCCTCGGCGGCGATCTATATACTCACGGTCGAGAGGACGTTGGTGGCGCGTTACCTGCGAGTCTGTTTTTGGTCTTTTTCCTGATAGGTGCACTTCATTCAGCGCCTGTTATCATTCGTCTTGCAACCTCTTTGGCGATCGGTATGCTGGCGACACCTTACGCCTGCACAATATACGTAACAGAAATACTTTGTCTAATTTGTATTTTTACATTTGTCGATGAACAGGTGAGGAGTACTTTTGTTAAAACGAAAAGCAAATGTCATATAGCGATAGCAACAGAAAATATCACACGCAGTGTCCGGTATAATTAGCCATACCGTCGGCAGATGTTTAAAAAATTAATAAAACGGTGGAATGCAGTAAGAAGCCTGGTTGATCGCGTAGCTAAATGGACGAGCCAGCCACTGAAGAAGCACATCGAAACTTCCGCCCAGTTCAAACTGGCAGAAGTCCTGACGCCACATAAAATCCTCCGAGCCAACACTCTCTTTGTCGCCCTGACACGACAGCCTGTGTGTAGTGGGAGGCTGAGGTGAGCGGCGGTTTTCCCCTGGCGGGCTGCTGTTGCTGCTTTGTCAGCTTCCTCTGCTCATTCCACTCGACTCCCACGTGTCCAGCGAGCCAGCAGGAGGACACCTCTTTGTTCTGCCCGTGCATGAGGCGGATAATGTCCTGGATATCTGAACTATCCTATCTGCTGCGAAATTTTGCTGCATAGGCCGCAGAGCATTAAGATTTTGTGGTAAGTTTCTATTGGACCAAACTGCTGAGGTCATCGGTCCCTAGGCTTAAACACTACTTACTCTAACGTAACTAACTTACGCTAAGGAAACCACACAGACCCATGGCCGAGGGAGGACTCGAACCTCCGACGGGGGGAGCCGCGCTAACCGTGGCAAGGCGCCCAGACCAGGCGGCTACCCCGCGCGGCGAGCATTAAGAGGGTCAGTGCAGACAAGAAACTTCCCTCAACCAAGAGCTTTCATGTGCTCCAGTGCCCACAGCTATCTACGGTACACTGAGAAGTGGCTCGGTGGGCAGATTTTAATGGCAAAATGTGAGTAGACACCAGAAATACCTATCAATCCGGTTCAAACAAAATGTCGTACAAAACTATTTGCACGCGAGCAAAACGAAATTTATCAGGGCCTTCGAATGTTATTTGGTTGCACTGAATTATCGACATAACTGGCCGTCAGCAAAACTTAAAATTATTAATTTGGTGCATAAGCTCGTAGCGTTTTCCAATTTGTTCGATAAACATAGCAAATACACATAAGAGAGACTTTAGTCGTCAATGATTTATTATCCTGCAGTGCTTAACAATTGTCTGCCAACGCAGGAGTAACTTTTCGATTGTGCGACTGAAGAAATCACGTGGTTTTGAGGCGAAGATCTCGACGAGCCACCCCCGGACTCATTTTCATCCGGAAAGGAAGTTACTTGAAGGGTGGTCAATAGAGAGCGGAAAAGGAGAAAAACTGAGAGCACAAGACCGGGTGAATAAGGTGGGAGCGGAACGACATCGCAACACACTTTCCGTGTAGTGTTTTTTGTCAGTTTAACGGAATGTGGGCGGTCGCTAAAAGCGTCACTTCACGCAGTCTTCCTGGTCGTTTTTCTTGGATTGTGTCGGCAAGACGTCTCAGTTGTCGACAATAAAAGTCATCAGTGGTGGTTACACCTGGAGGAAGCAATTCGTAGTACACCATACCGTCGCTCTTGCACCAGATGCGTAACATTATCTTTTGTGGATCTTTGTACGGGAGTTGCTGCTTTGTTTCGACTCGACCATTGCTTTCTTTCCATTACATTATCGTAAAGACACCACTCCTTGTCACCAGTGACGATACAGGATAGGAATGGTCGGTACTGTTCACGAGTCAATTGATGACGAGTAAGCAGAGATGCGCATATGGCCTCCCGCTGATATTTGTGATTCTCGTTTACGGCACGTGGTACCCGTATACCAGATTTTTGAACCGTCCCCATTGCATGCAAACGTCGCGCGATGATCAAATGATCACAATTCATCACATTTGCAGTCCTTGAACACAACAACGTGGATGATTGTGCGTTAAGGCATCAGACCCCAAAGGTCTTCCTGAACGCAGAGAGTCACCAATGTTAAAGCGATCCTCCTTAAAATGCGAAAACCGTTTTCCTGCTGTGCTCTGTCCAAAGGCATCAACCCCTTACACGGCGCAAATGTTTCTGGCTGCCTCTGCTACTGTCACCCCTGTACTGTAAAGAAAGAATATGTCGGAAATGTTCCGATTTCTCCACTTGACACTCCATTTTCTAACGTCCACAGCTCCACTCCCTGTCTTCAAATAACAAAATAACAGTATGTAAACTCATATGCTAACAGTGAGCTACAAATAACAGATGGCAATCGATAAATAAATCCATAGCAACCGGAGTACCGACAGGCAAAACAGAAACGCTTCGAACTCTTGCACCAATCTAATACAGGAACCCTAATTTGATTCGCGAGACGCGGCCTTATTCTCACGTAGGGCTTGTTTGGCGCCATAAAAATGACATCACAAGACAGCAGAACGCGAGAAGGAGCTTCACTTGAGCCGAGGGCAAGCAGTCTTGCGGAAAGTTTCGGACTGCGTTGAGCTACTTAGGCCAGTGATTCTGATTTTTCATTTTATTAAATAATACGTTGGCGACACTGATAAACCAGGTGCAAAATGTCTTTGCTTCTGCATAAAATAATAAACAAACATTATTCAAACTTTTTGTTAATTATTTATGAATTCAAGATCACCTCAGTGATAAAAAGTATCCGTGGATCTGCAACCCTGGAAACCAACAACCGCTAGATAGGTTGCCCATAGGAGTTGTGGATTTGCGGGTCTGCTGATTGGGGCTCCATTTTTGGAGACTAACCAACGAATTGTACGTAGACCTCAGTACATATTACCGAAAAATTATGAAAGACATCATTTTCAGAAACACCAGGGGAAAGAAGTTATACAGGCAGCAGATGATCCTAAACAATATATATTAAGGTACGGAGATATTCGTGAGAAATGATTATTTAGTTGCTAGTTATTTACACGTTTCATAGACATTTGAACGACTTTTCCCGCTAAATGATGTGGAATGATTCACTTTATAGGAGACATATACATGTTTAGTGGCCCGCAGCTCGTGGTCGTGCGGTAGCGTTCTCGCTTCCCACGCCCGCGTTCCCGAGTTCGATTCCCGGAGGGGTCAGGGATTTTCTCTGCCTCGTGATGGCTAGGTGTTGTGTGATGTCCTTAGGTTAGTTAGGTTTAAGTAGTTCTAAGTTCTAGGGGACTGATGACCATAGATGTTAAGTGCCATAGTGCTCAGCGCCCAGCCATGTTTAGTGGTAGCGCTAACGAACACTTGTTTTAAATACAAATTCACCAGCGGAATTGGCAAGATCACGCACAAGAGAAAGAATCATAGAGGCCAGCGCACTTCCAACTTCTCGCAGCACAAAAAATAACTTTCCAGCCAATTTACCATCAAGATTAAGAGTGGGCATAATTGTATACGATTACGTTAAGACATTAATGTTAGTTGATCTTGGTACAACTCTCTTGGTACCTCTAATTTCCAGGTCTCCTTTCATATGTGCTTCGTCTTTAAATCCAGAAAGCCGGCCGGTGTGGCTGAGCGGTTCTAGGCGCTTCTGTCTGGAACCGCGCGACCTCCACGGTCGCAGGTTCGAATCCGGCCTCGAGCATGGATGTGCGTGATGTCCTTAGGTTAGTTAGGTTTAAGTAGTTAAGTTCTAGGGGACTGACGACCTCAGATGTTAAGTCCCATAGTGCTCAGAGCCATTTTTTTGAAATCCAGATTGGCAGGAGTTGAAAACAAATTCCTTATTAAGCGATGGAGTAATTTTCTCTATCTCTTCTACAATATTTGGGACCGATTCCGTAGTTTGCCGTGCATTGCTAATTTACGCTTTGTTTGAAATTTCTTTATCTTACTTCTTCCAATTCTGTAGTGCTGTTAGAAGTTATCCAACCATCCACTGTTTCCCTTGAAATCGCTGTAACCTATGTCGCAATTCGATGTGCATAACGTAGTAGGTCAGTATCATGCACAGCCTGTAAGTTGTATCGAGTATCCTCGAAACGCGCAAACAACAGTTTTTGTAAAAAGTGCGCCTTGCTCTCACTTTAATATGCGTTGTTTTTCTTATGCACTACACGGTCATATTGTTGCGGACTTATCCGAAATCTGTCAATAATTGTTTTTTATTATGATGCGGGTGGTCCTCTACGCACGTAATTATGTTTAGTACCCTTTCCTTGGACAACGATTGTCCTTCACTACGTTTCACTGGAGTCAGGATTTGTAGCCCTCTGTCCGACAAGATGATGAACTACGTGGCTCGGGTTTCAACATCACTTTCACTTGTTAAGGTAGTACTCTTCATGTAAATTTTAGAACGTATACGATACCACACATTCCACTGACTCATCTTGCAGAAATGCTTTTCATCCGCCATTTCTTTCTGACTCTGTGAAATTTCTTGGGTTCCTCTCTTACGAAATGTCAACTTCGGCAGCTATTGTTGTAGATATAACGCAATGTCTGCTTTGTTTATCGTTGCCATTGGTCTGCTCTGTATCAACACCACCAGCATTGTAGCACTGACGTGAGTTACTCGTCGACTAAGCAGTTGAATTACGCTCCGTGGCTCCATGCTGTGCTCACATCGGATGCCTCCAGTCTTGCCCCCAGTAGCCAACAGCACGTGATATTGTGGTTGCATGGTAGACCATATGCGGGACATCGAACGCTGCAAACATCATTGGCCTTTTGCGACCTCGCACTCTTCAGGTTCCTTGTCAGTAACATGCTTCTTACAGTTCAAGTCACCATCAATATGTAAGCCCAAAAATTTGTAGCAGCCTACCCTACTTGCTGGCTCCGGTTCATTTGTTACCTCAGTTGTTCGTACGACTATTTCTTGTAAAGAAATGAATAAAGTGTGAAACATCCTGACAGACTAAAACTGTGTGCCGGCACGGTAGCTCAGCGTGTTCGGTCAGAGGGTTAGCTACCCTCTATAATAAAAAACTGAGTGAACGGATCAACGAACAACCTGAATGGGTGTCATCAGACGTCCGCCCCGAACAAATTCAACGAACAATGTAGAACAAAAAGTGACAAAGAGAAAAGATGGTAGAGCACTTGCCGCGAAAGGCATAGGTCCCAGGTTCGAGTCTCGGTCCGGCACACAGTTTAAATGTGCCAGGAAGTTTCATATCAGCCCACACTCCGCTGCAGAGTGAAAATTTCATTCTGAATGTAGTGCGTTTCATAAAAATTTACAGAGAAGGCATTTTCAGAGAACCACTTAAAATTTTTTTTAAACGTCATCAACATCTTCTGTGGTTTTATCTGTAGTGGGATGTATTTCAGTGCTAGGATTATCGCCAGAAAGAGCAAATTCTACTTGTTGAATATTAAATGGAAATTCACTCATGTGTGTAAGGATAGAGTGAACCCAAAATTGAACTCTTTGAGTCTCCCGTTGTGATTTCTCCCCAGTCACTAAAATCTTCTACCTTCACAACATTAGTTGAATTATTAAGCACAACTTTGTGCATTCTTTTTGTTAAGTATGATTCAAATTGTGTGTTAAAGTCAGCAGTTCCACAAAATGTAAGACTTTCTAAGAGTGTAGCATGATCTACACAATCAAACGCCTTGCAATGGTCACAAAAAATACCAGTGTCCAGAGTTTATAAATAGCGTGCTCAGCTGAGTAACCCTTCTGGAATCGAAACAGTGATATGCTAAGTAAATTGTTACTACTTAATTGCAAGCCTACTCTTGAGTGCATTAATTTCTCGGGTATTTTGGAAACAGACTTCAGTGAGGAAACTGGACGTTAATTATCTAAGTCTTTCTTGTCATCATACTTTTATAAGGAAGTTTAATAATATATTTTAATATGTATGGAAATATTCCCTGTGCCAGTGCTTCATTACTTGTTTATTTACTTATTAAGTAAGAAAATAGTTTCAGAATTCTTACTGAAATTCTATCAACACTGTACGAGCTTGTGTTTTTTTAGAATCTGTATAAGTCTGTTTATTTCAGTGAAAGCTGTTGGTCCTACTTGTAGCTGTTTACAGTTTTTTGGGCTGACATTTTAATATATTATCTTGCTTCTCCAACTGAACCATGTAATTCTATTTTTGATGGTAATTTTCTAAATTTGTGGCTATTAAAAGTATTCACAACTCGTGAATTATCATTCCAACATTGTCATTTCGTTTAATTATTATTTTGTACACTGTCTGTTTGTCCTGTCTTCCGTTTGACAAGTCTTTATCCCATTATCTGTATTTTTATTTCTGTCAAGAGATGCAGACTTCTGGACGTTTAAATGACTTCCCTTAAAATACGACAGTTTTGTTAGTATTAACAAAGTAACATTGGATTTTGACTTATTCTGGTCTTTATACAGTATAAATGTCCCTCTTTCTCATACATCATTAGCTTTTAATTCCCTCAGTTATCCATGGCGGAATAAACTAAATTTGACATTAGCATCTCTTTCTGTATGTACCTCCTTCCATACTGTCTTTTTCGTCCTTGCTGACATAAAAAGCCTACAGCGTGTAACAGATTGAGCTGACAGCAAGTGTCGGCAGCAGCGTCTGACAGTCGCAGCGCCGACATCACAACGCTGTCGGATGACAGAATGGATGCCTGGATTCGAAGCGATTTCATCCCGTTACTTGCACACAATGTTTATGGCAACCTGTAACTGCTGCTTCGCACTGTATCGTTCCATGCGTCCAATACCCGACAGGTTGGCGAGTGGTTAGGGCCTAATGATGAATCTTCTTTCGCAAGATCTAGCACCAGCTCCTCAAATTCTACTGCGTGAAAAGCTATTTCCCTACAACCGTTGGCATTTCCGTGTGGGATGAAGGGATCAGTTTCTCGTTAGCTACTATCATTGACCGTAAATTTGTGCCAATGACCCGTCTTGGAAAAGATTCCTTTGTACATCCGCTCAGCTTCCCAGTCACTACACACTTTCACACCGTCCATTAAGTACGTGTCTGCAGGCGCCCGTAACAAATAACACACCAACATCTGCCGACAGTGATTACCTCCACCACGGACTCGTCACTGAAGACAGTGTACTATTATTGAATAGGGCGCCACCGGAATCGATGCAACAGGCAACTGTCTGTTGTGAAACTTGAGCAGTTCGCAAAGACCTGTCGCGCACATGTGGCTCATCCGAACGACGTTAATTTCAAAGCATTGGGCCTGTACCTCAAAACGTGTGCAGCTGTGAGTTTCAACAGTTGCGACAGCCGCTGCACCGGGAGATAGATGGGCGCCGTCACACCTCGTAGTGTCGGTCTGCACTGTGTGATCAAAAGTATCCGGACACCCCCAAAATCACACGCTTTTCATATTAGGTGCATTGTACTGCCTCCTACTGTCAGGTACTCCATATCAGCGACCTGGGTAGTCTACATATACATCTACATCCACAGGGATACTCTGCAAATCACATTTAAGTGTCTGGCACAGGGTTCATCGAACCACCTTCACAATTCTCTATTATTCCAATCTCGTCTACCGCGCGCAAAGAGCAAATACCTATATCTTTCAGTACGAGCTCTGATTTCCCTCAGTTTATCGTCGTGGTCGTTTCTCCCTACGTAGGTCGGTGTCAACAAAATATTTTCGCATTCGGTGGAGAAAGTTGGTGATTGGAATTTCGTGAGAAGATACCGTCGTAACGAAAAAGCCTTCCTTTTAATGATGTCAAGCCCAAATCCTGTATCATTTCAGCGACACTCTCTCCAATATTACGCGATAATACAAAGCGTGCTGCCCTTCTTTGAACTTTTTCGATGTACTCCGTCAGTCCTATCTCGTAAGGATCCCACAGCGCGCAGCAGTATTCTAAAAGAGGGTGGACAAGCGAAGTGTAGGCAGTTTCTTTATTAGACCTGTTACATTTTCAGAGTCCTGCCAATAAAACGCAGTCTTTGATTAGCCTTCCCCATAACATTTTCTGTGTGTTCCCTCCAATTTAAGTTGTTCGTAATTGTAATTGCTAGGTATTTCGTTGAATTTACGGCCTTTATATTTGACTGATTTATCGTGTAACCGAAGTTTAGCGGATTCCTTTTAGCACTCATGTGGAAGACCTCACACTTTTCGTTATTTAGGGTCAACTGCCAATTTTCACACCATTCAGATATCTCTTCTAAATCGTTTTGCAGTTTGCTTTGATCTTTTGATGACTTTATTAGTCGATAAACGACAGCGTCATCTGCAAACAACCTAAGACGGGTGCTCAGATTGTCTCCCAAACCGTTTATATAGATAAGGAACAGCAAAGGGCCTATAACACTACCTCGGAGAACACCAGAAATCACTTCTCTGTTACTCGATGACTTTCCGTCAATTACAACGAACTGTGACCTCTCTGACAGGAAGTCACAAATCCAGTCACATAACTGAGACGATATTCCATAAGCACGCAATTTCACTTTTGTGATACAGTGTCAAAAGCCTTCTGGAAATCCAGAAATAAGGAATCAATTTGAAATTCCTTGTCTATAGCACTCAACACTTCATGCGCATGAAGCACTGAATGTGTTTCCCAAGAACGATGTTTTCTAAATCAGTGTTGACTGTGTGTCAATAGACCGTTCTCTTCGAGGTAATTCATAATGTTCGAACACAATATATGTTAATGATATGGGCCTTTAATTTAGCGCATTACTCTTACTACCTTTCTTGAATATTGGTTGACCTGTGCAACATTCCAGTCTTTGGATACCGATCTTCCGTCGAGCGAACGGTTGTATATGATTCTCAACTATAGACCTAATGCATCAGCATACTCTGAAAGGAACATAATTGGTAGACAGTCTGGACCAGAAGACTTGCTTTTATTAAGTGTTTTAAGCTGCTTCACTAGTCGGAGGATATTCACTTCTACATTACCCATGTTGGCAGTTGTTCTTGATTCGAATTCTGTAACATTTACTTCGTCTCCTTTTGTGAAGACATCTCGGAAGCCAGAATTTAGTAACTCTGCTTTGGCGGCAGTGTCTTCCATAGTATATCCATTGATATCGCGCAGAGAAGGCATTGATTGTTTCTTGCTGGTAACATACTTCACATACGACCAGAATCTTTTTGGATTCTCTTCCAGGTTTCGAAACAAAGTTTCTTTGTGAAAACTGTTATTAGAATCTCGCATTGAAGCCCGAGCTAAATTTCGAGCTTCTGTAAAAGATCGCAAATCTTGGGTATTTTGGGACTCTTTAAATATGGCGTGTTTGTTTCGCTGTTTCTGCACCAGTGTTCTGACCGTTTTGTGTACCAAGGAGGATCAGCTCCGCCGTTTGTTAATTTATTTCGTAGAAATCTCTCAATTGCTACCGATAATATTTCTTTTAATTCAAGCCACATCTGGTCTACACTGATATTATTAATTTGGAAGGAGTGAAGATTGTCTTTCAGGAATGCGTAAAGTGAATTTTTATCTGCTTTTTTTGAATAAGTATATTTTTCGTTTATTTTTGGTGGATTTGGGGGTTACAATATTCAGTCTTGCTACGACAACCCTGTATTCACTAATCACTGTGTCCGTTTTAATGCTCGTTATTTACTCAGGATTATTTATTGATAAGAGGTCATGGCTAAGCAGGGATGGCTAGAGGACAAATGTACGGATGTAGAGGCTTGTCTCACTAGGGGTAA
The DNA here is from genome assembly GCF_023864345.2 of Schistocerca serialis cubense. Taxonomy (NCBI): domain Eukaryota; kingdom Metazoa; phylum Arthropoda; class Insecta; order Orthoptera; family Acrididae; genus Schistocerca; species Schistocerca serialis. The sequence continues at coordinate 49,791,496 of NC_064645.1, forward strand.
GATAGATACTGCCTACAGGAAAATTAAAGAGACCTTTGGAGAGAAGAGAACCACTTGTATGAATATCAAGATCTCAGATGGCAACCCAATTCTAAGCAAAGAAGGGAAGGCAGAAAGGTGGAAGGAGTATATAGAGGGTTTATACAAGGGCGATGTACTTGAGGACAATATTATGGAAATGGAAGAGGATGTAGATGAAGATGAAATGGGAGATAAGATACTGCGTGAAGAGTTTGACAGAGCACTGAAAGACCTGAGTCGAAACAAGGCCCCGGGAGTAGACAACATTCCATTACAACTACTGATGGCCTTGGGAGAGCCAGTCATGACAAAACTCTACCATCTGGTGAGCAAGATGTATGAGACAGGCGAAATACCCACAGACTTCAAGAAGAATATAATAATTCCAATCCCAAAGAAATCAGGAGTTGACAGATGTGAAAATTACCGAACTATCAGTTTAATAAGTCACAGCTGCAAAATACTAACGCGAATTCTTTACAGATGAATGGAAAAACTGGTAGAAGCGGACCTCGGGGAAGATCAGTTTGGATTCCGTAGCAATGTTGGAACACGTGAGGCAATACTAACCTTACGACTTATCTTAGAAGAAAGATTAAGAAAAGGCAAACCTACGTTTCTAGCATTTGTAGACTTAGAGAAAGCTTTTGACAACGTTAACTGGAATACTCTCTTTCAAATTCTGAAGGTGGCAGGGGTAAAATACAGGGAGCGAAAGGCTATTTACAATTTGTACAGAAACCAGATGGCAGTTATAAGAGTCGAGGGGCATGAAAGGGAAGCAGTGGTTGGGAAAGGAGTGAGACAGGTTTATAGCCTCTCCCCGATGTTATTCAATCTGTATATTGAGCAAGCAGTAAAGGAAACAAAATAAAAATTCGGAGTAGGTATCAAAATTCATGGAGAAGAAGTAAAAACTTTGAGGTTCGCCGATGACATTGTAATTCTGTCAGAGACAGCAAAGGACTTGGAAGAGCAGTTGAACGGAATGGACAGTGTCTTGAAAGGAGGATATAAGATGAACATCAGCAAAAGCAAAACGAGGATAATGGAATGTAGTCAAATTAAATCGGGTGATGCTGAGGAGATTAGATTAGGAAATGAGACACTTAAAGTAGTAAAGGAGTTTTGCTATTTAGGGAGTAAAATAACTGATGATGGTCGAAGTAGAGAGGATATAAAATGTAGACTGGCAATGGCAAGGAAAGCGTTTCTCAAGAAGAGAAATTTGTTAACATCGAGTATAGATTTAAGTGTCAGGAAGTCGTTTCTGAAAGTATTTGTATGGAGTGTAGCCATGTATGGAAGTGAAACATGGACGATAACTAGTTTGGACAAGAAGAGAATAGAAGCTTTCGAAATGTGGTGCTACAGAAGAATACTGAAGATAAGGTGGGTAGATCACGTAACTAATGAGGAGGTATTGAATAGGATTGGGGAGAAGAGGAGCTTTTGGCACAACTTGACTAGAAGAAGGGATCGGTTGGTAGGACATGTTTTGAGGCATCAAGGGATCACAAATTTAGCATTGGAGGGCAGCGTAGAGGGTACAAATCGTAGAGGGAGACCAAGAGATCAATACACTAAGCAGATTCAGAAGGATGTAGGTTGCAGTAGGTACTGGGAGATGAAGAAGCTTGCACAGGATAGAGTAGCATGGAGAGCTGCATCAAACCAGTCTCAGGACTGAAGACCACAACAACAACAACAACAAGAGGTCAAGCGTGTTTTCACAACCGTTTACTATTCGCGTGGGCTCACGAAATAACTGCTCGAAATAATTTTCAGAGAATGCGTTTAGCACAATTTCGGATCGTGTTTTATGTGTACCTCCGGAATTAAACATCTATTTTCGCCAAGATATCGAGGGTAAATTAAAGTCACCACCAACTACTATCGTATGAGTCGGGTACGTGTTTGAAATCAAACTCAACTTTTCTTTGAACCTTTCAGCAACTGTAACATCTGAATTCGGAGGTCAGTAAAATTATCCAATTATTATTTTATTCCGGTTGCCAACAATGACTGCTGACCATACTAACTCACAGGAACTATCTACTTCACTTTCGCGACAAGATAAACTACTTCTGACAGCAACAAACACGCCACCGCCAACCGTGTTTAGCTTATCTTTTCGGAACATCGTTAGGTTCTTCGCAAAAATTTCGGTTGAACTTATCTCCGGGTTAGCTAGCTTTCAGTGCTTATAACGTTTAGAGCACCAGTGCTTTCTATTAGCGCTTGGAACTCTGGTACTTTCCCAACACAGCTACGACAATTTAGAACTGTTACACCGATGGTTCCTGTATCTACGTTCCTCCTTTGTTCGGCCTGCGCCCTTTGTGGCTGAAGCCCTTCTTGTGTTTTCCCGAGATCTTCTAACCCAAAAAAACCGCCCAGTCCACGCCACGCAGCCCCTGCTACCCGTGTAGCCCCCTCCTGCGTATAGTGGACTCCTGACCTATTCAGCGGAACCCGAAACCCAACCACCCTTTGGTGCAAGTCGAAGAATCTGCAGCCTACACGGTCGCAGAACCGTCTGAGCCTCTGATTCAGACCCTCCACTCGGCTCTGTACCAGAGATCTGCAATCGGTCCTGTCGACTATGCTGCAAATGGTCAGCCCTGCTTTCATCTTGCAAGCAAGACTGGCAGCCTTTACCACTTCTGTTAGCTGCTCGAAACCAGAGAGGAACTCTTCTGATCCAAAGTGACACATATCATTGGTACCGACGTGAGCAACCATCTGCAGTTGGCTGCACCCTGTGCTCTTCATTGCATCCGGGAGGACCCGTTCCACATCTGGAATGACTTCACCCGACGTCATTAGACATCGTGAGAGAACAGAAATCACGGACTTCGAATGTGGTCAGGTGATTGGGTGTCACTTGTGTCATACATCTGTACGCCAGATTTCCACACTCCTAAACACCCCTACGTCCGCTGTTTCCGATGTGATAGTGGAGACGTGAAGGGACACGTACAGCACAAAAGCGTACAAGCCGACCTCGTCTGTTGACTGACAGAGACCGCCGACAGTTGAACGGAGTCGTAATGTGTAATACGCAGGCATTTATCCAGACCATCAGACAGGAATTCCAAACTGCATCATGATCCACTGCAAGTGGCGATCCCATGGCAGGGTGTGGGTATGGCGAATGCACGGTGAACATCATCTGCCAGCGTGTGTAGCGCCATCAGTAAAATTCGGAGGCGGTGGTGCTACGATGTGGTTGTGTTTTTCATGGAGGGGGCTTGCACCCGTTGTTGTTTTGCGTGGCACTATCACAGCACAGGCCTACATTGGTGTATTACGCAGCTTCTTGCTTCCAACTGTTGAAGGGGAGTTCGGGGATGGCAACTGCATCTTTAAACACTATCATACCCTGTTCATAATGCACGGTCTGTGGCGGAGTGGTTACACGACAGTAACATCCCCATAATGGACTGGCCTGCACAGAGTTCGGAACTGAATCCTACAGAACACCTTTGGGATGTTTTGGAACGCCGACTTCGTGCCAGGCCTCACCGACCGACATCGATACCTCTCCTCAGTGCAGCACTCCGTGTAGAATGGCCTGCCATTCCCCAAGAAACATTCCAGCACCTAGTTGATAAATGCCTGCGAGAGTGGCAGCTGTCATCAGGGCTAAGGGTGAGCCAACACCTTACTGAATTCCAGCATTACCGATGGAGGGCCACGAACTTGTAAGTCATTTTCAGCCAGATGTCCGGTTGCTTTTGCTCACATAGTGCTGTTTAGCCTACTCGCTGCCGTCTCATCCCTTCCTGCACTAGTGGATGGTAGTGGACTCGTATGGGTATCATTATCGATAGCCTTACCAAATACTGACAGTACCATCTGTTGTCACTCCTCTCACACTTCAGAAGGTACTCAAAGGTACAGTTATGCGCCAGCTGCCGCGGAGCCCGAAGTAGAGTGCGTGGGCTTTCGGGATTCCGGAATGAGTCAGTCGACGGGCAGTGACGGTCGGCCTGCAGCCGTAAATTGCGAACAAATGTTTAATTTTGCGGAATAAACAGTACGGAAGTGATAAGGAGGAATATTTGATTACTGTTCGTGATTGAAAATTCATGAAAAGTAATTTTGTGAATCAAAAGTCTGTAGAATCCTGAGTTTTGAGTAGGTTTAAGATTGTAGTATGATATACGATTGGCAGTCATTAACCGCTCATGGCAGACTAATTTGTTAGGTGACCGTATAGAACAGTTGACAATCGGAAGTAGCCATGAACAATATCAGGTGAAGTAATTAAGTAACTAAAAACTGACCGAGCGAGGTGGCGCAGTGGTTAGACACTGGACTCGCATTCGCGAGGATGACGGTTCAATCCCACGTCCGGCCATCCTGATTTACGTTTTCCATGATTTCCCTAAATCGCTCCAGGCAAATGCCGGGATGGTTCCTTTGAAAGGGCACGGCCGACTTTCTTCCCCGTCCTTCCCTAATCCGATGAGACCGATGACCTCGCTGTCTGGTCTCCTTCCCCAAAGAACCCAACCCAACTAAAATATGAGTACCATGAAATAACTAAAAGTAACTGATTTATGTGGCTAACTGGTGCTGGACTCAGAGCACTCGATGAGGTACCATAAATATGCAACAACTGAACAAATAAACAGTGGTTGATTTCATTGACTGATGCTATTTCAGAGCAATAATTAAGAATAGCTCCAGGAATAGAAGTATGAAACCGGAATTTCGCTATAGATGGTGCTAGCCGTCAGTGCAGGGTCCATAAAACGGCGTTTTCAGCGCCATCTGCTTCCAGTAACGGCTGACGACGAATGTCAACACACAGTAGCCCGAACTCCATACATCAGTATCTGTTTCTAACCCGTAACCATGCCGAGTTTCGTGCCTACGAACTACGATTTGCGGACAGCATTGGTTTTCTGTTATCATTTGAAGAAAACTGCTGCAGAATTATCATCTAATACTAGTCGAAGCTTTCGGCGAACATGCTCTTGGGAAAACACTGTCTTTCGAGTCGTTCAAAAAATTCAAAAGTGGTGATTTTGACGTGAGAACGACGAGCGCGGGAAACCACCGAGAAAGTTCGAAGACAAAGAATTGCTGGCTGTTTTGGATGAAGATGATACTCAAACTCAACAGGACCTGGCGGAACAATTAAATGTAACGCAGTAAGCCGTTTCTCTTCGATTGAAAACTATGGGAAACGTGCAGAAAGTGGGAAAATGGGTTCCGCATGAATTGAATGAAAGACAGCAAAGAAATCGAAAGACCACTTGTGAAATGCTGCTCGCTAGATACAAAAGAAAGTCGTTTCTCCATCCAATAGTGACAGGTGATGAAAAATGGATATATTTTGAGAATCCTAAGCGTCGTAAATCGTGGGTGAATCCAGGCATACCATCGACATCCACTGGAAGACCAAATCGCTTTGGAAAGAAAACAATGCTCTCTGTTTGATGGGATCAGAAGGGTGTCATCTATTGTGAGCCGCTAAAACCTGGTAAAACCGTTAACACTGATCGCTACCAACAGCAAATGATCGATGTAAATCGAGCATTACGTGAAAAACGACCAGAATGTGGAAAAAATCAAGGCAAAGTCATATTGCTCCATGATAACACCCCCTCACACACAGGAAAAGGCGACCGCTACTGTCGCAGGTTCGAATCCTGCCTCGGGCATGGATGTGTGTGATGTCCTTAGGTTAGTTAGGTTTAAGTAGTTCTAAGTTCTAGGGGACTGATGACCACAGATGTTAAGTCCCATAGTGCTCAGAGCCACTTGAACAGGAAAACGGGTCAGGGAAACGATCGAGGCGCTCAGCTGGGAAACACTAGGGCACGCGGCTTATTCTCCAGAATTGTCTCCGTCCGACTATCATCTGTTTGCATCACTGGGACACGCTCTCGCTGAACAACGCCTCAGTTCGTATGAAAATGTGTGAAAATGGCTCGCTGACTCGTTGGCTTCAAAAGAAGAGCTGGTTTTTTTTTTTTTTTTTTTTTTTTTTTTTTTTGGAGTGGCATTCATGCCTTCCGGAGAGGTGTGAGAAATGTATAAATAGCAATGGAGATTACTTTCAATAAAATGTTGTTTATCAGTTTCAAACAACAGACGTGTAATTATTGCAACCTAAGTCCGGTTTCATACTTTTACACGTGGTACATGTAGGACACATTGTGCAGATTGGTGTGGGCACACAGTTCAGTTTAATGGCCGCCTGTGTATCTGATGTAATGATCCCCTCTGTGATTACCGAAAAAAGAGAGTGAACGCTACAATCATACAAAGAAGCAGGCGGTGGGGAAGTTAGGGAGTGGGAGGGTGACGCCGTGCTACGCCGATCGTCGCCTGTATAACGGAGTGCAGCACAGCGGGTAAGCGGGCGCCACGTACCAAGCCGTCCGGCTTACGGCTCGTCGTCTTAGCCGTAAGCAGGTTGCAGGCCATCTTTCCTCGTCAGGGCCGCCAGGAAAACTTCTAACAGCTTCTGCAATCGTCCAGATAAAAGACTTTTAGAGTGGTTTGTGTGCTGCTGCCAACCGCCTTGCCGCAATGGTAACACCGGTTCCCGCCAGATAACCAAAGTTAAGCGTTGTCAGGCAGGCCTAGCAGATTGATGGGTGACCATCTGGTCTGCCGAGCGCTATCAAGATGCACTCAGCCCTTGCGAGGCGAACTGAGGAGCTATTCTATTGAGAAGTAGCAGTTTCCGTCTCGTAAACTGACACACGGCCGGAAGAGCGGGGTGCTGACCACATGCCCCTCCGTATCCGCATCCAGTGACGCTTATGTGCTGAGGATGACACGGCGGCCGGTCGGTACCGTTGGGCCTTCATGGCCTGTTCGGGCGGAGTCTATTTTAGTTTTTATGTGTTGACGCAAAATTCAACTCTTTACCAAGATTTTCAATGTTGTATTGTACAATTCATCACTGATAAAAATAAAAACGAAAATCTAAAAGAAGAGTCCTTCTGAGGCTGAGACGAGGGGTAAATGGAAATGAGCGTTTGGCGTCATTGGCCGGAAGGCCCCTTACGGGGCAGGTCCGGCCGCCTTGGCGCAGGTCTTATTACATTCGACGTTACATTGGGCGACCTGAGCGCCGGATGGGGATGAAATGATGATGAAGACAACACAACACCCAGTCCATGAGCGGGGAAAATCCCCGACACAGATGGGAATCGAACCCGGGCCCCTTAGGTCGGCAGTCGGTCACGCTGACCATTTTTTTGTCTGTTTCCAGATTTCTAATATAAGCCAATAATGCACTTTTGTGTTAGCAGAAGAGCCAACACCGTGTTACGAGTGGAGGCCGAAATGCACACGTTTTAGCTCATGGCGGCTGGCGTGAAGAGGGAAGAACTATACTGACGTGAGGTCTGGAACATGACAAGTAATGAGAATTCAGAAAGCGGACGTAATTAGCTTGATACTTAACTTTAATCCATCAATGATGAACGTCGCTCTTGACGGTACGTGATTCACAATATTATCTGCTCAGAATACATTCTTGCTAGGTCGTGGCAAATGACGTAGCTGAAGGCTATGCTAAACTGTCGTCTCTGCAAATGAGAGCGTATGTAGTCAGTGAATCATCGCTAGCAAAGTCGGCTGTACAACTGGGGCGAGTGCTAGGAAGTCTCTCTAGACTAGACCTGCCGTGTGGCGGCGCTCGGTCTGCAATCACTGACAGTGGCGACACGCTGGTCCGACGTATACTAACGGACCCAGGCCGATTTAAAGGCTACCACCTAGCAAGTGTGGTGTCTGGCGGTGACACAACATGCACCTTTAATGTTTTGTGTTTTGACGCTATTAGACACACAACCTCACTGTCACATAAGTTCTGTACATTAGTTGATAAATTTCAAAAGAAGTAGAAAAAGCTCACACCAAAAATATGCAGTAAAATTTTAAATAATATCCTTAAGGTAACTACAATACATCACTGTCAACACAGTCTTCTGTTTTATATTAACCAATGTCCATTCTTTCAAATACAATTTTTAACATAGTAACGAACTTTTTCTTGTGATTCGAATACCTTCTAATTTTGTGGAATTTACACAGCATGTGTACCTTGAACTCTTTGATGCTATCGGATCCTAATTTTTTTAAGGACGTAATTAACAAAATTTCCCAGCAACCAGTAAACAGCGTAATTTTTTGCTTCTGGGAAATAGCGTGCTTCAGGCCGGTGTATTAATGACAGCGATAAATACTCAGGGGATGTTCTTGTAATCAGAGCTATTTGCACCCGGATCCACTTCCAACTATTCATGTTACCACTGCAAGTACATCTATGAATGGCATTGTTGACATAAATTTGTTTCACTGAGTCCGATTGCTTGCAGTTTTTCATTGGTGCTAACTATGTTGTTAATTGTCTTGTACCATGACGTTTTTATATTAGACGTGAGCACATTAGAACTAACGTTTTTCCAAATCTCAGTCCACTCAATGTTTGGAAACTGTCGTTCTATTTTATTCCTTCCTTCGCTTTTCTTTCGTTTCCGCATTATGGCTCTTGATGTTAAGTGTCGTGACTGCCTGAGTTCGACACTGACATAACCCAACATAGAAAATCCTCACATGCTGTAAGCGACTGTTGATATTCTGCACGTCAATCGGGGGAAGCAGGCTTCGAGGTTTAGTGATCTCGAAAAGTTGGCTGGTTATGCTTTCTCGCAAGTCTCTTATTAAGTTAAATTGCCTTTTGATAAAAAGTGCAGAGGCTTTATCCGTTATATCAGTTAATCCTAGTCCACCATTTTTAGGATCTAAAGTGGCTATTTTAGCAGGTACACTTCACTTCTCCAGAAAAAGTTGGTGATTTTAGACATTATTCTTCTCGCTATCATTGTCGGTATTGGAAACAGCTGGGCAGTATAATAAGCTTTAGCAAGGATGCATGAGTTGACATACTGTGTTCTTTGAACTTGGTTCATATATCGAGTTAAATTCTTTATAATGGCTCCTTGAGCGTTATCTGCTGCAACTTTCCAATTTAAAGCCGTCATTTATATAGGGCATGCTGTCAGGGTGATCCCAAGTGTTTTATGTTGTCGGACTAATTTTGCCCACTCGACGCTGATATTATCAAAACCTCTGGGATTTAACATCTTTTTTATCTTTTGCATTGGCTCCAGATGCTCTACAGCACGAATCAATCACTGTTGCTAGCGTGGTTACCTCGTCATTATTCCTTATAACGACCCCTATATCGTCAGCATAGGCTCTTATAACTCTTTTATTTCCTGATAATGTTAAGCCTTTTAATCTAGCATGAACATGTCAGAGAAAAGGTTCCAGCGAAATGGCGAAGAGCGACATGGACAGAGGGCTTCCTTGAGGAACACCTCGTTGTATTTGCATCGGCTTGGATTGTTGACAATTCACCGCGATTTTAGCATTTATTCCAGTTGTTATGTTCTTAATCAACTGTATGGCCCTATCGTTGAAACCTATTTTCTTCAATGTCTGTAGAAGATATTCATGATTTACTACTTCGAACGCTTTATAAATATCTAAAAATAATAAAGCACACTTTATGTTTGTTACAGAATTTTTTGCAATGATATCCCTGAATTCTGCTAGATTTTGAAAAATGGGTCTGCCTTGCGCGCAGTTCTGACGTTGACTAATAATTTTATATGTAAGGCATGAAATTCTCTTGTTTACTATTCTAGCTATTAATTTATAATCAGAATTCGGCAGTGAAATTGGACGAAAATTATTTAAATCTTTGTTTCCATTATTTTTTGGCACCAGAACAATTTTACTCTCCTTAAACTCAGCCGGAATCATTTTACCCTGAATAACCTCATTTACAATGTCCGTGATTTTCGCGCATACTATTGGCGGATGTAAAACTCTGCTGGCAGACCATCCGGTCCTAGGGATTTTTTTGGCGGTGAGGCGCACAGAGTCTCATACACGTCTTCTTCACTGACAAATTTTCGTTGTCATCTTCTGTCAGCTGCGGGGCTAGGATGTCAAGGATTTCTTCCAAGGAAGCATCACTACTCTGATGTACAGAAAATAGCTCGCAATAATAGCGATAAATCTCGTTCATGATACCCTGCTGGGTTCTGAGAATCGTACCGAGTTTTGTACGAATTTCATCAATAAAAGTCCTCCCGTTTTTCGTGTGCTTCACTAAATGATATAGGGAAGTAGTTTCATCTTCTGACACCGAATTTGCCTTCGATTTTATTTTCAACCCTTCCATTTGACTACTCTTGATATTAAGTAACTTGGCTTTGACTTTTTTGATGTCTGCTATCCGGAACCTGCTGAGACTTGATTATATAGACCTCTCAAAACGGAATAGTAATATTCAACAGTGCATTTCATTTCCCTTGCCCTCTGGGCACTGTATTGAATAAGAACCTTCCTCAACTTTGGCTTTGCCATTTTAACCCGCCAGTCAATAGCAGTGGCATATCTACTACGAGCACGCGGGCATGCTTCTTTAATCAGGTCTTCTAAATCATGATTTACTAACAAGGAAGTGTCCAAATTCCACTGATTCTTGAATCGGCGAACCGGCTGTCTTGTTAGATTTATGCAAGCTAAGACACTTGAATGGTCTGAAAAGTACGTAGGAATGGTTTCTACTTTTGTCACGGAGGTTTCAAGATTCTTAGAAATATGTAGTCTATCAATCCTGCTACGTGATGTTGCCGTGACATAAATGAACTCAACAATGGAGGGGTATTTGATTTCCCATATATCCTTTAATTCTAAACCAGTAACTAGTTGTTTTAGTTCACTTGAGAAATTAAAATTAGGTAATTGATCTTTTCGATTTAAAACACAATTAAAATCACCTCCAAGTAATAACTGTCTTGGAGTTTTCCTTAACAGGTCATCTTTGAAGAAACGTGCCCTGTCAGCTCGGTGAGAACTTCCTGAAGGGGCTTACAAGTTGATGATAATCACATCATAGATATTTAGTCCTATTCCCCTTCCGGATTCCAGACGTTCCACCTCTGCTACTGTAATCCCTTCCCTCACCAAAACAGTTGTTCCAACACTTGTTTCGGGAGACACATTTATGTAACTGACAAAACCGGGAATTACTAAATCCGAAATTAGAACTTTCAGATTTTTCCTCCAGTGATTCGTGTAAGACCGTTTCGGACCGAACATTCTTTGGGCTTGGGTCGCCGCCACCGGACTTTCCCTTCCCTTGGTTACGAGCTACATTCTCATTTGGATACGTCTGTATTTTACTTCGCGGCTTATCTGGAGCAGCAGCAGACGCTTTCGCAATTTCGGTTGCCGGCGCCTGCCCTGATGTGTTGACCGTGATTTCAGTTTGGCCACCACTTCCTCATTTTTTATTAATATCACTCACTTCCTGATCGAGGGAAACAAATGGAGACTGCAGTTTTGCAGCCTCTCTCTGAATTTGTTTATAAACAGATAGCTGTTGATTTTTGCAATCGGCTACTGCACCTGTTGTTTCGTGCAAATTAATGCTGATTACACCCCCTTCATTTTCTGGTACCGTATGTGTATTATCTTTCTGTTCATCAGTTTCCATTCACATTTTGCCTTCAGGTACCTCTGCCTCCTCATCGCACTGTTTTTGCTTGCGAAGTGAGGGAGTGGGACAAGACAGCTCGTCCTCTGAACAATTATCAGTTATCTCCAGAGGCCGTTTTTACGGTTGCATTTCAGTTTCACGAGTAGTGGTAACGGGGTTTCCCTCTGTTTTTAACGGCGGAAATTGACCGTTATCGTGAAGGGAGGTATCAGCTTGGCCCGCTGCGTTAACATCCTCAACCAGTTGATCCGGGCTATTCTTTGGTAACAGATCATTTAAGGTAAGTTTCTGATGCTGTATCAAATTACTTTTAAGTTACAGTTCGCCGCGGACATTCTTGCCTGAAGTGGCCGGTTTCGTTACATATATGACATGTAGCTTCCTGACCTGTATAAACAATTTGTGCCTTATACCCACAAACAGTTATGTGAGACGGAATATTCGTCTTAACGTCCATCTCAACACAGCGGACTCCGTTGAAACACTGCAGTTTAAAGCGAGGCGACCATCTTTCATTTGCAATTGATTTAACGTCCCCGTAGTTTGAAAGAGCTTCCTTAATCTTATCATTTTCAATTTCAATGGGAAGATTGAAAACACGAACGGTTTTGTAATGAATGTCCGCTCTATAGGTGGAAACTTTACTTTTACAACCATTTCTATGCACAAAAAAAAAATGTTCAAATGTGCGTGAAATCTTATGGAACGTAACTGCCAAGGTCATCAGTCCCTAATCTTACACACTACTTAACCTAAATTATGCTAAGGACAAACACACACACCCATGCCCGAGGGAGGACTCGAACCTCCGCCGGGACCAGCCGCACAGTCCATGACTGCAGTGCCTTAGACCGTCTATGCACAAAATTTACTTCACAGCCCCACTTTCGTAACACTTTATCAACAGTCGCAGCACTGGTTAACTTGACAAAAACACAGTATTTTCCCTGATCCAGTTGCCAGGTATGGACGGTTTCAGAATTGAGACCAATTACCTGTGTAATCCAGTCATCTATTTCCAGGGATGTCGGCTGAACAGGACGGGACTCCTTGTCAAAAGCAAATACCAGGGTATTCTTCCTGAGGTTTGTAGCCGTGGTTAATACAGCGACGCAATTTCGGTTAAGCAACTGAAATTCCAATTAGCAGCAGCAAGACCAGAAAGAGCGATCAGATCACAAGGAATGGAACGAACACGGAGATTAACGGACGGACAGCACTCGGCAAAGCACAAGTTGTTGTTGTTGTTGTTGTGGTCTTCAGTCCTGAGACTGGTTTGATGCAGCTCTCCATGCTACTCTATCCTGTGCAAGCTTCTTCATCTCCCAGTACCTACTGCAACCTACATCCTTCTGAATCTGCTTAGTGTATTCATCTCTTGGTCTCCCTCTACGATTTTTACCCTCCACGCTGTCCTCCAATACTAAATTGGTGATTCCTTGATGCCACAGAATATGCCCCACCATCCGATCCCTTCTCCTAGTCAAGTCGTGCCACAAATTTCTCTTCTCTCCAAGTCTATTCAACACCTCCTCATTAGTTATGTGATCTACCCATCTAATCTTCAGCACCACATTTCGAAAGCTTCTATTCTCTTTTTGTCCAAACTATTTATCATCCACGTTTCACTTCCATACATGGATGCACTAATTACAGGTACTTTCAGAAACGACTTCCTGACACTTAAATCTATACTCGATGTTCACGAACTTCTCTTCTTCAAAAACGCTTTCCTTGCCATTGCCAGTCTATATTTTATATCCTCTCTACTTCGACCATCCTCAGTTATTTCGCTCCCCAAATAGTAAAACTCATTTACTACTTTAAGCCTCCCATTTCCTAATCTAATTCCCGCAGGATCACCCGATTTAATTCGACTACATTCCATTATCCTCGTTTTGCTTCTGTTGATGTTCATCTTATATCCTCCTTTCAAGAGACTGTCCATTCCGTTCAGCTGCTCTTCCAGGCCCTTTGCTGTCTCTGACAGAATTACGATGTCATCGGCGAACCTCAAACTTTTTATTTCTTCTCCGTGGATTTTAATACCTACTCCGAATATTTCTTTTGTTTCCTTCACTGCTTGTTCAATATACAGATTGCATAACATCGGGGATAGGCCACAATCCTGTCTCACTCCCTTCCCAACCACTGCTTCCCTTTCATGTCCCTCGACTCTTATAACTGCCATCTGGTTTCTGTACAAATTGTAAATAGCCTTTCACTCCCTGTATTTTACCCCTGCCACCTTCAGAATTTGAAAGAGAGTATTCCAGTCAACATTGTGCGATGCAAACACGGAAGCGCAGCGCAGCAGCTAACAGCGGCCACTCGCGGGCGCGGCTGAAACGGAGCTGCGCCATTCAGCTATCGGGGCGGACGAGATGAAGGCTGATTTAACCCGGGTGTTTCCCTCACAGTGGGCCCTACATACTATCGTCGCCCGGTGAGGATAGAGTGATAGTGTTGTAGAAGTATCTCAACTTTACCCGCGAGAGCGTCAGATTCACCAAGAACTGGCAAAATGGACGACTGTTTGCCAGCTTTGGTTGGACGAAAGGAGAGTAGGGCATTCTGTAAACGCTAAGCTTATCTGTAAAGATTCATACTTGTAAATATCCAACTTCCGCCACCCATCGTAGACTGTGAAGAGCTGTGGTGCTCTGGCTCCAGGTAGCGTCTAATGCTAGCAGCCTCCAGAATGCGGAAAGGCTCTAGTCAGGCAGAAATTATATTTTCAGCATCAACGCACTGTACCATTATTCTCCAACACATGGGAATTATTTCTTCGAAAATAGTCACTACACTGAAATAACGTGAAGCTGTAACACCGTCTCTTGTTATTATTGATTCCGATTCCAGTTTGTAGTTTTAGGTATTCCTACAACTGTATGAAAAGGTACTAACAGCGAGTAAACATGCTGCTCTTATTACTGACCTCCTTCCCTGACCAGAGATGTGTTTGATACTTTAGAACTTTGCGACTACGTTTCATACACCTAGCACCAACTGGCGATCGATGCCATTCGTAATTACAATAACGGTTTGTTGTTTTTAGAACCTGTGTGTATACTTTAATAATTGTTGTGGCATCTTTTTCTAAGCTTAGGATTATCGGGAACAGGAATAGACCTTACTGTTTGGTTTTTAGAGCTGTTGAATCATACATTATGTACAAGAAAGTAGTCTTTGAACCGAAATTTCGAAGAAGACATTCTTCACAATAGGTAGGGTCAAAAATATAAGATGGATAAGGAGACGCACTCACAGGAAATGTAGAAACTGAAGACGAGGAAGGTGATGAAGAGGAGGAGAACGAAACGAGCAGAGAGTCAATAACCACACCCTCCAGTGAACGAGAGCTACAAATCTGCTTTACTCACACCCCGTGTAACAAGTTGAACTGCTAACTTAAGCGAGGAAGGATCGTTTAAATAAACGAAACTGACACAACAAAGTTTGCTTTTGGTGTGCTGGTGAAACTGAATAATGCACTTCACTACATCACCTCATTATTCTTCATCCGTTCGCCGTTATTAGCTGTACAACACAGTAATGATAGGTTTCTGATAGGGAAGGCAATTGCTGAAAATGGAAAACCTCGCGCGATGAACCACGAGGAATCCACTGCCCCTCCTCCCTCTCCTTGCTCCTTTTGCGCTATGGATGGAAGTATATTCTATGAAACCATCATATCGCTATCAACCATAGGCCTAACCATAAGTGTAACAAGTTTGCTGCTTACGCTTAACGGCTCCCGTCTCCACATAAATCTCTGCCAAGAGACTCTTAACTCGTGGAGCCCAGGTAACCTAGCCTGCCAACCTACCCTCTCTCTCTCTCTCTCTCTCTCTCTCTCTCTCTCTCACTGCCTCCCTCCCTCCCTCCCTCCCAGCTCATATGACCATTTCCCTTTTTCTCTTCAGGAGCTCCTCTTTCACAGATATTTGACTGCACCTACTCAGGTGGATTAATGAAAATGACCAATAGCGGTTGTCAAATAACTTCCGGGAATTCAGCCAGGTAACACTTTCAACACCCCGCCATTTTCAAGACAAACTGCAACGGACAGGCGACGTACACGCAAATTTAAAACCTCGGTTCTCGGACTGATGCAGGGAAGATAACACATACACTGAACACTAGTGCCACCAAAGATGACCAAAGTCAGAGCTATCGATAGTGAGACTACGAACTCACAGGTGAGGTAGCATTGACTCTGTCCCTCTGTTGTTTGACAAGGGAGACTTTCTGTAGCAGTATTTGTTTTAACAATCAAACTCGCATGCACGTTGAATTTCCCTGCGTTTTTATTTCAGTTTTTGGGGTCATAAATTGTTAATCAATGTCTTGTGCGCGACCTATAGCTAGTTTTTGATGATGATGATGATGATGATGTTCGGTTTGAGGGGCGCTCAACTGCGCGGTTATCATTGCCCGTACAAAGTCCCAATTTTTACACAGTCCAATTTTTAACACGGGCCAATCGAACCACTGCCACGAATGATAATGGTGAAAGGATGAGGACAACACAAACACCCAGTCCCCGGGCAGAGAAAATCCCCAACCTGGCCAGGAATCGAACACAGGACCCTGTGATGCAGAGGCAGCAACGCTAGCCACTAGACCACAAACTGCGGACTATGACGCGTTTTGTAAGGTAATACTGGTGTATACATACCTTACATAATTTTCTTACATCAGTTACGTTTTTTAGGTTTAGGTTTTCTGAAAGTATTCTCAACTTTGTGTATACAGGACATTTGTGTAGACAGGAAATGTGAATCCTCAAACCCAGCCAATCACACTGGCAGTTCCACTGCACAAAGGCAAATGCACATAGATGCACATGCCATGTACGTACGCGGAACATGAATGCAAATAGGAATGTGATTCACAAAATATAAAACTCTCTGCTTCAGGTCTGATGGTGGTAATTGTGCACCATTTTTTTTTTTAAATCACAAGATTTTTAAAAATTTTCCGCCATTTTGAATATGGAACAGGTAAGCTTGAGTGGATGTTTTCCTTTAGAACAAGCAAGGTATCTTGCATTTTTCCACTGTTTTTTAATATCCCACTGAAAACAACTAACTTTGGAGAGAAATCCTTGGCAGCTCTTTTCCTGTGTTACAGATCATACTAATAGGATAATAAATTGTAGTGATAAGGATAATAATCTCAGTAATAAATTATAGCAAAATTATTTTGTGATAAATTATACATTATAACAATAAGGGCCTTCGAGGACATTCTAATCCACTAATAAATATGGATAATAAATTGGCTAATAAATTATAGCAGAATAATTATGTAATAACCAATAGGAAGACGCTTCAATTCCAACTTTTAATTCCTGCCATTTGGCAACCATATTGAATTAATGTGGCCACAATGCAGGCTGTGCCAGCTTTCCCGCCAATTTTGGGCGACAAATAACAGAGGGGGCATGACAGGTTGGCAATTATAAAAAGTGGGCAACAAATTTTAGCGATATTATGGTTGAAAACGACAGGTCATTAATAGTGGTGTTGGTGGTAACTGGCCTAGATCAACAGGTATAGAGGAAGTTTAGTGGAAATGGGTAGTTCACATTGACCTTGTTGGAGATCTGACAACAATGCAGAGTGAGCTGGAATTCACACTGTCCCATTACTCAGAAGACTGATAAAAAAAACTTACATAGCACATTGGTTTGTAACTTGTTCATTTCAACGAGTTTTAGGAAACAAGTGGATGAAGAAACATCAAATTCCAATATGATAGGAGGGTTAACTGCAAAATGAACAAGGAAAAGTAGCTGCTGGGGTACAGCTGCACCTCTGCCCAGGGTGCAATGCCTCAACCAGATATGAGCCATCCAGGACAAAGAGTGCCTACGCCTTCCCATGCATCCACGGGGAGAAACATATCGCTAATGAATTACAGAACAATTCCGCATCTCACCTCAAAGAAATTATGCTCCTGAGAGGTCAATGATGTATTTGACATGTGGTTCATATACCTTGTATAGTCCATCATTCACAAGAAGTTTATTTTACCATATCGACAAAAAATACTTTGTTCCTTGGGCACATTTCGAGAAGAGAATGGGATTCTTAAGAAATATCCTCTTGCAAGACAAAATCGAAAGCAGAAGACCGTGAGAGAGTAGATGCTTGAATCAAGCAAACATTAAGGGCTGAATATCGCTGTGGGTGGAGGTGTCTATTTGAAGATTCAGTTACTTAAGAAATGTAAGAAGAAATGAGGCCATGACAGTTAATAATCAATAAAACCTCTAATGACGCAGACTTCAGCGAGGAAGAAAATCATCAGTACACGCGAGCTGTAGAGGTATACTAGATGATGAATGCAATGAAAAATGGGCTAGGCTCCATTGCGATCTTCTGTTGGTTCCTGGTAAGTGAGGAAGAGTAAATTAAAAGTAGGATAGACACACAGTGAAAATTGCCTGTTCACTCGAACTTTCATTTTTTTTTTTTTTGTCCACAATATTTATGCTTTTTTTTAAATCACAAATTTATCTCGGTCACCTTCGATTAGTCTAAACGAGCTCTTTGCACTATCTTTACGTGTCTCCACTGACACATTTAGTATCTTTGGAGACCTGTTTTGCCCATGAGCCAATGAAAACCGTTCGCGAGTGTGGAACGTCTAGGCGACGTAGTTTCGACACTGGTCCTGGTTTTCTGTTTGGGGCAGTCTGGTCTATTCTGCTTCCTGCTTTGGCTGGAGCTAATGTAAGCTGGTTCTGAGTTCCTACAATGATGAAGATTACGTAGTATCTTTACAGACACTTGCCACAGTGCTCAATAGCAATGTGTGTGTTATTTCATCTACATCTACATTTATACTCCGCAAGCCACCCAACGGTGGTGGCGGAAGGCGCTTTACGTGCCACTGTCATTACCTCCCTTTCCTGTTCCAGTCGCGTATGGTTCGCGGGAAGAACGACTGCCGGAAAGCCTCCGTGCGCGCTCGAATCTCTCTAATTTTACATTCGTGATCTCCTCGGGAGGTATAAGTAGGGGGAAGCAATATATTCGATACCTCATCCAGAAACGCACCCTCTCGAAACCTGGACAGCAAGCTACACCGCGATGCAGAGCGCCTCTCATGCAGAGTCTGCCACTTGAGTTTGCCAAACATCTCCGTAACGCTATCACGGTTACCAAATAACCCTGTGAAGAAACGCGCCGCTCTTCTTTGGATCTTCTCTGTCTCCTCTGTCAACCCGACCTGGTACGGATCCCACACTGATGAGCAATATTCAAGTATAGGTCGAACGAGTGTTTTGTAAGCCACCTCCTTTGTTGATTTACTACATTTTCTAAGGACTCTCCCAATGAATCTCAACCTGGCACCCGCCTTACCAACAATTAATTTTATATGATCATTCCACTTCAAATCATTCCGTACGCATACTCCCAGATATTTTACGGAATTAACTGCTACCAGTGTTTGTTCCGCTATCATATAATCATACAATAAAGGATCCTTCTTTCTATGTATTCGCAATACATTACGTTTGTCTGCGTTATGGGTCAGTTGCCACTCCCTGCATCAAGTGCCTATCCGCTGGAGATCTTCCTGCATTTCGTTGCAATTTTCTAATGCTGCAACTTCTCTGTATACTACAGCAGACGTGTATTCTACATGACTGCACAGCTATCTCCTGATCATTCCGCGTGCAGAACTTCCAATGGTAATCTTCTACGTAGCGAAACGAAGGTTCGAATTTACCCTCCTCTCCCGCTTTAGAAATGATTTATTGTCTTATTAGAAGTTGTGTATTGAGAACATGTAATTTCATTACTATTTTCAAGAAGCTTATGTCATGTTAGCTGCATTGAGAATCCATGTGATCTTTGTGAATTATGTACACTGTTTTGAGAGCAACATTTATCTCATTGGTAATTTTTTTCTGGTGCTCCATGCTATAAACCGTACGGTAAGGGACAGTTGATGAGAAACGAAGTTATTACATGTAAAACATGTTAACCGATGTGCTGCATTAATCATATTAGTTGATAATTCAATAATAAACTGAGAAATGGCAGTTCTGAATCTGATTTCAAATTCGCACTAATGGCAACTTTGTCAGGATGTGTGCATGTAAACGGTGGTCAGTGCTAAAAGTGTGGCTGCCAATAGTTGTAGTAACGTGTACGGCGTTCGTGGCAGGAAGATACTTTTCAGGGACAATTTTACGAGTCTGGGGACGATGTGGATAACTATGACTCAGATAAAGATCTTCACTGTGTTCCAGAACGCAAATATGTTTCCAAAGTTGTTACTAATCAAGTAAATGACGATATTTATCTCAGCAAGTGAACGTGTCAAGTTGTACCTCTTACCAATGATCAAATGAATTTATGTGGCAGGATGACAATGATGATGACGATTATGATGTTAAGGACCATTCTGAACTTTGTTTACATGCTGTAGTGAGGTACTTCCTAAAATCAGTTCTACACTGTGTGGACTCATAGATTAATTTTTGATCTTTTACGCTTCATTATTCCAAAAATTGTTAATGCAAACCTTAGTATCACAAACGGGAACAATTCAGACCTTTTAGATTTGTATTTTTGAGAAGTTTCACAACAATGTTGCGTTAATTTCTCCAACAATTAAACAGTGATAATTCGATGATAACCCATCTTAAGTGTAATCAGTTTGCACATGAACAATGTTAAGTACACATTGCCGAATTTTTGAGAATAAAACTTTTGGTACGACTATCATTTTAGAAATATATTATTACTGTACTATACTTAAATACAATGTCTTACTTCCATAAAAAAAAAGTCACATTATATGCACCTTACTTGAAACGTGCTATGTTCGAGATTCTACTGAAACTTTACTGCGCTGTTTCTTAAAACAGCCAACTGTTCTGTTAGCACTGTTTATAGCCAAGGCACTCGCTTATTTCGCTCAACCCAAGTCATTTCATTTGTTATCTTACGTAACATGTTTCCATGTTTCCACGCCGCCATCTTGTTCGCACCTGTTGCCGCATGCTTCGTTACGTCAATGCTCAGACATAGCAGCACAGTTAGCTGAGTTAATCGCTCGCTACCACTGCAAACCACTATCAATGAATATCCCGTTCATTGCATGGATTAAGATTAGAGGCGGTGAATGGTAACTCATTGGATGTTGTTCTGGAAGACTGATGATTTCTGAATACAAGGCAGTGTTGCAGTATATTAATGAGATATTTTGTGGAAAACATGACAACGAGGCGTTCCGTACTTGTAGTAGCATGCAGAGCCTTTGTTCTTAAATCATATCCTGACCTACGCGGTTTACTTAAGTGCATGAGCCGGCCGCGATGACCGAGCGGTTCTAGGCCCTTCAGTCCGGAACAGTTCGACTGCTACGGTCGCAGGTTCGAATCCTGCCTCGGGAATGGATGTGCGTCATGTCCTCAGGTTAGTTAGGTTTAAGTAGTTCTAAGTTCTAGGGGACTAATGACCGCAGACGTTAAGTCCCATAGTGCTCAGAGCCATTGTTTGAAGTGTGTGAACAAATATTCGTTTCAGGTCTCAACTCAATGACTGCAGATGCAGGGCGTCTCCAGGGATGTGACAGGAACGATCATTCGAAACAAAGTAGTCTAGTAGTTTTGACATAGGCTCTAAAATTCCAACCTGTGAGCACTTCTTCATCTTCCACACTGTGAAAAAGATGTTTACTGGGAGCTCTTTGCTTTCCATGTTTTGGGTAATGTGGACCCCATCAACAAATAATCTTGTAGTAAACATGAGATCTAAAGCGCATACTTTAACAGCTATGAGCTCTAGTTCAGCAGAAGAAGATGAACGATTACTAATAGGTCTCAAGGAATGCACTTCAGGGCTCATGTTTAACCAGATTTTTTCATGTCGAATGATCGTTCCCGCGATACCTCTTAATGTTGACCATCCCTCCTGGGACTCCCTGTAAGAGGGACATTCCTCATAGCACGGCTTTGGCTATGTGTTGAAAGCTAAAAGAGTGCACGTACCGAACTTTTGGACAGGTTCTTGGTGAATGATCACCTACTTTTTGATGTTTCAGTACCTAGCTATGGAAAATTCAGTTCTGTTGCGCCTATATTAAGTAAGTGTGTGTGCCTGTGACTATTTCGCCAAACGTTTGTGGTCAAATCGCGTTTCCAGTTTGTTTCCTGGGCCCCAAAAATTCAGTTAATCCAGCATAGCTTAATGTTTCAGGACTTTATGTAACTGCTCGTGAAGTAGTTCATGCTTATTACAAACTGCTCAGCATAGATAATACTGTACCTCTTGCAGCTTTTCAGTGACGCGGCGTCAGTGTTAGAGAAGTGGGAAACAATGTGTTTGCTGTGGCGGTTTCGGGCAGGACCTTAAAAGCCGTCCTCTCACGGGACGTGAAAACGCACCTGGAGGAGAAGCCGCAGACTTCGCAGCGTGGAGTTCCATTGCACAGCGAAACGCGGAATGAGGAATCTGACGCGTTAAGAAACATGTTCTATGTATGTATGTATGTATAAACGCCTGAAGATGAACAAAACATGTTCTAAACGCGTTGCATTATGTTAGATTAAGCATAAAATAGAAAGTGACTGGTAGCAGAAACTTGAAATAAATAATTATCCCACACAGTCACGGTTCACAAACATAGCCATTATGGCTGAAAAGAAGTACAGTTAGTCGCTGGGCACGGAGGGTGAGGACTGGGTATGTTACCAAATTATATGTTTATCTTTTACAAACTAAGTTCATAACAGAAGATTGCAAATTTTTGATCGTTTACATAAAAAGAACTGAAAATCTGACAGGTGTCAAAAGCAAAGTGGAAACAAGCATTCAGCTCGTCATCTTGTGTGCTTTTCATTGGACTTTGAGAGCTTCAATAGCGTGTATGCCCTCCGTGAGCCTTTATCAGCATCTGACTCCTACGTGGCACGCTCCGTATAAGTCCACGGAGGGAGTCACCGTGTGTTATCCTTTCCCATTCCCCAATGAGAGCCATATAGAGTCTTTGGATAGTTCGTAGGGAAACAGGGCGACACGAACATGTCTGTCAAGTATCATGTTTAATGGGGTTTTAGGTCGGACTTACCGATGGCCATTCTACACTCCTGGAAATTGAAATAAGAACACCGTGAATTCATTGTCCCAGGAAGGGGAAACTTTATTGACACATTCCTGGGGTCAGATACATCACATGATCACACTGACAGAACCACAGGCACATACACAGGCAACAGAGCATGCACAATGTCGGCACTAGTACAGTGTATATCCACCTTTCGCAGCAATGCAGGCTGCTATTCTCCCATGGAGACGATCGTAGAGATGCTGGATGTAGTCCTGTGGAACGGCTTGCCATGCCATTTCCACCTGGCGCCTCAGTTGGGCCAGCGTTCGTGCTGGACGTGCAGACCGCGTGAGACGACGCTTCATCCAGTCCCAAACATGCTCAATGGGGGACAGATCCGGAGATCTTGCTGGCCAGGGTAGTTGACTTACACCTTCTAGAGCACGTTGGGTGGCACGGGATACATGCGGACGTGCATTGTCCTGTTGGAACAGCAAGTTCCCTTGCCGGTCTAGGAATGGTAGAACGATGGGTTCGATGACGGTTTGGATGTACCGTGCACTATTCAGTGTCCCCTCGACGATCACCAGTGGTGTACGGCCAGTGTAGGAAATCGCTCCCCACACCATGATGCCGGGTGTTGGCCCTGTGTGCCTCGGTCGTATGCAGTCCTGATTGTGGCGCTCACCTGCACGGCGCCAAACACGCATACGACCATCATTGGCACCAAGGCAGAAGCGACTCTCATCGCTGAAGACGACACGTCTCCATTCGTCCCTCCATTCACGCCTGTCGCGACACCACTGGAGGCGGGCTGCACGATGTTGGGGCGTGAGCGGAAGACGGCCTAACGGTGTGCGGGACCGTAGCCCAGCTTCATGGAGACGGTTGCGAATGGTCCTCGCCGATACCCCAGGAGCAACAGTGTCCCTAATTTGCTGGGAAGTGGCGGTGCGGTCCCCTACGGCACTGCGTAGGATCCTACGGTCTTGGCGTGCATCCGTGCGTCGCTGCGGTCCGATCCCAGGTCGACGGGCACGTGCACCTTCCGCCGACCACTGGCGACAACATCGATGTACTGTGGAGACCTCACGCCCCACGTGTTGAGCAATTCGGCGGTACGTCCACCCGGCCTCCCGCATGCCCACTATACGCCCTCGCTCAAAGTCCGTCAACTGCACATACGGTTCACGTCCACGCTGTCGCGGCATGCTACCAGTGTTAAAGACTGCGATGGAGCTCCGTATGCCACGGCAAACTGGCTGACACTGACGACGGCGGTGCACAAATGCTGCGCAGCTAGCGCCATTCGACGGCCAACACCGCGGTTCCTGGTGTGTCCGCTGTGCCGTGCGTGTGATCATTGCTTGTACAGCCCTCTCGCAGTGTCCGGAGCAAGTATGGTGGGTCTGACACACCGGTGTCAATGTGTTCTTTTTTCCATTTCCAGGAGTGTATTTGTTCTGGCGTAACCATAGGTGTCGGAACGAAGATGAAAAACGCAAGATCAGAGAAAGCGGTGGAACGACGTCGGTATGTGGTGCGTTGATTAGGACCGCGCCAAGACAGGAGCAACGCCTGCAAGAAGTGAATATAAGCGCCATTCCTGCCAGCCTCGGCCGGACATTAGTGGAAGGAATTCGTGGAGTATTAGCACGGCCTAACAGACTTGCCTGAACATTGCATACATCATAGGACTCTGCTTTATGTTGCATGTTTCCCATCGCTACGTTAAAGTTAAGTATTGTCAATCTGCTTTATCGAAATAAAACTGCTAATGTTATTTGCTTGAATTGGTGTGTAGCATTCCGAGAACGCAACATTCTTTAGGCACCCTATACGAGGCGAGTGGGCAAGCCCCAACACTTTTACTTCAATGTCCAGACTTATCAAGACATCCCAGGTCACGCCCACCATGTAGGCTTAAGCGCTATCGCGCATGACAAGGAATTCAGGTGCACCACCAGATGCAGCAGCCACCACACAGTCCGACAGGATCTGTTCGATGTACAGCCTGGCGGTAGGGCGACCATGGACAAGAATGAGATCCTTATGGCTGCCACAACATCAAAGAACCTCGGAAATTCCTGGACAACATTTGGTAGGTACCGCTCACTACAGGCGTCTGTACACGAACACGGCCATCACCTTGCGTCAGACAATACATGTGAATCACACGTTTCGCCAGTGACGTAGTTGGCAATCGAAATGGGAAGGGCAGAACTGAAGGTGAGCTGTAAGATGTTGTGTCAAGCGGTGTACTCTAACAGGCCTAGGATCCCTCCTCGTAATCTGTTCACTACGGTCTTATCGGACACAACAACTCTAGTGGCTCTTCTGATGCAATGCTCTGGCGGTATCCGCGCGCGGAAATAGCCAGATAGCGATCTTCACGTGGAGTTGTAATGCATCGGTGACCTTGTCCAACTCGCCTTCTGTTTTAAGCTCTCTCCCTGCAGCGTGTCCACAATTTATGGCGTACACGCTGATAGGCTTTGACATCTGCAGCAGCACTGCCGAAAGTCCATCCTTTATGGATCAAACAGGCCGCCTTTGCTCTTGCATTGCATTAGGATGTAATATTGCATGTTATTGGTTGAATTCAACTCCACGAACGCCATCTGCCATTGGTGTATCTCACCAGAAGTCACTGAGGTACCGGTACCCACTGTGATCTGGGGGTCACGTGACACTTAAAAGCATAACACAGCGAACAGGTGGCGAATGATTTTGTTGCTTACACAGAAAGCGAAGATGTCAGACCATTCAATAAGACCGCAGGTACCGTCTGTATCACAGATTTAACATACCGGACCTTGACACACGTGTTGCCCTAATTCTTTTCAACGGAATATTTGTTATTACGAAGTTTTATGTGAAATATACACTACTGGCCATTAAAATTCCTACACCAAGAAGAAATGCAGATGATAAACGAGTATTCATTCGAGAAATATATTATACTAGAACTGACATCTGATTACATTTTCACGCAATTTGGGAGCATATATGCTGAGAAGTCAGTACCCAGAACAACCACCTCTGGCCGTAATAACGGCCTTGATACGCCTGGGCATTGAGTCAAACAGAGCTTGGATGGCGTGTACAGGTACAGCTACCCATGCAGCTTCAACACGATACCACAGTTCATCAAGAGTAGTGACTGGCGTCTTGTGACGAGCCAGTTGCTCGGCCACCATTGACCAGACGTTTTCAATTGCTGAGAGATCTGGAGAATGTGCTGTCCAGGGCAACAGTCGAACATTTTCTGTATCCATAAAGGCCTGTACAGGACCTGCAACATGCGGTATTGCTTTATCCTGCTGAAATGTAGGGTTTCGCAGGGATCGAATGAAGGGTAGAGCCACGGGTCGTAACACATCTGAAATGTAACGTCCACTGTTCAAAGTGCCGTCAATGCGAACAGGAGGTGACCGAGACGTGTAACCGATGGCACACCATACCATCACGCCGGGTGATACGCGAGTATGGCGATGACGAATACACGCTTCCAATGTGTGTTCACCGCGATGTCGCCAAACACGGATGCGACCATCATGATGCTGTAAACAGAACTTGGATTCATCCGAAAAAATGACGTTTTGCCACTCGAGCACCCAGGTTCGTTGTTGAGCACAGCGTCAAGGGTAACCGCAGCCACTGTCTTCGAGCTGATAGTCCACGCTGCTGCAAACGTCGTCGAACTGTTCGTGCAGATGGTTGTTGTCTTGCAAACGTCCCCATCTCTTGACTCTGGGTTCGAGACGTGGTTGCACGATCCGTTAGAGCCATGCGGATCAGGTGGCTGTCATCTCGACTGCTAGTGATACGAGGCCGTTGGGATCCAGCACGGCGTCCGGTATTACGCTCCTGAACCCACCGACTCCATATTCTGCTAACAGTCATTGGATCTCGACCAAATCGAGCAACAATGTCGCTATGTGATACACCGCAATCGCGATAGGCTACAATCCGACCTTTATGAAAGTCACCAGGTAACGCCGGTCAACTGCTGTTTGTGTATGAGAAATCGGTTGGAAACTTTCCTCATGTCAGCAAGTTGTAAGTGTGGCCACTGGCGCCAACCTTGTGTGAATGCTCTGAAAAGCTAATCATTTGCATATCACAGCATCTTCTTCCTATCGGTTAAATTTCGCGTCTGTAGCACGTCATCTTCGTGGCGTAGAAATTTTAGTGGCCAGTAATGTAGTTCTAGGTCTAGGGGACTGATGACATCAGATGTTAAGTCCCATGGTGCTTAGAGCCATTTGAACCATCCTCCCTCTTCGCATACATGCTCACGACAGTATCACGTGAACACTCGACAAGCTTCGCCGGTGTCGAGATACTTGTTCACAGGCTCTGCATAATAACGATCTGCCCTATGTCAAAGTTGCTTATCTCAGTGGATTTCCCCATTTGTAGCCCCTATCTTCGCTAGGGTTATCCCCCATCCGTCTCTACACTGACATGCTGTTCACAGCGCGTCACGTGCCCACAACATTTCCAGGTGGCACCCACCGTCGAGGTGGGCAATAGCCACAACGTTTTGGCTTATCGGTGTATTATGTCGTGTCCCTTTACCAACAGCTCGCTGTTCAACCCGTCGACGAGTCCATAATCTTCTCGCCGATTTTCTCCGCTCTTGTTCGACAGTCGCTAACAGAGTTAATGTGGCTATTTTACGCGCGTGTTATTTCGTAGAGAAACCGCGTGATTTGTGCGACAGATGCAGCCGGAAACTGCCGCTGGAGAGCGCTGAGGTCGCGAATCACCGCGAGCAGCGCGTCGTGTTCAGTGAGATGCACGGGGGGTGACAGCTATGTGAGAGAAGAGGCAACTAGCCAGGTAGTTCCTTCCAGACCACTAGAGGCGCTAGAGGTCAAACGAAGCTGGAACTGACCAATGAGAGCAATCCAATGGCGGTTGTTGATATTATATCGTCTTGCTCTATACTGAAGTCAACGGTTACAGTCGTCTTTGCATATGTTTCATATTTAAATAGTACTGATCTTCATTATAAACAGGTCTTTTTTCTTTAAATTTCATAAAGTTCACCGTAGAAGTGAAGAGATTTCCTGCTGAAAAAAAATGTCCGCAATTAATCCTAAGGTAACACATTTAATTTTCAGTAAATAATCTCGTGGCCTATAAATGAAATGTATTTTCTTCTATCGTGAATGAAGCTGTGTGATTTGTTTGCTTACTTAAATAGCTTTGGTATGTCAGTAGTAGTTTTATTAAATGAAGAATTTTATGTTTTTTCAGAATATTCAACATAACAAATTGACGTTGAAATACTCCTGTAAATTCTCCCCAGCTGTTCATCTGGATATTACGTCGGTTCAACGGAGAAAGTTAGCAACAAGCATGTCTACAGGTTTCCAAAACAACGTTAAGAATTGCTTCTGAAATGGATAAGTGTGAACTGTCACCTGATGTGAATTGTGCTACTTACTTTGTTTGTGAAGATCATTTTTTCGAGGAAAATTCTACGAATGAAAGTAGGCATAGGCTAAACAGGGATGTTCAAAAATGGTTCAAATGGCTCTGAGCACTATGCGACTTAACTTCTGAGGTCATCAGTCGCCTAGAACTTAGAACTAATTAAACCTAACTAACCTAAGGACATCGCACACATCCATGCCCGAGGCAGGATTCGAACCTGCGACCGCAGCGGTCACGCGGTTCCAGACTGAAGCGCCTTTAACCGCACGGCCACACCGGCCAGCTAAACAGGGATGTGTTCCCAAAACATGTGGCAAGTGTTCCATGTGAAATTTCTCATATGACTAGTGAATCATGTGAAACTGTTGTTTATAGTGAAATTTTTATTGTCTGCTTGAGAAATAAAAAGTAGGTTTTGTTTTCATTTCACTGTTTTTATCCACCTTTCCTATTTTTGGTACTTAATATTTATGTTTTCTTTTTTGTGTTGAAGCATTTACAATCGTAAGACGTAGGAACATTTTTTAAGAAATTAATGGTCAGTAGTGCAAGTTCCCTGGGCAATTATTCAGAAATTACAGTCCTGAAATATAGTTGTAACGATTTTAGAATTCTTCATTAATTAATACTGTGATAAAGATTTCTTAATTGAACCTCTTTAACTGCCATTTATTCTCTTAATTATAGTTTTTTTCTCCATTGACCCTGTATTTTATAAGATGTCAAAGTATGAAATTATTCAGGAATTAGCTGCAACAATTTTTGTTTAGCTTGTGACAGTTATTTAGACTAGAAGCTTGTTTCGACTTACTGTCAGTTTCAAGTGTTGTGTCTAGTTTTTGTGATGCACAAAACGTCCTGGAGCTTTTATATGTTGATAGAAATCAATATGTGTCAGTCTGGAAGTCTATTCTTGACGGTGGCGCCTGACAGTTGATGCACAAGAAAACATCATTGGAGCAGCGACAGTCAGACGCAAACGTCAATAATAGACTTGTAAACTGACGCTCTTATACTGTTTTCTGTCAATATATAAAAGCTCCAGGACGTTTTGTGCGTCATAAAAACTAGATGCAATACTTGAAACTGACAGTAAGTGGAAACAAGCTTGTAGCTTAAACAACCGAAGCTAAATAAAATTGTTGCAGCTAAATTGGACTACAAATATTTCTGAATAATAGGTTTGTCACTCTTGTACTGCAATGTGCTGTAGCCGTGTTTCAGTTATTTTATTATGATGCTAGCCAAAATAATTACGTAGCACGTCCAGAAAACTGAGAGAAGAAAATTAAGAGAAAAAAAAAACAGCGTACATAAGCTAGGAGGGATGCAACCTGCAATGTTTATCCTTTCTTTAGTTCATCTCCATACCACTAGAGGCGCTGCTATCGGCCTGTGTTTCCCTCTTGAGTTGCGCTTCTCTTTCCTTGTTGTTCTGTGGTGAGATGTAGGCCGGACGCTGAGGAGCGTGCAGCAGCCACAGCGGACAGACCTTCTTGGCTGGTTTCGCGAACAGAAACACGTCCCGTGTGAGGAGCGTTTTTTTAATTCGCCGAGAGCAGAGTGAAAACGCTGAAAACTGCCGCCCGCGGTGAAGTGTATCAATGAGCGTCGGAAGTAAACAGGGGCGCACGCCCACGGCGAGTGGCCGGCGAGGTTCTAATCGCGCTGTGTGGCCAACAATTAACGCCGCGGCCTTGGCTGGCCGCGAGGCTGCTACATAAGAGGCGGCCGGAGGCGCGGCCCGCAGCCCGGAGATGTCTGTCGGCGTGGTCGTGCGGGACGCAGCCGCCTGCGGCGGCTGCGGCTGCAGCTGCAGGTGGAGCCAGAGAGAGAACCACTTCTACGGCGCCCTGCCGCCCATCCGCGCCGCCGACGTCGAGGTGAGTCCAGAGTCGAGTCCGGCCGCCGCCGCTTCTGCGTCAGCTTCCGCTGCTGCGGCTGGCCGCGCCTGGCGCTCCGGAACGCGTCTGGGTGCAAAGTGTCTTTCTCCAGGAGTGAAACTTTCAAATTTAGTACTGAAAACAACTCTGAAAAGTCTATCCACCCCCACCCCCCCAACTCCCACCCCTACCCCCTACCCCCACTCCAGTTGCTTGATGAAAGGCTGATAAGTATTCGATTAACAACGCTGTAAATTGGTTACACCCGGTGGCTATAACTAAACTTTCCCTATTTAATACATTGTAACACAGAAACTACCCAACTTGGTAGCATTAATGTCAAGGACATTGGAAAGGGAAATAAAGCAGAATCAATTCAAATGAAACACTTTTAATGTGCTACTACCATACACTATACCATTACACACCGGTACTATTGCTGCTACAAAAGGGGCTCAATGTGACGCCCATCAGTGTCCAAAAGAGTCTGAAAGCGTAGGATTGCAATCTGCACAGCAGAAGCAAGCGCGTCCGTATGTATGCACACTGCCTCTCTTGATATGCTCCGCTTCAGGTCAGCACGTATGTGAATGTTGTCCTTCAGGGAGCCCCTCAACCAGAAATCACAGGAAGAGAGATTGAAACGTCCCTTTAGAAAAATTATTGAATTACTGTGCTGGTAAACCCCTTACGTTATTTGATTTTCAAACAGCTGAGCAAAACTGAACGTACTCAGACATTTCTCTCTTTACTTATTCTGATCGTCACTAAACTGACACACAATATTTTTAGCGCAATGCAATCTGACTTTCAATAATCCCTACAAAAGAATGGCCCTGACTAACAATAAGCTATACCTTTCATGAATCACTTACCTCACAAAAATCTTCATTACTCGAACTACTGGAATACAGCGAGCGCCAATACTGCCAGCTAAATGAAAGATTCTAACTACTGAAGTCACTAACTACTGATGGGCATAGTTAGCAAATGAAAGATTTTGATAAAGAACAAACAACGTATTTGCCGTAATAATGTTCAAAAGTCATAATATATTTATCAGTTCATCACATCCAGTTTTACAAATTTACTGTCTCTGATGGACACACGTCCAAATCGTCCGCTCTCAAAACTCCGCCATCTCTCTCCCCACATCCACCACTGCTGGCGGCTCACCTCCAACTGCGCAACGCTACGCGCTATTACAGCCAACTGCCCAACACTACAACAGCAAATTCCAACAATGCAAACCAGCCACAGACTGCACGCAGCACAGTCAGTGATTTTCATACAGAGCGCTGATTAGTGACTTCAAGTTGCTCGATGAAAGGCTGCTAAGTATCCCGATTAACAACGCTGTAAATTGGTAACACCAGGTGGCTATAACTAAACTTTCCCTATTTAACACATTGTAACACAGAAACTACCCAACTTGGTAGCATTAATGTCAAGGACATTGGAAAGGGAAATAATGCAGAATCAATTCAATTGAAACACTCGCGGAAGATCAGTTTGGATTCCGTAGAAATGTTGGAACACGTGAGGCAATACTGACCCTACGACTTATCTTAGAAGAAAGATTAAGAAAAGGAAAACCTACGTTTCTAGCATTTGTAGACTTAGAGAAAGCTTTTGACAATGTTGACTTGAATACTCTCTTTCAAATTCTGAAGGTGACAGGGGTGAAATACAGGGAGCGAAAGGCTATTTACAATTTGTACAGAAACCAGATGGCAGTTATAAGAGTCGAGGGACATGAAAGAGAAGCAGCGGTTGGGAAGGGAGTAAGACAGGGTTGTAACCTCTCCCCTATGTTATTCAATCTGTATATTGAGCAAGCAATAAAGGATACAAAAGAAAAGTTCGGACTAGGTATTAAAATTCATGGAGAAGAAGTAAAAACTTTGAAGTTCGCCGATGACATTGTAATTCTGTCAGAGACAGCAAAGAACTTGGAAGAGCGGCTGAAGGGAATGGACATGGTCTTGAAAGGAGGATATAATATGAACATCAACAAAAGCAAAACGAGGATAATGGAATGTAGTCGAATTAAATCGGGTGATGCTGCGGGAATTAAATTAGGAAATGAGACACTTAAAGTAGTAAACGAGTTTTGCTATTTGGAGAGCAAAATAACTGACGATGGTCGAAGTAGAGAGGATATAAAATGTAGACTGATAATGGCAAGGAAAGCGTTTCTGAAGAAGAGAAATTTGTTAACATGGAGTATAGATTTAAGTGTCAGGAAGTCGTTTCTGAAAGTATTTGTATGGAGTGTAACCATGTATGGAAGTGAAACATGGACGATAAATAATTTGGACAAGAAGAGAATAGAAGCTTTCGAAATGTGGTGCTACAGAATAATGCTGAAGATTAGATGGGTAGATCAGATAACTAATGAGGAGGTATTGAATAGAATGGGGGAGAAGCGGAGTTTGTGGCACAACTCGACTAGAAGAAGGGATCGGTTGGTAGTACATGTTCTGAGGCATCAAGGGATCACCAATTTAGTACTGGAGGGCAGCGTGGAGGGTAAAAATCGTAGAGGGAGACCAACAGATGCATACTCTAAGCAGATTCAGAAGGATGTAGGCTGCAGTAGGTACTGGGAGATCAAGAGGCTTGCACAGGATAGAGTAGCATGGAGAGCTGCATGAAACCAGTCTCAGGACTGAAGACCACAACAACAACAACCATACACCATACCATTACATACCGGTACTATTGCTGCTACAAAAGGGGCTCAATATGGTGCCCATCAGTGTCCAAAAGTGTCTGAAAGCGGAGGATTGCATTCTGCACAACAGAACCAAGCGCGTCCGTATGTATGCAGGCTACCTCTCTTGATATGCTGCGCTTCAGGTCAGCACGTATGTGAATGTTGTCCTTCAGGGAGCCCCACAACCAGAAATCACGAGAGGGGAGATCAGGTGATCGCGTCAGTCAAGAATTTTTAAACGGTCGGCCGATTATTCGATCGTTTCCAAATTTGTTTCGGAGAAGCAGTTGACCTTCACGAGCGATGAGAGGTGGGACCCCATCTAGCATGAAAACTGTTGAGTTCAATGGATATGTCTCTACTGTAGGGTGGGTTTCTGATACTGGCGAAGCATATCGCAGTAACTGTGCCGAGTTACATTGCACATTTTTGGTCCTTGAGCGCCATCCTGTTCAAAAAAGAATGGGCCTATGATGAACGTAGCCGTGAAGCCACACCATACGCTGACACGTTCACCACACAGAGGAACTTGATGCACAGTGAAAGTCGGCAATTCTGTGTGTTCACCTCACCCATCAGACAAAAATGAGCTTCGTCTGCCGGCCGCTGTGGCCGAGCGGTTCTAAGCGCTTCAGTCTGGAACCACATTGCTGCTACGGTCGCAGGTTCCAATCCTGCCTCGGGCACGGGTGTGAGTGATGTTCTTAGGTCAGTTAGGTTCTAAGTCTAGGGGACTGATGACCGCAGATATTAAGTACCATAGTGCTTAGAGCCATTTGAATTTTTGAGCTTCGTCTGTCCATAGGATGGTGCAGGGCCAGCCCTCGTTAATTTCAATCCTTGCGGGAAAGTGGAGAGCAAAGTCAACACGTTGTTGTGCGTCCTGTGGTGCAAGCTGCTGTACGGTACTATTTGAGAATGGTTTGAAGCACCTTCCGTGCAGTGGACCACGGGATGTTCAACTGTCGTGACACAGCAAGCGCACTGTCAGTCGATGGGGAATTGCGCACAGTATTGTCTGCCATAGCAACAGCGATTTCATCTACCACGTGTGGTGCAAACGCTCGTCGGTGTCTTCCCAGAGCGACACCCAGTTCTCCAGTCGACTCGAACTTATTCATGATGCTCCGCACAGAAAGTGGAGAAAGAGGACCAATCCGTAATCCTTTCAGCCGGGGATACTCTCCAAGTGCAGCTGCAGCATTACTGTTGTTTTAATAATAGAGCTTCATCAATAATACCCTGCTCCTGTTGTCCAAGTTCATGTTGACACGTCAAGACGTGCGCTGCGACTGGTCAGGTGTGCGAACACGATGACTGATCACGGCACCTGATGGCCGTAGTTGTAACTGGACGGTGGCGCTGTGACGCGTGGAAATCATTCACCCCATACTCTGCACATTAATGGTACCATGTTCGGCACCCATAAGATAGTTTTTGCGTTACAGTGTGTTAAATAGGGAAAATTTAATTACACTACTGGCCATTAAAATTGCTACGCCACGAAGATGACGTGCTGCAGATGCGAAATTTAACTGACAGGAAGAAGATGATGTGATATGCAAATGATTAGCTTTTCAGAGCATTCACACAACGTTGGCGCCGGTGGTGACACCTACAACGTGCTGACATGAGGAAAGTTTCCGACCGATATCTCATACACTAACAGCAGTTGACCGGCGTTGCCTGGTAAAACGTTGTTGTGATGCCTCGCGTAAGGAGTAGAAATGCGTACCATCACGTTTCCGACTTTGATAAAGTAGCCTATCGCGATTGCGGTTTATCGTATCGCGACATTGCTGCTCGCGTCGGTCGAGATCCAATGAGTGTTAGCAGATTATGGAATCGGTGGGTTCAGGAGGGTAATACGGAACGCCGTGCTGGATCGCAACGGCCTCGTATCACTAGCAGTCGAGATGACAGCCATCTTATCCGCATAGCTGTAACGGATCGTGCAGCCACGTCTCGATCCCTGAGGCAACAGATGGGGACGTTTGCAATACAACAACCATCTGCTCGTACAGTTCGACGACGTTTCAGCAGCATGGACTATCAGCTCGGAGACCATGGCTGCGGTTACCCTTGACGCTGCGTCACAGACAGGAGCGCCTGCGATGGTGTACTCAACGACGAACCTGGGTGCTCGAATGGCAAAACCTAATTTTTTCGGATGAATCCAGGTTCTGTTTGCAGCATCAAGATGGTCTCATCTGTGTTTGGCGACATCGCGGTGAACGCACATTGGAAGCGTGTTTCTTCAACGCCATACTGGCGTATCACCCGGCTTGATGGTATGGGGTGCCATTGGTTACACGTCTCGGTCACCTCCTGCTCGTATTGACTGGGCTTTGAACTGTGGACGTTACATTTCATATGTGTTACGACCCGTGGCTCTACCCTTCATTCGATCCCTGCGAAACCCTACATTTCAGCAGGATAATGCACGACTGCATGTTGCAGGTCCTATACGGGCCTTTCTGGATAAGAGAATGTTCGAATACTGCCCTGGCCAGCACATTCTTCAGATCTCCCACCAATTGAAAACGTCTGGTCAATGGTGGCCGAGCAACTGGCTCGTCACAATACACGGGTCACTACTCTCAATGAACTGTGGTATCGTGCTGAAGCTGCATGGGCAGCTGTACCTGTACACGCCATCCAAGCTCTGTTTGACTCAATGTCCAGGCGCATCAGGGCCGTTATTACGGCCAGAGGTGGTTGTTCTGGGTACTGATTTCTCAGGATCTATGCACCCAAATTGCGTGAAAATGTAAAGACATGTCACTTCTAGTAAAATATATTTGTCCAATGAGTACCCGTTTATCATCTGCAGTTCTTCTTGGTGTAGCAATTTTAATGGCCAGTAGTGTATAACCACCCTGCATAGTGAGGTTGCTGTATTGAGGACCTGTAATGCGAGTTTGCACTGAGGTGAGAACAGTCATGGGAAGCCTCCTAATATCGCGTCTCCCCTCCTTTTGCCCGGCGAAGTGCAGCAACGTGGCATGGACGTAACAAGTAGTTGCAAGTTTTCTGGTGAAATGTTGAGCCATGCTACCTCCATAACCGTCCATAAATGCAAAACTGTTACCCGTGCGCGATGTTGTGCACGAACTGACCTCTCGATTATGTCCCATAAATGCCTGATGGGATCCATATCGAGCGATCTGGGTGGCCAAATCATTCGCTCGAATTGTCCAGAATGTTCTACAAACCAATCACAAACAGCTGTGACCAGGTGACACGGCAGTTGTTTGGCAGTAAATGGTCACCAACTAGCCAGACATAACCATTTCCAAACAATGATCGGTTCGTTTCAGGTAAACACAGCCCACACCATTATGGAGCCACGACCAGCCTTGTTGACAATTTGAGTCCATGGCTTCGTGTGATCTGCGCCACACTCGAAACCTACCATCAGCTTTTACCAACTGAAGTCAAGACTCCTCTGGCAAGACGTGTAGGGTCCTACCGATACGGTCACGATTCCAGTGATGTCGTGCTGTTAGCAAAGGCACTAGCGTCGGTCGTCTGCTGCCATAGCCCATTAACGTCAAATTTCGTGCCACTGTCCTGACAGATACGTTCGTCGTATCGTGATTTCGCTGTTATTTCGAGCAACTAGTTTGCCTGTCAGAACTAACAACTTGTAACCTCCCAACAGATAAATTCCGTAACCTACCAATAATACAATGTGACTTATCTCCTAATAAAAATCTGACTCACTTATAACCTTTGAATAATTGACTGTGAATTTAAACTGGTAAATTTTGGACGTCAGCAGTGCTGCGTCATGGCCCTGAAAATTCGTTCTGAATAAATCGAAAAATCTTACCTCAATGAAGTCGCCGGATAACGCGTATATATTTGCTCTTATAAGACATTTTTGTGGCACAGCCCAGTGCAATGCTGGCCAATAGATTTGTCATGTATAAAAAGAAACAACTGATTTAACAACTTTACAATAATCGGGATGACCATGGATTAGAGAAATTAGTAAATTCTTTAAACTGAGATGAATGATTGTCAAGAGTTACTTTTTATGAGAAAGATTATTATTAAGAGATTTTTTTTAAATCATTTACATGGGACTTGATATAACAATACTACATATGCTCGAGGCTGCTTTTACCTTATACTACATCGCTCAGGCTCCGCCATCGCTCTCCACGACCGGCCCAGCCAACTCGATACACCAGACTGCTAGCAACTACTTACTCCTATTGGTACACAGTTCCTACTGCAGACAACACTGCTCTCTGGTCTGAGATTCTCTTATAGCTTACATATCGCAGGCAGCGCGTGATCAATCCATAGAAATTACATCTGCTCGAGTGCGCTAGCAACAAATTTCTTAATCATGGACGACTTACAAACTCTACGCAAACGGCGCTGCTCTCGGTCGTTAAATGAAGACTGTTGACCACTGAGGTGTCCGTGGTGAGAGGTAAAGCCTGAAATTGGTATTCTCGGCGTACTCTTGACACTGTGGATTTCGGAATACTACATTACCTCCAACTACCATTCCGCGTCAAAGTTCCTTAATTCCCGCCGTGCAGCCATAATCACGTCGGAAACCTTTTCACACGAATCACCTGAGTACACATGACAGATTCGTCAACGCACTGCTCTTTCACACCTTATGTACGCGACACTACCGCCACCTGTGTTAGTGCATATCGTTACCCCATGACTTCTGTCATCTTATTGTATGCTAAATGCATGAGTAACAGCGTTTGTAAGCGAATTGTCAGGAACACTGTTGGTTGCGTAAAATTTAAGCACAATGAAGATTCTGTCACTACAGTATCCACAACATACCCAGGTATTAGCTCGTTATCTGTGAGAGTCTGTAATTTACGGTTCGAAGTGTCGCTCGAAAAGATCTGAGAAGTGCTTAGCGTATACGGGACACTCTGCACTATCGGAGAACAAATATGGTCTGAAAACTTCTCACGTGGCAAGGCCAGCGGCCACTGAATAGCTTAAGTACGATTAAAGCACATACAGGAGTTGGACAAAAATTTGGAAACAGCGCGAGAAATCCACACGTGAACACAAATGCAGATGCTAGCCAAGCGCGTAGGTGGCGCTGTTGTACTTCAACACGAACGGAACCTTTGCAGTGGCCTCATACGTTTCAAGTGTCCGCCGTGGTCAGAACAGTGTTCTATGAACTTGTGAGTGCATTATGTCGGAGCTAAGTGAATCCGAGCGTAGGAAAATCGTTGCTGATCGTATGGTGGGTGCTTCGGTAACCAAGCCAACCGAAGATCATTGGTGTTTCAAGAGGTACTGTACCGAATATTTATGCCGCATATGCCAGGTGTAGAAGCATTAAACCGGAATTTCGCTGTAGATGGTGCCGGCCGTCAGTGTAGGGTCCGCGAGACCGCGTTTGCATCGCCATATTCTGCCTGTAACGGCTGATGACGAACGTCAACGCACAGTAAGCCAGGTTCCACACGTCGGTATCTGTTTCTAACCCGTAAACATGCCGAGTTTTGTGCCTACGAACTACGATTTGCGGACAGCATTTGTTTTACTGTTGCTATTTGAAGAAAACAACTGCAGAATCGCATCGAATACTTGTCGAAGCTTTCGGCGAACGTGCTCTTGGGAAAACACAGTGTTTCGAGTGGTTCGAAAAATTCAAAAGTGGTGATTTTGACGTGATAAACGACGAGCGAGGGAAGCCACTGAAAAAGTTCAAAGGCATCGAATTGCAGGCCTTATCGGATGAAGGTGATATTCAAACTCAACAGGACCTGGCGGAACAATTAAATGTAACGTAGTAAGCCGTTTCTCTTCGATTGAAAACTATGGGAAACGTGCAGAAAGTGGGAAAATGGGTTCCGCATGAATTGAATGAAAGACAGCAAAGAAATCGAAAGACCACTTGTGAAATGCTGCTCGCTAGATACAAAAGAAAGTCGTTTCTACATCCAAAAGTGACAGTTGATGAAAAATGGGTACATTTTGAGAATCCTAAGCGTCGTAAATCGTGGGTGAATCTAGGCAATCCATCGACATCCACTGGAAGACCAAATCGCTTTGGAAAGAAAACAATGCTCTGTGTTTGGTGGGATCAGAAGGGTGTCATGTATTATGAGCCGCTAAAACCTGGTGAAATCGTTAACACTGATCGTTACCAACAGTAAATGATCGATTTAAATCGAGAATTACGTGAAAAACGACCGGAATATAGAAAACGGCAACACAGTCATACTGATCCATGATAACGCCCCATCACACACAGCAAAACGGGTAAGGGAAACGATCGAGGCGTTCAGTTGGGAAACACTAGGGCATGCGGCTTATTCTCCAGAATTGGTTCCGTCCGACTATCATCTATTTGCATCACTGGGACACGCTGTCACTGAACAACGCTTCAGTTCGTACGAAAACGTACGAAAATGGCTCGCTGACTGGTTCGCTTCAAAAGAAGAACGGTTTTTTTCGCGTGGCATTCTGCCTGCCGGAGAGGTGTGAGAAACGTATTAATAGCAATGGAGATTATTTTGAATAAAATTGAACCGTGATTTATGTTCAAAGAATATTGCTTAAGAATTTATACTACTTACTAGCGATTCATCAAGAACATTAACACATTTAATCACACTATGTGAGCGTGGAAGTAGTTGCCAGGGAGTAACTGATGAAATCATAAGCAAATTCCCTTTTAACAAATGGTAATTTATGCACTTTAATGGTGCCTAAAGCATTTTTTAAAAGAAACAGTTACAATTTATTCAGGGGCAGAAAGAAACAAATTTTTGACTGTATGAGCTTTCGGGCTGAGAACCTTGCCGCTCCCTTTTGACACGGCCGTATTTACGACCGCTCCCAACAACCTCTGAAACACTACACTGGTTCAAATCTGCAAGACACCAGATTACTTTAAACTAAAAGTTTTAAGAATCCACACAAGCACACAAACTATGCACCCCGTAGGAGGGATGGAAATGGCACAAACACTAAAATTAAAATATCAACTTTGCCACCGAAGGTGCAACTTGATTTTAACTTCTAAGAAAAGTCACGGCGGAAGGGTCGCAACTTTATATACTAAAATGACCATTTAAATAAAAGCCCATGAAATGCAATCTTATATAAAATTATATAAGGTTGGCGAAACGAGTTAACATGCTCTACAGTACACAGATACCGCCTCTCAAGATGATAGGCAAGATCAAAACATATTTCAGGAATTAGGTCGTTACACTCCAAGCAATAAATTCGTTAACACACCGAATCCGACAAAGATGACAGAGGCAGCTACTAACGTACGGCAGATTGATAGGGAGATTACCGAACAACTCGAACCGCAGGTTGCTCTAACCCGCCCCTACTCCACAAGGGAAAAAAACGGACCACACAGTTCATAAATAACCACCTTCTCGCGGGTGGGCAAACGGAGAAGAATGGTGGGACGACCCCAAAACAAGCGGCTGGTGACCTCACCAAGAAAACAAGTAGAATTTAACAAGTAAATGAAACAACATATCACCAATCACTTAACTTCTAACAAACTGCGATTTCTGGAGAAGACCTGGCGCAGAACCACCAAATCGCTCTCCCGAACCGTCCCCTGCCAGCCGCTTCAACGGACGCAGGAAGGCGCGCCGATCTCCCGTCTCACGGCGTCGCAGCCCGCACGGGCCAGACCGATGTCGTGGGTTGACTCCTGTTGCTCTCGTGTCGACCGCGAAGCCACTATCCATCGCTATACGGCGCGGCCCACTGGACTCACGTGGCGACCTCACGTGCGCCGAAGCTCAAGACAGACAAGTCATCTTGTGTCTCAGTGCGCGACCGAACATCCGATCGATCCAACCGCCAATGACCATTGCCTGAGCAAACTCGAGCAGACTGGCGGCCTAACGCGCAGACTCAGATAGAGGGAGTAAGCCCCGACCGGGCGACCACTCGCTGAGTTCTCTTACTGGCGGAGTGGAAAGACTCTCATTTATCCGAATATAAACATTGCTCCGAACGACAGACATACTAGCACTTCGGACGACAGACAGACACTGTCTCACAAATTCGGACGAGAGACAGACTAGCAAGCTGGGGACGAGAAACTGACCCAG
The DNA here is from genome assembly GCF_023864345.2 of Schistocerca serialis cubense. Taxonomy (NCBI): domain Eukaryota; kingdom Metazoa; phylum Arthropoda; class Insecta; order Orthoptera; family Acrididae; genus Schistocerca; species Schistocerca serialis. Next base: position 49,832,290 of record NC_064645.1, read on the forward strand.
ACTCCTTGACTGGGGAGCTCATAGCGCTCCTTAAATCGACGTGAACAGCAACCTTTCCCCCTTTGCCACCAGAGGGAGACACTAAAGCTGCGATTGTCATAGCGGCGCCACCGCCAGAAACGGAGGGCGACTGCTTCACACTACGCGCTACGGCGCGCTCTTCAAAACAGCAATTTCTACCTCGGGTCAAAAATGTTGTTTATCAGTTTCAGACAACAGACGTGTAATTATTGCAACCAATTTTCCGGTTTCATACTTCTGCACCTGGTAAGGAAAGCGGAAGAACATCACCCGCTAAGTCACTACGCGGACGAAAGTGTCCGTTGAGTGATCGTGACAGACAGGCATTGAAGAGGACTTTGGCAAGAAGTAAAGAGGACGTCAGTTGCAGGAGTCACTGCGGAACTGAACGTCGTACTCGCGGAACCTGTCAGCGCCAAAACAAAGCGAAGGGAGCTCCATAAGCAGGGGATTGCAGAGCGAGGTGAAACTCCAGAACCGCTCATCAGTGCTGCAAGTGCCCGTAACAGGAAAACGTGGTGCTTCAGCCATAAAGTCTGGACTGTGGAGCAATGGAAGTCTTGTTTCTTGAGTCTTGTTTGACATTGCTTCCATCTTCTGGCCGAGTTTACGACACAAGAGAGAAATATGGCGGGGGTTCGGTGATGCTTTTGGCGGCCATATTGTGGCATTCCTTTGAGCCCCGTGGTTGCTCTGCAAGGTCACGTTGTGCCAAGGATTATGTGACAATTTCGCCTGGTCACGTCCATCCCGTGGTACAGTGTTCGTTCCCCAAGTGGTGGGTGCTGCCAGACGGACCCTGTTCGGACAGCTCGCATCGTCCAAGATTGGTTTTATGAGCACGAGGTTGATTTGTCGTATTTCCCCTGGCGACCACGATCACCAGATCACATTATTCTTGAGCTTTTGTGGTCCACTTTGGAGAGAGGGATGCGTGATCGCTAAACGACCTCCATCGGCGTAATGGAAGAATGGAATAATATTCCCTTCAAAGCTGTACACCTTCTGTATTTACCCATTCCAAGACGACTGGAAGCTGAGCTTGTTACGTGAGCGTATGGGGGGCACAGGCCATATGTTGAGTATGAAACCCAACATCGCTGACGCTCCACATGCATTTCAGACGATATGTAGAAACGCCTTATACAACTGCCTACAGGAAACAGTCAATCATGAATACTGGCTGACCCCTCTATCCGGACATGTGGAAGTGCGAGACGTTCGTATGAAGAGTTACAGAAATTGTCGCCGGGCAGCGAGGGGGACGAGGGGGTCACGGTATGCGGATGGGCCTCTGCGTTTAAGAGATAAAAGCTGACAGTAAATCAATCGACAAGTATGACATCTGCGTCACTGATAACACACATGATCAGGAACACCAGAATGTGTCGCGGAAGTGAAAGAGAATGTGATATCAGAACAAGTGCTCTTCAGAGCAAAGAAAAATGGTTCAAATGGCTCTGAGCACTATGGGACTTAACTTCTGACGTCATCAGTCCCATAGAACTTAGAACTACTTAAAACTAACTAACTTAAGGACATCACACACATCCATGCCCGAGGCAGGATTCGAACCTGCGACCGTAGCGGTCGCACGGTTCCAAAGCAAAGAACAATTGGCAGACAGTGAAAATAACTATTCTGAATACGCAGACGACCAATGTGACTGCTAATCTATGACCGATAAAAGCATTATGCTAGAAAAATAATCCGTGGAAAATGGGCGCAATAACAAAACCACTGCTTTACATGCGACAGTCTTTCGTTTGTTGATCTGGGAGGAGGAGACCAAACAGCGAGGTCATCGGTCTCATCGGATTAGGGAAGCATGTGGAAGGAAGTCGGCCATGCCCTGTCAAAGAAACTATCCGGAGATTTGCCTGAAGCGATTTAGGGAAGTCCCGGAAAACATAAATCAGGATGGCCGGACGCGGGTTTGAACCGTCGTCCTCCCGAATGCGAGTCCTGCGTACTAACCACTGCTCCACCTCGCTCGGTCGACAGTCATTCATTGCGGAAGTACAAACCAAGAACAGTAACTTGTTCAAACCAGACAAGGTAAGCGGCGAAGAGGATGAGAAGAGAATTCCAAAAAAGCCGTTTCGAATAACAAAAAACATGAAACGGAAAAGAAGGACAATGAAATCGGCCCAGTCTGTGTGTTTGTTTCAAAGAATTTCACCAAAGCGGCTGGAGAGCAGAAAATTCTATCCCCTTAGGTTACCTACGGACCGACTGAATGAAGCCTGAATTCGACTGCGCAATGAGAAGTAATAATGGTGTGACGCATAGTGATATAGTCGATGTAGAAATACTTGTAAAAAAATGCCAAACTTTATCAAACAACACGCAAAGGTTTCCAGGACAATCTGAGGAAAAAGTATCGAAAATACTAACAAACATGAAAGTAGGTAAAAAATATAAGCCATATACACTAAGTGATGAAAACTATCCGGGCACCTGGCTGAAAATTACTTACAAGTTCGTGGCGCCCTCCATCGGTAATGCTGGAATTAAATATGGTGTTGGCCCACCTTAAGCCTTGATGACAGCTTCCAGTCTGGCAGGCATACGTTCAGTCAGGTGCTGGAATGTTTCTTGGAGAATGGCAGGCCATTCTTCATGAAGTGCTGTACTGAGAAGAGGTATCGATGTCGGTCGGTGAGGCCTGGCACGAAGTCGGCGTTCCAAAACATCCCAAAGGTATTCTATAGGATTCAGGTCAGGACTCTGCGCAGGTCAGTCCATTATAGCGACGTTATCGTCGTGTGACCACTCCGCAACAGGCCGTGCACTATGAACAGGTTGCTCGATCGTGTTGAAAGATGAAATCGCCATTCCCGAATTGCTCTTCAACAGTGGGAAGCAAGAAGGTGCTCAAAACATCAGTGTAGGCCTGTGCTGTGATAGTGCTATGCAAAACAATAAGGGGTACTCCATGAAAAACACGGCCTCACCATAACATCACCGCCTCCGAATTTTACTGTTGGCACTACACGCGCTGACAGATGACGTTCAGCGGACATCCGCCATAACCACACCCTGCCGTTGGATCGCTGCATTGTGTACCGTGACTCGTCACTCCACACGACGTTTTTCCACTGTTCAGTCGTCCAACGTTTACGCTCCTTACACCAAGCGAGGCCTAGTATGGTATTTACCTTCGTGATGTGTGGCATATGAGCAGCCACTCAACCATGAAATCAAAGTTTCTCACCTCTCGTTAACTGTCATAGTACTGGCAGTAGATCCTGGTGCAGTTTGGAATTCGTGTGTCGCGGTCTGGACAGATGTCTGCCTATTACACATTACGATCCTCTTCAAATGTCGGCGATCTCTCTCAATCAACAGACGAGGTCGGCCTGTACGCTTTTGTGCTGTACGTGTCCCTTCACGTTTCCACTTCACTATCACCTCGGAAACAATGAACCTAGGGATGTTTAGTAGTGTGGAACTCTCGCATACAGACGTATGACACTAGTGACACCCAATCACCTGACCACATTCGAAGTCCGTGAGAACCGCGGAGCGCGCCATTCTGCTCTCTCACGATGTCTAATGACTACTGAGGTGGGTGATACGGAGTACGTGACAGTAGGTGGCAGCACAATGCACGTAATATGAAAAACGTGGTCGGCCGGGGTGGCCGAGCGGTTCTAGGCGCGTCAGTCTGGAACCGCGCGACCTCTCCGGTCGCAGGTTCGAATCCTGCCTGGGGCATGGATGTATGTGATGTCGTTAGGTTTAAGTACTTCTAAGTTCTAGGGGAGTGATGACCTCAGAAGTTAAGTCCCATACTGCTCAGAGCCATTTTTTTGAAAAACGTGTGTTTATGGGGGTGTCGGGATACTTTTAATGACATATGTATGTACATACGCAGTCACATACAACAAGAATAAACAGAAATACCGAGAATTCCTAATTTTCTAAAGAAATCTAATTTCAAATAATTTCTAAAATATGATGGTTTCTCCTTTAATACATACAGAAAGCTCACCCAACTGGAAAAGGTATCTTAAATTGACACCCTAAAAACGCTAAAAGTGGTACTGAGATTTATGCATTCCCTAAAATGCTCAGTCATTATTTATTATTTCCATTCTTCAAATGCTTTAATCAACTGCACTAAGTTTCTAAAAAAAATACAGGGGTATATAACTCAATTCGTCAAGACGACGTCAATTTACAATTTCTTTCCTTTTAAATTGTTTCTGTTTTAGAATGTGTTATCTATCTAAATGGAAGAGCAAAAGATTTTAATTTATTCGGTCTGAAGAACTAAGTTGTAAGTGTAACAAGACAAATCATAATTTTTTGGGGATACGTTACATTTTATTTGCTTCACGCAAAAGTATCCACTTTCTTTATTACTCCTGACAGTGACTGGAAAAGTATTCACACCGCATTTGTATTTGCTGGAATATGTAGAAGGTAAGTTCACCGTGAAGGCGTTATTTAAAGAGCGAAACGGCGGGCTAGAAGGGATGGAGTGGAAGCGCAAAAAAAAAAATGTCATCCATCGAGAAAGGTTTCAGGATCGAATCCCGGTCGCACCACGGAATATTTTAGTCTGCCTTTAATTTAGTATTAGCCTCTCAGTGATGTGAAGATTGGCCAGAAAAGACGCGTGGTTCGCATTCCACGTTACAATGTAGGGCGGGTTAGCCAGGTACCGAAGTGGCGTCCAACAGGACTAGCACATGGCCACTGAGCCAGACGAAGTTATAATCTGCTGCGGCTGCTGGTAGCAGGGAACCAAACACCGCTGGAACTGCTCTCGGGAGCTCTGCCCAAGTGATCCTCCGCCGCTGCCAGAACTGCCAAAATTGCGTCCGCCCTCCCTGTCCCCCTAAAACTATATCTGTATTTTTTTATATGCTCCTATGCACGCAACCAGACATGTGCATACAGCAAACAGCGAAACTGTCCCTCCAGTGAAATTTTTATATAAGAACTACATGGATTCCATAACTTTTGAATTAAAAATAGTCTTCGTTGCAATTTTTTTATTAATAATACGCTTTGCCTTCATGAGGGCAACCTTCAGATTATCTAAAGGGATAATAAAATAAGAAAAAAATTGGGTATGGCCCTAGCTTGCACGATTTCAAAAGTGAATAAGGAACTGTTACTGATCTTAAGATTTTCCATTTGCAACCCGTTAAACATCATAAAACGGCTCCGTGCTAGGCTGGAGCACGCGTCGAATCAGACGACCTCGCAAGAGACCCGGTCAAGAACAGCTGACGTAACATCGTGTAACCGCTGGACAGAATGGTAAATACGAGATATACCTTGATGAAAACGAATTAGCAGGCCAGAATGGTGCAATGGAAGGGCCACACTGATAAAATTAGTAATACACAGTACTACAGCCGTAACTTCACGACAGGAGCGTCACGTGGGCGCACAGGCAAGCAACGGAGCGAGGCCTGCATACAATGTCTGCAGAGGACGCACATAGGTGGTGCTCAAAGCAGTTATGTGACCGCCTAGCATACTTAATGCTTGCAAGAAGGAAAGACATAGACTGATTGTTCATCCCCAACATTCTACCAAGAAACGGAAGTCTACCACTTTACCCAAGACTGAACCTATGTTCAAAATGCTCAAATGTGTGTGAAATCTTATGTGACTTAACTGCTAAGGTCATCAGTCCCTAAGCTTACACACTACTTCACCTAAATTATCCTAAGGACAAAGACACACACCCATGCCCGAGGGAGGACTCGAATCTTCGCCGGGACCAGCCGCACAGTCCACGACTGCAGCGCCTGCGCTCGGCTAATCCCGCGCGGCGAACCTATGTGATCATTCCCTTTCACATCCTTACAAAGTGTTACACCCAGGTATTTGTATGAGTTGATCGATTCCTTCAGTAACTCACTGATCTTATAGTCATAGGATACTTCGCTTTTTCGTTCTGTACAGTGTACAATTTTACATTTCTCAACGGGCAGAGGGAGATATACTTCCCACTAAATGTATTTCTTTACAACGTTTAAAGGAATATGCGTTACCATTTCTGAACGCTCCTGGCATCTAGTGGCAGTCTGTTACACCAGCTGTAGATTTTGTTTATTGTGAAATTTAGTCTTCAGGACTGTGGGAACTATGTATCCCACCAAGCAACGGTGTTTTTATGGTTCTTGAGAAGAATGGTGACCACCGAAGTAGTTTATGGAACGATCTTGGGAAGTATACTTACCACAAAATTGATCTGTCATTTCCGGTCCATAGGGAGCATAGTTACCATCAATTTAGGGGTATCCCAAAGCTTTTGGGAATACATCTCACCACCGCTGTCTAAGGCTGACATCTTGTGGTAGTACGCTGCACCAGGTGTACTAAAACTGCCACAACAATCAGTTTCTGTTTGTCACGGGATCAACTGTTGTAGGAAACAGAAATTACTCTCCATTATTTTTTTACGTGTAATGGTAACACAACGGGGAAGTGGTAAATCCATAGTTCTGACATCTCACAATAGTGCAGTGGTGATGGACGCTGAAGAGCCAAAGAAACTCGTACACCTGCCTAATATCGTGTAAGGTCTCCGCGAGCACAGAGAAGTGCCGCAACACGACGTGGCATGGACTCGACTAATGTCTGAAGTACTGCTGGAGGAATTTGACACCATGTGTCCCGCAAAGCTGTCCATAAATCCGTAAGAGTACTAAGGGATGGAGATCTCTTCTGAACGTCACGTTGCAAGGCATCCCAGATATGAGCAAGCGGGAGTGTTTAAACTCATAAGAGTGTTCCTGGGGCCACTCTGTAGGAATTCTGGACATGATACTTCCTGGCAGATTAAAACAGTGTGCCTGACCGAGACTCGAACTCGGGACTGAAAATCTCATTCTGGAAACATTCCCCAGGCTGTGGCTAAGCCATGTCTCCGCAATATCCTTTCTTCCAGGAGTGCTAGTTCCGCAATGTTTGCAGAAGAGCTTCTGTAAAGTTTGCAAGGTAGGAGACCAGGTACTGGTATAATTGAAGCTGTGAGGACGGGTCGTGAGTCGTGCTTGGGGTTGGTAGAGCACTTGCCCGCGAAACGCAAAGATCCCGAGTTCGAGTCTCGGACCGGCACACAGTTTTAATCTGCCAGGAAGTTTCATATCCCCGCACATTCCGCTGCAGAGTGAAAATCTCATTCTGGAGTTCTGGACATGTGGGGTGTCGCATTGTCCTCCTGGAGTTGTCCAAGTCTGTCAGAACGCACAACGGACATGAATGGGTGCAGGTGATCAAACAGGATGGTTACCGATGTGTGACCTGTCAAGAGTCATATCCAGCAGCTTGAACAGACCCATGTTGACAAGCAAGGTCCGTGGATTCCTGAGCTTGTCTCCATACCCGTGCACGTCCATCTGCTCGATGCAATTTGAAACGAGACTCGTCCAACCATGTAACATGTTTCCAATCAGCAACAGTTCAGTGTCGGTGTTAACGGGCTCAGGCAAGGCGTAAAACTTTGTGTAGTGGAGTCATCAAGGTTACACGAGTGGGCCTTTGGCTCCGAAAGCCCATATCCATCGTTTCGTTCAACCGTTCGCACGTTGACACTTGCTTATGGCCCAGCACTGAAATCTGCAACAGTTTGTGAAAGAGTTGAACTTCTGTCACGTTGAACGATTCTCTTCAGTCGACGTTGGTCCCCTTGTTACAGGATCTTCACGGTACACTCGTTAAATGAAGGTACGAGAAAATCCCCACTTTGTCGCTACCTCGCGGGAGCTGTGTCCCATCGCTCGTGCACCGACTATAACACCTCGTTCGAACTGTCTTAAATCTTGAGAACCTGCCATTGTAGCAGCAGTAACCGACCTAACAACTGTGCCAGCCACTTGTTGTCTTATATAGGCGTTGCCGAACGCTGGTATGACGTGTGCTTCTTTTTCAAGAACTGGCCACGGTATTTTGCCCAAGGGATCTGCGATAGAGTATTGTTAGAAGAGGGTCCAGCTCAGCAGCAAATTCAGTACAGAATCTAATAGGGATTCCATCGGGCCCTGAAACTTTGTTCAATTTTAATTATTTCAGCTGTTACGCAACACCACTGACACTAACACTTATTTCATTCACCTTTTCAGTAGTACGAGGACTAAATTGGGATAATTCTCATGGGTTTTCCTTTGTAAAGGGACATTTGGAAACGGAGTTAAGTATTTGCGCTTTTGCTTTGCTAACCTCAATTTCAGTTCTTGTCTCATTGACTAGGGACTGGACACTAAATTTGGTGCCATTAATAGCCTTCACAAACGACCACAATTTCTTTGGGTTTTGTGAAATTACGTTTGACAATATTTTGCTACGGTAGTCATTGAAGGCAGTACGCATTCTTCTCTTGAGTGCCAAATGCGTTTCACTCAGCATCTCTCTATCTACAGCCCTACGCTTTGTCTTATACTTATTGTGCAGTAATCTCTCTTACGTCCGTCATGAGCGGCCTAGTGAAGATTGGTATGCCTCCTCTGAGGTTTAGAAATTGGAATGCAATGTCTGCCTTAAATTCTGTATTGGTGAAACTGGAAGAATGTTTAGAAAGGGATTTAGAGAGCATTTGTTAACCAGAAACTGTAATTCACTCTAATTTTTACTTTGTTTTTCAAGGCATCGCAAGCATAGTTTTAAAAAACCCTATTTGGATTTTCGAAAGCCCTGTGTGGCATTCTTATTGTCCTCTTTATTTATTTTTTCACTCACCTTCCAGTCGTCGTCTTTAGGTACCCTAACTACAAAAACACGTCAATTGATTCAGAATCTACATTGTTAATTTGTACTATTTTTTCTCAACGTTTTGATTGTATATCATTCTAGCCCCTTTATAAATGATTTTCGGGCCTAATTCCAAACCGTCTCTTTTATATCTTTCATTCGTCTTCCAAGTTTGCAATAAAGGCTCACCGTACAGTGGTACCCGCAAAGCGCTGGTGGTGTCATTTGCAATACATCACCACCTGTTCTTTCATCTTTTTGCCAGTTGAAGGAACTGAAAACTATTTCAAGGAACTGAAAAGAAAACTATACCAAGTCTAAGAAATGGTTCAAATGGCTCTGAGCACTATGGGACTTAACATCTGAGGTCATCAGTCCCGTAGAACTTAGAACTACTTAAACCTAACTATCGTAAAGACATCCACACATCCATGTCCGAGGCAGGATTCGAACGTGCGACCGTAACGATCGCTCGGTTCCAGACTGAAGCGCCTAGAACCGCTCGGCCACACCGGCCTGTCATACCAAGTCTCTCTCCCGGAATTTTATTAAAAAAAACGTTCAAATGTGTGTGAAATCTTATGGGACTTAACTGCTAAGGTCATCAGTCCCTAAGCTTACACACTACTTAACCTAAATTATCCTAAGGACAAACACACACACCCATGCCCGAGGGAGGACTCGAACCTACGCCGGCATCAGCCGCACAGTCCATGAATTTTATTTCAGTTCTTATAGTTGACTACTTAATTGATAGAGTCTAATGGCAGCTGTGTCACTCATCTATACAGGTTGTTCAAAAATTTAGTACCCAAACTGGCAGATAATATTAGAGAGACCAATATTGGGCTGAAAAAATTTAAAAGAAATTTTCTCTAATAAAAAATACTGTGTCAAAAAGCAAGTCGTCCAAAGAAAGTTATACCAGAGTTGATTTGACGTAGCTAGTGTTGTGATGTCGTGATGTTCACAGTATGTAGCGCTGAATTGCCCCCTTGATCGTCGCAGTGCATAACATGGAGCACTAGCAGAACTAAGAGACATACACTTCGTTTACAGTGCGGCTGGAGGCAACGGTCTAGGCGCTGAGCGAACGTTTTACTGTGCCACATATTTACTGCAATCCACATTCGAATGGGCAATACTGGCTCACTGATGGTACACATGATGGGGACGCATTCACACTGCCACCTCGCTGATCGCTGCGATGATGAAACGATCCCACTGAATCTCGGGTGCGTTTATGCCGTTGCCGCACTGCGGGTAACTTGCTGCTCGCTGCTGGTACATCGTACCTCGCAACTCGCCAGAGTCGCGTTTCATTCACGCTGCAGCGTGGCTGATGGGAGAAATTACCCTGCAGCTGTTCACATAGTGCTGGCAGAGTGAATGGTCGCGGCACGAAACACGAACCACGTAGATATGGTCGCCTTGTGAGGATTGTGGCGAGCAACCCAAATGAACAGGTAAGACGTAGCGGGCTCGATTCGTCATCGCCGGGCCATGCCGGCGAGCAGTAAACAGAGAGGTGGCAGCATAAACACACCTACCCATTTACATCCATACTGCTTCTCTCTGGCCTTAATATTAAGGTATCGAGTGTGGGAAAAATGATTTCTTTAATGGCAATGTCGAAGGTGTAATTAGATTATCTTCGGGATCACTGCAAGAGCTGTATTATACAGGGTGAAAAGTATTTAAACCGACAAACTCTGGGAGGTTGTAGGGGACATCAAAACAAATACTTTTCCCTGATGTCATTTTTTCCTATGAGGAGTATTTAAACCGATAGAGGAAGATTTCTCTGGCGGCAAATAAATTAAACCGACAACACTTTTCCATTTTTTATGACCAAGAGACAACACATTAACACAACCCAATTTCAATTAGAGGAGATTTTCAAAAATGGCTCCATTGACACGTAAGCAAAGGTTACTCCGTCAGATCATGTTCTGTCTGACACGGGCAAAACACCCCAGGGGTATCCTGAATTGTTCCTGCTGCTGCTACTATCCGGGCAACCAGATCCCCTTCTGATGCAACAGGAGTTGCGTAAACAAGGAACCGTCGGTCCAGAAATCGATGCACACGACGACTGAAATGTGCCGGCGCCCCGTCATGTTGTAACCACATGCGTTGTCTTGTAGGGAGCGGGACGTCTTCCAGCAATTCTGACAACGCTCTGGCGAGAAAATTGTAATACTGCCTGCCATTTAATGGCCTAGGTAGCAGATGCGGTCCAATTAAACAGTCCCCAACAACACCGACCCACACATTAACGAAGAACCGCTCTTGATGAGCGCTAGTAACTGTGGCAAGTGGGTTACCCTCACTCCAAACATGCGAACTGTGCATGTTGAAGACTCCATCACGCCCGAACGTTGCTTCATCGGTAAATAACACAGAGGATGGAAATGTAGGATGCATTTCACACTGTTCCAGGTAACACTGAGAAAACTGTGCTCTGGGTGGATAATCAACTGGTTCCAGGTTGTGGGCACGCTCTAAGTGAAATGGACGCAACAACTGCTCTCGAAGGACTGTTCTTACATTCGTCTGATTCGTCCCCATGTTACGTGCAATTGCACGAGTGCTGATTGAGGATCCCGCTCCACATGCTGAAAGACAGCTTCCTCAAATCGCAGCGTTCTTACCGTGCGACGGCGTCCCTGTCCAGGTAATCTGCTAAATGACCCGGTCTCACGCAGACATTGGTACAAAGCATCAAAGGTCGTATGATGCGGGATACGGCGATTAGGATACTGTTGTTGATAAACCCGCTGTGCAGCTCGTGCGTTGTGGTGCACTACGTAGTACGCACCAACCATATCAGTGTACTCACTCCAGGTCTATCGCTCCATTAGTAAACGGAGACAATGCGCTACGACACTGGTGGACAGCTGTTGTTTACAACTGAACTGCATATTACACCCTCTAACAACTGAAGAGCGTAATACGGCCTCTAACAACTGAAGAGCGTAATACGGCCTCCAACGGCTTCAATAATCCCCACAGGAAAAAATGACATTAGGGAAAAATATTTGTTTTGATGTCCCCTACAACCTCCAAGAGTTTGTCGGTTTAAATACTTTTCACCCGTATTCCTAGATTCCTCACTCAATACTGGCACTTTAATCTTTATAAGCAGTGTATCGAGAGACAATCTATGTGTAACTTCCCAGTATCCTACAAATGAAACCACCATCCGCAGACACTAATGTTGCGAGAACAGAAAGTAATGATTTTTAAACAGCAATTTATTTCAACCATCTTTGGACATAAAACTATGTGTGACCAGAAGCACACAGATCATCGTATCTGTTTCACAATGGATAATATTCAGTGTAATAATTTTTGTTAATTATTCCTCCGTTTCACCTGATTTATCGTTCTCTTTTTCTGCTAGCGTATCTTTTGTGCGCCTCGTTGTCACTGTACGCATGTACCATGAGAAGCAGAGGATGGTCGGGTCTTTGTATAACACAACTCTATGTATGTATTAACAGGGTTCTTTATTAACATAAACACAGAGCTACTAAACTTAAGATAGTCTAGGTGTTGTGGTACATGCCCCCTGTAATAGCCCAGGTTAGCGTCACTGCTGGTGAACTACAAGTCCGCTATGTACACTACTCTGGTCGCTAGGTACTGACTGACTGTGAGCTAGAGGCTGAGCTAACTCTGACAGCGGCTCCCACTGGGCTGCGACTGATGACTCGACTCGTTGACTCACTGGATGACTGATTGGTCGCTCCGTTCTGCGGCGGCGATCTAAATACTAACGGCCGAGATGGCGTCGGCGGCGCGTTTCTTGCAAATTTGTCTTTGGCCTCTCTCCTGATAGGCTCACTTGCTGAGGTGCGTACAATTGATCTGCTCACAACCTCTTTGCCACCTGGTGTGCTCGCGACATCTTACACCAGCACGGTATCAGAACGATGTGATGATGATGACTATGTTTGGTTTGGGGGCGCTCAACTGCGCAGTCATCAGCACCCATACAAGGTCACAACGTTTTCACAATCTAGTTTTACACAGTTATCCCCAACTCGGCCAGCAATCGCACCCGGGTCCCCGTGATAGTACCAGTACGAAAATCTAGAAGTGACAGATGTGCTGTGTGAATGAGATGAGAACAAAAACTGATGAAATGCTACCTCAGAGTGAGTAGCCGCCCTATGAATTGCTCATCAACACAAAGAACGCTAATAATTTTTGCTTGAATCTTCATATCGTAAACTATTTTGGTTGCAGACTGTTTAAATAAACTGTATGGATGACATACATTCCAAGGGCGTATCTGTTGTGTACATAGTTCCGCATAGTCAGCGCGTACACAACTTTCCCACTAGAGCGCGCCCCGCTAAGCACAACAGCGCAGGCGCAGCGCTCGTCCCTCTCCACACTACGAGATGGCGCTGCCTTAGAGACGGACCAAATTCTGCTTCCGCCTATCGTCGTGTTAATATGTAACGCGGCCAATGAGACTGCTGCTAACGTAGAACCTTTTCTCCTCATGGATCACACTCGCGCAGTGATACATGAATGCGCGAGGTATTATAACGAGTGTACAGACCTCCGATTAGTCAGTCTGCATTTGTCTGCACCAGTCTGTACGAGTTCTACATTTGTCTGTACCAATCTATGAAGTTTCAGTCTGCGCCTAATAAGATTACCATATTCCTGTACATAGCGTGAAGATAAATGTATAGACACTTTTGTCAAGTATCACAGATATATGTGAGAATAAGATTAACGTACCAATACCAAAGGAACTTCAGATTGTCAATTGTAAATAGCATCAAGAACCAAGTTAAGTAATTTTTATGCGTGTCATTATTTTAATAAATGCGCGTGAAAATTAATCAAGTCTGTTTAAAGTTGGTAACTGTCAATCTGCTACTCTAAGCGTGCAAGTGGCATTTCTATTATCTGTCCTAACGGCAGAAGATAAACACGCCACAATAAGACCACGAGACATATTGCTGGCACTCACCTACTTCGTTAGAGCGACAAGTCAAATAATCTGATGGTGTGTGTACTGAGGGTCTTACAGTACGCACACCACAGTATCCATACCTCCTTGTCAGTGACTTGCTTGAATCTTCATATCTTAAGCTATTTTGGTTCCAGACTGTTTAAATAAACTGTATGGATGACCTACATTCCAAGGGGGTATCCATACCTCTTTGTCAGTGACAACATTTACCTACATTCCAAGGGGGTATCCATACCTCCTTGTCAGTGACAACATTTTTGGCGTGAACAAACCACTATTACTGTCATCAGACGGTGTTCACAATATCGGTTTCGTTTCACACGTTGCAAGTAATCCACTCAACTAGTGGTGTGGCCAGCTGCAGGGTACAGGTGTCGGTTGGAAAAGCGAGATGTCGTTGGCCGGCGAGGAGCCAGCTACCAGCAGCGTGGCTGAAGCGTGAGAGCAACACGACCGCCTGCGAGCAGCGAGGTGTGATGTGCGAGCAGTGAGCAGCGAGGTTCCAGCAGCGCGGCTGCACCGTAAACGTACCGTTCGCACGCAGAGCACGGATGAAGAAGATGTGCTATTGCATTTTGAGAACAGGCCCCAGCCAAGTATATCAGCAACTGTTCAAAATGGCTCTGAGCACTGTGCGACTTAACTTCTGAGTTCATCAGTCCCCTAGAACTTAGAACTATTTAAACCTAACTAACCTAAGGACATCACACACATCCATGCCCGAGGCAGGATTCGAACCTGCGACCGTAACAGTGGCGCTGTTCCAGACTGTAGCGCCTAGAACCGTTCGGCCACTTCAGCCGGCCGGCAACTGTCACTGAGTTTGATGTTCATCATAATTCAATACGGAACGTGTTGCATGAACAAGTGGTCACGCTTTTCATTCTGCCTGAGTACAAGGCTTGAGATCAGTCGATTACTCCTTGCATTTCGAGTTTGTGTCCACACGTAAACAGGACAACACAAACATTTTCCATCGAATATGGGGCACCCTGCTACTTTGATACTGGCTCTGCAGTGAAATTTGAGAGGTTACAAGCCACTTGTGGCATGTCTCCTCTCATTTTTCTCTTTTTTTCGTTTTTTTGACTGGATATCATTTTATTAATGCGCCTCAGTTGCGCCAGGCTAAAAACGTCATTGCTGTAAATGAAACTGGTAATGAGGACTCCAGCTTTTATTCTTGGTATTTCAACTGGTATTGGTACATTGCTTGCTCTTCTGTCCTTGTGTGGCAGAGCTGGGGCTGGACGAGTGCACCCTGCATCGAGTGTGCCAGAAAAGCGAGAGGTCGGGCTGGGCTGGCTTTTATGTGAATACGAGGGAGAGTGGGGCAACAACCTCAGGAGAGCCGAAATGCTACGGCTCTTGGCTACTGTATTAGGCATTAGGGCCGGTATTACACTGTCAAATTTCTTTGTCCAATATATTTGTCAAAGATATTTGATTGTGTAATAGGGAACTTTGTCAAATGTCGTCCAATATTTGAACAAATCTAGGGCGTCGCTGTAGATTTGATCAAAGAAGTAGCTTGTTCAAATGGTTCAAATGGCTCTGAGCACTACGGGACTTAACTGCTAAGGTCATCAGTCCCCTAGAATTTAGAACTATTTAAACCTAACTAACCTAAGGACATCACACACGTCCATGCCCGAGGCAGGATTCGAACCTGCGACCATAGCGGTCGCGCGGTTCCAGACTGTAGCGCCTAGAAGCGCTCGGCCACAACGGCCGGCAAGTCGCTTGTCTTCTGTTAGTTACCACATAGAGCGCTAGCATCGCTGCAGCATTCTGTCATCTGTAGTGTTTTTATAAACTTTGCCAGTAAATATAATTGGTGTTTGCCGACAACTACAAAATTAATAGAGATGTATGAAGCTTAACAACGTGAGGCACACTCAATACAAAAATAGATTAAGAAGATTGGAGACCTGACCTGACTTGACCTGACCTGACCTAACCTAACATAGCCTAACCTAACCCAACCCTCTCCTGTAGCAAGGAATCGGAGTGTTACAGTGAGCCTGTCTTCTGCAGCTGTAGCAGTTCTTAAGTGAATATTGTGCTTTGTGATATGAGTATACACTTCATTGAGCACATACAGAAATGTATGCTCATCCATTCTTAAGTAATAGATGTACGACTTGACGTCCTCCACTATAAGCCCACGTAACAAGTTCTGTTGAATGCTTTTATCGTGTCGTCGTAAAACCCACGGCTTCATCCAGGTACGTTTCCTTTTTTTCCCTCGCTTCTCCTCCGCATGTGCACACAGTGCAATTGTGGTACATGCAACTGCTGCGGTTAATAACAAGTTGTTGTTGTCAGCCATCTTGAACTTTGACGAAAAATATGATGACAGTGTAATACCCCTTCTAGCGCTACGTCAAAGATCTTTTTCAAATATATTTGACGGGATATTTGATCACATATTTGATCAAATCTTTGCCAAAGAAATTTGATAGTGTAATACCGCCCTAAGCGACAGCGAGATCGAATTTATGGAGCCAGTGTTAAACGTTTTATTGACGTTTGCCGTCTGAGCTTTGCTTGGCCGACGCCAGGTGTCAGCATTGTTTTCAGTGGTTCTCGGAATGTGAGGTCTGAAGCCACGCGACACAGAACATTTCGTTCGTTTTTGGCGGCGGTTTTCACGGCTGCTCTCGTGGGTCCTACGAAATGCAGGGAGTTGATTGGTCAGCTCAAGAAGACGCAATATGACATCAGAGGGCCCTACTGACAATTGGCGGCGGCGACAACGATGGGTACAAGAGATATTGTTATCGAGCTTGGTGGGACTTTGCGGAGTGCACTCAACACAGATGAACGGCGTATTTTGCCGGGGTCTCATATGGCTGGAAACATTCAGGCATGGTGGGTGTCGCGAAGCACTAGTTTTCGGTGTCGGTGCACTGTGCACGAGATATGAAGTCTCCTCTGGAGCGCCAGGGAGAACAGGTGTTGTGATAATGTCTCCTCCTGAAGATACTCTTGTGCAGACTTAGGAGAAAGACTGTTTCACTTATCCAGACAGAAGTTTAGATTATTTCTGGAATTTATGTAATCGTGTTTTATCTGCGGTCATTGATCATCAGAGTTAGTGCAGAGGTCGGCAGCTGCACCATCCGACTATTGTTTCCTGTCCGCACACTGCCTGAGATCTTGGTGGTAAAGTATTTGTAGTATTGGCATTAAAGGGGCCCGCAATTCTACTCTAACACTCTCTGCAGCATCCGCTCTTGTTTTGGCGCTACAGTACCCACGATTTTGCATGTGGATTTAGTCCTTCGGGGTAGCCCCGAGGTCTAAAACGTCCTGCCACAGTCTTGGGAACAAAAAGAAAAAGAAAAATTGTGTTTCGGTGAAGGCGGACCCTCTTTTTGAAGGCAGACGCGAAAAGTTTCATCCTCAAGTTGCTACTGTTCAAATGTTTGGGATCGCCACGAGATCGGCTTAAAGAAAGACATCGAAGCGACTCAGAGGCGTGCCGCTAGATTTGTTGCCGGTAGTTTCGATCAGCGCTCAAGTGTTGTGGAGATGCTTCATGGACTCAAATGCGAATCCCTGGAGGGAAGACGACGCGTTTCTCGCGAGGCACTATTCGGGAATTTGGAGAACCGGCATTAGAGGCCGACTACAGAACGATTCCAATGCCGCCATCGTAAATTTAGCGTAAGGACCACGAAGATAAGATGCGAGATATAAGGGCTCGTATGCAGGCAGATGGACAGTCGCCTTCCCCTCGCTCTACTTGCTAGTGGAACACGAAAGGTGTAGGTGCGATGTTGTCCAGAGATCGCCATTCCACACCAGTGTCGGCAACGCGAATTCATGTCACGGACTTTAGTGAGGACTCGGTGCAGTCCGCAACAACCAACGGTAGGCACTCCAGAAAATCACGCTTCCCCCTTAGCATAGCAGCGCTGAGCTTAAGATGGTATCGAGAACGCATGAGTTCAGCGCCAATTCGTGACCTAATCTGAAGGAGTCAGAATAGTAGTGCAGCAACAACGCGTTGTTACAGATTCGGATGAACTTTTACTGTTGTAAATGTCGAACATTGTACCTCAAGAGAACAGTTCGCTACTTAGTGCATCAAGTGATTCCTTCGTAGTCAATGCAGTTATAAATTATCAAGTTACCCCGTAGCAAAGAAGTGCGTCAAAGTCAAGTAAACCTTTCATTCATTAATACAGTAAAGTGAACATATATTTCATGTCTTCTACCTTGGTTGTCCCAGAGCAATCACAGGACTCACAGTTATTGCCTGACGATTGTAGATACGTCTGATGACAATGAAAGGAGCTGACTAGCAGTGGTACAATGTACCCTCCGTCGTGCACCGTACGGTGGCTTCCGGTGTGTGTATGTAGATGCAGACGTAGAAGAAACAGCGACTGAGAAAATGAAATGTTGAAATGTATGTTAATTCGCAAGGGACCAAACTGCTGAGGTCATCGGTCCCTAGACTTACACGCTACATAAACTAACTTATGCTAAGAACAACACACACACCCGTGCCCGAGGGAGGACTCGAACCTCCGGCGGGAGAGGCCGCGCAATCAGTAACTTGGCGCCTCAAACCGCGCGGCCATTCCGCGTGGCGCGACTTAGAGAAATACATCATTTAAAAAGCATTCTTTCGAAAATTTTCGAACGACGTATTTCATGCAGTTAATTTAAGAACTACAATAATAGCTAATAAAACTGTTACAAATTGGAGTAAGTCATAACCTGCGCAATACAGAAACAAAGTGAGCACTCGCTGTCACTTAGCGTTTCACTCAGTACCACGACTGTGAACACAGGTGTGACGGCTGTGGTTACGCGAGGCTGGGAACAGCGGCTGAGATGCTGCTCCTCTCAGTCGTTTCCTTGGTGGAGGGTCCTTCCTGTTCTGACGCGCCTTACTCGGCTCCTTGCAAGTGGTTCCTGGGTTCCACTTGTGGACTTGCGCACCACGTCGGATTCGTTGTCGGTATCTGGTACGGTCGTCAGTCCACGTTGGCAGGCCCTCTCTCAAGAACAGAAAGAGTTTCAGAGCGAGCATCAGGTTACGATTGACTGGGACATGGCAAAGGACTGCGGTGGAGGACGAATGGGTAGCTTTGAGAGAAGCGTAGTAGATACCCTTGGTTAACAAAGGAGATATTTAATTTAACTGATGAAATTAAAAGATACAAAAATGCAGCAAATGGGGCAGGAGAAACGGAATACAAACGTCAAAAAATGACAGTGACGAGGAAGTGCAGGTATGCTTATAGGACAAATGCAAGGATTTAGAAGGATATTTCACGAGGCGAAAGATAGATGCCGCTTACAACAAAATGAAAGATGCCTTTGAGAAAAGAGAATTACTTCTATGAATATCAAGAGCTCAGACAGAAAAATAGCCCTACGCAAAGAAGGGAACGCTGACGGCGGAAGGAGTATGTAGACGGCCCTTATAATGGATTTGAACTCGAGGGTAATATTAGAAACAATATTATAGAAATGGAGGAGGACGTAGATGAAGATGACATTAGAGATATGATACTGCGAAAAGAATTTCACAGAGCACTGAAAGACCTCAGTCGAAATAAGGGCCCAGGGTATACGAAATTCCGTTAGCAGGACTGATAACCTTGTGAGGGCTCGCCATGATAAAACTGATCCATTTGGTGTGTAAGATGTATGAGACAGGTGAAATACCCTCAAACTTCAAGAAGAATGTAATAATTACAATTCCGAAGAAAGCAGGTGCTGTCCGCAGCTCGTGGTCGTGCGCTAGCGTTCTCGCTTCCCGCGCCCAGGTTCCCGGGTTCGATTCCCGGCGGGGTCAGGAATTTTCTCTGCCTCGTGATGACTAGGTGTTGTGTGATGTCGTTAGGTTTAAGTAGTTCTAAGCCTAGGGGACTCATGACCATAGATGTTAAGTCCCATAGCGCTGTCAGATGTGAATATTACCCAACTATCAGTTTAGTAAGTCATGGTTGCAAAATACTAACACGAATTCCTTACAGAAGAATGGAAAAACTGATACAAGCCGACTTCGGGGAAGATCAGTTTGGTTTCTGCAGAAAAGTAGGGGAATACGAGACAGTACTGACCCTCCGACTTACCTTAGAAGATAAATTAAACAAATGGAAACCGGCGTTTTTAGCATTTCTGGACTTAGAGAACGTTTTTGATAATGTTGACTCGAATATTCTGAAATTCTGAAGCTAGCAGGGGTAGAATACAGGGAGCGAAAGGCTACGTACAACTTTTACAGAAACCAGACAACAGTTATGAGTCGAGGGGAAAGTAGCGGTTGCAGTCTATCGCCGATGTTATCTACATCTACATGTACACAGATGCTCCGCAAGCCCCGGACGGTGCGTGGTGGAGCGTACTCTATACCACTACTAGTTATTTTCTTTCCTGTTCCACTCGCAAATAGAACGATGGATAAACGACTATCTACGTGTCTCTGTATGAGCCATAATTTCTCGAATGTTATCTTCGTGGTCCTTACGCGATGTGTATGTTGGCGGCAGTAGAATCGTTCGTCAATCAGCTTCAGATGCCGGTTCTCTACATTTTCTCAATAATGTTTCTCGGAAACGTTGCCTTCCCTCCAGGTATTCCCATCTGAGTCCCCGAAGCATCTTCGTAACACTTACGTGCTGTTACGGGCAACAAATCTGGCAGCCACTTCTGAATTGTTTCGAAGTCTTCCTTCAATCCGACCTGCTACGGATCCCAAACACTTGAGCAGTACTCAAGAAGAGGTCGCACTAGCGTCCTTTATGCGGTCTCCTTTACAGGTGAACCACTCTTTCCTAAAATTCTCTGGAATAAACCAAAGTGGACCATTCGCCTTCCCTGCCGCAGTTCTCACGAACTCGTTCCATTTCATATCTCTTTGCAACAGATTGTCATAATGCATACGAAGTGTATTTCCTGTGCAAACATACACTTTCTAAATGGAACAATGCCTTATGACATCAACAAACAAAAAAAGTAGCGTAAATTAAAATGCAGGAATGTTTGTTGCGGGATTCTACTACGACTCGTTTACGAGTTATCGTATTTTGTAAAGTCCCTACACCAACACTTGTACAATAGCTATTGTAGCACAGACTAAAGAACAGTACAAGTGCATAACTAATTACGTGGATTCTAACCAGTAACAAGATAATTGACCATTCCAGTTTGTGTTCAAAATGACCACCGGCAGCAGTGATACACGCTTCCAGTCTGGTGTGGAGGCACTGCTGCTCACGTGCTAGCATTTCAGAGGAGAATTTGAAGAGACCGCAGTAATACGTCATTGCATATCACCGGGTCTAGTTCGTATGTCCTTCTGGACAGCGTCTTTCAGCTTTCCCCACAGAGAAACGCCTACATGCGTCAAATCTGGGATCGATTTGGCTAAGGTACAGGTCCTCTACGTCCAGTCCGGCGATTTGGAAAGAGTACGTGAAAGCATCCTCTGGTACTTCATGCACTGTGGGCTGAGCAGCCATCATGTTGGTACCACAGGTTCCTCCTAGTCTGTAGAGAAACGTCTTCTAGCATCCGTGGATGATGGTCTGTTACGAAGTTGCGATATTTGTGCGCGTTCAGTGTCTCGTCTACGAAAAACGGGCCTATGAGCTGATGGTTCACCATCTCATACCACACGTTTACAATCCATAGACAGTGATGTTCCACCTGACTAAGCCAACGGGGATCTCCAGCAGACCAAAAGTGCATGTTTTGGCGGTTTACCTGTCCGTAATTGATAAATGTTGCTTCATCACTGAACAAGATACATGATACATCTGGAGTTTCCTAACGCAGTCCCCATGTACAGAACTTCACAAGATTCTCATAATTGCTTCCATGCAGCTCTTGATGGAGAAAGATGTGACAGGGATGGAACATATGTCTAAGGAGAATGCGCAGGACACTCGCGTGAACCATGCCACTTCGTCATGCGATTGCGAGGAAGCTAAAGTGAGGATCAACTGCAACAGGTGCAAGAACATTAATTTCCTCCTATTCTGTCATCACTTGTTTCCTTCTGTCGCGTTGTCCGCGTGTTACACTACCACTTCCTTGGTTGAACAGCTTGATAAATAATTGCCCAGATGGTTGGCTTGTATTGGGATATCTTGCCGCATAGACAGTAGAAGAACAAACTGCATTCCTCCTACAGTTTCCATAAGTCATTACCGTGTCAGCTTTTTCTGTACTGGCATGTCCTATCGTTCACTTACGACCTGTTGCTTCGACTGTCATACACTGAGTGACTAGCAAATCAAAATGGACTCAAGGATCACACAAGCACACCATATGCAAATGTAACAACACCGTACCTAGCAACAATGCAAATTGTCATTGTAAAAACTTTTCAAAATGCGAGACGTAGTAAACGACTCTCACTAGACTCGTCTAACAAACAAGGCGTCGGATGTATGGGTATACCAGACGCCTTCGGTCCACTGTCATGGATCGTCCTACCTGGAGTCCCTACTTGGCCCCAACCGGTTTTGAACTGTTTCCAGGAACGTAAAGAACCATTCGGAGGACCTCATTTTGTTAGTGGTGAAGCGGTGCTAGGAGAGATGAGTTGTGGCTGCGTCAACAAAGTCAAATATCGCACAGTGATGGAATCAATAAACTGGTCTGCAGTTAGGACAAATATGTTCGTCACCAGGCTGACTATGTTGAGAAATAAATGTGTAGGTGTGGGGAACAAAGTTAGTTTTGTTTAAAAAGCTTTAAGATTTTTCGCATAAGAAATTGAGAGGCATCTTTTTACAGCAAGCTGTCGTATATATACACTGATCAGCCAGAACATTATGTACACCTACCTAGTTGCTGGTATGCCCACATTGGCACGGATAACAGTGGCGGCGCGTCGTGGCATGGAAACAATGAGGTCTTGGTAGGTCGCTAGAGGGAGTTGGCACCACATCTGCACACACAAGTCACGTAATTTCCTTAAATTCCGGGAAGGAGGGTGGGGTGGGGGGGTGGGGGGGGGGGGGGTGGGGAGGAAGCATGAGCTCCGACTCCACTACAATTACATCCCAGATGTGTCCAGTCGGGTTCGGATCTGACAAGTCTGGAGGCCAGCACATCAATTGGAACTCACCACTCTGTTCCTCGAACCACTCTATCACACTCCTAGCCTTCTGGCATGGCACATTATCTAGGTGAAAAATGCCACTGCTTTTGGGAAACATGATCGTCACGAAGGGTGCACATTGTCTGCCCCAGTGTGCGATACATAATACTAATTATTCGAGACCTTTTTCTGGAAGAGCGATATTGTCATACTGAACGTACATTTAATTTCAGCGACACTCTCACGAGAAAGGTTGTGCGTCTTATTTAATAGCATTTTGACCACAAATTTGGGATATGGTTTTTGTTGTATTTATTTTCGGAAATTTTTGTGTTTCCTGATATTAAAAAATATTTTCACGACTGAATGTTTACTTGTACTGTTTTTCGAAATACTGCCTGTCACGGGAAAATAACCAGTGCTCAGTAGATGTTGCGCAACAGGAATGTTATATCTGTAGCCGATACTTCTTGGCTGTCATGGTGTTTAGCACGAACTCCACTGCATCGATGGATGTCCATTTGAATGTTTCTCAGAGCATAATGAAGTATCCGTCAGCTTGTCTCCGTCCCACATACAGGTGTCAAGAAGCTGTTGCCCTGCAAGACGAAGAATTCGCGGCCTTCCAGCGGCATAATGAAGAAGGTATCGGGATTCAACAGGCTATACAACACTCTGTCGTTGCACGTAGGTCCAGTGCCGATGGTCACGTGTGCATTTCAATCGTAGTTGCTGATGTGACACATGCATGGGTCGTCGGCTGCAGAGACCCATCGTTAGGTCACAATGTATATATATGACCTAGTAGATAGTGTCGGAAGTTCCATGTGGCTTTTCGCGGATGATGCTGTAGTATACAGAGAAGTTGCAGTATTAGAAAATTGTAGCGAAGTGCAGGAAGATCTGCAGTGGATAGGTACTTGGTGTAGGGAATCGCAACTGACCCTTAACACAGACAAATGTAATGTATGGCAAATACATAGAAAGAAGGATCCTTTATTGTATGATTACATGATAGTGGAACAAACAAACACTGGTAGCAGTTACTTCTGTAAAATATCTGGGAGTATGCGTGCGGAACGATTTGAAGTGGAATGATCATATAAAATTAATTGTTGGTAAGTCGGGTACCAGGTGGAGATTCATTAGGAGAGTCCTTAGAAAATGTAGTCCATCAACAAATGAGGTGGCTTACAAAACACTCGTTCGACCTATACCTGAGTATTGCTCATCAGTGTGGGATCGGTACCATATCGGGTTGACGGAGGAGATAGAAAAGATCCAAAGAAGAGCGGCGCGTTTCGTCACAGGGTTATTTGGTAACCGTGATAGCGTTACGGAGATGTTTAGCAAACTCAAGTGGCAGACTCTGCAAGAGAGGCGCTCTGCATCGCGGTGTAGCTTGCTCGCCAGGTTTCGAGAGGGTGCGTTTCTGGATGAGGTATCGAATATATTGCTTCCCCCTACTTATACCTCCCGAGGAATTCACGAACGCAAAATTAGAGAGATTCGAGCGCGCACGGAGGCTTTCCGGCAGTCGTTCTTCCCGCGAACCATACGCGACTGGAACAGGAAAGGGAGGTAATGACAGTGGCACGTAAAGTGCCCTCCGCCACACACCGTTGGGTGGCTTTCGGAGTATAAATGTAGATGTAGATGTAGATGTAGGACGAATCGGTGCACTGTTTGTTAAGACACACTTGTCCCCTTCCCAGCATTGGAGTCTGATGTAAGATCCGCCAGCGTTCGCCGTCTCTCCTGTTTT
This sequence comes from Schistocerca serialis cubense, assembly GCF_023864345.2. Lineage (NCBI taxonomy): Eukaryota > Metazoa > Arthropoda > Insecta > Orthoptera > Acrididae > Schistocerca > Schistocerca serialis. The sequence goes on from NC_064645.1 coordinate 49,856,872, forward strand.
GCCAGCCTGCGCAGCCGACGACGTCCAACTTGTGTAACGATGGGTGGCCGCCCAATCCTACGACGTGTGGACGTGGTTTCACCATGATTTCGCCTCATGTTGAAGAGACTCACCACAGCACTCCTCCAACACCCGGCGAGTCGTGCAGTTTCCGATACGCTCGTGCCGAGCGTGCGAGCCGTCACAGTCAGCTCTCAGTCAAACTCAGGTAGATCGCGCGCCTTCTCCATTCTGTTCACCGACAGCACGCTCTCTGATACTGCTTGCGCCGTGTATCTGTCTGACTAGCAGTCATACATCGCCAAGTGTCGTTACTATCGCCTGGACAGGGTTGTATCGAGAGTAGGCCGGTGTTCCGGCAGATCAATATACACGGTGGTCCATTGATAGTGACCGGACCAAATATCTCACGAAATAAGCATCAAACGAAAAACCCACAAAGAACGAAACTTGTATAGCTTGAAGGGGGAAACCAGATGGCGCTATGGTTGACCTGCTAGATCGTGCTGCCACAGGTCAAACGGATATCACCTGCGTTTTTTTAAAATAGGAACCCCCATTTTTATTACATATTCGTGTAGTACGTAAAGAAATATCAATGTTTTAGTTGGACCACTTTTTTCGCTTTGTAATAGATGGCGCTGTAATAGTCACAAACGTATAACTACGTGGTATCACGCATAATTTCGCCAGTGCGGACGGTATTTGCTTCGTGATACGTTACCCGTGTTAAAATGGACCGTTTACCAATTGCGGAAAAGGTCGATATCGTGTTGATGTATGGCTATTGTGATCAAAATGCCCAACGGGCGAGTGCTATGTATGCTGCTCGGTATCCTGGACGACATCATCCAAGTGTCCGGACCTTTCGCCGGATAGTTACGATATTTAAGGAAACAGCAAGTGTTCAGCCACATGTGAAACGTCAACCACGACCTGCAACAAATGATGATGCCCAAGTAGGTTTTTCAATTGCTGTCGCGGCTAATCCGCACATCAGTAGCACACAAATTGCGTGAGAATCGGGAATCTCAAAAACGTCGGTGTTCAGAATGCTACATCAACGTCGATTGCACAAGAGAAATTACGGGACGATGACAGATTTTTTGCACGCGTTCTATTTAGCGACGAAGCGTCATTCAGCAACAGCGGTAACGTAAGCCGACACAACATGCACTATTTGGCAACGGAAAATACATGATGGCTGCGACAAGTGGAACATCAGCGACCTTGGGGGGTTAATGTATGGTGCGGTATTATGGGAGGAAGGATAATTGGCCCCCATTTTATCGATAGCAATCTAAATGGTGCAATGTATGCTGATTTCCTACATAATGTACTACCGATGTTACTACAAGATGTTTCACTGCATGACAGAATGGCGATGTACTTCCAACATGATGGGTGTCCGGCACATAGCTCCCGTGCGGCTGAAGCGGTACTGAATAGCATATTTCATGACGTCCCCGGATTTCTTTCTGTGGGGAAAGTTGAAGGATATTTGCTATCGTGATCCACCGACAACGCCTGACAACATGCGTCAGCGCATTGTCAGTGCATGTGCGAACATTACGGAAGGTGAACTACTCGCTGTTCAGAGGAATGTCGTTACACGTATTGCCAAATGCATGGAGGTTGACGAACATCATTTTGAGCATTTATTGCATTACTGTGGTGTTTACAGGTAATCACGCTGTAACAGCATGCGTTCTCAGAAATGATAAGTTCACAAAGGTACATGTATGACATTGGGACAACCAAAAAAAGTGTTCAAACGCACCTATGTTCTGTATTTTAATTTAAAAAACCTACCTGTTACCAACTGCTCGTCTAAAATTGTGAGCCATACTTTTGTGACTATTACATCGCCATTTATCACAAAGCGAAAAAAGTGGTCCAAGTTAAACATTCATATTTCTTTACGTACTACACGAATATGTAATAAAAAATGGGGGTTCCTATTTTTAAAAAACGCAGTTGATATCCGTTTGACCTATCGCAGCGCCATCTAGCGGGCCAACCATAGCGCCATCTGGTTTCCCCCTTCAAGCTAGACAAGTTTCGTTCTTTGAAGTTTTCTCATTTCGTGAGATATTTGGCCCGGTCACGATCAATGGACCACCCTGTATAGGATGAACATTAATAAAACCGACAAACTGCAGGGATGGTTTCCGGACTGGAAGTGAAAGAAAAATTGTTGGCACGGTAGGTGGCGCTGACGAATGACAGTCCCTCTGACCAAGTGCCGTGTATTCCTTGTGTGTTGCAGGCTGTGTCACTAATGCAGCTTACTGTAAGCAGGAGAATGGTCTGGTATTCATGTCGGAACCAAGCCGAGACGGTGTTCGTGTACGACCAAGCAGAACCAGACGGAAACGGGGGCGTTTGTATGGTCATGGGTCCTTTAATACAGGCGAACGTGCAGGGAGGCGGCTGACTGTGCTTACGTTCGTCTGTCAGAAAGGACCCGTGATGACATAAAGGCCCAAAAGGGGCCTGCAATGTTGTGTGCTGTGGTTGCCGTCCGTGAGGGTATTTGTTTTGACATAGCCTTGCTGCCTCTCGACCGTTTCCATCTGTGTGGCCGTAGACAAACACCATCTCGACTTGTTACCAACATGAATACCACACCATTCACCTGTTTACACTTCGTTGTCAGGAGAACTTTCACTCGTCAGCGCCATCCACCTTGAAAACGATGCATTTCCGGACACATGTTCATAGGACCTATTTTCCTACATTTTCAGCCAGGAGTCCGTCCCGGCAGTTTGTCGATTTTATCAATATTCACTACACCATATACAGGGTGTCTCATTTATCTTGACCACCATAAATAACTGTTCGTCCAGATGCAAATTGCAAAATGTTTCAAGCAATCAGCATGACTGCCTTCGTTGTAGCTTTGTTTTTTACAAAAATATGAACAGCGGTATGACTTTTTTAAATGGCACCCAGTATTTTTTATTCGGTAATTCATTTCCTCTCCTAAAGACCTAATCAAAAATGTATCACAGTGTACCATTCACTGAAATACAACGTTATTAATTACATAACACAACACTGACTTTGAGCCCGGGATCACAAACTCGTCCACTTGCTGGAGTTGTCAGAAAACAAATGAAAACAAAGTAAAAACATAACACAAAATTGACTTAACTCTCCTGTACCATTGCCCAGAAGTAGAGCATTCAAAGATGCTCACAGTGCTGACCCTGAACACCGATACACTGGTGCACTCGTTGAATGAAAGAATTATTTACTGCTTCCAGTGTTGCCTGCTGAAGAGAATTACAAGCAAGCACGATACGTTCCTGCATGTCCTCTGGAGTTGTTGGTGTATCGCGATAGACAACGTCTTTAATGCATCCCAAAGGAAAAAAGTCCAGAAGATTTAAATCAGCCGGCCGCTGTGGCCGAGCTGTTCTAGGCGCTTCAGTCCGGAACCCCGCTGCTGCTACGGTCGCTAGTTCGAATCCTGACTCGGGCATGGGTGTGTGTGATGTCCCTAGGTTAGTCTAGGGCACCATTTATTTATTTAGCGTATGGCTCATAACATCACGGTAAAAATTACAGAAACAACACGATTTAAGAAAAATCGCATATGTATAAAGAGAGCAATAAATATCAGTTTGTATATAAGAACACCGCCAATTGTAAATTTACACTCACAGAAGAGCAATCACAAGCAGACGTCCAGCTTAGATAATAGATAGTCGATTGCCTCTTGGGTCGCCATTAGGAAATCCCGTGGGTCACCCTCGTATGCCCTTAGTGGGCATTCCTGAACGATGTGTTTGACCGTCTGTCTCTCAGCGCCACAATCGCAAGCGGCCGAAGGAAGTTTACCCCATCTGTGTAAGGAGTCGGCGCATCTCCCACAGTTGGTTCTGATGCGATTAAGAGTTGACCAAACTTTGCGAGGGCAGTCAAATCCTTTTGGTTTACTAAAGATGCATGGCATACTGCGGCAGTTTACTGCTGTTCTGCTCTCCCATTCCTCTTTTCATCGGTCATTTATTTTAAAGTTGGTTTAATGCAGAGCCTGTGCGGTCTTTAGTGGAGGATGCCTAGACCCCACGAAATAGAAAGCACACAACAAAAGTCTAGGGCACTAATGACCTCAGATGTTGAGTCCCATAGTGCTTAGAGCCACTTGAACCATTTAAATCAGGAGACCTAGCAGGCCAAGTAAGTTTCTCCTCGACCAATTCATCTGGCAGGATACCTTCGGTTCAGAACACGACGTGCACGCAAGGCATTATGTGCTGGACATCCATCATGTTGATACCACATAAGCATTCTGGTTCTTAGCGGCACTTCACCCAGAAAAGGAGGAAGAATTCGTCTGAGGAAGTTGGCATACGCTGTGCCGCTTAGACTACCATTTTTGAAATAAGGGCCAATAATTGTAGTACCAAGCATCCCACACCAGATGTTAACTCTCCATTGACGCTGATGTTCCACGTGTCTAAGCCATCGTGGGTTGTCGCTGGACCAATAATGCATGTTCCTTGTATTTACTTGTCCTTTGTTTGAGAAGAAACATTCATCGCTAAATAGAAGATTGGAGAATAAGTTCGAGATTGCGACGATTTGCTGCTGTGCCCATGACAGAACTGTTCATGATTCTGGAAATCATTCCCACGCAATTCTTGATGTATGTGTACATGGTAAGGATGGAACTGGCGATCTGTAAGAACATGCCATACACTGCTTTTAGGAATGCCAATCTCGTGTTCAACCTGTCGTGTGCTCACATGTGGGTTCGTAGCAACGGAAGCGAGAACAGTAACTTCAGCAGCTTCGTCTGTGCGAGTGCTACGACGATTACGATTTCAAGGGTTGAAACTTCCCGTTTCCTGAGGCGTCGCAACAAGACGAGAAAACAACCGTCGGGAAGGTGGGTTCTTGTCAGGATATCGCTCCCTGTACAGTTCCGCTGCCTGCGTAGCATATCGCCTGCCTTCAACAACAAAAATAAAAGAAACGTTATGTCGATGCAGTTTGTAGGAAGGACAGCCTTTAATGTATGCCTATTCTACACAACAGTATTTAAAAGAACTAAACTACTATACTGAATGTACTCGTACATAAGAAAACAGTATTGCAATTACTGTTCTGCTAACTTACATTCTCCAGAGATGAGTAGCATTTCTACCTTTTCTTCATTGGTGTACATTCTACTCATACAACTCTTCAACTGACGATGGTTGACGGAATGACGGGTGTGCATTCTACTTATGTTTACGTTTGTCCTCTGTCAACATCAGCACGTGAATGTGTTCCATTACCCCGAGTACCTGCACTTACGTGCTGGGAGCGTCAACGTCAATGTTGTGTTATGTAATTAATAACGTTGTGTTTCAGTGAATGGTAAACTGTGACCCACTTTTGAATAGGTGTTTAGGAGAGTAAATGAATTACCAAATAAAAAATACAGGACACCATTTAAAAAAGTTATACCGCTGTTCATATCTTTGTAAAAAATCAAAGCTACAACGAAGCAATCATGCTGTGAAACATTTTGTAATTGGCATCTGGACAAACAGTTATTTATGATGGTCAAGATAAATGGGACACCCTGTATATACAGACAGTGAAATATCTCGAAAACTAAATATCCGATAAAAAGTTATAATGCAAAATCCATCACCCCCTGTGCGTGGGTGGGGGGTTCAGCTTTGAAATCGTCAATGAAAACCACCGTTTTTTTTATTGCAGATAACGATTCTACGTCAAAATCTGCATATGTTTTGTCTGAAGCATTTTCTTCGTTTCGTCACAGATGGTGCTGTAATCGGAGGAATAGAAATAGCTACACAATCCTAATTTTCGACATGTTACTCAATGGCCCTTGAATATCCAATGGCACGTGTGACCCTACCTCTTTGCTGCGAGGATAGGGCAGACGAGTATTTCATACCCTCTAATCGGAAAGCCCATTCTCAACGTTGTATTCCTCCGACATACCGAAGAGGTGATTACGCGACGCTCCACAGTGGCCATGTAGCGAACTACGACGTATCGTAACAGGCAGTACGCTGCAACCGGAGCCCACATGTCGTGCAGATGTAGAACAGATAGCGCCTCCAAACTGTACAATACTTGTGCAGTGTTTATGGCTTGCACGCCTACCGGTCATTTGAAGAACTGACGTGGAAGTGGATGATGAATGTTGCAACCACAGAAGAATGAAACTGAAATCATCCTGATTTGTGGAGAGTGTAAGAAAAATGTTGAGGCTTCTGTTTTCTTGTATGCTGAGCGTTTTCCGAAGAAAGCTCGGTCTCGTTCGTTCTTTTACAAGGTTGTGAACGCCTTTGTGTCTGATGGCAGCGTACAGACCGACAAAACGAAACGAAGCAAACGTATTACAGGAGAAGCTAATGAAATAGCTGTACTAGAGGCAGTGCACCACAACCCGCGGATAAGCACCCGGCAATTACACCGAGATTGCGGTATGTCCGTAGGTAGCAGTGTCATAATACTGCATCGTCATAAGTATCGTCCATGCCACGTGCCATTCCATCAAATACTTCATGGAGCCTATTTCCATAAACGGGTAGTGTTTTGTGAATGGGCTCGTTAACAGGTGCTAACGACCCCCACGTTGTTTGCCGAGGTATTATTTTCCGACGAGTGTACATCCACAAGCCATGGTAGCGTTAACCGGCGGCACGCTGAATGGAAGCGAATATCGAACTATTTTGAAACAGGAGCTACCGGTGCTACTGCGGGACGTCGCACTGGACGTTCGACAACGTATGTGGTTTGAGCGTGACAGTTGCTCAGTGCATTTCGCAATTGAAGCACGGAAAGTATTAGACCGTGTTTACAGTGGTCGATGGATCAGTAGAGGTGGCCCTATTAAATTGTCCGCTAGGTCGCCGGATTTCTTTCTGTAGGAATATTTAAAAGATACGATGTACCAGCAAATGCCAACAGGCCGTGAAGACATGGCCGACCGCATCAGAAACGCCTGTACTAACATCCCCGCAGATATGCTTCTATGCTGTGTACGGTCATTTGAAAAGCGGATCACTAAGTGCTTTGAAGTTTGAACACTTACTGTAATTGGCAAAGTAGAGTAGCGTTCGCCTCGAGCCACGGCCAAAGTGGTGTGTCGAGTAGTCCCCTGTTCGATTTGTCGGAGGAAAACAACGTTCTGAATGGGGTTTCCAATTACAAGCTATGAAATACTGGCCTGTCCTATCCTCGCAGCATGAAGGAGGATCCCACGTGCCGCTGGATATTCAAGGATCGCTGAGTAGCATGTCGTAAATTACGATTGTGTACCGATTTCTATTCCTCCGATTACAACGTCATCTGTGGAGAAACGACGAAAATGCTTCAGATCTTGTCGTAGAACCGTAATCTGCAATAAAAAACAATCCGATGTGTAGCTTTCGGTAAATTTCAATGCCTTCAGTTAAAATGAACAATACACACACACACACACACACACACAAAAGCCGGCCGGAGTGGCCGTGCGGTTCTAGGAGCCGAGCGACCGCTACGGTCGCAGGTTCGAATCGTGCCTCGGGAATGGATGTGTGTGATGTCCTTAGGTTAGTTAGGTTTAATTAGTTCTAAGTTCTAGGCGACTAATGACCTCAGAAGTTAAGTCGCATAATGCTCAGAGCCAAACACAAAAATTACCGAAAATAAATACAATAAAAACCATATCTCAAATTTCTGGTCAAAATGCTATTAAACAAGACACAGAACCTTTCCTGTGAGATTGTCGCTGAAATTAAATGTACGTTTAATACGAGGGTAATCCCAAAAGTAAGGTCTCCAATTTTTTTTTTATAAGTACATAGACCTGTTTATTTCTACAATGGTTTACATCAGTTTTCAGCTTGAACATTTAGCTATTTTTCGACATAATCACCATTTCTGTCGATGCATTTTTCTAGACGCTGTGGCAGTTTTTGTATGGGGCCATGTCATACCAGCTCGCCGCCACGCTGTCCAGAAAGTTATGAACCTCTTCTTTCACCTCGTCGTCGCAGCTGAATCGCTTTCGGGCCAAATGTTCTTTTACCTAGGGAACAGGTGATAGTCACTGGGAGCCAAGTCAGGACTATAGGGGTCGGTGGGTTATTGTGTTAAACTGAAACTGTTGCAGGAGAGCAACGGTTTGCCGAGCGATGAGTGGGCGAGCGTTGTCATGAAAAACGTGTACGCCCTTGCTCAACATTCCTCTTCTCCGGTTCTGAATTGCCCGTTTGAGTTTTTTCAGAGTCTCACAGTACCTGTCAGCGTTAATTGTGGTCCCAGCGATTCAGCTCCGACGACGAGGTGAAGGAAGAGTTTCATAACTTTCTGAACAGCATGGCGGCGAACTGGTATGACATGGGCATACAAAAATTGCCACAGCGTCAACAAAAATGCATCGACAGAAAGGGTGATTATGTCGAAAAATAGCTAAATGTTCAAGCTGTAAACTGATGTAATCTATTGTAGAAATAAACAGGTCTATGTACTTATAAAAAAGTACGAGGCCTTACTTTTGGGATTACCCTCGTATGATAACATCGCCCTTGCAAAAAAATGGTCTCAAATAATTAGCATTATTTGTACGATTCTGTATACAACATAGATATCTCTATTGCATACTGCAGGGTTACAACAGGTACAATACATATAAAAGGAGACAGCCAGCTTAAATGAGAACTGAGAAACTGCAACAATCGGTCTGTGTCGCAATGGTATTTACATTCTCATTATCATGCAATTACACTAGAGAGCTGTAAAAACGCCAAATATAGTCGAGACCACATTTCCACTTATTATATCTTAGCTACGAAATGAGTAGTTACTCGCTCACTGCCAGGTTTTTGTGTTTAACTTGTCTTGAAAAGAGCTCATAACATGTTTATTAGATTTTATTGCGCTTTAGGACTATCATGCAACTTCATTATTTTTTTTAAAAAATAAGTTAAGTAATTATCCCCATCTTGAGTTACGTAGGAGCCTGTTTTACTAGAATGTTGTTATACATGATTTCCAGCATTCTTAAAATATGGCAAAAATGTCCTATGTAATTATCGAGCTCAAGCAAGCAAATTGGATGTATAAAATATTCTCGGTTGTTTTATTCGTCAAATAAGAATAAAATCTCGACCTTTCGACGACAACCAGCACCTTTTTTTTTATCACGAATTACTCACGTCACGAAGTCTTGATGTTCCCTACGCTAGTGGCAGTTCTCGCGCTTAACTAATGCGGCTAATTTCTCTGTAGTCACGCCGGCCGGTGTGACTGAGAGGTTCTAGGCGCTTCAGTCCGGAACCGCGCTGCTGCTACGGTCGCAGGTTCGAATCCTGCCTCGGGCGTGGATGTGTGTGATGTCCTTAGGTTAGTTAGGTTTAAGTAGTTCAAAGTCTACGGGGCTGATGACCTCAGATGTTAAGTCCCATAGTGTTCAGAGCCATTTGAACCATCTCTGTAGTCTCTCAAAACTTCGACAGCCTGCTAATATGAATCACTAACAAGGAGACCGAACTCACTCGTCATGAACGATCTTTTCCAAATTTACGGTATAAGCGACAGAAGAGTGAACTCCACATGGCCAAGCGTGTACAGAAAGTAGCTTGTTTTGTCACAGATCGAGCGAACCACGAGCCAATTGTGGTGTCTGGGATTCTAGGCATTGTCTGACGCAGCAGGACTTCCTATTCCGTTAGTTTCATTTCGGCCTTCGAGCAACTGTCGGCAGCTACACGAGAACAATAGGTTCACGGTGCAGGTAAAAAAAGCCTTCGGGGACAGCGCTAGCAGCAGCTACGGATATCATTGGTTTGCTAGCTCCTATCCGGTAATATTTCAATAATTTACTGAGAACACAGTAAGAATATTGCTTGGGTGTAGAAACTTTTAAACAACCGTGTAATTTTAAAAGTGCGGCGTTTATAATGCGGGCGTCCGCAGCTCGTGGCCTCGCGGTCGCGTTGTCGCTTTCCGAGCACGGGGTCCCGGGTTCGATTCCCGACGGGTTCTGGGATTTTCACCCGGCTCGAGGTGACTGGGTGTTTGTGCTGTCATCATCATTCTTCACAGTGACGAGATTGGACTGAGGAAAGGTTGGGAATTTATACGGACGCTGCTAACCGCGCAGTTGAGTCCCCCGCAAACCAAACATCATCATCATCATCGTTACATAATGCGGGCAAGATACCGAGAAAACTGTAAAATAAGAAAAGTACCTAATTTCATATACCAAGTTCTCGTGTACGCGCCACAAATCCGATCCAGGGTTGTTTTTTTTTTTGGTTTTTTTTTGCACTCTAACCCTTTCTTTTACCTTTCCTTTTCAAGTCTTTTAAGCAAATGTTGATAAAAACAATATGCTGAGCATTATTTTGTTTTGTCTGCCATGTAAGTAACGTAAAAATTGATAATAAAAGAAACAGAAAAATAGTTTGCACATAGTGACTCGACCGCACGACCTTCGGATTACCGTCCGTAATTCTTCTGCAGCGCCGACCGCCGCCTGGACTCTACAGTACCGTAAATGGTTCATGCTGCGCAAGACCCGCACAAATAATGCTATTTTTTCCAGACGCTCAGACATCTGGAGTTCCCACATCTACCGATTTCATACTCACCAATACTCCGCATACACCACGAATTTGCACGAATGTGTGTTGACGAGCGGGCGCGGTGCTTTTGTAACACTGCACCACACGACCTGGTTAAATTTCGTTGCAGATTATCACCTCTGCGACCTCTTTGATGACAGAGTTTATGTAGGTTGATCCGTAGGGTAGCATTTTAGTTTCACCAAACGCGATTATATGTTTCTTCGCGGGGCTGTGCTCAGCAACCGCTGATTTCTCTAAGCCACGATTTTTAGTGCCGAATGCGATTTTGTGCTGGAGACAGAAGAAAAGGTGCCACGTCTAGATGGGAGGTCTCGACACACTGTTTACCGAAAGTCGCCAGTGGGACTGCTCTAGATTTCGTAGCTGTGGGGATTTCCGGAAGCGCTCGTCTAACCTGGGGAGGTATGGGACAGATACGAGAGGCAGAACATAGGTAGACGTGAAACGCCAACTGGAGGGCATGGCGTTGAAGGAATTCCACGAAAGGATACATTCAGGGAAGGCTGGAACTCCGGGAAACATTGTTAAAGACAGTGACAGATGAAATACGCTTTTGAGAGTGTGGATCATGGATGTACACCTTATCGTTGGCGTTCAGTGGGTTTTCTGCTGGGCAGCTGGGAGTTTAGAAATGAGTACGCGGTCGAAAGTTAGAGGGATCGTAGTTGGATTAGACTGCTGTGAATCGCGGGGTCTGGTAGGCACCCCCGGATTACCGCTTGGCCTTTGACATCTACATCTACATCCATACACCGAAAGCAACCTGACGGTGTATGGCGGAGGGTACTTTGAGTACCTCTATCGGTTTTCCCTTCTATTCCAGTCTCGTATTGTTCGTGGAAAGAAAGATTGTCGGTATGCTTCTGTGTGGGCTCTAATCTCTTTCATTTTATCCTCATGGTCTCTTCACGAGATATACGTAGGAGAGAGCAATATACTGCTTGACTCCTCAATGAAGGTATGTTCTCGAAACTTCAACAAAAGCCCGTACCGAGCTACTGAGCGTCTCTCCAGCAAAGTCTTCCACTGGAGTTTATCTATCATCTCCGTAACGCTTTCGCGATTACCAAATGATCCTGTAACGAAGCGCGCTGCTCTCCGTTGGGTCGTCTCTATCTCTTCTATCAACCCTATCTGTTTCGGTTCCCACACTGGTGAGCAATATTCTAGCAGTGGGTGAACGAGTGTACTGTAACCTACTTCCTTTGTTTTCGGATTGCATTTCCTTAGGACTCTTCCAATGAAGCTCAGTCTGGCATCTGCTTTACCGACGATCAACTTTATATGATCATTCCATTTTAAATCACTCCTAATGCCTATTCGCAGATAATTTATGGAATTAACTGCTTCCAGTTGCTGGCCCGCTATAATGTAGCTAAATGATAAAGGATCTTTCTTTCTATGTATTTGCAGCAGATTACACTTGTCTACATTGAGATTCAATTGCCATTCCCTGCACCATGCGTCAATTCGTTGCAGATCCTCCTGCATTTCAGTACAATTTTCCTTTATTACAACCTCTCGATATACCACAGCATCATCCGCAAAACTCTCAGTGAACTTCCGATGTTATCCACAAGGTCATTTATATATAATGCGAATAGCAACGGTCCTACGACACTACCCTGAGGCACACCTGAAATCACTCTTACTTCGGAAGACTTCTCTCCATTGAGAATGACATGCTGCGTTCTCTTATCTAGGAACTCTTCAATCCAATCACACAATTGATCTGATAGTCCATATGCTCTTACTTTGTTCGTTAGACGACTGTGGGGAACTGTATCGAAGGCCTTGCGAAAGTCAAGAAACACGGCATCTACTTGGGAACCCGTGTCTATGGCCCTCTGAGTCTCGTGGACGAATAGCGCGAGCTGGGTTTCACATGATCGTCTTTTTCTAAACCCATGCTGATTCCTACAGAGTAGATTTCTAGTCTCCAGAAAAGTCATTGTACTCGAACATAATACGTGTTCGAAAATTCTACAACGTGTTGATCGTTAAGGTACCGGAAGCTACAGCAATAGGCGAAATTGTTAAGGTGTAGTGGATGGTTAGAGGTCGAGTTGAAGCGACGTTTGGGATGGACGGAGACCAAGACAGAAAGGAAGTGTCGACACTTTACTGAGGAAATGCACTGGAGGACGGAGAGGACAGAGTAATGGCTTTGGCATGTCATCTGTGTAGAGGGCTCCATTGGGGTGAGTGGGACAGTTGTCTGGGCACTCCATTGAACGCATGGAATAGAAGGAGCTATATTTGTGAGTTGCGAAGGGCGATGAGACAGATAGGAGGCAACCAAGAGGAGGTAATGTCCTAAGGTTCGGAGACCGAGTGTCAAATCGCAAACGTTTTAGGAAACCTCGGTCGGCCCGATGCCTTAACTGCCGTGGCTGCCGCGACCTTTAGCGCACGGGTGGACAGCCTCGAATGTTTCGTGACTCGAGCGATGGAAGTTGTTTTCCGGCGGCTTGTTGTTGTCTGAGGCAGTTGTCACGAAACAAGCGGCGCGTCGCATCCCGCCTGACCTCTACCGGTCCTAACGGGTTCCAGCCAGCCGGACACCGGACTTTGATTCTGATAGCCCCTCCCAAACCGCCCCGCCTTCCCAATCCCTCTCTGTCTGTACTGGTATCGATTAAAACCTTCTGATCCACTAGTTCGGACTGTTCCCCTGCCGTTATAAGAAAATATGTAATGATCTAGGCAGCTCTTTCACTGTAAAGTGGACTTCCATTGCAGAAGACATCTGCAAGACGTGTGGTGGATGGGGAGGAGAGAGGAGGAGGCGGGCAGGGGAGTGGGGGGAGGGGAGGGGACATGAGAGTGGAGTAGTGGCACTTGCAGCCTCTTTCCCCCCCTCCCCTTGATATGGAGCTTTTAGTCATAACAGAATTCTCATGCACTTCTAGAAGCGATTTCCCGCGATTGCGCAAAATCACTCGTTTAGACGTGGTCGATCGCTGTAAGACAAACTGTGCTTTAACAATTGTTATGTTGGGTAATTTTAGATCTAGCGCTGTCTACTGCAGATGACCATCCATCTGGATTTCTAAGCATATTTTATGCTGTGGCAGTGCTATTACTAATGCCCTTTGGTGTACGAACGATATCAGAAATTCAGCAATAGTTAAAAAATAATCTGGCCTTTCAGGGACCCAGAAGCACCAAAAAAATTGAACGTTAATCACAAATACATTTAGAGTACTTTAGAGGAGTACTACAGTATATGGAAAATTGATGCTGTCGTATGTAATTAAAGTACCAACTAATTTCAGAAAATAAAAAGTACACGCCCTGTCGAATGTTAACGACCTGCTGAATACTGTTAAAAGTAAACCTCGGGCTTTTTGCAGGTGATGAAGTTATCTATAGTGACCCATTGGCCGAAAAAAAAAGACTGACATATATCCAGGCAGGTCTCGATGAGTTGTCAAAGTGTTACCAACACTATTAACTTACTTAAATGCTCATAAACGTTAAATTTTGCACATGAAAAATCGCAGAACCTTAATTTCCACGAGTAGAATATCAGCGGGTCATATCTGAAATCAGTAATCTAATACAATCACCGATGTGCGGCGATTTGTCAAGATGTACAGAAGTACGTTCACGTATGCTCAATGGCATTTCAGATGAGGCAGGCTGTAGTATAATAAATACGAAATGTACTGAATCGACTGTGAGAAAGCTAAGTGCCAAAGACGTTATCTGAGAGACTCTATGATAATTATATCGTTGGAATATTACTCTCTCTGTGGTTTACTCGTAACTAAGGGTAACTAGAGTTTTCTGTTCGCTTCTTTTGATGTTACGTGGAGAACTGTACAAGAGACACAGTAAACCGTTAATATTTCATGAGAACAAAGGTGAGCGTCACGACCTTTATTAGTATTTTTGGAAGTATTGAAATAGAAGAATTGTTTCAGAATGAATGCGACGTGTACGGGAAGAGACGTGGACAACAGCACTCAAACCTGCATCTCATGTATGAATAGTTGCTAAAAATATCCAGCCGTCTCTCCCAAGACTCTTCATACGCGCAACAAACAGTAATTCTTTCAACAGCACTATCAGAGACAATTTTATCTCGTTGTTTCGACCTTTTAATGCGAGCATAATACATCGACAACAGACAAACAAAAAATAGACAAACACATAAAAGAATCTACCACAAGGTGCCAGACTGTCGTTCAGTAGGATACTGGGAAAATGTAAACTGTTGTGACTTGGCAAGACAGCCAAGCCACTATGAGATAGCCGAAAGGCACGCGTTTAAGCTCACGCAGGCTGGCGTGAGGTCTGGAACAGTTAAAGGAGTTGAGTCTACTAAAAAAAGTACGTAGCTTCTGGAATACTTAACTTTAATCCATAATTGGTGAACATCGGTCGTAGCAAATGACGTAGCTGAAGGCTATGCTAACTATCGTCTCGGCAAATGAGAGCGTAATTTGTCAGTGAACCATCGCTAGCAAAGTCGGCTGTACAACTGGGGCGAGTGCTAGGACGTCTCTCTAGACCTGCCGTGTGGCAACGCTCGGTCTGCAATCACTGATAGTGGCGACACGCGGGTCCGACGTATACTATCGGACCGCGGCCGATTTAAAGGCTACCACCTAGCAAGTGTGGTGTCTGGCGGTGACACCACATAAACAATCTATAAAGGAGACTGCTTGCAAAACACTTGTGCTACCCAACCTCGTACATAGCTAAAATTAGTTGGACCCATGCCAAATAGTATTAACAGGGAATGTTGCATGTACACCGAGAAGGGTAACATGAACGGTCACAGGCCTCCTCTTGGGTATTGATAACCGCCTCTGCTGCATTTAGTCCTTTATTACTGGATCACTACTGGTTTCCTGGCGCTATGTCTTCAGGTGAACATATGATTAAAACATTAAGGCTGAAAAATAAATTAAGAACTGCAAAATGACATACCGACTTTTAGCGGTGTTTTGTTTTGACGGGCAACGAATGTAGAAAGATTCCGAGATTTTCGGCTCTAATGTTTTAATATGTTCGCCTAACGATGTGGCCCGCCCGACTAGCCGCTGCTTCCCGAGCGGGAAGGCGTGCCCGTCGAGGTCTGGCGTGCCGGCCAGTCTTTGGATGGTTTTCAAGGCGTTTCTACATCTACCTCGGCGAATGCCGGCTGGTTCCCCTCATTCAGCCCCAGTTACACTATGTCGGCGACTGCTGCGCAAACACTGTCTCCACATACGTGTACACAGTAATTACTCTACCACACAAACATTTGGGATTACACTCGTCTGATATGAAACGTTCCGGGGGGCGGGGGGAGGGGGGGATCAGCTGGGGGCCGAACCGCGCAATAACCCTGGGTTCGGTGTGGGGCGGCGGTGGGTTGGGTGGACTTAGTGTTGCCATAATCTCGGAATCCAAAACCAGGACAGAACTTCCGGTCACCGCAGCCGATCGAAGGAAATAAGAGGAATAAGCAGTCCTCATGCCCATAAGCTAAGGGAAATGTGCATTTAATTAATGATCCAGAGTTTGGGAAGGACTGATTCATTAACAAAGCATTTATTACAAAAAATAAGAATATGCATATGCGGATTACTTAGTTGTGATGGCAGATTCGATTGAAAGTTTGCAAAGTAATATTTCAGAGCTAGATCAGAAATGTAAGGACTATGGTATGAAGATTAGCATCTCCAAAACGAAAGTAATGTCAGTGGGAAAGAAATATAAACGGATTGAGTGCCAAATAGGAGGAACAAAGTTAGAACAGGTGGACGGTTGCAAGTACTTAGGATGCATATTCTCACAGGATGGCAACATAGTGAAAGAACTGGAAGCGAGGTGTAGCAAAGCTAATGCAGTGAGCGCCCAGCTACGATCTACTCTCTTCTGCAAGAAGGAAGTCAGTACCAAGACTAAGTTATCTGTACACCGTTCAATCTTTCGACCAACTTTGCTGTATGGGAGTGAAAGCTGGGTGGATTCAGGTTACCTTATCAACAAGGTTGAGGTTACGGATATGAAAGTAGCTAGGATGATTGCGGGTACTAGTAGATGGGAACAATGGCAGGAGGGTGTCCACAATGAGGAAATCAAAGAAAAACTGGGAATGAACTCTATAGATGTAGCAGTCAGGGCGAACAGGCTTAGATGATGGGGTCACGTTACACGCATGGGAGAAGCAAAGTTACCCAAGAGACTCATGGGTTCAGCAGTAGAGGGTAGGAGGAGTCGGGGCAGACCAAGGAGAAGGTACCTGGATTCGGTTAAGAATGATTTTGAAGTAACAGGTTTAACATCAGAAGAGGCACCAATGTTAGCACTGAATAGGGGATCATGGAGGAATTTTATAAGGGGGTTATGCTCCAGACTGAACGCTGAAAGGCATAATCAGTATTAAATGACGATGATGATGATGATGAATAAGAATATGGATTACATTATTCAGTACACGAAGTTCTATTGTCATCATTTGAGCTTTTCTTATACCAATCGTATTTCCCAGAACCTTGAATAGATGAAAGGAACTTAATCTAGTTCTCAATCAGTTTATAAAATTCACTGCAACTTACATTTTTCATATTGTACTGTATTTGCATCATTGCATTAACTGATTTTACTGTTAACCTATTCCTTTCTTCTGTCCACTGAGAATTCATGAGGGAAATGACTCTCTCTACATTGGCGTTATGACTGGGAATGGAGAAATAAAATTCCACAATTTTCAGCAACTCTGAATACTGCTCACTAGAAATACAATTATGAATGAAGAACACCCATTTCTTATGTGACATCATATTCTCAAAACTTTCATCTTTGACCTCCCACAAAACACACTTTAATTTCAGTACTTGGTCAAAGAGAAGGGACTCATTCAATTTAAAGCTTGTGTTTTCATGCATCGACTTGAATGTCTTTTCAACATTTTCCCATGAACGTACAGTAGTTAGCAAAATCCAGTCAAAATGTTTAATATCAGACAAGGGCTTACTCCATTTTATCAAGTAATCAATAACAGTTTGATAGAAAAAAGAGACTTCCCCTAGAAATGTAGACTGCTGATAGTGTGTGAGGTCAGACATTAATTCTTTAACTTTAGACGTAACGAAAACACACTGTTTTCTCTCTCCTAAAATTTGCAGTATATTTTCTAGCTCCAGTCTTACCTCATTCACTGATACGTCTTCCCTCTCAATGCTGCTAACTGCCCTCTGGAAAGGATTCATTTGTGCATACAAGAAGAGCAAATACATTTGACCAACAGAATCAGAAAAGAATTTCTTGAGAAGGGAAGGACATGTATCAAGTGAAGGAAAGTAAGACTTAAGTGCCTTAAACATGTGGATGAACCTCTCTATAGCAGGAAACATGGCGAGCCACCTGGTTGTTACATGTCTAAGTAGGTCCTTCTGTGTCACATCAACAAATTCTGAAAACTCTTTTAGTGATGCTACACGAACAGTATATATAGGGAAATAATTAAAAACCTTTATGATAATGCTCTCAATATCATAAGATAGGACATCTGCACCAGTATGAATTGCATTATGCAAAATATGAGCTGGACAACCTACTCCTAAAATTTCCCTATTCAGTTTCTTCTGAAGTTTCTTGTACACATTGTTTTCTCCTTTTCTCGCAACACCCCCAAAATTAGTATTTGTGTTATCTCCGCCAAAAGCAGATACCTTATCACTAAGCCCATGTTGTAAAATGGCACTGTATACACACTCAGTTATTGTACTAGAATCCTCACTGTCACATTCATTTAAATGCTATGGCCTGTTGTGAACCACTGAGAGCTATGGTGGGACGAAGACTCTCCGTCGTTTCTAGGTCCCCAATTCAATACACAATACACACACGCACCTAAAGATGTGGCCTTTAGTGCCACGAAACCAGTAGTGATCCAGTAATAAAGCACTAAATACAGCTGGAGCAGTTATTAATTCCCAAGATGAAGACTCATAGCTGTGGTTGCCCCACCTAGAAGGTTGTCTGTAGGTCACAGGCTTCTTTGACCCATGGACGTGCGCCACGGAAATTATGTTAAATCTGTACCGGCAGACCCTTCAAGCGAAACGCCATGTTTCCTACGGTAGCCTGTTTGAAAAGTTTCATGAGGAATTTATGAATGTAGTACCGACACCTAGGTATCTATAACGTAGCGACAGCAATAACAACATTAGATTAAATATAGCTCACACGGAGACATTTAATGCTTGGAATAGTGTGAAGCACCCTCCGCCATTCATGTCACTATAGTTTTCAAGGTATAGACGTTGTTATAAATGTAGACACATCGAACAGAGATGGCAGAAAATTCACAACTGTCACTCCTCCGTTAAAATACTTCGTATTTGTCGCTTATGTGAGAAACTAAGTAAACGTATTCACGACAACCAATGTGAAATGAAACCTCAATGCGCTTCATTCACCAGAAATATACCGCCTGACAAAAAAAGCGAAGCACTTAGAAAATGTGGTTGGTGTCTCTACACGTGCACACTAAGTTGGTATGTAAATTAATACAGTTGCAATTCTATGTGACACCTAGAACGGTCACCAGACTGAACTAGTCATGTTGGTGTTTAGTGTTTTTATTAGGCCTGGTAGAACATATAAGGGACGTGAACGCTGTCAGATGCCGGGTGTTACCGTGAAAACGCGGAGATGCTTCAAAAATGGTTCAAATGGCTCTGAGCACTATGGGACTTAACTTCTGAGGTCATCAGTCCCCTAGAACTTACAACTACTTAAACCTAACTAACCTAAGGTCATCACACCCATCCATGCCCGAGGCAGGATTCGAACCTGCGACCGTAGTTGCTCGATCGTGTTGAAAGATGCAACCGCCATTCCCGAATTGCTCTTGTAAGAAGGTGCTTAAAACATAAATGTAGGCCTGTGCTGTGATAGTGCCACGCAAAACAAAGAGCGGTGCAAGGCCTCTCCATGAAAACCACGACCGCACCATAACACAACTGCCTCCGAATTTTACAGTCGGCACTACACACGCTGACAGATGACGTTCACCGGGCATTCGCCATACCCACACCCAGCCATCAGATCGCCATATTGTGTACCTTGATTCGTCACTCCATACAATGTTTTTCCAATGTTCAATCGTCCAATTTTTACGCTCCTTATACCAAGCGAGGCGTCGTTAGGCATTTGCCGGCGGGATATGTGGCTTATGAGCAGCCGCTCGACCATGATTTCATGGCGGGAGGTGAGAAAACTTTGATTTCATTCTCACCTCCCGCCTACCTGTTATAGTATGTACTTACAGTGTATCCTAATGCAGTTTGGATTCCTGAGTGATGGTCTGGACGGATTTGTGCCTATTACTCGTTACGACCCTCTTTAACTGTCGCCGGTCTCTGTCAGTCAACAGACGAGGCCGGCCTGCACGCTTTCCTGCTGTACACGACCCTTTACACTTCCACTTGACCATTGCATCGGAAACAGTTGACCTAGGGATGTTTAGGAGTGTGGAAATCTCGCGTTCAGACGTATGACACAAGTGACACCGCGTTCGAAGTCCGTGAGTTCCGCGGACCGCGCGATTCTGCTCTCTCACGATGTCTAATGACTGCTGAGGTCACTGATACGGAGTACCTCGCAATAGGTGGCACCACAATGCACCTAATACGAAAAAGTGCGTTTTTAGGGGGTGTCCGGATACTTTTGGTCACATAGTGTATGAATAATGGACGCCCTGCTACGTTCTGTATCTTCCCGCAGCACTGTTCGGAGACCAGAAGCAGCCGGACTACGAAATTACTGTCCAGTGCGAAGGCTGCGTGGAGTGCTGTCCCGGCTGAGAAGTATGGACTGTTGGCTGGTGAATGGCGTGTCACTGCGTTCATCGATGAACCGCAGTTCTGCACTGCCCCGGATGACTATCGTCGGCCAGTATGGCGGCTAACTGCAGAGCGATGCCATTCTTTCACTGTTTTGGAGAGGCACTGTGGTGTTATTTCGTCATCGCAGGGTGGACCAAACTGCGGAGGTCATCGGTCTCTAGGCTTACACTCTACTGAATCTAACTTAAACTTATTTACGCTTAAGACAACATACACACACACACGTGCCCGAGGGAGGACCCGAACCTCCGACGGGGGGAGGCACGCGAACCGTGGTAAGGCGCCCGAGACCGGGCGGCTACCCCGCACGTCAATGGAGCCAACGGGTATGAGTGGGGTGTCGGCTGGTGGTGACTGAGGGAACTCTGACGTCACGGTCGTCCTGCTTCCTCGTGTCTCTCTCGTGCGGCAGCACCGTGGCGACATCTTTCAACAGTTCAATGCTCGTTCACACACGGCACCTGCGTCTATGAACAGCCTGCGTGGTACTGAGGTACTGCCGTGCCCAGCAAGATCCCCGGATTTGTCACCGATACAACACGTGTGGTCATCGCCGTCCTAGTGCAAGTATCGGTGATACGCCGGACCAGTTACGGCAGTCGTGGACCAGCCTGCGACAGGTGAGGGTACAGCGGCCTTTCGACAGGCTTCCCAACCATATCAGTGGACGCATGAAGGCCAGAGAGCGTGCAACGTCGTACTGACAAGAGGGCTCATACTGCCAAGTTCTTTGTAAACAGACTCGATTCTTTAGCCACTGACGTTTGCAGTAGGGTTTTGGAGCATATACTGTATTCAAACATTATGAATCACCTCGAAGGGAACGATCTATTGATACGTACTCAGCATGGTTTCAGAAAACATCGTTCTTGTGCAACGCAGCTAGCTCTTCTTCGCACGAAGTAATGGCCGCTATCGACAAGGGATCTCAAGTGTTGATTCCGTATTTCTAGATTTCCGGGAAGCTTTTGACACCATTCCTCACAAGTGACTTCTAATCAAGCTGCGGGCCTATGGGGTATCGTCTCAGTTGTGCGACTGGATTCGTGATTTCCTGTCGGGAAGGTCGCATTTCGTAGTAATAGACGACAAATCATCTAGTAAAACTGAAGTGATATCAGGTGTTCCCCAGGGAAGCGTCCTGGGACCTCTGCTGTTCCTGATCTGTATAAATGACCTGGGTGACAATCTGAGCAGTTCTCTTAGGTTGTTCGCAGATGATGCTGTAATTTACCGTCTAGTAAGGTCATCCGAAGACCAGTATCAGTTGCAAAGCGATTTAGAAAAGATTGCTGCACGGTGTGGCAGGTGGCAGTAGGCGCTAAATAACGAAAAGTGTGAGGTGATCCACATGAGTTCCAAAAGAAATCCGTTGGAATTCGATTACTCGATAAATAGAACAATTCTCAAGGGTGTCAATTCAACTAAGTACCTGGGTGTTAAAATTACGAACAACTTCAGTTGGAAAGACCACATACATAATATCGTGGGGAAGGCGAGCCAAAGGTTGCGTTTCATTGGCAGGACACTTAGAAGATGCAACAAGTCCACTAAAGAGACAGCTTACACTACACTCGTTCGTCCTCTGTTAGAATATTGCTGCGCGGTGTGGGATCCTTGCCAGGTGGGATTGACGGAGGACATCGAAAGGGTGT
The DNA here is from genome assembly GCF_023864345.2 of Schistocerca serialis cubense. Classification (NCBI taxonomy): domain Eukaryota; kingdom Metazoa; phylum Arthropoda; class Insecta; order Orthoptera; family Acrididae; genus Schistocerca; species Schistocerca serialis. The sequence goes on from NC_064645.1 coordinate 49,878,991, forward strand.
AAAAAAGGGCAGCTCGTTTTGTATTATCACGTAATAGTGGGGAGAGTGTGGCAGATATGATACGCGAGTTGGGATGGAAGTCATTAAAGCAAAGACGTTTTTCGTCGCGGCGAGATCTATTTACGAAATTTCAGTCACCAACTTTCTCTTCCGAATGCGAAAATATTTTGTTGAGCCCAACCTGCATAGGTAGGAATGATCATCAAAATAAAATAAGAGAAATCAGAGCTCGAACAGAAAGGTTTAGGTGTTCGTTTTTCCCGCGAGCTGTTCGGGAGTGAAATGGTAAGAAGATAGTATGATTCTGGTTCGATGAACCCTCTGCCAAGCACTTAAATGTGAATTGCAGAGTAATCATGTAGATCTAGAAGTAACGTCTCACAGCCTCTCAGCCCGTGATGTTTCCATTTGTTTCCTCCTTCTGTTCTCGAACCTTCACTTTTTTTGTCTGCCAGTGTACTTTGGTAGGAATGAACCCTATGGAATCCAACATACGAACATAAAATTATTATGGCACTCCAACAACATTACTCTGCGTATTTTAGGTTTGATGAATATTTTTACAAAACACATAAGCATGAAGTTATATTATTACTTAACAAAATCAGAGGGTGGGGAACCAATCGCGTTTCGCTTGAGTACTGACAGGAAACCGTGAGTAAACCGACTGATAACGGCCTCTCTGGTGTTTTGGGGTTTCTGGTGTTCGTAGCCTCGTACCTGTCCGTCCATTCTGTGACGCTTTCCGGAATGTACGATAGCCGTACCTCACTTCCCGTGGAGACAGAATCAGTTTTGAGCACTTCCCCTCTATTCGGTGGAGTCCCTAGTTTTTTCCTGTACAACGTGAGTCCCACTCCCTGTAAGCTATCTTCTACACGCCACCTACATTTATTGGAGACTGCTCGTTTTCGTAGTTACGCTTTTTCTTTTCCTATTGCTCCAGTACAGTAAAAGGCCAGTGAATAATACACTACTAGCCATTAAAATTGCTACACCACGAACATGACGTGCTACAGACGCGAAATTTAACCGACAGGAAGAAGATGCTGTGATATGCAAATGATTATGTTTCCAGAGAATTCATACAAGGTTGGCGCTGGTGGCGACACCTACAACGTGTTGACATGAGGATAGTTTCCAACCGATTCTTTATACACAAACAGCAGTTGACCGGCGTTGCCTGGTGAAACGTTGTTGTGATGCCTCGTGTAAGGAGGAGAAATGCGTACCTTCACGTTTCCGACTTTGATAAAGGCCGGATTGTAGCCTATCGCGATTGCGGTTTATCGGATCGCGACATTGCTGCTCGCGTTGGTCGAGATCCAATGCCTGTTAGCAGAATATGGAATCGGTGGGTTCAGGAGGGTAATACGGAATGCCGTGCTGGATCCCAACGGCCTCGTATCACTAGCAGTCGAGATGACAAGCATCTTATCTGCATGGCTGTAACGGATCGTGCAGCCACGTCTAGATCCCTGAGTCAACAGATGAGTACGTTTGCAAGACAACAACCATCTGCACGAACAGTTCGACGACGTTTGCAGCAGGACGGACTATCAGCTCGGAGACCATGGCTGCGGTTGCCCTTGACGTTGCGTCACAGACAGGAGCGTCTACGATGGTGTACTCAACGACGAACCTGGGTGCACGAATGGGAAAACGTCATTTTTTCGGATGAATCCAGATTCTGTTTACAGCATCGTGATGGTCACATCCGTGTTTGGCGACATCGCGGTGAATGCACATTGAAAGCGTGTATTCGTCTTCGCCATAGTGTTGTATCACCCAGCGTGATGGTATGGGGTGCCATTGGTTACACGTCTCGGTCACCTCTTGTTCGCATTGACGACACTCTGAACAGTGGACGTTACATTTCAGATGTGTTACGACCCGTGGCTCTACCCTCCATTCGATCCCTGCGAAACCCTACATTCCAACAGGGTAATGCACGACCGCATGTAGCATGTCCTGTACGGACCTTTCCGGATACAGGAAATGTTCGACAGCTGCCCTGGCCAGCACATTCTCCAGATCTCTTACCAACTGAAAACGTCTGGTCAATGGTGGCCGAGCAATTGGCTCATCACAATACGCCACTCACTATTCTTGATGAACTGTGGTATCGTGTTGAAGCTGCATGGACCCCTGTACCTGTACACGCCATCCAAGCTCTGTTTGACTCAATGGCCAGGCGTATCAAGGCCGTTATTACGGCCAGAGGTGGCTGTTCTGGGTACTGATTTCTCAGGATCTATGCACCCAAATTGCGTGGAAATGTAATCACCAGTCAGTTCTAGCATAATATATTTGTCCAATGAATACCCGTTTATCATCTGAATTTGTTCTTGGTGTAGCAATTTTAATGGCCAGTAGTGTATGTTGCCATTAAGATGCTGATTACCGCGATCGACGATCTGCTGCCAAGTGTCCGAGAATCCTTTGACGCTACTGAGGATATACCTTTAATGCTTTTTTCTAATATCCACCTACAATTTGTCTTGTTGGGTTATAATTACAGTGTTTCGCGGAAAATCCACAATCAAATCTATTAGAAAGATTTATACGATATTTCCACATGCGACACTCCCTTTAAATATACAGAAATGCATGACGTCTAAACAGAGAATACATTTCCTAGTATCGCATTACAGTACTGCTGATAACCTCTGCACTCTGTTGCGACTACTAGATATCGAGGGGTGACGAGCGCTACGAAGCAGCTCAAAGCAAAGGACCACTTAGAAGCCGTTGGGATGTAAGACTCTGTACAGTGCGAGAATTTCGAGCAACTGTAGCGCAGAGTTGCGGGGCACACACAGAAATTAATCTTGCGAATATTACATTGGGCGAATCTAGAACAGCAGTAGTTCAGATGCAGCCGTTCTATGTATTAGTGGCTTTTTTGGTCATTGTTCCGTAGAACAATTTCGTATTTAAAAATATGAAGCACAAATTGCGAATGTTCTATTGTACTTACATCTCTCGTTAATCGCAGTTTATGTTACGAGAATACGGACAGAAAATATCAGACTATCGTCGTCACCGTCAATGCATAGAGGTAAACAAGTTTTCATTTCAGATGTAGCTAAGAGACTGGCATCAGTGGCGAAACAGCTACGGATTGTGCAATTTATCCTTGCGTGTGAGCCACATACAGCCTTAAACGATAGGTTGAGAGAATCAAGTATCTTCTTTGATTTTAACAAACGCATTTGAATGGGTGGGAATTATATATTTTTGCGGAAGTTGGAGCATTATGGAGCATGAGATAAGCTACAGGTCATTTCATATTTTCGCGTCGTAACCACTATCAACTCCAAATCCGAAAGTAGGGTCGTCAGTGAAGTAGTAGTGCAACGCTTTCGAGAAGACCACACGGCAGCCTGAATTTTGTAATATTTTTTTATACTCATGGTACTGGAAGAACGTAATTACTTTTGTGAATCACCTGAGGTTCTCTTAGTGCCTGTAAGTCAATAAATTCTGGACGGTCTTTTGACCACCCGTGAGGCTCTATGGTAGAACGCTCGCCTGCCCGCAGCAGCTCGGATTCGATTCCTGTCCGATTTTAAACAAAGCTGGTGGCCCCACGAGCATTTCCGGGAAGCCTAAAATACATAAAGGTTACAACAGAAATCGGTAGCACTGGAGACTATCAATCGCTGGATCGCTGGTTCGAGTCTCGTTTCGGTCATTTTTTTGTTCTATTTCAGTACCTACGTCATTTAAATATAAAATTCATCAAATATGTTCTAACGTATGTAATTATCATTTGTATGAGAAATACACGACTTGTTGTCATCCGCTAACTATGGTTGACTAGGTTGGCTGCGCTGAAAAAGCTGTTATCACTGTTAGCACCTAACGAACAGATTTGAAACAGCTGCTGACATAAGTCACCGCGTCGTAAAGGCAACCGTCAGCAACCAACCAACAGTATAGCGCGCACCGCAAAGTTTGCAAACACATGTGAAAAACTAATACTGTTAACTCCTTACGTACAGAGGCATTCCAAGATCGCATCTCCCCTCAGCTGACATGCACTGTTCATACAATGATAATTCCATATATGTCTAAGGTAATCTAATTGAAGGAAAAAAGACGAAAAAAATAGTGACCGAAACAAGAATCTGAGTCTCGAGCACTGATGATTTTTTTCATCTTTATATATCTACCGCTTCCCAGAAATGTTCATAGAACAAGCATCTTTTGTTTAAAAAAATGGAACCAGCCGGGATTCGACCTGGACCACCCCAGCTGCCTGGTAAGAACCTTAGCGGCCCTTCGACAAATTATTCTAGATTCAGTGAATTAAAGATGGTCGGAAACCTTAACAATCGATTTCCTCGAGAAATTTTCAGAGTTCCATCGAAATGCTTCGGGTAGTCATTTATTTTATTTCAGTAGTTGTGAACTTCACGTAGCGTAAATGTAAAAAATTTCAAATGTCCTACCGCCCAATGGCCTCTTTCTTAGCGCTGAGAGCATGTATGTCATGGATAACAGCGTCCAGACATAACAGTACTGCCTGCTGGATGGAGAGGCCTGGAGTTAATAAGTCCTGCTGTAAATACAGACATCGAATATTCCACAATATGCACATAAACTGAAACAGCAAAGAAACAGGTACAGCTGCCTAATATCATGTACGGCCCCCGCAATATGGCGTGGCATGGACTCAACTAATGCCTGAAGTAGTGCTGGAGGCAATTGACACCATGAGTCCTGCAGGGCTGTCCATAAATATGTAAGAGTACTAGCGGGTGAAGATCTCTTCTGAACAGCACGTTGCAAGGCATCCCAGATATGATCAATAATGTTTATATCTGGGGAGTTTGGTGGCCAGCGGAAGTGTTTAAACTCAGAAGAGTGTTCCTGGAGCCACTATTTAGCTATTCTGGACGTGTGGGGTGTCGCATTGTCCTGCTGAAATTGGCCATGTCCATCGGAATGCACAATGGACATGAACGGATGTAGGTGGTCAGGTTGCTTACGTACGTGTCACCTGTCAGAATCGTGTCTACACGTATCAGAGGTCCCATATCACTCGAACTGCAAACGCCCCACGACATCACAGAGCCTCCACCAGCTTGAACAGTCCCCTGCTGACATGCAGTGCAGCCATCAAGGGTATACAAATGGTTCTTCTGCTCCGGAAGCACATATTGATGATCTTTCGTCGAATGGGTCGCACGTTGGCACTTGTTGATGGCCCAGCATTGACATTTGCAGCAATTTGCGGTAGGGTTGCACTTCTGTCACGATGAACGATTCTCTTCAGTCGTCGTTGGTCCCGTTCTTGCAGGATCTTTTTACAGCCCCAGCGATGTCGGAGAATCGATGTTTTACCGGATTCCTGACATTCGCGGTACACTCGTGAAATGGTCGTACCGGAAAATGGCGACTTCATCGCTACTTCGGAGATGTTGTGTCCACCGCTCGTGCACCGGCTATAACACCACGTTCAAATTCACATAAATCTCCTTAACTTACCATTGTAGCAGCAGCAACCGATCTAACAATTGTGTCAGAGACTTGCTGTCGTATATAGGCTTTTCCGCCCACAGCGCCGTATTCTTCCTGTTTACGTCTCTGTATTTGAATACGCATGCCTATACCAGTTTCTTTGGCGCTTCAGTGTATAACGAACATAATAAATTTAGAAAGTCTTCTAGAAACGTTGAATACTAAGCAACAAATATCTTGTGGTGATGGGATTTGAAATGGCAACCCGCAGCAGGGGTGGCAACGCCACTCCACGTACTGTACATGCAGCTCAGCTCCCGCCATCTTCTAACAAAGGGCATCCTAAGAGTTTTGCTCTCCAGTGTGAAAGAGCGAATAAGTGTGGCGTGACTGGGGAGTGGTAAATGCCGTAGGTTCTCTTTCGGGTGCAACAGGCTTCTTGATCCGCATCAACAATCTGCCACCAATCACAGCATCGTAATCGTGAAAGGAGTCGGAATGTTAAGCAAACGGTTCAAGAAATGTGGTGGTATGTGGCATCGGATCATGTCTTACAGGTGACATGCTGTCGTCCAACTGCACTAAAAGACGACGTTTGCTGCTTCTGAAACGCTAGTCTCGTTAAAACTAAGTTCTATTACAAATCAACAGCGAAGGGGAACGTTTGATAGTCTTCGGACTGAACGTAGAAGAAATTCCTTGTAGAAAGTTTCGCCTCTGTGATCTTATGGAGAGACCAAATGCTGGTCTCCGTTCAGTTTCCACTGTTTTCACCTCACCCTGACGTATGGTATCATGTTCTGGGACACTTCTGTGCTTATCCCAGACAAAAGGAAGCGAGGTTAAGATTTGAAGTCCCGTCTACGAGCGGATCATTAGGAACAGGGTGTAAGCTTCGACCGGAGAAGGATGAGGAAGGAAATCGACTGCGGCCTTTCTTATTTACTCATTCATTTATCAGGCCTCACTGAAAACGCGGCCAGCGTTCGACTGTATCGTAACCCAAAGTGCCTTTTGACTACCGGTGGTGCAGCGACAAGGGAGCAAAGAGAGCATTATTGCTAACCGGTTTTCGGCTTACAAGGCCATCTTCAGTCATTTACTCAGTAAATGTCTGAAGATGGCCTTGTAAGCCGAAAACCGGTTAGCAATAAAAGTAATATTGTAGAACAAAAGCAAACTGGTGCTTTTCATTTATTATTATCATTTTAATTCATGAATATAGGGAAGATAGTTCTTACAAGCTGAGAAAACCCCTAGTTGTTCCACAAAGATCTGCACCTGGTCCGGACATTTTGGCACTATGCAACCTGCACCTGACCTCACGCAGAGTGTCAGCTTCGGCGTCTGTTGTGAACTATACAGCCATCCTTACTGCCTGCTAACCAACAGTCGAGCGCGGCACTTAGTAAACAGGTGGCAAGTCGTTCTTCACGTGAGATGGCCTTCACTTATCGTGGAACTTGCAACGTGTGGCGTTGGCGTAAGGAACAGCAGTTGTCTGCAACATTACTTGCCGAATTCAGCCCCTGTACTGTTACCAATGACGCTATATACCTTCCTAGTCAAAGTGACAATATTTCTGTAACACACATGTAACAAACATAAGGCGTTGGTTTTGCGAGGGCTGTTTAGTAAGTAATACAACACTATGCTTTTGTGGACCAATTTCGGTCGAAAAAATACGGAGTTTGTTGTGAGACAAAGTGGAATATTCCCGCATCAGCCCCTATAGTTTTATGAAATTCCGATAAGTGGTGACGCTGCACTTAGTTTTCAAAAAATGGTTCAAATGGCTCTGAGCACTATGAGACTTAACTTCTGAGGTCATCAGTCCCCTAGAACTTAGAACTACTTAAACCTAACTAACCTAAGGACATCACACACATCCATGCCCGAGGCAGGATTCGAACCTGCAACCTTAGCGGTCTCACGGTTCCTGACTGTAGCGCCTAGAACCGCTCGGCCACTCCGGCCGGCCGTTAGTCTTCAAAATGGCGTCTGTAACGGAGTTGCAAGCCCGAGCCTGCAAAGAGCCTGCCGTTGCTTTCTTTTGGCGGGAAATCAGGGCAGCGCAGATATCCACAGGCGCTTGCAGAATGTCTGCGGAAACCCGGCAGTGAACAAAAGCACGGCGAGTCGTTGGGCGCGGCGTCTGTCATTATGGCAACAAGGTCACGCAGATCTGGCCGATCTCCCGCGCCCGGCCCGCCTCACGCAGCTGTGACTCCTGCAGCGTTGGAACGTGCGGACACTCTCATTCGAGGTGATCGACGTATCACAATCAAACTCCTCTCTGCTCAGCTGGACGTCTATGTTGGTAGTACTGACACACTCGACCATCAGCTGGGCTACTCAAACGTGTATGCCGGCTGGGTTGCTCGCTGCCTAACAGAAGACCATAAAGAGCAATAAACGACCATGTGTGGGGAATTTGCGCGTTACGAGGCTGACAATGACAGCTTTTTTGTCAATTATCGTCACAGGTGATGAAACGTGCGTCCATCAATGTGACTGTGGAAACAACCCGGCAATTCATGGAGTGGCGCCACACTACCTCTCCTCGGGAGAAAAAGCTCAGAGCCGCTCCCGCAGCCGATAAAGTCATGGCGACGGTTTTCTAGTACTCTGAAGGGATTATTCTGTTTGATGTCCTCCCTCGTGGTGCAACGATCAACTCAGAAGTGTGCTGTGCTTCCCTCGGGAAACTGAAGAAACGACTTCAGCGTGTTGCTCGCCACGAAACAGCGAACGAGCTTCTCCTTCTCCATGACAACACATGGCCTCACACAAGTCTGCGCACGGGAGAGGAGCTCGCAAAACTTCATTGGACTGTTCTTCCCACCAGCCCTGCAGAGCGGATCTCGCACCTTCCATCTGTTTGGCCCAATCAGGGATGCGCACCGCGGGAAGTAGCAGTGGATGATTGGGAGATTGTCGAAGCGGTCCGACGTCGACCAGTAGGGTGGTACCTTGCGGGCATACAGGCTCTCACAGTAAGGTGGCGTAAGGCCGGTGCATTGGACGGAGATTATGTTGAAAGGGTTTTATAGCCAACAGAGGGGAAATAGTATGGTAGGTTGGTATTCTGAACAAAACCAACCTGCTTCCAGAAAAAAATGTGATGCGTTGCTTACTGATCGCCCCTCAGCGTTTGGGAATGTGATTGTAATAGCAATTACTATAGTTGTTCACTAATCATTAAGCATCTGAACGAATGCTTTACTGTTATATTAGTAAACCCCGATTCTGAAAAGAATCATACGTCCGCGTAAAAAAGTCTTTCAAACGTGTGATTAATGCGCAAATGAGTTTATATGTTAAATATTTGACGTAGAGCATGTAAAGGAGGAACAGTCTAGAAAAGGTTTGAAATTTCGTGTAAAGTTTGTTGGTACTCGCTGAGTGCTCCATTCTCAAATAATGGGAGAATGACGTCAGGGCAGCTGCGCGCCATCAGTTACGCTGCATCGGGACAAGCACGTAGCACAGTCTCTAACTGAAATACCTGTCTCACTGTGTTAATCTTCTGGATTAGGGTTGAACTTCTTGACGAGATAATCACGAGAGCATTTGAAATTTTTAAATTCTGTCAGTAACTATGCGAACTACTGAAAATAAAATTTATGTTGACCCGGAAGTCGTTATGTCGGCAGCGTGATGCTGGTACTGGGTTCCGGAACAGTCGCTGACGCTAGGAACACAGAATATCTCCGTATATTCCCTTCACATCCATTACGCATGTTGGTGACTCAGCCGGTTCACAAGAAAGCCATGAAGGTGAGAGAAACCTCAGTGTGATGTCGAGTTGTACATGTTAGTTTGGGAGACCCTATCGCCTATTCTGTGGAGGTGACTGGGGAGCTTACGTGACAGAAGCGCGTCCTTATCTCTGACGTCAGATTTTGTTTACTGCAGGCAGACCACGAGATCTTGGGCCAGCACGGTGCGGATTTATATAGGCAAGTACAAAGTAAGGTACCCCATGTACCGCACTTCAGAGTGATAGTACAGGTATAGACGTAGGATCCGCGGAAGGTTAGCGTTTAACGTCTAGGGGACAAAGGTGTCACTGGTCACAGGACTGAAGCTTCGACAGGGGAGCGATGAGGCAGGAAGTAATGTCGTCCTTCACAGAGGATCCTCCGCGTCTGCCATAAACTAGTTAGGAACGCCACAGGAAATCTAACACGAGGCGCTGGACGAGTATTTGAACCTTGTTCCATCTGTACCTTGACCCTGGCATCACCTCTCTTTCTAGAATAATTTCTTTGATTTCTGTTAATGTGAGCAATGACGGAAATAAAAGAAATTATTCTAAGCTTCCTTCGTTCATCCTGCAGCGTCGTGGGAGGAATACTGCTGAGTTGGGAGTGCTTCTGTTCAGAGGGGATGGAACGCGGGAGAAATGCAGTTGTCAGCACGGCGAAGGAGGAGAAACGCGAGGCGGCTCCAGGCGTGCAGAATATCTGGATGGAGGTCTCCGTGGAGCTTCAGATTTACGAGTGCTGGTGGACGCCCCATTTTTCCACAACTCACGCTTATCCCACTGTTCTGGGTGTGAATCTTGGTAGCAGATGCGGCCGCAGGTGGCAACATTTTGTGACAAATCCGAATTCGAAGAAGGAAGAATATTATGAGGTAGATGTGAAAGAAATCTGTCTCGGTGGGTGTTCCATGATATTCGGCTCCATTAATTAAACTCTCATCTCCTCTTTATGTACAGAAGGACACTTGCGATCGTGGCGAACTACTCTGCATACTCAATTACAGGGCCACTTTATCCGAACCCCGTGATTGTCTCCTGTTACGAGGCAGAAATTTGAAATTTAGCTCAAAGCTGCCTACAGTCTTCCTCGATAACGGCGCAAGGGTGTGGCGCCCTCTGACGTCGCCCTCCAGCTCGGCGACTTCTCCGACAGGAAAGTGTCAGCATACGCCAAGAAAATGGCCAGAGCTCAGATGTTCATGTGAGACCGGTTAATGATGTCACATTGGCAATAAAATTGACTAAAATTCTGTCCAACTCCAACGTGTACATGTCAAACGACATGATGGCCGTCACGCCCCATCTTACCCACATTTCAGCCCTTCTTCCGGCGACTCTGCAACGGAGGCCAGATTCGCGAATGCCCACCGATAAATTCGCGCTTCTTATGTGTGGCCTGGGAGAACGTATCAGGTACACAGCCACTCAGTATCGAGACCAGAAGACCTCTGGGGGTGCTATAAAGGGCGTCAATGAAACCACCGGTTCCTCTGAGTTGTTGATTCCCATACGTTACGCGGTTGAAGACAACGGTTGGCAGTGTGCCGAGCGAAATGACGACGTTCTTGACAATCTTTGCCACTGCGTACACCCTGGGACGATTCAACCTTCTCTAAGGGCATAATGGGCCTGCAACGCCATCGAATGTGATTACACCTCTTTGACCTGTGGTCTGATCGCAGTTTTTGCACTGGTACACAGTGTGGATCCACTAGGGACTGCTCAAAATTATTCAACGAAGTCTGAATGTGGCTCGCCCGGCTAGCCGCGCGGTCTAACACGCTGCTTCCCCAAGCGGGAAGGCGTGCCGGTCCCTGGCACGAATTAGTGTCGAGGTCTGGTGTGCCGGTCAGCCTGTGGATGTTTTTTAGGGCGGTTTTGCATCTACGTCGGCCAGTGAGGGCTGGTTCCCCTTATTCCGCCTCAGTTACACTATTTCGGCGGTTGCTGCGCAAACACTATCTCCACGTATGCGTTCACCATAATTACTCTACCATGCAAACATTTGGGGCTACACTCGTCTGGTATGAGACGTTCCCGGCGGGGGAGTCCACTGGGGGCCGAACCGCACAATAACCCTGGGTTCGGTGTGGGGTGGCGGTGGGGTGGGTGGACTGCTATGGCCTGTTGGGGGGTTGTGAATCAGTGAGGGCTGCAGTGGGTGTGGGACGACGCCACTCCTTCGTCTCATGGTTCCCGATTTAATATACAATATACAAGTCTGAATGTGATCCGAAGCAGCAAAGTGGTTCTTGATTTTTATAGCACTGTTGTTTTGCTCCCTCCTATGGCGCAAAAAAGTGTGTGTATGTGGGGAGGGGGCGGGGGCTTGACGGATGCGCGAAGAACAGGGGAAAGGGCCTTTCTAAGATCCCTAGCTCGGTGACGCCTTCAGAGTCAACTGCAAACCTTTGTTGAGAACTTTCGAATTGAACCTGCACCAGACAGTAGCTGATTACTAGGCGTCGGCATGAGAGGCATTCCTTTAGACCGCCGTTAGATTTCGCATGTGGCCAGCAGGCGCTAGTTCAGCGACACAGCGTCACTCAGTTCTGGGCTGTTGAAACGATTGCCTGTCACGTCGGCGCCTAGGAATCAATCACGGTCTGTGTCTGTACAGGCGCATTTTTAAGGCACTCACCAAGACGTGCGGGTGCCACCGAGGATGTTGCCTAACTGCGCGCTCTTAGGAGGACTTCTTGCCGTATTAATTACGCACACATCTGTGTCGCATCACCCTGTGATGCTTCCACAGTGTGGCGCGAAACGGGAGAACTGGAAAAGCATAAATACCCTTTGCTGCTTCGGATCACGTTCAGATTTTGTCGAATGGTTTTGAACAGACACCAGCAGTTCCACCCTTGCACGCAAGAGTGAACTCCAAAGGGGTACTTTCACATTCACAGACAGGTTTCAGGCCCACGACTTCCTTCTTGGAGAAGGGTTGAGTCGTCCGGGGGGGGGGGGGGGGGGGCGTGGAGGGTGTCAGCAGCGTTGAAGATTGAACGTCGTCCTGTTGCTCATCACACTGCGAAATGTGTAGCAATCAACGCCTGAAGGAAAGGGTTGGTTTCACTGGCGCCATTTACGCCACTCCTTGAATCCTTTTCATATCGGTACTGAGCAGTGGTGTGTCTGAAATGTTTTCCTCGACCACACATAAGAAAACCGCGTGATTTCAACGCTGGGAACCGCGGTTCTCATTTCCATCGTAGAGGCGTCAAAAGTAGGAATGAAATGTTCACCCACCAACAAATGTTTTACACCACCTCGGTTCCGAGGGATCCGGAACCTGCGCAGTAAATTGGACTTGGGATCAACACAAACATCACTTCCACCATTTTTATTGCTCATGAAAACCACACATTGAATGTTGTACCACCATACAGCGAGACATTCAAAGGTGGTTGTGCAGACTGCTGTACACACCGGTACCTCCAATACCCAGCTGCACTGATGCATACTATCCACAAGTCGTGCCATACTATCAACAAGTTCATCAAGCCACTGTCAGTCCAGATTGTCCCACTCCCGAGCGGCGGTTCGGCGTAGATCCCTGAGAGTGGGTGGTGGGTCACGTCGTCCATAAATAGCCCATTCAACCTATCCCATGCGTGTTCGATAGCGTTCATCTCTGGAGAACATGCTGGCCACTCTAGTGAGCGATGTCGTTATCCTGAAGGAAGTCATTCACAAGATGTGCACGATGGGGGCGCAGATTGAGTCCATGGAGACGAATGCCTCGCCAATATGCTGCCGATATGGTTGCAGTATCGGTCGGAGGATGGCATTCCCGTGTCGTACAGTCGTTAAGGCGCCTTCCATGACCACCAGCGGCGTACCTCGGCCCCACATAATGGCACCCCAGAACAGCAGGGAACCTCCACCTTGCTGCACTCGCTTGACAGTGTGTCTAAGGCGTTTAACCTGACCGGGTTGCCACCAAACACGTCTCCGACTATTGTTTGGTTGAAGGCATATGCGACACTCATCGGTGAAGAGAACGCGATTTTTTATTTTTTTAATGCCAAATTATAGACCTGTTACCTGATGTTTGAAACAGGTCGTACATCTTACAATTTTCGTTTTTCATATTTTTACAGTTTTCTTTCCTTTTGTTTTATTTTCAAAATTTACAAAGAACGATACTTTTTAAAATAACAATAATTTAAGGTTGAAATATAAATAAAATTTTGTTGTTTTTTAAGAAGAATATAAAAAGAAGATAGGATAGATGAGAGATTTGTTAGTACGTGATGCCAATCCTGAGCGGTCCATTTGACATGTCGTTGGACCCATCTGTACCGCGCTGCATGGTACCGTGGTTGCAAAGATGGACCTCGCCATGGACGTCGGTAGTGAAGTTGCGCATCATGCAGCCTAATGCGCACAGTTTGAGTCGTATCACGACGTCCTGTGGCTGCACGAAAAGCATGATTCAACATGGTGGCGTTACTGTCAGGGGTCCTCCGAGCCATAATCCATAGGTAGCAGTCATCCAGTGCAGTAGTAGTCCTTCGGAGGTCTGAGCGAGGCATGTCATCGACAGTTCGTCTCTGTATTTCCTCCATGTCCGAACAACATCGCTTTGGTTCACTCCGGGACACCTGGACTCTTCCCTGGTTGAGAGCCCTCCCTGGCACAAAGTAACAATGCGGACGCGATCGAAGCTCGGTATTGACCGTCTAGGCATCGTCGATCTACAGACAATACGAGCCGTGTACCTCCTTCATGATGGAATGACTGCAACTGATCGGCTGTGTCTAATAGGCGCGGCTCATGCATGGTTGTTTACATCTTTGGGCGGGTTTAGTGATATCTCTGAACAGTCAAAGGAAGTGTGTCTGTGACACAATATCCACAGTCAACGTCTATCTTCAGGAGTTCTGGGAACCGGGGTGATGGAAAACATTTTTTGATGCGTGTGGATGAGAGGGGCTGTGGCCGCATTCCAGCGGTGTGACATCCACGGTGGCGTTGGGCAGAATTGTGGCGAATTTCGGTGCCAGTGGGACACCATAAAGCCACTTTTTACGATACACGAAGTTGTGAGCTCTGGCCCTTTTCTTTGAATCTGTCGACACCTTGCTGTTGGAAGCGTCACTGGGCCCGAAGGTGACGTCACAGGGCGGCACGCTGATGCAGCATTACAGAGGAAGGTCGGAGGCAGCAGATTTCAACATTCTACGTCGCAATGGGAAACAAGAGATTTCGAAAAACTGGTGCCTCACTTTTGTTACACAGTGTACTTTAGAAATTAGCGCTGGAACAAGCAGAGAGCAGAACGGAACTATATGCCGCTGTCAGTTTTCTCAATCTTCTCAAGACTCTGAGCACAGATGAAATCCACAGTTAAAGTAGCTGTGTGGCGCACCTCTCTATTGTAGTGTTCATCCCTTCCCGTCTTCACTCCGTTTGTGCAGCATCTGGTGCATGAGCGCTTGTTGTTCACGATGATCAGCTGCAGGCCGTGCTCACTCCCACGAGAGGCTCATTCGCCTCTCAGTCTTAAGAAAGTGTAAGTCACGGATCAGTCTGTCAGTCGAACGTTGCAGCTCGCTGTATAATAAGTGAGCAGTCAACTGGAGCAGCGTAGTATTACGACGCCATCAGCGTGTTCGTGAAGTTCTCTAGTCGGAAGCTGACGTGTCAGGTGCACTGCGAATAGGGGGTTCTGGTATTAAATGCTGCAACAAGTTTACTATTACCAGTCACTGTTTATTTATGTTCAAAAATGTGTTCACATGTGTGTGAAACGTTACGGGACTTAACTGCTAAGGTCATCAGTCCCTAAGCTTACACACTACTTAACTTAAATTATCCTAAGGACAAACACACACACACCCATGCCCGAGGGAGGACTCGAACCTCCGCCGGGACCAGCCACACAGTCCACGACTGCAGCGCCTTAGACCGCTCGCTGTTTATTTATCTCCACGACCCGTTTCAAAGGTTTAAACCTCCATCATCAGGTGGATTTACATTTGTTAGTATGACATGTTTGTGTGTGTGTGTGTTGTGTTAAGATTTTTTGGACGAACTTATGGCACTGTCTAGTGGAGAAACAAAACACTATTGCACAACACGATTTTGGGTTTGTTTCGAGACAAAACTAAAATTGTATCTAACGGTAAAAACAAAATAGGTAAAGTAGAGCGCCTGCAGGTGTCACAGGTTCCTTTCATTGTCACATGTATACTGTCATATTTTGTAAACATATATGGCGTCCGGGAACTATTAGGTACAAGTATCATATAGCAGAACAGAAACATTATCACAAAGTACGAAGAATACACATCATAACAACATTCTTACAGAATAAATTTTTAAAGGATTTTGGAGATCTTTGTTTTGAGTAATTGAATACTTGCGTTGGAATAGAAATTTCATGTGGCATATAAATCCGATTTTGTCAAGTTAATATGGCTTAAACTTCATACTCGGTTATATGATCACGTGACATGTTACAAACTTTAAGTACAATAATTATGTTGGCTACAGTGGTAAAATTGTACACAAATAACAATTGTGGTTTGAGATTCCCAGATAGATATGAAAGCCTGGAGGAAGAGCCAGAGGAAGCGAATCTTAAACCAAATTGTTATTTGTGTACAATTTTACCACTGTAGCCAACATAATTATTGTACTTCAAGTTGGTAACATGTCACCTAATCAAATAACCGAATATGAAACTTAAGCCATATTAACTTGACAAAATCTGATTTATATGCCACATGAAATTTCTGTTCCAACGCAAGTATTCAATAACTCAAAACAAAGATCTCCAAAATCCTTTAAAAATTTATCCTGTAACAATGTTGTTATGATGTATATTCTTTGCACTTTGTGATAATGTTTCTCTTCTGCCGTATGATCCTTGCACTTAATAGTTTCCAGAGGCCATATGTGTTTACAAAATATGACAGTATACATGTGATGTGTTACGACAATGAAAGGAACCTGTGACCACTGGAGGTACTCTATTTTACTTATTTTATTTTTACCGTTAGACACAAGCTTAGTTACGTGTCAAAACAAATCCAAAATCGTGTTGTGAAATAGTGTTTTGTTTCTCCACTAGACAGTGCCGTAAGTTCCTCCAAAAAATCGTAACACAACACACAGACACAAACATGTCATACTAACAAATGTAAATCCACCTGATGATGGAGGTTTAAACCTTTGAAACGGGTCGTGGAGATAAATAAACTTTTACTGGTAACAGTAAACTTCTTGTATCATTTAATGTCAGTAACAGTCACGGTAAAGCCTAACCTAAAATGTTCGCATTTAGAGGGATTCTGATGCTTTGCATCATCTGGAGTAGGCAGACGTGGAACCGGCTGTGCTGCCCCACACAATGCCTGCGCACCCGAGCACTGGGCGGACCAGCCGAGTGTTCTTGGGGTTCGAAGGGAGCCTCCACTGTAAGTTGAGTATGGACCAAAGGATGTGGAATAGCCATACCAGCTTACTCCTCATTCCACGGACATCACAGCTCCATCAGCGGTGGTGGTCTAGTGCCACAGCCTGGTACCTTCCAGCCCTGGACAATGGTATGTGGACGGTTGCAAGTCAGTAGCCAGCTTTCGTGCTGCTGACGATTAACGCCTGGCTCTTGCCGGAATTAACGACCAGTCCGCATTTGGTGGCCCACGTGCCGAGTACGTTGCATCTCTCTTACAGCCCGCACTGTAGCAGGCTAGAGTTTCAAAACAGAGCAGCGTTCGAAACGTCAACAGTGTGAAAGCTATACACTAGAAGGCATAAGGCAGACCCCTGTGGCTCTCTGGCTGTTCTATGGCGTCGTGATGACATGCCGTCCCCAACATACAGATGGAACGCCCTTTTAATGAAGAACAAGTGTATAAGACGACCATCTGACCGACATCCCCAGCAGAAGTAGTGGATGCGGGAGCTAGTCATGTCACACACAGTCGAATGTGTCGGAGACGTTGACGAGAACCGCCTTAAGGTATTAATGACCCTCTGTGGCTCCCGCCACCCCCTCCAACAGCTGTAGGTGTGATGTGGAAGGAACCACCATGACTGGGCTCTGCTCGTCCTTTCAACAGCTACCCTGAGTAAATCCTCACCGAAACCTCCGACAGGGCGCCCGGTCTGTACCCTGTCATCGGCCATCTCTCTTTGTACAAAACCGTCCGTTTGTAGACCGATTTTCTTCATTTTTAGATAACAGATTTTGGGCCAGCTCCTATTCTTCAGATCTCTTTGTCAAAATTAAATGACAATTGATTCAAGACATATGTTTCCAAAGGAAGGAAAAAACAAGCAGGAGAAATAACTAAAACTAACGTCGATCAGTTGTAGAATTTTGGAACACGTATTATGTTCGAGTATAATGACTTTTCTGGAGACTAGAAATCTACTCTGCAGGAATCAACATGGGTTTAGAAAAAGACGGTCGTGTGAAACCCAGCTCGCGCTATTCGTCCACGAGACTCAGAGGGCCATAGACACGGGTTCCTAGGTAGGTGCCGTGTTTCTTGACTTCCGCAAGGCGTTCGATACAGTTCCCTACAGTCGTTTATGGAACAAAATAAGAGCATATGGACTATCAGACCAATTGCGTGATTGGATTGAAGAGTTCCTAGATAACAGAACGCAGAATGTCATTCTCAATGGAGAGAAGTCTTCCGAAGTAAGAGTGATTTCAGGTGTGCCGCAGGGTAGTGTCGTAGGACCGTTGCTATTCACAATGCATATAAATCACCTTGTGGATAACACCGGAAATTCACTGAGGCTTTTTGCGGATGGTGCTGTGGTATATCGAGAGGTTGTAACAATGGAAAATTGTACTGAAATGCAGGAGGATCTGCAGCAAATTGACGCATGGTGCAGGGAATGGCAATTGAATCTCAATTTAGACAAGTGTCATGTGCTGCGAATACATAGAAAGAAAGATCCCTTATCATTTAGCTACAATATAGCAGGTCAGCAACTGGAAGCATTTAATTCCATAAATTATCTGGGAGTACGCATTAAGAGTGATTTAAAATGGAATGATCATATAAAGTTGATCGTCGGTAAAGCAGATGCCAGACTGAGATTCATTGGAAGAATCCTAAGGAAATGCAATCCGAAAACAAAGAAAGTAGGTTACAGTACGCTTGTTCGCCCGCTGCTTGAATACTGCTCAGCAGTGTGGGATCCGTACCAGATAGGGTTGGTAGAAGAGACAGAGAAGATCCAACGGAGAGCAGCGCGCTTCGTTACAGGATCATTTAGTAATCGCGAAAGCGTTACGGAGACGATAGATAAACTCCAGTGGAAGACTTTGCAGGAGAGACGCTCAGTAGCTCGGTACGGGCTTTTGTTGAAGTTTCGAGAACATACATTCACCGAAGAGTCAAGCAGTATATTGCTCCCTCCTACGTATATCTCGCGAAGAGACCATGAGGATAAAATCAGAGAGATTAGAGCCCACACAGAGGCATACCGACAATCCTTCTTTCCACGAACAATACGAGACTGGAATAGAAGGGAGAACCGATAGAAGTATTCAAGGTACCCTCCGCCACACACCGTCAGGTGGTTTGCGGAGTATGGATGTAGATGTAGAATTAAACAAGCAGCATCCAAAAATGTGATTCACATTCGAAATGGAGGAGAACAATGCAATCAACTTTCTAGATTTGGCTACAAGAGTGAAGGGAGGAACGCAGGCTTTCAGTGTCTATAGAAAGAATAGCATTATGTGTACGACCAAACGTCACGCAGCATAGCATAAAACAGCGTACTCTTACGCAATGTTTAACAGTGCTCTTAATTGCCACTGAAGGAAGATGAATTACAGAGAGAATGAGGTATTATTAAATAGGTACCTACAATTAATGGATACAGGACGAAAGATGTCACGCGTGTGTTTACCAAAATCAAAACAAATTTTTCGGTATAACTGATAAGAGCAAGAAGATTTAAGTTCCGGAAAAATTAGTCACTTTGACATATAAAGGGTTTGTGCCGAAGAGAAATGCTAAATTCTTTCCAAAAAACGAAACCGTGGCATTTCGGAATGAAGGGCAAATGGCTCATAGGTTTAGGCGCAACCAGCCACGAAATAGCAAAACATATAGAATAACTCCGGTATATACAAGATCAAGTGTGCGGACTGCGATAAATGCTATAGAAGGCAGACGGGAAAATTTTTGAGATTCAAATAAAAGAACATTGTGGTCGTTGTCATCGGACATGTAAAAGACAGTAAACGTGAGGTTAGATCAATAAGCGAACACATGGAGGAACTACACAGAGCTTCGTAAAGTTTTTGCCTAAATCTGCTTGACGAACTGGAAATTTACGCCCACCAAACGGAAAAATAAAAAAAAACTGCTTAATGAGCAAAGTGACTGATGTGCAGGAATTTTACGAAATTTTTAAAACTATTTTTAGCGTTCCTTAGGGAGGCTCCACCAAGCAGCGGCCCTCAGCGTTATGGCGACGGCGAAGACCTGGACACGGCAGAGGAGAATATGGAGGGCGGGTATGCGAGCATCAGACGGAAAGAAGACCATACACAACTTTCTAATAATTTTAAAAATGTTTATTAAAAATGCTTTTAGAATTCTTCAAATGTTATTATTTTAAATTACATTCAACATCGTTGTTTAACCGTTATACTTAGGAACACTTTTTGGTATGTCTATCGACTTTATGTACAGAGAGGGCACTTTTCAGCGTTCCAAGAATTACATTTCTTGAAAACTGCAACGTGTAGTCTTAGCAGGCTAGCAAATTTTCACTTATGACCGTGAACTGGCAGTGCTGTATCGACAGGTTACTCTGTATAGTTCTAAAAATTCTGATGCTTTGTAAACATAGGTCTCGAGTCAACTGCCATTTAATTTTGTCTAACAGATCACAATCGGTGATCTACATTAATAAAAATCGTGTATCTCCGCTCTTGACCGATTGCTTTGAAACTTTGACACAACGTTGCATTCTAATACAGACGAGTCTTTAAATACCTATTGCTTAATATATGATGTATAATATATATGTAACCTTTGAAATTTTTCGTAACATCGTTTCCATAAATTAACTTTATAGAAATTATGCATTACGTACATCACAAAATAGGTTTGTAAAAACACACTCCTATTCCGATGGAACGTTGTCATAAAATTTCACAGCATTCAGTCAAAAACTTTCGCAGACTTGCGATTAGAAACATTTACAGATTCTATATAAGTACAAACGTAGATCTTCGTCTCTTTTCTAAATCTCAAATCTGCGTAAGTTCATCGAGGTTGCTTTGAAATTTTGACACAATGTTTCATTCGAAAATTCGCTTGTTTTTATATACCTACTGGAACCCATCTCGCACATACGTAATATATATCTGAAAAAAAAGGAAACGTTATGAGAATGTAAATCTTGATATGTTCAAAATCACTAACCTCCGAAAATTCTTGACCTATTGCTTTGAAATTTTGACAGAACGTTGAATTGTAATGCGGGCGTGTTTTTAGGTTCAAATGAGTCTGAGCGTTACGGGACTTAACATCTGAGGTCATCAGTCCCCTAGAACTTAGAACTACGTAAACATAAGTAACCTAAGGACAGCACATACATCCATGTCCAAGGCAGGATTCGAACCTGCAACCGTATCAGCAGCGCGGTTCCGGACTGAGGAGCCTAGAACCGCTCGACCACAGCGGCCGGCTGTTTTTAGGTACGTAATTCTTTAATATATTTATTTCTTTTATACACACAATATATAAATACGTATACGTAATACAAAGGGGCAGGAAGAAGGGAGATTGGGGGGGGGGGGGGGGGGGAGAGGAGAAGATAGGCAGAGAGGGAGGAGAAGGTAATGGACAGAAAGAGTGGAAGGAGGAGGAGATAAACGAAGAAAGGGGCAGGGGGAGATGAACAGAGACAGGACAGAGACAGGGATTAGGACGAATATCCAGTTCCCATACATATTGGAATCTTGTGCTTTCTCTTTTCTTTCGTTTCCATTTAAGCATACTGTACCACAGCAAAACGTCGCCGGGCACAGTTAGTTTGGAAATAAATAAAAGCAATCTGCAGAATGAAACTAGACTTCTTTGTACAAATAAAGTCGCGGACACTTCCTATAACAAACATGCCTATTTTTATACATCTCCCTTTCATCTTCGACCTCGACTGTTGATAACGTAGACGATAGACTAAATACCGAGATACTACAGTTCCAGTAACGTTATGGAGGATACAGCAGACACACTTAGCTTCTTCGCGACGTATTCTTTGTGTACGAGTCGGAAGAATGAAGAGGAATTTTTTATTTTATTCGGGGTCGTTTCCATTGTATCCAACTTGTGTGTTATTTTCAGTAACTTTGGGACATTTTTTTTCCAGTCTCTCTTCACTAAGCAACATAACGCACCGGAATGGGCGACGGTTGTATTTGTTACTGCGGCTCACCGCAGTAGGTTCGCAACTTTTGCACATATGGAAAGACATGGGCGTTTGCACATGCGCCACTTTGCAGCTCCACATGCGCTCCTAATTGTTTAACGATAACCTTTTATATCTGTTGTAGTGAAAAGTTAAAAAATAGCGTCTGTTTGAACCCAGTCGTCACTACGCATTTTGGTACGGTCGCTGAAGGCAGTGTTACCGAGCTTGCTAAACCCTGTCATCACCATCACATGGAATCTCTTCACGGACACCAGATTTGCTCGATGAATTTCCGTCTGACAGAACACAGAACGCTACAGCGAATGGATAATGTTGTACATAATCGAGAATAGCACCTGGAGTGTCCAAGGAAGCGAAATTAAATCCTTTGTTTCTAAAAACATACCACAACTTTTTTAACAATTTAGTGGCAAATTTCATTCTGCTGCGTGAAACGATTCATTTTTTGGAATGTGCAAAGCTAAAATATCCAGTTTCAAAAATATTTGTAACTAATAAGGTGATTTATATCACGTGAAGTTATCCCGTTTTAAGGCGCTTATTTAAGTTACGCGATAGTAAAAACTTATATTTAATGAATGACGGTATTCGGAGTGGAATAAATGCAGTGTAAAGTAAGTATCTGTGTCTGAAGCGCACTATTACACTGAAAAATCACCATATATAATCATGATATGAAGTACTTTGAAATGGTAAGCAAATAACTTATTGTTTTTAAATGCTTTTGAACCTAAACCACTGAATGTCTTTAATATCATCTTTATAACTCTATGTGTTCTCAAAACTGCCCTAAGTGAAAAAAATAAATAAATACAAACGGTGTTATACGTTATGATTGGCCACTTGGTCACAAAACTGTACAAAGTCTATACAAAAATGAACAAAAAACGTGTTCCAAAAATGATTGCTTCTAATTAATTTTCAGTCATCTTCATCCATTTTTGTTTTAGGCTATGTCTTCAGCTGCTTATAAAGACTTGATACTGTCTGGAATATACTTCAGTAGTTACTTAACATCATCTTTTCGTAGAATGAAATTTTCACTCTACAGCGGAGTGTGCGCTGATATGAAACTTCCTGGCAGATTGAAACCGTGTGCACTTGCCTGCGAAAGGCAAAGGTCACGAGTTCGAGTCTCGGTCCGGCACACAGTTTTAATCTGCCAGGAAGTTTCATCATCTTTTCGCTTCTTGTTTATGAGAACTTTCCAATGATATGTTTCTCTTTCAAATAGATCAATGTTCTTGTTGAGAAAATATGTCCTGAACATCGGGTCCTCAAATAAAGGGATCACCTACCACTTTCCTTTTCTTTTCTGAGCTGTAAACGTAGTACAGGAACTAGTGGGGAGTTGTCCTGTTTTATAGTGCCTCTTCCCATTGGTTCAGCTGAGATGACTACCTTTTCGTTTGAAGGGCTCCACCATGTTTTAAAATTCAACATTTCGTTTGTTTTTGCTGCACAAAATTCAGTGCGACCGAGGTGGCTCTGTTCTGTGGTAAGCGACTGATCTGAAAGAAGTACTCAGTCACACATTCGTAACTTCATCTTCACGACATCTAAGTCGCGGTCAATGGTACATAAGAGTGCTCTTCAATGGGGAAATAGTTGTACATTTTGTCAAATCTGGCACTGTCTGTTAACAACAATAAAATTCTTATAACATATGATCGTGGTTTTGGCCTTTGCATGCGTCGTTGAACAAGTGGAGTTCTCTTTTTGGGGCAAAGTTCTTAGTGGAACGGTACAGCAAGGCGCACATTTCATTGGGATCTTTCTTACTTTGTCAGTCACGACAACAATAAAACCTGCCTCCATCTGTTTTCATGCAATGTGTATTTTTTGTATCATTATTTAAAACTTCAAACTCTGAGCTGCCCATCTTAAATTTTATAAGTGGAATAGTGAATCTTCAGCGAAATTCCTCGCCTGCCACAAGTTTATATCTAAAACGTGACACGTCCCGCAATTGTACGATGTTAGAAACAATTGCAAATTTAAATCTGCTCTTTGCAAGCAACAAGACCATAATGGTCTCCCATTTCAATTCCAATTGATGACTCTGCGTCTGAAGAAACCGAAACTAACATGTTATGTTCTTGAGGAGTTGTGTCCTTTTAGGGATAAGTGATTCAACTGAATTTCAGATGTTGTCAGCATACAACAATGACTCATCACGCAGTGACTGCAGCCCCATCACACTGTTCGATGACGATGCTCTTCTCTACTGTAAAATATCGTTGTAGGCCGATGGTAAGTAACTGCCGATTGACTTAGACGAAATGTCAACTTGGTGTAATGAACGGCAATGCTCTTTGAATGCGTATAAATGCAAGACAATGCTTAAAACTGAGAGAAACACTGTTCGTTCCAAAAGTACAAGATCACAAGACTAGCGCGAGCACGTGCGATATTTAGGCAAGACTGGTAAGGGGTATGAAATGGGGCGGGCACGTCATATCAGCGTTAGATTCAAATGGCTCTAACCACTATGGGACGTAACATCTGAGGTCACCAGTCCCCTAGACTTAGAACTATTTAAACCTAACTAACCTAAGGACATCACACACATCCATGCCAGAGGCAGGATTCGAACCTGCGACCGTAGAAGCAACGCGGTTCCTGACTAAAGCGCCTAGAACCGCTCGGACACATCGGCCTTCTATCAGCGTTAGAGACGGAGACTGGAAGCACCGGATGAATTTGTCGGGTTGTTGTGCAAGTGCGGTACGTCTGCAAAGGACGTCGGGCACAAGTCACCAGTGGGAGCAGTTCTGGAGTAGCGCTCCTGCGTTTCCGCTCCTTATCAAGCAGGCCTGACGGCTGACATCAGACGAGATTAGAGATGCGCACTTAAGACCGTAAGAGGTCGGTATAACCGATACGACAGTGTAACACGGGTGCGCGCGGAACTCAAGTGGAGGCATTTAGAAGAAGAGCGTCGTAGTTGTTGTGAAACCTCGGTTAAATTTAGGGGACTTGTACTGGAGGGAGATGCGTGGCGATTCTTTTGGCAGCCTCTCGTGTCTCTGTTACTGATCGTTAGAGTTAAGATAAGGTAGACTGAGTGCATACAGGGCACGTCCTCGTCAGTCCTCAGCTTATGCTTCAGAAATGAAAAGTTGATGTTGGTGACCGATTTATTGCTCTGAGACAAAACAAGATTAAAATATTAAATTCAAAAAATTGAAGTGAATCCAGAAAATTTTAGAACATGTTCAGAGTGAATACTGTTTATATTAGAAAGTAACTGAAATACGTGAAAAAGTTAGAATACTAAATGCTATACGCCTAAAAATTCTGAAAACAGTGCCATTACATTGCACTGTGAAAGTATGAGTCGTTGCCGAATGTAGTCCCAGTGATACAACCAAAGAGACTGGTACACCTCCCTAATATCGTGTGGGGCCCCCGCGAGCACACAGAAGTGCCGCAACATGACGTGGCATGGTCTCGACTAATGTCTGAAGTAGTACTGGAGGGAACTGACACCATGAATTCTGCAGGGCTGTCCACAAATTCGTAAGTGTACTAAGGAGTGGAGATCTCTTCGGAACAGCACGTTGCAAGGCATCCCAGATATGCTCAATAATGTTGACGTCTGGGGAGTTTATTGACCAGCGGAAGTGTTTAACCTCAGAAAAATGTTTCTGGAGCCACTCTGTAGCAATTATGGGCCTGTGAGGTGTCGCATTGTCCTGCTGGAATTACCCAAGTCCATCGGAAATCACAATGCACATGAATGGATGCAGGTGATCAGACAGGATGCTTGCGTACGTGTCACCTGTCAGAGTCGTATCTAGACGTATCAGATGTCCCATATCACTCAAAATGCACACGCCCCACAGCTTTACAGAGCCTCCAGCAGCTTGAACAGTCCCCTGCTGACAGGCAGGGTCCATGGATTCATGAGGTTATCTCCATACCTGTACACATCCATTCACTCGATAAAATTTGAATCAAGACTCGTCAGACCAGGCACCATGTTTCGAGCCATCAACAGTCCAATTTCGGTGTTGACAGGATCAGGCGAGGCGTAAAGCTTTGTATCGTGCAGTCATCAAGGGTACACGAGTGGGCCTTCGGCTCTGAAAGCCCTTATCGATGATGCGTCGTTCAGTGGTTCGCGCGCTGCCACTTGTTGATGGCCCAGCAATTTGCGGAAGGGTTGCACTTCTGTCACGTTGAACGATTCTCTTCAGTTGTCGCTGGTCACATTCTTGCAAGATCTTTTTCTGGCCGCAGCGATGTCGGACATTTGATGTTTTACCGGTATCCTGAGTTTCGTCATACACTGGTGAAATGGTCGTTCGCTATCTCGGAGATGCTGTGTCCCGTCGGTCGTACACCAACTTAACATCACGTTCAAACTCACATCTTGATAACCTGCCACTGTATCAGCGGTAACCGATCTAACAACTGCGTCAGACATTTATTGTCTTATACAGGGAGTTACAAAAGGGTACGGTCAAACTTTCAGGAAACATTCCTCACACACAAATAAAGAAAAGATGTTATGTGGACATGGGTCCGGAAACGCTTAATTTCCATGTTAGAGCTCATTTTAGTTTCGTCAGTATGTACTGTACTTCCTCGATTCACCGCCAGTTGGCCCAATTGAAGGAAGGTAATGTTGACTTCGGTGCTTCTGTTGACATGCGACTCATTGCTCTACAGTACTAGCTAGCATCAAGCACATCAGTATGTAGCATCAACAGGTTAGTGTTCATCACGAACGTCGTTTTGCAGTCAGTGCAATGTTTACAAATGCGGAGTTGGCAGATGCCCATTTGATGTATGGATTAGCACGGGGCAATAGCCGTGGCGCGGTACGTTTGTATCGAGACAGATTTCCAGAACGAAGGTGTCCCGACAGGAAGACGTTCGAAGCAATTGATCGGCGTCTTAGGGAGCACGGAACATTCCAGCCTACGACTCGCGACTGGGGAAGACCTAGAACGACGAAGACACCTGCAATGGACGAGGCAATTCTTCGTGCAGTTGACGATAACTCTAACGTCAGCGTCAGAGAAGTTGCTGCTGTATGAGGTAACGTTGACTACGTCACTGTATGGAGAGTGCTACGGGAGAACCAGTTGTTTCCGTACCATGTAGAACGTGTGCAGGCACTAACAGCAGCTGATTGGCCTCCGCGGGTACACTTCTGCGAATGGTTCATCCAACAATGTGTCAATCCTCATTTCAGTGCAAATGTTCTCTTTACGGATGAGGCTTCATTCGAACGTGATCAAATTGTAAATTTTCACAATCAACATGTTTGGGCTGACGAGAATCCGGACGCAATTGTGCAATCACGTCATCAACACAGATTTTCTGTGAACGTTTGGGCAGGCATTGTTGATGATGTCTTGATTAGGCCCCATGTTCTTCCACCTACGCTCAATGGAGCACGTTATCATGATTTCATACGGGATACTCTACCTGTGCTGCTAGAACATGTGCCCTTACAAGTACGACACAACATGTGGTTCTTGCACGATGGAGCTCCTGCACATTTCAGTCGAAGTGTTCGTACGCCTCTCAACAACAGATTCGGTGACCGATGGATTGGTAGGCAATTCCATGGCCTCCACGCTCTCCTGACCTCAACCCTCTTGACTTTCATTAGTGGGGGCATTTGAAAGCTCTTGTCTGCGCAACCCCGGTACCAAATGTAGAGACTCTTCGTGCTCGTACTGTGGACGGCTGTGATACAATACGACATTCTCCAGGGCTGCATCATGGCATCAGGGATTCCATGCGACGGGGGGTGGATGCATGTATCCTCGCTAACGGAGGACATTTTGAACATTTACTGTAACAAAGTGAAGTCACGCTGGTACGTTCTGTTGCTGTGTGTTTCCATTCCATGATTAATGTGATTTGAAGAGAAGTAATAAAATGAGCTCTACCATGGAAAGTAAGCGTTTCCGGACACATGTCCACATAACGTATTTTCTTTCTTTGTGTGTGAGGAATGTTTCCCGAAAGTTTGGACGTACCTTTTTGTAACACCCTGTATAGGCGTTGCCGACCGCAGCGCCGTATTCTGTCTGTTTACATTGTGTTTGTGTTTGAACACGCATGCCAATACCAGTTTCTTTATATATGTATCCTTCCGTCGGACATGGGCGTTAAGCTTGGCAGCCCCATTGGTGCTGTTCCATCATTCGTAACAACACAAACACAACACTACAGTGTACAAACACTCATCAGTCGTCCACATCACACAGATACGCACTTGACACTTCGTAACAGGTCTGAGGAATAGAATGACAAACCACACGCACTGGCTCCCTGCCTAACACGTCGCTGCAGTGTTCCCGAATCTGCACCCCTCCGCTCATTCCCAGAGTATGAGACTACTTCGACTTTGTGGACACAAATAGCGTATTATAGCTTATTCTAAACACATTCTACACCAAAATTACTAAAAGCAAACATAAACTATCTTATTTCTCTATTTCTGACACTGACACAAACAGCACTTTTTAAGCAGATGCTCCCGCCTTTTGGAACATCGTGAAACGAAAGCAACAGAAGCACTGGAAACACATATACATGCTAAAATAGGTATCGTTTATTCGCCGAGCGGGAGAAAAATAAAATTTGAATGTATCGTACTTTTTACATAAGGACTATGGAGGACGTACGCGTTAATTTTATCCGTCGCTCGTTGTGCAGACGGGTAGGGTAGAAGGACGCCAACGTCAATGGCGTATCGCGGCCTCTCCCACGCGCTGTGCAGGGGCTCGCCGAGAATATGGACCGTTTCAGAAGGAACAGCAAATATTTTAGGGGGCGTTATGCAGTCTAATGCGAGTAAAACACTCCAATGTTGATTGGACACATGTATGCAGCTCTTAGAAAGCAACACAAAGTCAAAGAAGATGTCAAACAAAGGCAAATGATTAAGTTGAAAGTTGAATTGCGTAAATTTCGTCTCCGACTTCGATGCACTCTTGGCAACACCATGAATATCTCTCCTGTTTGTGTTGTCTAATTATTGGTAATCCAAAGAATCAGTTCACCAGTTACGGCCACTTTTTCTTCGTAAACTTCGCTTATCAGTCTGTCCCAGAGACAAAAATCTAAAGTCCTGGAGACCTTGGTAGGGAAGAAACATGACCATTTGTCCGAAACCACTTCCGGCAAATATTTGGTTCAGATGATATGTGAACCGATGAGTTGAATTTGCTGCGGTCCTGTCATTGTTGAAGAAAGTTCGCATTATGTTGGCAAATGAACCTCTTTACTTGCTTATGGAATATGGTCTCAGTTATGTGACTGGATTTGTGATTTCCTGTCAGAGAGGTCACAGTTCGTAGTAATTAACGGAAAGTCATGGAATACAACAGAAGTGATTTCTGGCGTTCCCGAAGGTAGTGTTATATGCCCTTCTCTGTTCCTTATCTATATAAACGATTTGGGAGACAGTCTGAGCAGCCGTCTTCGGTTGTCTGCATATGACACTGTCGTTTATCGACTAATAAAGTCATCAGAACATCAAAACAAATTGCAAAACGATTTAGAAAAGATATCTGAATGGTGTGAAAAGTAGCAGTTGACCCTACATAACGAAAAGTATGAGGTCATCCACATGAGTGCTAAAAGGAACTCGTTATACTTCGGTTACACGATAAATCAGTCTAATCTAAAAGCCGTAAATTCAACTAAACACCTAGGTATTACAATTACGAACAACTTAAATTGGAAGGAACACATAGAAAATGTTGTGGGGTAGGCTAACCAAAGACTGCGTTTTATTGGCAGGACACTTAGAAAATGTAACAGACCTACTAAGGAGACTGCCTACACTACGCTTGTCCGTCCTCTTTTAGAATACTGCTGCGCGGTGTGGGATCCTTACCAGATAGGATTGACGGAGTACATCGAAAAAGTTCAAAGAAGTGCAGCACGTTTTGTGTTATTGTGAAATATGGGAGAGAGTGTCACAGAAATGATACAGGATTTGGGCTTGACATCATTAAAAGAGAGGCGTTTTTCGTTGGGACGAAATCTTCTCGCGGAATTCCAATCACTAACTTTCTCCTCCCAATGCGAAAATATTTTGTTGACACCGACCTACATAGGAAGGATCACCACGATAAAACAAAGGAAATCAGAGCTCGTACGGAAAGATATAGGTGTTCATTCTTTCCGCGCGCTATACGAGGTTGAAATAATAAAGAATTGTGAAGGTGGTTCGATGAACCCTCTGCCAGGCACTTAAATGTGATTTGCAGAGTATCCATGTAGATGTAGATGTTCCGGTAAGGCTGGAAGTTCGTTTTCAAGAAAGACTAGGTGACAGGGCTCTGT
This sequence comes from Schistocerca serialis cubense, assembly GCF_023864345.2. NCBI lineage: Eukaryota > Metazoa > Arthropoda > Insecta > Orthoptera > Acrididae > Schistocerca > Schistocerca serialis. The sequence goes on from NC_064645.1 coordinate 49,908,983, forward strand.
GCGGTGAGGAAGTAATACAAAAGGCCCGATCAACTGATTGTCTGTCGTAACACAACACACATTTGCAGAGATACGTTCTTGAAAATGTTCCACACAAAGGCGTGTTTGTTTCCGTCGGACCATCGACGTAGGTCACAAATACTGCTGACACCTACGCGAGTGAAACTGGCTTCGTCAGCGGACAGTGTTAATGCCATTACCGGGCGACTGCGCAATTAGCGAACGGCAAAAATCCTACCATGCACCTTCATCTGCTCCTCCGTGGTGTCGAATCTGCTGCAAATGATAAGCATATAGGTAGTGCATATGTAATGTCTAACAAATTCTCGTATGTGGAACACTGGTACCTGTAGAACTTTTGTGTGTGCTTGTTGAAGAAATACGGTATACCAACTGAATAATGTCTCCTTCTGCACCCTCACTCTCATCCTTTGCACGTCCAGATGACATTTGAATGTCGGGCATTGCAGGTTAGTGAAACTGCGAATAATTACTCGTGAATCTGAAACTCTGCGGCTAGGAAATCGTCTGTCTCATTGCCCACCAGCAGCAGCAGTGTTTCCATTGAAAAACCAGTACACAAACAACATATAGACGTATGCAGCATTTGTGAATCTACATCTAGTGCATCTGCATGACTGCTGCGGAATTCTCGAACCGCCTTCGAGATATTTCTCTGCCGTTTGTGATGCCATGACTAATAACGAGATATAATTTTTTCCCTTTCTTTTACTGCCTTGTACTTCATAGATATATTCCTGATGACTTAGAATATTTTTGATTTGGTTATACAGGGTGAGTCACTAACTATTGCCACTAAGAATAACACCGAAAGTATGATAGGAGCTCTCCATGTTACTCTCTTCAGTACAAACCTCTTCATCTCGGAGTAACTACTGCAACATATATCCCTCTGAATCTGCTTACTGTACTCATCTCTTGGTCCCCCTCTATAATTTTTACCGCACCACGCTCCCTCAAGTACTAAATTGGCGATCCCTTGATGCTTCAGAATGTGTCCTACCGACCGACCCCTTCTTCTAGTCGGGTTGAACAGCAAATTTCTCTTCTCTCCTATTGATTACCTTCTCAATAGTTAAAGGATCTACACATCTAATCTTAAGCATTCTTCTGTAGCACCACATTTCAAAAGCTTCTAGTCTCGTCTTGTCTAAACCGTTTATGGTCCGTGTTTCACTTCCATATATGGCTACACTCCATACAAATGCTTTCAAAAAGGACTTCCTGTCATTTCAATATATACTCGATGTTAACAAATTTCTCTTCTTCAGAAACGCTTTTCTTGCCATTGCCAGTCTACAATTTATATCCTTCCTACTTCAACCATACTCTGTTACTTTGCTTCCCAAATAGCAGAACTCATCAGCTAGTCCGAATGTCTTATTTCCTAATCTAATTCCCTCAGCATCATCTGATTTGATTGGACTACATTCCATTATACCCGTTATGCTTTTGTTGATGTTTGTCCTCCTTTTGAAGACACTGTCCATTCCATTCAACTGCCCTTCCAAATGTTTTGCTGTGTCTGACAGAATTACAATGTCATCGGCAAACCTCAAAGTTTTTATTTCTTCTCCATGGATTTTAGTACCTACTCCAAATTTTTCTTTTCTTTCCTTCACTGCTTGCTCAATATACAGGTTGAATAACAACGGGGAGAGGCAACAACCCTGTCTCACTGAAGTAACGAAGCATTTTCTGGACAACCGCAGGTACTACCTACAACCTGCAGAAGACATTTTCTTGAGATATATAGAATTTGTTATGTACGTGTCTCACTGTTATCATCAGCGATGTTCCAGACAAGGCACAATATACACTCCTGGGAATTGAAATAAGAACACCGTGAATTCATTGTCCCAGGAAGGGGAAACTTTATTGACACATTCCTGGGGTCAGATACATCACATGATCACACTGACAGAACCACAGGCACATAGACACAGGCAACAGAGCATGCACAATGTCGGCACTAGTACAGTGTACATCCACCTTTCGCAGCAATGCTGGCTGCTATTCTCCCATGGAGACGATCGTAGAGATGCTGGATGTAGTCCTGTGGAACGGCTTGCCATGCCATTTCCACCTGGCGCCTCAGTTGGACCAGCGTTCGTGCTGGACGTGCAGACCGCGTGAGACGACGCTTCATCCAGTCCCAAACATGCTCAATGGGGGACAGATCCGGAGATCTTGCTGGACAGGGTAGTTGACTTACACCTTCTAGAGCACGTTGGGTTCTTCTTCTTCTTCCGTGTCCGGATGCACCAATTATATCTTCCCTTCCCAGTAATTAGCAACGTAGATTGCTTTGTCATTGACTTTCAAAATATCATCTTTAGTGCATGTCATAGACATATCTGGGCAGATCAGTAGGTGGTCCAAGTCCTGTATTGCTCCGCATTCACACCTGTCGCCATCACTGTAACCCCATTTAGATAGGTTTGATTTGCACCCAGTTACTCCAGTGCGCAGCCGGTTTAATGACCTCCAAGTTGTAAAAGGTAGTTGAAATCCTGCAGATCCCTCCTCAAGTAGATCCATTGTGGAGTGTGGCACCATTTCTTCCCAAAGAGATAGCCGCCTTGCGGCGGGTTTGGTGACGAGCTCTTCAGTAGTTTCAATGAAACTCCTGCGGGATTTCAGCCGGACACGTTGTTTTCGGTGCATATGCAACGGGTGTCGAGGATCATTCTTTTGTTTTGATCTTTCGATCTCGGCGGCTACTTGTCTGCGGATAGTGGGTGGTGCTATGCCTATGATGGGGTAAATGATGTCTGTGGGAGTTGGTTTGAGGCATCCTGTGGCAATACGTACAGTTTCGTTTACGGCGACGTCAACTTGCTTAGTGTGAGCAGAGTTCCTCCAAACTGGCGCCGCATATTCCGCTGCTGAGATACTCAGCACCAGACCCGTGGTGCGCAAAACATGTGGTTGAGCTCCCCACGATGAACCTGTTAGCTTCCGCAGTATGTTGTTCCTGGCACAGACCTTTTTTTTAGTGTTGTGACAGTGCTGCTTAAAAGTAAGTGCTCTGTCCAATGTTACTCCCAGGTATTTTGGGCTGTTTGTATGTTTCAGCTCTTCGCCTTGCCACATGACTCGGAGTTTCCGTTTGGCTTGTTTGTTCCTAAGATGGAAGGCGGATACTTGAGATTTACTAGGGTTTGGTTTGAGATTATTGCCGTCGTAATAGGTAGCAAGTTCTGTTAAGGCTCCTGTGAGATTCTCCTCCACTTGTTCAAAGGTTTTATCCTGTGTGGCCACTGCTGCATCATCAGCATATATGAACATTCGTGTCCGGCGGCTGATGGGAAGGTCATTGGTATAGATGTTAAATAATATTGGAGCCAAGACACTACCCTGTGCAAGTCCATTTTTCTGTGTCCTCCAACGGCTGTTTTTAGATTGTAAGGTTACATAGTAGCGTCTGTTTTGTAGCAGACATTGCACGAACATAGAAAGGGTGTAGTCCTTAGTGACATTATACACTTTCTGGGTAAGCAACTTATGGTTAACTGTGTCATATGCAGCACTGAGATCCAGGAATGCGACCCCAGTTACTTCTCCTCTCTGATAGCCGTCTTCGATGTACTGTGTGAGATTAAGAATTTGGCCACAGCATGATTTTCCTGGTCGGAATCCAGCTTGTTCGTTAATGAGGGCTTTGTCCACACAATCAGCTATGCGTTTGAGGACCATTCGCTCCAGCACTTTAAATAAATGACAAAGCAGTGATACAGGCCGGAAATTTTTAGCTTCAGCTGGGTCTTTCCCTGGTTTTAGTAATGCAATAACCCGAGCTTTCCTCCACAGTTTAGGAATTTGCATTGTTGTAATACAGTTATTCATTAGCTCTAGGATCCATGCTTGTACTCCCGGTCCAAAATGTTTAATTTGCTCAGATCTCAGATCGTCGAGGCCAGCGGCCTTATTGTTTTTCAAATCATTGATGGCATCTTGTAGCTCCTGAATGAAGAACGGGCGAGCTAGGAAGCTAATCTCCTCGTTCAATTTTCTTTTAATTTTGCCATTCCTGATCTTCCTTTTAGTTTTTCCGTTCATGAGTAGTTGGTGAGCTATCTGATCGGGTGTAACTTCACTGTAATTTGGTTGTGGTTCTGTTGGGTCGTTGTTGAGACTTTTGACCAGTTTCCATGCCTTCCTACTGCTGTGCTTCATGTCCGTCTCTTGTAGGAGGTTGCACCACTTTTTCTTTCTCGCTTCGGAGATACCAGACATCAGTGCCTCACCTGCCTGGATCGTTTCCTCTGAGAAGGGGTCCTTATTGTATAGTTCTTCATACTTTTTCAGAGCTTCCTTGCTGCTACCATTTAGTCCAGCGATATACTGGGTGCGGCACCCTCTAGGTATGCGCCGTCGAGAGATTTTCTTGACGAGGTCTATGAAAGTTTCATATGATTGTATCTCTGGTTTAATTTCCAAGATCTCCTTATCAAGGTCCTCTGTAAAAAGTTCCCAATGAGCTTTTTTGAAGTTGAAGCGTCTCTTAAAGGGCATTACATCTGATTTGATTACTGCAGTAATGCAGCAAGTTATTGCTCTGTGTTGCGATCTTGGAATTGGGTCCTCGATTTGCTTTACAGTTTGCAGCGATACCTTTTCGGAGACAAAGATGTTATCTGGATTAAATCCTCGTTTCCATCTTCCGCTGTTAAATGATGCAGGCAACTTTGGGTCATGTATCAATTTCAGTTTAGCCTGGTCTGCCCAGGTCTCCAGCATTTCGCCATCGTCATTTGTCTCTTTAAAACCCCATGCGAGACCGTGACAGTTAAAATCTCCTAGTACAACTTTAATGTTTTTTGAATGGAAATTTCCAGGCTCCGTAAATTTAAACCTCGCACTGGGTGGTTTGCACACGGATGTTACAGTACATGAATGTAGCTCAATAGTTAAAATTTCTATATTTTTTTCGCAGGTCAGAGCACAGGAGCGTACGTCTAAGTTCGGTTTCACAAATATAGCACTTCCGTACCTTTCGTGTGGTCTCTCGAGAACTAATTTCATGCCCTGTATTTTTGGTCTATGGCTAGTTGGTGCTCTGTGTGTTTCTTGTAACACTAAAACGTCACAGTTGTTTCGTTTGCACATGTCAGATAATAAAATTTCTTTATTTACAGATAAGCCTTCAATATTGCAGGAAGTTGTCACTAGTGATGGTCTTGATAAAGGCCTTTTTTGAGTCTCTTCGGAGAGTTTTGTCATCTTTGGTTTTGGTGCTCCGGTGTTTGCAGGATTGGCCGTTGGGTGGCACGGGATACATGCGGACGTGCATTGTCCTGTTGGAACAGCAAGTTCCCTTGCCGGTCTAGGAATGGTAGAACGATGGGTTCGATGACGGTTTGGATGTACCGTGCACTATTCAGTGTCCCCTCGGCGATCACCAGTGGTGTACGGCCAGTGTAGGAGATCGCTCCCCACACCATGATGCCGGGTGTTGGCCCTGTGTGCCTCGGTCGTATGCAGTCCTGATTGTGGCGCTCACCTGCACGGCGCCAAACACGCATACGAACATCATTGGCACCAAGGCAGAAGCGACTCTCATCGCTGAAGACGACACGTCTCCATTCGTCCCTCCATTCACGCCTGTCGCGACACCACTGGAGGCGGGCTGCACGATGTTGGGGCGTGAGCGGAAGACGGCCTAACGGTGTGCGGGGCCGTAGCCCAGCTTCATGGAGACGGTTGCGAATGGTCCTCGCCGATACCCCAGGAGCAACAGTGTCCCTAATTTGCTGGAAAGTGGCAGTGCGGTCCCCTACGGCACTGCGTAGGATCCTACGGTCTTGGCGTGCATCCGTGCGTCGCTGCGGTCCGGTCCCAGGTCGACGGGCACGTGCACCTTCCGCCGACCACTGGCGACAACATCGATGTACTGTGGAGACCTCACGCCCCACGTGTTGAGCAATTCGGCGGTACGTCCACCCGGCCTCCCGCATGCCCACTATACGCCCTCGCTCAAAGTCCGTCAACTGCACATACGGTTCACGTCCACGCTGTCGCGGCATGCTACCAGTGTTAAAGACTGCGATGGAGCTCCGTATGCCACGGCAAACTGGCTGACACTGACGGCGGCGGTGCACAAATGCTGCGCAGCTAGCGCCATTCGACGGCCAACACCGCGGTTCCTGGTGTGTCCGCTGTGCCGTGCGTGTGATCATTGCTTGTACAGCCCTCTCGCAGTGTCCGGAGCAAGTATGGTGGGTCTGACACACCGGTGTCAATGTGTTCTTTTTTCCATTTCCAGGAGTGTATGTGTGTAGTGGGCGGACAATGTGAGGAACCTGTAACCTCTATCGCATTACTGCTACTAACTGAGAAAAAATAATTATAAAATATAATCAAAGTTATAGCCTTACAAAATTGTGATAATAGTAGTGATCTTTTGAAAATAATTTAATTTCTTGACTGAAACAGAATCGAACAGTTTAGCTTTTTCCCTTCAGAAAATTTCATTTTACCCCTTAGGGGATAATTACATAATTACCCCCGGGTTGAGAACCACTGAACTACACAGTAAGACTGGGCAACAAATCACCATCACAGTTGAAATATTCAGTTATCTAAACTCAACCATAACTTCACAACTTGAACCCAAAACAAACATGAGAGCGAATAAAATAAACCCGTATCAACCGGAGCACCGAGACGTGAAATGAAATCGTTTGTTCGTAACCAGCTGTACCTCTGTAGCGAATTAGAAGTGCAAGTAGTGTGGAATGGGGTGTAGAAAAATTTCCGCTATCGGTCACAATAAAAAATTATTTATTCGTCACACGACCGGTTTCGGGCTTGTGTCCATCCTGAGGTGTTTATACATTCATGTACGTGTTTATATTGCTGGAGATCACTATTTAAATGCAAAGAAAATTATTTGCTGGTGACTAAACAGATACAAGTGGAAACAATTGTAAGTGGTAAGGCAGCATTTGTCGAAAATATATTTGTACTTGCGTAAAGATACAGCATCCATATTATAATTGTGCTGCGGTGACAGTTTTTCACTCAGTTGCAGATTTGATATCATTTTCAAGTCTATGTTTCAGTTGTTTAGAATTTAGCTGCATATTTCACTACTGTAGTCATGCACTCGTGATATACATTGTGCTTACATACAAACATATAGGATACGGCCAAATAACTTAGACGTAGTAGGTGCAAAGACGTTACACCTCCCGTGTCTAAGTTCTCTGGCCATAGTCTACATGTTTGATGACGATGATGATGATGATGATACTTGTTTGAGGGGCGCTCAACTGGGCAGTCATCAGCGCCCATACAAAGTCACAATTTTTACACAGTCCAATTTTTTTTTTTTACGCAGTCCAATCTAGTCACTGTCATAAATGATGATGATGAAACGATGAGAACAATACAAACACCCAGTTCCCAGACAGAGAAAATCCCCAGCCTACATTTTGTACGTAAACACAGTGCATATCACGAGTGCACGACACAGTAGCGAAATATGAAGCTAAATTTTAAAAAACACTGAAACATGGACGTGAAAACGATAGCAAATGTGCAACTCAATGAAAAACTGTCACCACAGGACAATTATAATAAGGACGCTTCATCTTTATGTAGGTACAGATATATTTTCGACAAATGCTGCCTTGCCGCTTACAATTGTTTCCACTTCTTGTATCTGTTTAGCACGAACAAGTAATTTTCTTTGTGCAATTTTGTCATATGATGACGTGATGGAGACCGTGGCTGTTGTTTGAAGACAAATGTTGATGGTGTTAGGACAGCAACCAGCCACAAATTTACTTTCAGTTCCTTTATTCAAAGGAAACCGTTACCGGTTTCGAATCGTTGTGATTCATCATCAGGCGGTTTACACGCTTTCTTTATGACATTTGGTGTGTTTTTGCAGATTAATTGTTCTAAAATATAAATAAAACATAATTATAAACACGCCACACACAGATGGTTGCGTTACAGATTTTCGTTGCATGTGACTTACGTGAAACGTCGGTTTCGAGTGTTTGTTTTGATAAATTTCGTCAAACAGATGTAAATGCATTCCCACTGCATCCTCGTTGTTGCACACGTAAATAGTTCTCACTGTACACTTTAGATTTGTCGCTGAGATCATTTCAACCACGCGCCACATAGCATCTGTGATACTCATGTTTGTAAGCTCTTTGTATGTATCAAAACGTGTGGTGCGTGGTTGAAATGATCTCAGCGGCAAATCTAAAGTGTACAGTGAGAACTATTTACGTAAATGTGAGTGTATGCTTTCCCGGTGTATACAGCTGGCGAAGAGTTCTCGGGCTTCCAGCCGGGTGGCGGTGTCTTCAAACAGCGACGTTTCGACGAGTGACATACTCATCATCTTCTGGCGAAGTGCCGAGACTTTGCGGATGCCGGTCCCTTTATACCTGCGGTGTGCCCCCCACCACCTGGCCGCGGGAGGCTGGGTCCAGAGGAGCCGGCAGGCGAGGTGGAGGGGGAAGCGGGTGCGCCGTTCGTGTCTCCGTCAGAGCATTCTGATTGCGTCTCGTGAGCGGGACGGTTCTTGTTGCGTTCCTGGCGCATTGCGGCTAATGCTGGATTCCAGGCCGCGCTCAGTTGATAGCCTTCGTCCCTGTTCACAAGGTTCTCGTGGACCCGTATTTCTATTGATTCTTTAATGACGCTATCCCAATAGCTCCCGGCTCGGCATAGCACCCTGGTGTTTTCGAAGTCAAAGGTGTGGTTTTCTTTGATGCTATGTTCAGCTATAGCAGATTTCTCTATCTGTCCAAGTCGAACATGCCTGATGTGTTCCTCGCACCTTTTTGAGATGCAGCGCTGCGTTTGACCAATGTACTGCACACCACATTCGCAGGCAATGTTGTATATACCAGGTGTGTTTAGTTTGAGTGGGTCTTTAGCTGAGCCCAGCAGCTCTTTCGTCTTCGGCGGTGGTCGGAAGACGGTATTTATGTTAGATTTTCTTAATAGCCTCCCGATTTTGGCTGATGTGGGCCCCAAATATGGAAGAAAGGCGAGTCTCTTGTTAACTTCCTCTTCCTCTTCCTGAACTTTGTCAGCCTGTCTCCTCTTGAAGGCCCTGCCAATCTGTGTTTCACTGTACCCGTTTTTCCGAAAAACCTCTCTTAGGTGGTGTAATTCGTCTGAGAGGCTTTCTTTGTCACAAATGACGTGCGCCCTACGCACCAAGGTGGTCAGTACTGACTGGCGTTGCGCCGGATGGTGGCAGCTGGTTGCATGGAGGTACAGGTCTGTGTGTGTCTTTTTTCTATATACTGAATGGCCCAGCGTGCCATCCGCTTTCTTCCTGATCAGTATGTCTAGGAATGGAATACAGCCATTCTCTTCTACTTCCATCGTCTCGGCACTTCGCCAGAAGATGATGAGTATGTCACTCGTCGAAACGTCGCTGTTTGAAGACACCGCCACCCGGCTGGAAGCCCGAGAACTCTTCGCCAACTATTTACGTGTGCAACAACGAGGATGCAGTGGGAATGCATTTACATCTGTTGGACGAATGCTATGAAAACAAACACTCGAAACCGACGTTTCACGTAAGCCACATGCAACGAAAATCTGTAACGCAACCATCTGTGTGTGGCGTGTTTATAATTATGTTTTATTTATATTTTAGGACAATTAATCTGTAAAAACACACCAAAGGTCATAAAGAAAGCGTGTAAACTGTCTGATGATGAATCACAACGATTCGAAACCGGTAACGGTTTCCTTTGAATAAAGGAACTGAAAGTAAATTTGTGGCTGGTTGCTGTCCTAACACCATCAACATTTGTAATTTTCTTTGTACTTAAACAGAGATCTCCAGCAATATTAACATATACATAAATGTATAAACACATGAGGATGCGCACAAGCCCAAAACCGGTAGTGTGACGAATGAATAATCTTTTATTGTGACTGGTACCGGAAATGTTTCTACACCCTATAAAAGAGCAGTCACGCAGTTCAGCAGCATCCACTATGGATAAAATTCACTGGAATGTTTTATTCGAGTAAGTCCACGCTATCACGGCGTGAAGTATTTAGTGTCGTTCCTGCGAGAGCCGGTGTATGTGGAGAGCAACACGGCGGCGCACGTGAGCCACTGACTGCCGCCCACGCGCCGCCCTTGGCGGGCCCTGTGCTAACGACGTGTCGCATCGCGCCGCCGTGCTAACGCGCCGCTGCGACCGTCCCAGGTCACACGCGCCACCTCGCACTGCCTTCCTTATCTCCGGCGCTGCCGCTGCCGCTGCTGTCACAAACAAGGCTCCCCCCTCCCCCCCCCCCCCCAACCCCACGGCTGGGCTGGAACACCTCTCCCTACTCCTCCAACGTGACCGTGACCGCCGGCTCCTGTGTGACGGTGAGTCTGGCACGCAAGTCTGCGTCTTCACGAGCAACACTCGCAACTGCTCGATTCGTGTTGTTTCCCTACTCCTCGTTTCTGGCAACGTTATATCCCGCTAACCACTGGACGCTTTATGTGAAACGTCCCCTTAGAAAACTTAATGAATTACTGTGCTGATAAACCTCTTACATCATTTCCTTTCCAAACAGCTGAGCAAAACTGAACGTACTCAGACATTCACTAAAGTGACACACAATATTTTTAGCGCAACGCAATCTGACTTTCAGTAATCCCTACAAAAGAATGGCCCTGACCAACAATAACCTACACCTTTCATGAATCACTTACCTCACAAAAATCTTCGTTACTCAAACTACTGCAATACAGCGAGAGCCAATACTGCCAGCTAAATAAAAGATTCTAACTACTGAAGTCACTAACTACTGATAGGCATAGTCAGCAAATGAAAGATTTTGATAAAGAACACACAATGTATTTACCTTAATAATGTTCAAAAGATATCATATATATGTATCAGTTCATGATATCCAATAATACAAATTTACTCTTTCTAATGGACACACGTCCAAATCATCCGCTCTCAAAACTCCGCCATCTCTCTCCCCACATCCACCACTGTTGGCGGCTCACCTCCAACTGCGCAATGCTACGCGCTAGTAACAGCCAACAGTCCAACACTACAACACCAAACAACAATGCAAACCAGCTACAGACTGCACACAGCACAGCCAGTGATTTTCATACAGAGTGCTACGCGGCGTCACCAATATAAAAACCTAAACAGCCTACTTACATATGATACGTCTTACCAATAACAGGCGTTTCCTCTCCTGTTCCATTCGAGCGCGGAGCGATGAAGAAACGACTTCCTCTTCCACACTAGGTAAAAAGACGAGGCCTAGTAGAAATCATTGGGTAACACAAGAGATACTGAATTTCACTGACGAAAGGAGAAAATATAAAATGCAGTAAATGAAGAAGGCGAGAGGGAATACAAAAGTCTAAAAAATGAGATTGACAGACGTGGAAATGTCTAAGCAAGTACGCTTATAGGACACCTGCAAGGATCTAGAAGCACATTTCACTAGTGTGGGGATAGATACAGTCTACAGGAAAATTAAAGAGGTCTTTGGGGAAAGGAGAACTACTTGTATGAATATCAAGATAGCAGATGGAAAACCTGTCCAAAGCAAAGAAAGCTGAAAGTTGGAAGGAATCTATATACAGGAGATCTACATGGCGGCAGTATTAAAGAATTTTTTTTTATTTTTTTTTTTTAATGGACTTGTAGTCCGGGGTGATATGTTACAATACAGCATCACCGGTCAATGGACTTGTAGTCCGGGGTGATATGTTACAATACAGCATCACCGGTCTATTGCGGTCTAACTGTGTTGGTGAGGCAGTAAATTTCCACAGGGCAGTGACTGCGTCACTGCAATTCACTTTGGAGATGTGGCGGTGGGACTTGTAGTCCCGTACCACCCTCTGACGGTGATAGTACTACATGAGTCAGGCAGTAAAATTTGGCCTAACAGAGGCAGGTGAAGGTGTGGCGGTGGGACTCACCCTCCGCATGGGATTAAAGAAATGGAAGAGGACGTAGATGAACATAAGATGGGAGATATTATACTGCGAGAAGAATTTGACAAAGCTCTGAAAGATCTAAGTCGGAGGTAAAGGGCATTCCGTTAGAACTATTGATAGCCTTGGGAGAGCCAGCCATGACAAAACTCTTCCGTCTGGTGGGAAAGATGTATGAAACAGGCCAAATACCTTACACGTCAAAAATAATATAATAACTCCAATTCCAGAAAAAGCAGTTGCTGACAGGTGTGAGTATTACTGAACCATTAGTTTCAGGTTGCGAAATGATGACACGAATTCATTACAGAATCATGGAAAAACTGCCAAAATCCGACCTCGGGGAAGATCAGTTTGGATTTCACAGGAATGTAGGAAGACGCCAAGCAATACTGACCCTACAATTAAGGAAACGAAAACCTACTTTTATAGCATTTGCAGATTTGGAGAAAGTTTTTGACAGTGTTGACAGGAACAGTCACTTTGAAATTGTAAAGGTAGCAGGGGTAAAATACAGAGAGTGAAAGGCTATTTCATCCTGTACAGAAACCAGATGGCAGAGTCGAGAGGCATGAAAGGGAGGCAGTAGTTGGGAAGGGAGTGAGACAGAGTTGTAGTCTATCCCCGATGTTATTGAATCTGTACATTGAGCAAGCAGTAAAGGAAACTAAAGAAAAATTTGGAGTAGGAATTAAAGCCCAGGGAGAAGAAATAAAAGCCTTGAGGTTTGCTGATGGCACTGTAATTCTCTCAGAGACAGCAAACGATTGGGAGAACAGTTGAGTGGAAAGACCAGTGTCTTGAAAGGAGGATATAAGGTGAACATCAACAAAAAAATCGAGTATAATAGAAGGTAGTCGAATCAAATCAGGTGATGTTGAGGAAACGAGACACTTAAAGTAGTAGATGAGTTCTGCTATTTTGACAGCAAAATAACTAATGATTAACGAAATAGAGAGGATATAAAATGTAGATTGGCAATGATTAGAAGATCATTTCTGATGAAGAGAAATTTGTTAACATAGAGTATGGATGTAAATGTCAGGAAGTCCTTTATGAAATATTTGTATGGATGTAGCCATTTATGGAAGCGAAACATGGATGATAAACTGTTTAAAAAAGATGAGAATAGAAATTTTCGAAGTGTGGTGCTACAGAAGAATGCTGCACATTAGATGGGTAGATCATATAACTAATGAGGAGGTACTGAATAGAATTGGGGAGCAGAGAAATATGTGCTACAACCTGATTAGAAGAAGGAATCGGTTGGTAGCACATATTATGAAACGTCAAGAGATCACCAATTTAGAACTGGAGGGTGGTATGAGTGGTAAAAATTGTAGAGGGAGATCAAGATATGAATACAGTAGGCAGATTCAGAAAGATGTAGGTTGCAGTAGTTACTCGGAGACGAAGGGGCTTGCACAGGATAAAATAGCATTGAGAGCTACATGAAACCTGTTTTCGGACTCAAGACCACAACAACTGCCTCTGTACATATTCTAACCTCTCTCATCCTATGTTGACCACTAGAAATCCGCGTTGATGCGGAAAAGAAACGTAACATCCTCAATGACAAGGCCATTTCAGTGACAAGGTAGTTCATCATTGTGGGAGTATATGACAACAAATTCGGAGCAAGTAACCATACACACGTCACACTAAAGGAGGCCTAAACAGTCGCATCAATACACTGTGAAACCCCCCCCCCCCCCCACCTTGCGGTAACGCAGCTGTGTGTTAACGCATGCGAAAGATAGTAAAGGTGCTGAATGGTACACCGTAAACCGGGCACACTTTGATGCCGTAGTTGCTTTGACCATTTATAGACCAAAAGATTTACAGCTCTCTGCTGGCTCTCAGTGGGGTGTTGCATCAATATACGCTAAATAGCTCCATTTGTGCCGATTTTCTTGCGCAACTGTTGGCGAACCTGTTGCGATTTATAATTGTGTGCGGAAAACTGTGTTAAAATTAGGTTGTGCAAAATCCACCAGAACCATTTATTTGCAAAGCGATCGGTGTTTTCAAGTATATCATGTACGTTACTCGATTAACTCTCAAAACAGACCTCTAGGCGCTTCAGTCCGGAACCACGCGGCTGCTACGGTCGCAGTTTCGAATCCTGCCTCGGGCATGGATGTGTGCGATGTCTTTAGTTACTTAGGTTTAATTAGTTCTAAGCCTAGGGGACTGATGGCCTCAGATGTTAATTCCCATAGTGCTTAGAGCCACTTCATTTCAAAACAGACCACTGATTAGCTTCTTGTTCACGTTTATACATCTGCCACTATATTACGATTTCTAAAATCATGTGCATGGTTTCTCTGTTTCTTGGTTATTTTGACCACTGTTCATCGAAGATTTGAGATACACAATTTGTTAAACAGCGTTGATGCCGATGACAGTGTGAAACTGTCCGTACAACTATGCAAAAGAACTGTCAGTCGTATATTGCTCAAACTGCAATCTGTTGCGGTTCAGGCAGTGAGTCAGGTACAAAGGATATCTGGAAACAAGGAATGAAGTTTGGCGAGAAGTGAGAGATATTGTCTCGATAAATGAAGAAAAGATGATCTTAATTCCGCCTGCAATGGATTTTTTGAAACGAAATTTAGGTCTAAGATGGATGAAACTGAAGGTATTATACTCAGCTAAATTTGGAGCTACGTGTGTGGTACATCATCATAGTATCTTTGATTACATTTATAATTTTGAGGATGGTTCATACCGATCTATGTCCCGTACTAGGTTTTTTTTTTCTTTTATGAGGCTTAATAAAGCACTTATGAAAACTTTAGATCAATTTCTTTATTTCTGGATGGTCAAAGATGCATTATGTTTTTGAAATATTGTCCACAAATGGAACGGTAGCTGACAGTTGTGGTGCAAGTATAGGCTGGTCAATGTGTCAGTAAATCTATACTAACTTTGACCATTTATATATTTTCTCATTACTTTCTGTGCATTTTAGGTAATGTGTTGTAGTAATTAGAATGTAATCCTTTCATACAAGTCCGTATGTTTACTATCGGACGGCTTCTTACCAGCAGCGCTCGGATAACAAAATGCAATGTGGAGTGTCGAGTGGAGTGTCGGATGGGATATCTGTATCCCTCGTTTGTGATTCGAAGGGCCGGACTGCTCGAGCCCATACCCTCTGTCGGATAATAAGGGTTTCGAAATGATGGGTTTAGGAGAATCGTGAATAGTGTTTCTTTGGATGTTGGTAGGATTGTATTGGTAGGACAAGTCTGGTATGACTTAGGGTGTGGATTGATCTGAGATCGGGATAGGTTCGGATGTCGACTTCTTCTTGGCTTCTCTGGCCCCAACGTGCCGACTGCGTTGTGGCTCGGCGAACGAGCTCCCCCCCTCGAGGAGGAAGGCGAGATCGTTCCCGGCGTCTCGTGGTTTGGTCTGGACGTCTGTTGGCTGTCGTGAAACAGCTTTCTTCTGTTCTTTGATGGAGACGGAGATCGGGGCTGCGTGTTCCTTGGTGGCTGCCTCAACCTTTTCGGAGGCGGCCAAGGCAAGCAACCCTTCCAGGTCCTTGGAGATCCGCATCGTCATCTTCTTCTTGGGAGGTGGCGGTGCTGGATCTGGGTCCGTTTCCATAGCGTCCATTTCTTTTGTGGGCTCCCCCCCCCGTTGGGGTTGGAGCAGGTGTGGTGAGCCGCAGGGCTTTGGCGGCAGAAGCCACTTCAGCCCGCAGCCGCTGGATTTCCCGATGAGCCGCGGCCAACTCGTCTCGTAGGGCGGTCCTCTCTGCCGCGAATGCGGCTTTGAGGTCCGCTACTGCGGCTTCTGTGGCCGCACGAAGCTTGTTGTGCGGCACAGCGTCGTCGTGGTGGCGTCTTTTGGGGGGCGGAGGGGCCCCCTGCAGCTCCTGGTCCGTCCCTGCCGCAGGCGCTGGCCCGCGGTTGGAACGGTTTCTTCGCGCAATGTGGCGGCCACTGGCTATTATATTCTGGAGAAAAGTCAAATGTGACTGCGAGTTGTAACTGATGGCGTCCTACACCATGAAGGCTGGGACGGTGCCCGTGGGTTGTGGACGAATGCACCACACAGGTACACGCATCTCACTCACAACGCACTTTCATCAGTCGACTGTCTCAGGACGCCAGAGTAGCCTCGTTCGGCTGTGTGTGGTGCCAGCGGTAGCCTGGCCAAGCATCAACACCATCAGTTGTGTGCTGTATTAGTAGGTCCTTTGCGTGTCCAATTCCTGCGATCCATTGCTTCGTTCTTAATGTTACAGTACGTGCTGTCGTCCATCGCATCATCCAGGATCTGAAATCTCTTTATCCCTCGCCTCCTCCTTCCTTTCACACACCCTTCCAAAACTTTTTTAAGAGCCTCCTCCTTCCTAAGTATAT
This sequence comes from Schistocerca serialis cubense, assembly GCF_023864345.2. Lineage (NCBI taxonomy): Eukaryota > Metazoa > Arthropoda > Insecta > Orthoptera > Acrididae > Schistocerca > Schistocerca serialis. Next base: position 49,925,345 of record NC_064645.1, read on the forward strand.
CTCCAATCCTGTTTCCTCTCCTTCATTTATTACATCCAGGCGCACGTGGTGTTAATCTTGAGGCAAGCAGACGGTTCTCAGGACCCTGCTGACACGGTAGGTGCAACACGTGTCCGGATTTCGCCCCTGAAAGACGTTCGGTTGGCCACCGCTGCTCCCACTATGCGTCGATCTTCACGCGCGTTGTATCACGCGGACGTTGTAATGGTACTTGAACTACGCAACCATTACGGCAGCTCACCTGAACCTCTCGATACCAGCAATATTCTACTGTATTTCTGTAAAGTAGTTGACATATTTCTGAGACAACATTCAGATTTGATTTCATTAATGTAGAGATACTTTGATACATCGATATGTTTGTGTTGCAATGATATTATTCTTATGTGTATTCGTTCTTTTGTCACTACGATCTTTGTCGTACGTGTAACTCTGATTTTTGGGCGCGTAAGCTATTATTAGTTAGTTAGAGAGTAGGACTTTGAAAAAGTCAAGTCTTGGACGTCATGTGGGAAAGACGCATATTGTTCAAGTATGTTTTGTATTGTGAAGTGATGTTTTGTGTGTTACGTGATATTGCAACAAAAGCAATTAAAAGGAAGTGTAACTTAAATTCGGAGTGCTGATTATTTTTTTACATCACCATTGTCCTGCAAAAGTGTAATCTTCAAGAATGGTTTGTGAAGCGCATCTACAAAACTTTTGAATATAGCAGAATAAAACCTAGGCCTCTTTGCATCCGAGCTTGGAATCATCGCCACCTAGATTTTCGACGATTGAGCCATGATTTTACAACGAGACCAGCGTGGGAAACACGAAAAGATTAGTGCCTAGTTTATTCATTATTAAATGAAATGACTTTATTAACTGTGCTCTAATGACACCTGCCACATAATAACTATGTTGTTGCCCGAAAATGCAGTATTTAGCAGCGTGAGCAACACCACAATCATTATTAAATTTTGACCTTTGTTGTGGTAGGGTTGTTAGAACGTCCAGAACCTGGTCTACAGGCGTGATGTCCGACAGACCACAATGAAGGCAGCGACACACCACCGATACATTGTGCCCCGACATGTGCAGTAGTCCGTCGATACATCCCTCTAGCCCACAATGCCACCCCGTTTCGTTCGTATGGCTCAAACTGTTCAACAGGAGGGGGTTCTGAGTCAGTGGGGTTTGGCTGTACCCTTGAATAAATATTGAAAACACTGTTCACCTCTAAACTCAGTACAGTTACTGCCTGTAGAGTTAAATTGCTGCCTGCAGAGTCAAAATAGATAGCGCACAGAGAGGCATCTCGAGTGCCGCCTGGTCAGTGACAAGTGAGTCAGTAACGCTGCAGGTCCTCGGTCTGCACACGTCACAACCTGCGGTGCCACTGACCACAACCCTTGAGGGTGCTGCATTTTCTTTTTCAGCAGTGTACATCCGTGGATGTCTGCAGTAATATGGACTCTGTGGATGCAAAAAGTTCCTGTGAGACCAAACTGCTGAACTCATTGGTCCCTAGGCTTATACACTACTTAATATAATTTAAACTAAACTACGCTAATGACAACACACACCCTGCCGGATGAAAGTCGATGCTAATGCCGATATTCGCCTTGACGATTAGTTTGCTGTTAAAAGTTAAAGAACAACGCCAGTATTACGATTCTACCATTTTTGCATTAGAAGCTATTGATAATAATGGTTTGCGTGGTCGAAATGTCCCTAAATTGCCTCGAATGCGTGGCGCCTTGGACACACAAACCCCGCTTCCGTACTACTGGCATCTCCCTTACCTCTTAGTCACTCCTGATTCGTTTACATTCTCAATCGTTTACGAAATAGCCAAAAGCTGACACAAATCGACACCAAGGCTGTTCTTGTAATTCTTCACATCATGATCTGACAGCTGTTTGTGTATCAGATTGATCATAATTAATGTTTTGTATAACAATTAATGTTTTGTATAACTTCATCTGCATCTACATACATACTCCGCAATCCACCATACGGTGCGTGGTGGAGGGTACCTCGTACCACAACTAGCATCTTCTCTCCCTGTTCCACTCCCAAACAGAACGAGGGAAAAGTGACTGCCTATATTCCTCTGTACGAGCCCTAATCTCTCTTATCTTATCTTTGTGGTCTTTCCGCGAAATGTAAGTTGTCAACAGTAAAATTGTACTGCAGTCAGCCTCAAATGCTGTTCTCTAAATTTCCTCAGTAGCGATTCACGAAAAGAACGCCTCCTTTCCTCTAGAGACTCCCACGCGAGTTCCCGAAGCATTTCCGTAACACTCGCGTGATGATCAAACCTACCAGTAACAAATCTAGCAGCCCGCCTCTGAATTGCTTCTATGTCCTCCCTCAATCCGACCTGATATGGATCCCAAACGTTCGAGCAGTACTCAAGAATAGGTCGTATTAGTGTTTTATAAGCGGTCTCCTTCCCAGACGAACCACATCTTCCCAAAATTCTACCAACGAAGACGACTATCCGCCTTCCCCAACACTGCCCTTACATGCTTGTCCCACTTCATATCGCTCTGCAATGTTACACCCAGATATTTAATCGACATGACTGTGTCAAGCGCTACACTACTAATGGAGTATTCAAACATTACGAGATTCTTTTTCCTATTCATCTGCATTAATTTACGTTTATGTATATTTAGAGTTAGTTGCCATTCTTTACAGCAATCACGAATCCTGTCCAAGTCATCTTGTATCCTCGTACAGTCACTCAACGACGACACCTTCCTGTACACCACAGCATCATCAGCAAACAGCCCCACATTGCTATCCATCCTATCCAAAAGATCATTTATGTAGATAGAAAACAAGAGCGGACCTACCACACTCCCCTGGGGCACTCCAGATGATACCGTCACCTCCGATGAACACTCACCATCGAGGACAACGTACTGGATTCTATTACTTAAGAAGTCTTCGAGCCACTCACATGCTTGGGAACCAATCCCATATGCTCGTACCTTAGTTAGGAGTCTGCAGTTGGGCACCGAGTCAAACGCTCTCCGGAAGTCAAGGAATATGGTATCCGTCTGATACCCTTCATCCATGGTTCGCAAGCTATCATGTGAAGAAAGGGCGAGTTTCAGTGAAACCATAAACATTTCTCTAAAAAAACACTCGTTTTTGCAAGTACATAATGCTGTGCAAGATGTGATGATAACTTGTAACATGAGTGCGTTTCACTTCACAATGTTGACGAAATATCCTATAGAAAACGTCACGAAATCTATTTCAGTAATAACGAAAGAAAGTTGTAATTTAGGAAACGAATCGAGAATATGACAGAGTTATATTACATCGTGTTCATGATCGGGCTATACGTTTTTAGGACATGGAATCCGAATTACGAGTTACCACTTCAGCAGACGAAAATTCAGAACAGGCGCACACCTACCATTTCAGCCGCAGCTTACCTAATGGGTTGCAGTGGTCAACACTTGTGGCACATATCGCTGTGCGATATTCTTCCATTTTTGCCACTATCTTTTGAGTTATTTAAATGAGAGAACTGGACTTGTGTGCCCTGGAGGAAAGACGTGCATTTTTCTCACTGAGAAAGTGCTCTTCAGATGTTGTATCCAGTTCCTGGGTTTTGGCAGAAGGCAGGCAGTAATTCTCATCAGGTGGGGTCAGCACCCGCGGGGATTCGGACAGTTTTCACGGAAGTTGGACCTCGGCCTGCTCTGTACTTTTGTTGGCAGTCCTCGCTCAGGGCAGACGGCTCTGTGCTACCACTCCGATCGCCAGGGCATAACAGAGCATGACTTTTTCGCCTTTTCTGAATGTGCATCGAAAGGACTGGATGCCATTGCACCGCCGAAGCAGTGAGGGAAACTCGTTTACTTTCGCTTCAAAATTTTGGTGCATCCAACCGAACGAGTCGTCCTCGCCACCGTGCCTGCCGCGAAGAGACCGACCGACAGGGGAGAGACAGCTCCAGGCCGGTACAAACCAACCGCCGCTTTGTAAACGTGTCTTTTGTATACCAAGAGTGGCAAGTTTCAACTATATTCGCGTCATTCTTCTTAAAATAGGCGCTATTCTCGTTCGTCGCATTGGCAACAGCATTGAGTCAAGCCCCGCATGGAGAAGTTTTTTCTTTTTATTTTAAGTTGTCAGCTGAGGGTTTTGAACTAACATTCGGGGATTCTTCTCCCTAATGCTGATTCACACCCGCTAGCTTCTTTTGAAGAAATATAAGTATGCAATTGCGGCAGCACGATCCGTATGCTGAGCCGACTCTTAATGTACCACGCAAATTGTGTTGCGTGACTGGCTATATTTGATGAACTCCTGTTTCACGAGCTGCCCAGGTTCGGAGATCTTGTATTCACTCCGTACAATGTTGCACATAATTTACTGCTTCCCCACAGTACTAGCGTCATTTTCTAATCTCATTTGAGTTTTTCGAGAAGTTTGTTCTCTGTTAATTTTACGTGAATTATGTCAATCATTAAGAGCAAATAAATATCTGGTACTCTCAGTTTTGACTTAGATTTCAAAATCTTTTACCACCCTACGACTTTTCGCTGTTTACGCGACCCAGAAAAGGGAAATACAGGGTGGTCCATTGATAGTGACCGGGTCAAATGTCTCACAAAATAAGCATCAAAAGAAAAAACTACAAAGAACGAAACTCGTCTAGCTTGAAGGGGGAAACCAGATGGCGCTATGGTTGGCCCGCTAGATGGCGCTGCCATAGGTCAAACGGATACCAACTGCGTTTTTTTAAATAGGAACCTCCATTTTTTATTACATATTCGTGTAGTACGTAAATAAATATGAATGTTTTAATTGGACCACTTTTTTCGCTTTGTGATAGATGGCGCTGTCATAGTCACAAACGTATAAGTACGTGGTATCACGTAACATTCCGCCAGTGCGGACGGTATTTGCTTCGTGATACGTTACCCGTGTTAAAATGGACCGTTTACCAATTGCGGAAAAGGTCGATATCGTGTTGATGTATGGCTATTGTGATCAAAATGCCCAACGGGCGTGTGCGATGTATGCTGCTCGGTATCCCGGACGACATCATCCAAGTGTCCGGACCGTTCGCCGGATAGTTGCGTTATTTAAGAAAACAGGAAGCGTTCAGCCACATGTGAAACGTCAACCACGACCTGCAACAAATGATGATGCCCAAGTAGGTGTTTTAGCTGCTGTCACGGCCAATCCGCACATCAGTAGCAGACAAATTGCGCGAGAATCGGGAATCTCAAAAACGTCGGTGTTGAGAATGCCACATCAACATCGATTTCACCCGTATCATATTTCTATGCACCAGGAATTGCACTGCGACGACTTTGAACGTCGTGTACAGTTCTGACACTGGGTACAAGAGAAATTACGGGACGATGACAGATTTTTTGCACGCGTTCTATTTAGCGACGAAGCGTCATTCACCAACAGCGGTAACGTAAACCGGCATAATATGCACTATTGGGCAACGGAAAATCCACGATGGCTGCGACAAGTGGAACATCAGCGAACTTGACGGATTAATGTATGGTGGGGCATTATCGGAGGAAGGATAATTGGCCCCCATTTTATCGATGGCAATCTAAATGGTGCAATATATGCTGATTTCCTACGTAATGTTCTACCGATGTTACTACAAGATGTTTCACTGCATGACAGTATGGCGATGTACTCCCAACATTATGGATGTCCGGCACACAGCTCCCGTGCGGTTGAAGCGGTATTGAATAGCATATTTCATGACAGGTGGATTGGTCGTCGAAGCACCATACCATGGCCCGCATGTTCACCGGATCTGACGTCCCCGGATTTCATTCTGTGGGGAAAGTTGAAGGATATTTGCTATTGTGTCCACCGACAACGCCTGACGACATACGTCAGGGCATTTGTCAATGCATGTGCGAACATTACGGAAGGCGAACTACTCGCTGTTGAGAGGAATGTCGTTACACGTATTGCCATATGGATTGAAGTTGACGGACATCATTTTGAGCATTTATTGCATTAATGTGGTATTTACAGATAATCACGCTGTAACAATATGCGTTCTCAGAAATGATAAGTTCACAAAGGTAAATGTATGACATTGGGACAACCAAAAAAAGTGTTCAAACGTACCTACGTTATGTATTTTAATTTAAAAAACCTACCTGTTACAACTGTTCGTCTAAAATTGTGAGCCATATGTTTGTGACTATTAGAGTGCCATCTACCACAAAGCGAAAAAAGTGGTCCAACTAAAACATTCATATTTCTTTACGTACTACATGAATATGTAATAAAAAATGGGGGTTCCTATTTAAAAAAACGCAGTTGATATGCGTTTGACCTATTGCAGCGCCATCTAACGGCCCAACCATAGCGCCATCTGGTTTCCCCCTTCAAGCTAGACGAGTTTGGTTCTTCGTAGTTTTTTCGTTTGACGCTTATTTCGTGGGGTAATTGGTCCGGTCACGATCAATGGACCACCCTGTATAGCCTGTTGTGTTTGTTCTTAGTGTGACGGTGTTTTCATTGCACACAGGGGCCAAATTTAACGATCCGTTACTAAAAAATTCAAAATAGAGAACGAATATTGTACTCGCTCGCCTTGCGTGGTTATAGATTTGTCTATTTTCCGGAGTTATTTGTTTTGATTTCCTCGCGGAGAATAACTTGGCTCTGTCTTCTTTCATGATATTACGGCTAAGCATCTTGCGGTAAAGAACAAGAAGCGACTTTCAAGAATATAAAAGATCTTACGACTCTCTTGCGGATACGGCACTTAGGGATGCGGTGGCGGTGCCATTTTTCTTACCGGCGTAGAGTTCTGCTCACGATCCCTATGCAAGGTACTGATGGAGGCCACTAAATTTTAGTCTTTTTCAAACGCTGGTTCCGTCAACGCAACAGGCTTTCGCTTAAAAAACAGCATCACCCGTTTTATAAATACTGTCGTTTTATTTTTCCTCCCATTTATATTACGGAGGACGTGCAATAAGTAATGCAACACTTTTTTTTCTGAAAGCAGGAAGGTTTTATTCTATATTCCAATAGACTTCGTGACTTCTCACTCTTCTGGCTACAAAACCCTATTTTTCAGCACAATCTCCGTTCAACGCCGCGGCCTTACGCTACCTCACTGGGAGGGCCTGCGTTAATAACCACCACATCGTACGCTATTGTTTCCCGCGAAGCGCATTTTTTATTGGATCAGACAGATGGAACTCGGGTTTCCATTGGCCTTCTCTCTTACAGACTTAGCGTGTTCAGCCAGAATCATATCGGTATTTACACTTGCACCGTAAATAATTAAACGATAGTCGCCATTAATATTCTAAAATGATACAATTCCGTTATTTTTTATGGTTCACTGCCCCAACCGGCAAAAACGGAACTCTTAGAGGATCACTTGCCGTGCGTCTGTTAAGACACCTTTTTCTCAGGAACGGATGGAGACATAAAGTTGAAATTTGTGTTAAATATAAACGTCTACGATTCTCTGTTGCCCTGAAACATTTACATCAGCATCTACATGTACATGGATACTCTGTAAATCACATTTAAGTGCCTGGCAGAGGGTTCATCGTACCACCTTCACAATTCTTTATTATTCCAATCTCGTATACCACGCGGAAAGAATGAACACCTATATCTTTCCGTACGAGCTCTGATTTCCCTTATTTTATCGTGGTGATCGTTCCTTCCTATGTAGGTCGGCGTCAACAAAATATTTTCGCATTGGGAGAAGAAAGTTGGTGATTGGAATTTCGTGAGAAGATTCCGTCGTAACGAAAAACGCCTTTCTTTTAATGTTGTCAAGCCCAAATCCTGTATCATTTCTGTGAAACTCTCTCCCATATTTCACGATAATACAAAACGTGCTGCCTTTCTTTCAACTTTTTCGATGTAGTCCGTCAGTCCTATCTGGTAAGGATCCCACACCGCGCAGCAGTATTCTAAACGATGACGGACAAACGTAGTGTAGGCAGTCTCCTTAGTAGGTATGTTACATTTTGTAAGTGTCCTGCCAATAAAACGCTGTCTTTGGTTAGCCTACCCCACAACATTTTCTATGTGTTCCTTCCAATTTAAGTTGTTCGTAATTGTAATACCTAGGCATTTAATTGAATTTACGGCTTTTAGATTAGACTGATTTATCGTGTAACCGAAGTTTAACGAGTTCCTTTTAGCACTCATGTGGATAATTTCATACTTTTCGTTGTTTAGGGTCAACTGATACTTTTCGCACCATTCAGATATCTTTTCTAAATCGTTTCGCAATTTGTTTTGATCTTCTGATGACTTTATTAGTCGATAAACGACAGCGTCATATGCAGACAACTGAAGACGGCTGCACAGATTGTCTCCCAAATCGTTTATATAGATAAGGAACAGCAAAAGGCCTATAACACTACCTTCGGGAACGCCAGAAATCGCTTCTGTTGTACTCGATGACTTTCCGTTAATTATTACGAACTGTGAGCTCTCTGACAGGAAATCACAAACTGAGTCACATACGTGACACGATATTCCATAAGCACGCAATTTTAATACGAGCCGGTTGTGTGGTACAGTGTCAAAAGCCTTCCGGAAGTCCAGAAACACGGAATCGATCTGAAATCCCTTGTCAATAGCACTCAACACTTCATGGGAATAAAGAGCTAGTTGTGTTACACAGGAAAGATGTTTTCTAAATCCGTGTTCATTGTGTGTCGATAGACCGTTTTCTTCGAGGTAATTCATAATGTTCGAACATGTTCCAAAATCCTGCTGCATAGCGACGTTAACGATATGGGGCTGTAGGTTAGTGGATTACTCCTACCACCATTCTTGAATATTGGTGCGTCCTGTGCAGCTTTCCAGTCTTTGGGTACGGATCTTTCGTCGAGCGAACGGTTGTGTGTGGTTGTTAAATATGGATCTAATGCATTAGCATGCACCGAAAGGAAGCTAACTGGTGTACAGTCTGGACTAGAAGACTTGCTTTTATTGAATGATTTAAGTTGCTTCACTACTCCGAGGATATTTGCTTCTACGTTACTCATGTTGCCAGCTGTTCTCGATTCGAATTCTGGAATATTTATTTCGCCTTGTTTTGTGAAGGCATTTTGGAAGACTGTGTTTAGTAACTCTGCTTTGGCAGCACTGTCTTCGATAGTATATCCATTGATATCGCACAGAGAAGGCATTGCTTGTTTCTTGCCGCTAACATACTTCACATACGACCAGAATCTCTTTGGATTTTCTGCCATGTTTCGAGACAAAGTTTCGTTGTGGAAACTGTTATAAACTTCTCGCATTGAAGTCCACGCTAAATTTCGAGCTTCTGTGAAAGATCGCCAACATTGGGGATTTTGCGCCTGTTAAAATTTGGCATGTTTGTTTCGTTGTTTCTGCAACAGTGTTCTAACCCGTTTTGTATACCAAGGAGGATCAGCTCCGTCGTTTGTTAATTTATTTGGTATCAATCTCTCAACTGCTGCCGATTTAAGGTTCTAAGTGAATGCAATCAGAATTTAACAATTATGTCACATATTATTTACATACATAATTAAGTTCGTTCGGAACCCTCAGAGTGTGAATCCTGCCCACACTTGCCCGGTTTTCTTCGTTACAAGCGTTATCTTGCATTTAATCACGTTTAAAGAGCGGCGCCATTCATCACAACAAGCGTAAACGTTGTGCAAGTCTTCCTGCGTCTTCTTACGGTAGCACAACGACGATACTTTCCTGTGTACCACAGGATCGACAGCGAACAATCTCATAGTGCTGCTGATACTATGTGATAAACGTTTTTTGTACACTGAAAACATTATAACGCCCTCGTTTTACTCGCCGCCCAATGTAACTTACTATGCACCACTAAAAAGAATTCGTCGAGCCAGTCGAACATGTGCTACGGTATTCCGATGATCGTTTCGTAGTGGTTGCTAGGCGGTGTAGTACTTCTTTATGCCTGAAACCTAAAAAGAAGCAATCTAGCTGTTCAGCCACTTCTACTGTTCGTAAGATATTGCGTACTAATTACTAAAGCTGCGTCGTACAATCGGGTTTTCTGAGTTCCGCCCAAGCTTTGAGAGAAGAACGCAAAGTGATTGAGGGCAGAAAAAGCAGTAAGTTCCTGCAGCACATCGGCGTTACCGACACAGATACTCCTGTGTGTTGTCTGGTATCCCGTTCGTACTGGCTGTGACCGGAGTTCTTCATACGGAAATCACGGCCTTGTTTCAAGCGCACGACCTCAAGAGGGAGAGTCAACTCCTGTCGTAGAAACGGAGCTGAAATTCCCGTATATGTTCTTCTCTAATCACCGCAAGGGTCAACATGTTTTTTTTAATAAAAACATTAAATAATTAATTAAAAATGGGCAAGTGCGAGTAGGACTCGTGCAGTGAGAGTTCCGTGTAAACTTCATATTATATGCAGAGGTTTTAATAAAATATTTTTTATTCACTTACTAAAAACATGACTACAACTTACATTTTTATGTCTGCATGCAGGAAAGTTCGTCTACTATGCTTTTTACGGATAATGTACGCAATGAATGCTCTAATGGCAAAGAGACGCTTATATGTGATATAATTTAACAAATTTCAGGTTTTCTTCACGTTATTTGTACTGCGAAACCTTGCTTCTTGCCAAATTTCACGATTTCACGTTAACGGGACATACACTATAGGCTTTGGTGAGTGAATATGCGAGTATCAAAGTATGTTACACAAACGGCCAAATCTTTTGACTACATTAACTTAGAAGCTTAACATTTTTTACGCCACCAAGAGGCCACAGACCTTAGTGACATAAATTTGAATTTGACACGCCAAGTTGTTCACGAGAAAAAGGGATCTCAACAGACGGAAAGACAAACAGACAGACGGATAAAAAATGACAAAAAATATTTGTTCGTGTTGTATAATTACGAATAACAATTTCGAAATTTTTTTCCTTTTCCTATAATGTAGAATCTTGCTTCTTGTAGAATTCCATGATTCCAGCTCAACGGGAAATACCCTAAAAGTTTTGATGAGTAGGTTGCGTGCTTCTAAATACGTAACGTAGATGTTCGAATCTTTTGACTGAATTAACTTAAAAACTTAAAATTTAGACACCACCAAAGGACAATAGACACGAATTTCATCGTAATACGCCAATCTATACAAGAGAAAAAGGGGTGGGAACACACGGACAGACAAATAGACAGATGGATGAAAAATGAAACAAAAATATTTTTTCGTGTTATATAATTACAAATCAACAATTTTAGGATTTTTTCCTTTACTTGTGTATTGTGAATACTTGCTTCTTGCGAAGTTTTATGATTCTAGGTCAACCGGAAGTACTCTATAGGTTTTGATGAGTGAGTTTTCGGTTTTCCAACTATGTGACATAAATGGCCGTACCTTTTGATTGAAGTGACATAGAAACTTAAAATTTTTCAGCTGCCAAGGTACCATAGACCTTAATACGTGACACAAATTTAAATGTGATGTCTCTATCCGTTCCCGAGAAAAATGTTTCTCAACAGTCAGACACACGAACGACAAAGCGAGCCTACAGACTGAGGCACGGTACCGACAACAAAGTCTCAAACTGCGGTTGGTCGCCGTGTTTCATTTGTATATGAAGCATTCTCAGTGTAACCTGAGACCAGGTCACTTAGGACTAGAAGAGGCAAGAAAAAGAGAAGAGTTTTTGTATTATCAACATAAAACTTAGCATTTCAAACAAACCCCCGTTAGTCTTACAATTTTATAACCACAAAGTACAATTACCGCAATGCGAAAGCCATTAAAATAGATGCAAGATAGCATAGCTCATATCAGTGGTTAAAGAAAATTCACAATTATCAAAAGCATAATTAAAAGGAATGGCATTCCGATCACAGATTTAAAGCATCTGCATTCTTTTTCAAAACAATATCAATATCCAAAGCTCTTAAATACGATTTCAAACTAGGGCTGATAGCCACACAAAACCTGCTTCAAATCGTAACCACTAGAAGTGTGAGGGAACACCGCAATTTAAATGGGGGCGCCGAATATAAGATAGACAACACGGGAGCCACGAAAAACGTAAGAAATAATTACAATTTTTCTCAAAAGATTCCAGTGGCCATTTAATAGGCCACACAAGTCAACATAAATCTCTCGCTATGAATTAGCAGTGAATGGGAGGCGTTTGTGGGCTCAGCTTTCTAACTTGTTGAAAACGAAGTTAATTACAAGTCCGCAAGTCAGTGCAATATATGTCAGTAGCCAATAAACAGTTCTTAGGTATGGGTATCTCAGACCGTGCTATAACTAAGATTACATGAATTAATCGGCTAAAAAAATGATTGTGGACTATTGATAATGATTAATCTAGCAATTTGTATGACTGAAACAAACTTCATCGTGGAAAAATGTGCTCACTGATACTCTTTGTCAATAACATGGCAAATGCGAACAAATGTTACATGTCGTCACTACATTATTTATTTATTCATCTTATCTAGAGCGTCTAGGCACTTCCTCTGTGACATCCAAACACACGGCTGGCCACTAAACTACAACACCAGGCAAGATAGTAAATCACGAAATTTTACTTACTGTGCGAATACAATATAACAGGTAGAAGACGTTATTAAATTTGCTAATGACTTCGGGGGAACAGATGGTGTGAAATTCACTACAGACAGCTGCGACCTTTGATAACAACAAGTGCCCTAAGCCAGTTTGCCTCGAGCCGACTTGGGCCAGAATGACAAAAGCGGGTACGTCATTACACGTTGCCTGTAGTCTGTGTCAGAGCCGACCAACAGAAGTGACCGACCAGCGGTACCGCGTTGCTCTCTCAGCCGGACGTCTTCAGGGGCTGAGAAATGTGGACGTGCTGGCCAGGACAAAACTCGAACTTCCTCTCTATGGAGGCAGCTCAACATAGGTTCCTGTGTTATCTCGTTGAAAGACAATGGCACGGAAACCTCGAAGACAGGACACAGACCACGACGTCAACAGGTCAGAAATTTAACGGCTGCTCTCGAGACTTGGCTTGGTTCAAATGGCTCTGAGCACTGTGGGACTTAACTTCTAAGGTCATCAGCCCCCTAGAACTTAGAACTACTTAAACCTGACTAACCTAAGTACATCACACACATTCATGCCCGAGGCAGGATTCGAACCTGCGACCGTAGCGGTCGCGCGGTTCCAGACTGTAGCACCTAGAACCCCTCGGCCACCCCGGCCAGCTCTCGAGACTAGTAGCTACGCTGGGTACCCAACGGCAACCTATTCCATCACGCCAGGTGCCGCACCCGTACAGCGATACCGAACGGAATGTGGCAACGTCCGTTAGCGACGGGACCACCGTGTGTGTAAGCCTCCGTCGTGATGCTGCACACAGAACAGGAACTTGTCGGAATGGATGGTGTGCTGGCACCCCTGTGTCGACTGTGGATGTGCCCCTTTCCGTGCTGCCGTGCCAAGCGATGCTGACAGTGTGAGGCTCTCCGAGGGCCGTTTCGCTGTCCTTGTGGACTCTTGTTTTGCTGCGACCGAGACCGTGTTCTGACTCGACGTACGCCAGGTGGCCGCACAGTCCTTCACGCTCGTGTGTACAATATGCGTGTCCTAATTGTTCATACGGCTGTGAGCACTGTGGGACTTAACATCTGAGGTCAACAGTCCCCTAGAACTTACAACTACTTGAACCTGACTAACCTAAGGACATCACACACATCCATGCCCGATGCAGGATTCGAACCTGCGACCGTAGCGGTCGCGAGGTTCCAGACTGAAGCGTCTAGAACCACTAGGCCACACTGGCCGGCTAACATTTGAGTTCACGAAGCATCCGTGTAATACTCATTTACCGATTGAAACTGTCACACCGGCCAGCCATGCGTGTTCTCTCAGGACCTAGTCGTACGAGGACTCTCAGATAGTGTATGCCCTTGAGGATCCTCTTCTTTTTTCTTGTGCCTTTGTCCAGCATCGGCGCAGCGTTGGCACCGTTAGTAACGTATTTGGCACCGTTAATTTAAGCGGTAGTCGGATGCCCTTCCTATCATCGCCCCATCCCCCCCCCAGTATAGAATATCTGAATCTCAACTGCCTGCATGCAGTGTTATTCGTGTGAAAGTGGGTGAAAGTTTTCTAATTATTTCCGAGTCGTGCAACTGAGGCGACATTCGGGTACCAGTCTGGTGTTCACCAAGTGAGATGTGAGAAACCACCTAAAAACCACATCCAAGCTGACCCACACACCGATGCTCATCATTAACCCATTGAAGTACCTCCCAGTCCCAGACGTGGCGCATTAACTTGTGTGCCTATTTGTGTGTGTGTGTGTGTGTGTGTGTGTTATTGACGATGCATCTATCTCATTGTCCTTAAGCATTACTTTCAGGATGTCACGTGAGAAAGGTGTAAGTTGGGCTTTGCACGATCAATGTTTTAGCAATTCAAGGTGATTGGTGTCGAGGAAATCATTCTATTCAGGTTCGGTCATTACGTTTGAGCTCAGGATGTGCGTAGAGATTTTATAATAGATAGGTGTCGAAGATACTGGATGGAAGTTCTTTTGGATCACTTCAGCCCTTCTTGTAGACGGATGTGATATGTGTTTTCTTCCAACTATTGGACTGCTTCTTGTTCTATGGATTACTCAGAGGCTAACTCAGTCGCAGATGCAAACGGCCGCTGAAGCTTTCCACGTTTGTAGCGATTTCGGCTACGTCTGAGGAACATTGACGGAATATCTATATCAGCCATCACTGCAGTGGTGCGAGTGTTAACCTGTGTAAAGGAACACGAGAAAACGGCGTTAAGCATTTATTCTTGACCGTTGCTAATCTCAATGTCAGTTCCTGTATCGTCCATAAGAGACTTTAAGAGACTTTGGTGCCACTAATAGCTTTTAGGTATAATCCCAGTTTCTTTGTATTTCGTGAGAGAGTGGGGGGGGGGGTCCCTTTCCATTACCAACTGTTCTATTTGGTACGTAATGTATCTAGTGCACGGTCAAACATTCTTTTAAAGCTGAGCCACAACTGCTCTACATGCTCCTACCCAGAACTAAATGTTTAAACTTACTCTTTGGAGATATGAATCTACCTCCGTAGCTGACCCGGGTTCGATTCCTGGTACTGTCAGTGATTTTTCCTTGGTAGGATGACTGGTACAGAGTGCACTCAGCCTCGTGAAGCCAACCGAGGGGCTACTGGACCAACTGGCAGTGGTTCCAAGGTCAAAAAACTCGACAACAGAGAAGTGTATTGATTACATGCCCCCCCCCCCATACCGCATCTGATGACGTCACTTCCAGAGGATGACGCGGCGCTCGGTCGTGTCCGCTTGTCCGTCTAGCGCCAGAATGTGGAACTATATCTAGCTTACTTTACCACTGAGCTACGACACTACTGCATCTTTATCTACCTTAGTTGAGTGCTCTATTTGTTTACTTTGTACTCGTGCTTTGGTATACAATGTTGCTACAACCACATCTGGGTACCCCATCAGGTCTACTTCCATCTAGAATGGTCTTCCTAAACAATTGTTCTAGGTAGTTTTAAGAGAAGGCATTTGTGTTGTTTTTCACGATACTTGTCACGTTGGCCACTTATAGAACTGTAATTATCGATTGTTGAGAATGACAGTGTGAATGAGGAACATATGTACTAGCATTTAAGGTTTTCTTTATATGTCATCGGATATATTTTGGAGTGAGTCTGGTAACCGATAGAAAGGTACAATTATAAATTTGTGTCTGAACTTAGTACTGAGGTCCAAACACTCTCACATGAAGCTTTATTTTCTATCTTGGGGGATTTGAGTGTCTTGTCTTCTACGATGAATACATCACTTCCATTTCCCATCAGATAATTCTTTCGATATACACCCAGAATTGCTCAAAAAATTTCACTGCTCTTGATTTCTGGTAGCTTTTTGTAGCCAGTATTACGTGACCTAATCTGCTTTTTGGAAGCACTTTAATTCTCTGTTGCGGGTGCTTCGGCAGCCGATCACTAGGATTTTAATAGTTCTCACTACTACTGTGCAAGACCAGGAAGTCGAAGCCTAGCTTGTCGCAGAATCTTCGAAGTCTCCGGTTCGAGCCTTCCATTCGACTCAGAACCAGGAAACATAACCATATCTTTGGATAATACTCCAGATTACGAGCTTCGTTAAAATTATGGAATGAGGCAGGTCGTATCAACATTCTCGGACAGTCAGTACAATACTTCATCAATGACACTGTTCTCACAGTAGGTACCAGAACAGCCTTTTCGAGATGTTTAATGAGACCCCCAAGGATACACATAAAATGCACGAGGTAGTCCTTCCTATCCCTTGTTACTACTTCCCTAAGGGATACCATTATATGTCATGCATTCGAGCTGCCAATAGACTCCAACCCTTTGGCATTTGTATCCATCAGTGAATTTGTAGTCTTCAGCACTTGGCGAGTCATCACATAAAATAGAGGACACATCTCATGCCAAATTAGTCAGCAAATGTGGCGTGCCCGCGTGCATCTGCACGGGGCGTGCATCACACACTGCAGGAATAAACCATGTGTCAGGGGGCAGCGTCCAGTCCGGAAACGAGGGTCAACTCGACTCGCTGGCTGCCAGTCTGGCCTTCGAGTGACGCATGGGCCTGTGTTTCAACTGCCTGACAATGACGTGTGAAGGGAGGGAGAGTGACTTTGCACTGCGCAACTGCAGGAAGCCTGCTAGATCTGCAGTGTGGCTGCCACACGCTGGCACGTGCCCCAGTACCCTGCAGCGTGTCGCTGCCCCAGCTGTTGTAGACAGTGCTCTGGTTGGGCTGGACAAGTCTTCCTCTGGACACGCGAGCTTGATGGCTTTCGCTGTACTCTGGGAACAGGAAATGGTAAGGAACTCCACAAGGCGAGTACGTCTCATCTGCTCAGTTACTCTCACGTAGCGTCTCATCATGTGTACTGGATTCATTCAAAGAGTGATCTCGAGAACATGATTGGGGCAAAACTCTGACCACTCAAGGTAGATAGATCAGTGTAAATGGCGTATAAATACAATGCTCACACAAGGTTTTGTAAGATATTGTTGTTGGAATATGGCCTGCTGCCAGTAGATTCTTAGATTCTCAGTAGATTCTTAGTGAAGCCTGGTTTCTCCATCACCCATGCTGGCTGACAGCACTACAAATGTAGGTGAACTGAAATCTAGTCCTTACTGAGCACCACTGGGTCTCCTTATGTAAATTATAGCGTTCAGTGAATTGAAAAATTGATGACTACAGATCAACAAAGCATCCACATTCCAGTTCCATCACAAGAAGTTGCCACCAGATAGGTAGAGGGGCTCACAAGTCTCCAGCATTGAGTTTGTGTACAGGACTGGTCCTACAGGCATGTGTGGCCGCCTTCATTCCCTCGCTACGAATAACATCTATTATATTCACACATATATATCTTGCTAATACACACTTCTGACACACAAGAGCCTTATAAAACTTCAGCAAAATGGTTCAAATGGCTCTGAGCACTATGGGACTTAACTTCTGAGGTCATCAGTCCCCTAGAACTTAGAACTACTTAAACCTAACTAACATAAGGACATCACACACATCCATGCCCGAGGCAGGATTCGAACCTGCGACCGGAGCGGTCGCTTGGCTGTAGCGCCTAGAACCGCTCGGCCACTCCGGCTGGCAAACTTCGGCAGATACTCTTCATTTACACCCTAGTACCTGTGGCTAAGAGACCTCTAGAAAGTCAGTACCTCAAGGCGCATTGTTGTTCAGTTGCTTCGGAGTGGTAACTACATCAGTTAACGTCCATCAGACTCTTTCAGTCTCAGAATGATGATCCTCATTAACAAGGCAAGGGCAGTGAGTATGTGTCATGAGTAGTGTAAATCCAGGCACAGCATGTTTCCTGCCCAAAACTTGCAACTTGTGGGGGCAGTCGACTCTTTCAAACTTCCTAGTGTTTGTTGTAATTGACGTGTTGCTGCTACAGCGTTTGAAGAGAAGCTAAATATAATGAAATCGTCCGCAATAAGGAACACTTCTCCTGGACTGTACGCTATTAATGGCGATAGCAAAGACATCTGCAGTCAGGACTCTACCTCAAGAGACATTGCACCGGAATCCCCAATAATAGAGTTGCGTGAGAATATTTTGTCTCTGAGTAGTATCGTTGGCCATTTCAATGCGAAGCGATACGTAGAGCGAATAAGAAATGGCTGATTCGAGAAGCCAGACACGGCTCCAATTCACCGTTCCCCTCAAGGTCTCTCCTATGCAGCTACTTCAACGTCGGCACTACGATAAGCACGGGGCTCGTACAGTCTTCGTCGGGTTTCGGAAGGGTATTAGAAACGCATCCACGGCGAGTCAAGAAAAGATCCAATATACAAAATTAGGTCGAACAGGGCCAGAAGGAATACTTTAAGACATCTCAAATTTTAGCCTACGATATGATGGAGTACTTCCAGAAAGTAAAATTCTTACCAAATGCTACGAAATAAATAATAATTACCATTACAGGAAATTTTGAAGAAAAATATTTTTTGCTGCAGAAAAAACAGAACCACAGACATATTTGGACTGAAAAAAATATGTTGAGTGGAAATCAATAACAGGCTAAGTGTCAAAAAAATGATTCCGAGTTATTTAGTTTTTCTTTGACAAAAATATTTTAATTAAAAAAAAACTCAACTTCATATTATATTTATTGTCTACAGTAAGAGTCACACAACTATTGCTAATTTTTTTCTGTGTTCTCCTCCTTTTATCAATAAAAATAAATATTTTATTCCGAAAAATGCGGTACAAGCTAAATGCCATACAGTTACCCTCAAAAAGAGGTAAGTGCCAATGAAAGAAATCTCAAGCATTTATCATTTTTTTTAATAATAAAAAATTCACAGGTACATTTTTAAGATACACTATCCTGTGATTAAATTATTTTTAATCCTTCTTTTAACTTGATAGAGCACAAAGCAGCCGGCAGCTGTGGCCGAGCGGTTCTAGGTGCTTCAGTCCGGAACCGGGCGACCGCTACGGTCGCAGGTTCGAATCCTGCCTCGGGTATGGATGTGTATGCTGTCCTTAGGTTAGTTAGGTTTAAGTAGTTCTAAGTTCTAGTGGACTGATGGCCTCAGATGTTAAGTCCCATAGAGCTCAGAGCCATTTGAACCATTTTTTGAGCACAAAGCAATTTTAATTCATTGACTGTTCGAAAAACGTTCTATTAGCTACCTTCAAACACGACAGCCTCTGTTGCTGATCCATTTTATTTTCAGCTGAGAAGTTGTTTTTACATTGTTGTGAGGCTAAAACAAAATTCTTTATTATGTTAGTGGTAACCCCTTTCTTGGAAATCTTGTAGCCGCTGCAGCCTTAAGTTCGTTAAACATTGGTCTCGACTTGACGACACCAGGTGAACTTTTTTCACTTGAATCCAACTACGTTTGGAAATATTTATTTTCGTCGTGTTCATACGTGCATCGGCTGCTTTTTTCAAATAAAAAGGTATTCTGGCTAGAGAGCAGTAATTGCAGATGGATTAAGTGTCGCATTGTCAATAACTTTTACGAGGTTCTTAGCTACTTGAATCTCTCATGTTCTTCCAGCCTCTTATGTTTTTCAGTCTGGGCAAAATTTCTGTTACACTCTGCCAACAATAACAAAGCTTCGTGGTACTTAGCCCGCCTTAGCCTCACCAGTGGACCCTTTCGCATACCGCTTACGCTGCCTTTTGGGCCTTGTATACACTGCTAGAAATGGTGGTAGCACTTAACCTGCTTTTCAGGTTGTTGGTAGCTGCACTTATCCTGGTTTTTTAAGTCTAACTGAAAAAAAGACACGCAGCCCATTAACGATTTCCGTACTACATAGACGAACATTTTCAAAGTTTATGGATGCATGTCATACATACTTTGTCGTAAAAACATAAAAGTATTCTAAGACAAAAAACAAATACCGTAGGAGGTGCGAAACCCTTCCGTCAGTGCAACGAAAATGTCGTCGCTAATGAATTTGCGTTGTTTTGGACCTGGTAGACATTCCAGCGAGAAAGTTGTTACGAAAACTATGAAATTAAATTTGGTAACACCTGAGACTTCGTTGAAGTTACGTGACACGTACGAACGCCTTTTATTTATGAGAGACTCCGTGCGCCACCATGATTTTAGTTTAGACGGCTCACCTTAATACTATCAACAATACTCCCCACCTCCAGAAAGTTTTTTGTTTGCAGCTCTTCCTGCATCAATACACCCATCATCCAGATCGCCGAAATACGCTATACAGTAGTAACTGTACGTACTTTCAGGCCGATATTTCCGTTAAAGTTGACTACAGTATATTTTTGCATATGGCTTTGTGAATCCCAAGTTTTATTGAAATACGCTATGTAATAAAAAGTATCCGGAGACTTGTCTCAAAATTTCTTACAGTTCGTGGCACCCCCATCGGTACTGCTGGGATTCAATATGGTGTTGGCCCACCCTTAGCCTTGATGACAGCTTCAACTCTAGCAGGCATCCGTTCAATCAGGTGCTGGAAGGTTTCTTGGAGAATGGCAGCCCATTCTTCACAGAGTGCTACACTGAGAAGATGTATCGATGTCGGTTGGTGAGGCCTGGCACGAAGTCGGCGTTCCAAAACATCCCAAAGGTGTTCTATACCATTCAGGTCAGGACTTTGTGCAGGCCAGTCCATTAAAGGGACGTTATTGTCGTGAAACTACTTCGCCACAGGCTGTGCAATATGAACAGGTGCTCGATCGCGTTGAAAGATGCAATTGCCATCCCCGAATTGCTCTTCAACAGTGGGAAGAAAGAAGGTGCTTAAAACATCAGTATAGGCCTGCGCTGTGATAGCGCCACGCAAAACAACAAGGGGTGCAAGCCCGCTCTATGAAAAACACGACCACAGCATAACACCACCCCCTCCGAATTTTACTGTTGGCACTACACACTCTGGCAGATGACGTTCACCGGGCATTCGCCATAGCCACACTTGCCATCGGATCGCCACATAGCGTTTTTCCACTGTTCAGTCGTCCAAAGTTTACGCTCCTTAGACGAAGCGCAGCGTCATTTGGCATTTACTGGCGTGATGTGTGGCTTATGAGCAGCCGCTCGACCATGAAATCTAACTTCTTTCAACTCCCGTCTGTCATAGTACATGCAGTGGATCCTGAAGCAGTTTTGAATTCCTGTGTGATGGCCTGCATAGATGTCTGCTTATTACACATTACGATCCTCTTCAACTGACGGTGGTCTCTTGTCAGTCGACAGACGAGGTCGGCCTGTACGCTTTTGTGCTGTATGTGTCCCTTCACGTTTCCACTTCACTATCGCACCGGAAACAGGTGACCTAGGGATGTTTAGGAGTGGAAATCTCGGGTACAGACGTATAACACAAGTGACACCCAAGCACCTGACCACGTTCGAAGTCCGTGAGTTTCGCGGAGCGCCCGATTCTAATCTCTCACGATGTTTAATGACTAGTGTGGTCGCTGATATGGAGTACCTGACAGTAGGTGGCAGCAGAATGCACCTAATATGAAAAACATGTTTTTGGAGGTGTCCGGATACTTTTGATCACGTAGTGTATACTACAAGACTTCTGTCCTCCGCATGTAGTAAGTGCAATGTACAAAAAATCTTCGTTCTTGCAGTGTCTTCCCATCTCATTGCAATTTTTTGTCCATCGTTGTAAATTCTGCTTCAAAAACTAAGTGTGCGGAGAAGACAAAGGACAGAGGTCTCCGAGCCAGAATAATTAATTTTTTCATGGTGGGCACACCGTATTTTTCTAGCCATCGAATACTCTCATTTGTCATAGTATCGACGTGCAGTTCTAAGCGCTACCTGTTAGCCAAAGTCGTCACATTCAGTAATTTCCCTATATATCTCTTTCTTGCAGAACCAAAACAAATGCTCACATCTAGAAATTCTGGCGATGTTACTGCACTGTTAATACAGAATACAGCAGATTCGAAAACACCACAAGAAATACTTGTCATTTTACGAACTTGCTCAATATCCATATTATTCCTGGATACTTCACTGTTGGCCGGATCAGTAAGAAATCTTAAGTACATTCGGTTCGACAATTTCAGATTGTTTACGAATGTCTTTTCGCCCTTTACGCACACCGAACGGAGCAGGACTACACACAGGCCCTTGCTTCTGCATTTCGCTCACTAGCAAACACACGTTAGTTCTCCGTTCCACAAAAGACTGAAACGACACATGAACACACGATACCGCACGGTAACACTGTACACTCTGCTGGCGCTGGCTCTGACCTATAGGTCTGTTGACAGTGTAGATGGGGCATCAAGGCAAAGTGGCGGTCGAATCACCACGCTTAGTGCCGGCGGGCTGCAGAGAGCGTGGTGTGACCTTGGGGTATCTAATTTCGTGACGGCCACTTTACTAAATTTTTCGTTGACTAAGACAGCTATGGCCATACCACAGCTGCATTCTGAGAATGATCTCCGCAGCTTTATTCCCATCAGAGTTCCGAATACGAATAGCTCCTTCTAAGAATCTTGCTGGACACAGATTTACTCATTTTAGCCTGAAAAGTGCGTTAAACAACTTAACTGAATTTGTAATTAATACATAAGCCACAGTGAAACATATATGTTCGGTGTTTGATACCTACATTTACGTAAGTCGATACAAGAAATCAGTGATGTACTTCGCAGTGTACATGTCATTAAGTTACTTTAGATGATCTTAAGCACATTTTTATATGAGTGAAAGTAAGAACCATGGACTCATAATGCCGGTAAACACAATAAAAGTATGATGTATCGAGTACTCATGTAGTTGCAAGTATCGTACATACCGACATATTGTAACCTCCCCACCGTAATTTTAAAAGAAAAAGAAAATGACAATACTTAATAGAAATGGGAGCCAAGTGTAACCTCCCCGCAAAATTTATAATAATTGACAATATTATTTAGGGATGCTAATGGACATTGCTCTATGCGTAACCTCGCCCACAATGAGAGGTATTGAAAATGGCAACAAAAATGTGAAATACGCAATCTGACTCAAATATAAATTCTTCACAAAATTTAAAGTCCGTTCAGTGATAAGAAAATTCAATTAAACCGAAATATCGGTCTTTGGCCCTGTGTAAAACAATCAGAATTAAAGTCTTACCTCTGAATAAATGGATGTCACATATCTGCTCTTGTTGTTGCGCACCGCTTGGAGGAACTGCATTGCAAATAATAATATTCTCTTTTTTTGTGATTTTAGTGGAATTTTTCTTCAAAAGAAGTGGAATGAAATGGGAAGTGCAACGAAATCTTGAGTTCAATAAAAAATTAAATTTTTGAGAAAATGCTTTTGAAATAAAAAATTATTATTGGGAGACTTGTTGGAGAATAATTACAATAAATAAAATTTTTCATTATCTAATGATTATATTAATTAACAGTATACCTTATTCCTCATCTTGACCATTGTTGCCGACCGCCTACATCACACAACCGCACTGGGCTGCTACTACTGACCGACCGCTCTGCATGACGACTACAGACTCGTAACGACTGACCGACTGCTACTCTGCATAGCGACAACTAACTCGCAAAGACTACTACTGACTGAGAACCGCTCGCAACACTCGCGCGGTCAAGCGCATACTCTCTGGTCACAGATGCTACAATGCCTCGCCATCGCTGCTGCGTTACATACGTGTTTCATAACCCTCCACTCGGGGGGCAAAAATTTGGCAGCGATGGTGAGTCATTTGGACTTGCCAAGCGCGGCAAAATTTTTCTTTAATTAACAAAATCCTACAACTTACAGAATATTTAAATGTTGTGCACACGCACTAAGTACAAAATATATCAGACAAGGACAAAATGTGAATACTAAACATAGTAGCAAATCAGAAAAAAGTATATACAAACTTTTTGACAGATAAAGTGCACAGGCACTGAAAAAATTCTTTAGCATATGCAGAACAAATAAACAGACTGGCAAGAATAATTAGATGTAGTACATAAAGTAAATGTTGTGCACACGCACTAAGTACAAAATATATCAGACAAAGACAAAATGTGAGTACAAAACATAGTAGCAAATCAGAAAAGTATATACAGATTATTTGACAGATAACAAAGTGCACAGGCACTGAAAAAATTCTTTAGCATATTCAGAACAAATAAACAGAGTGGCAAAAAATATTATGTTGACAAGTGTACATGCACTGAAAAATGTCTTTAGCATTTTCACAACAAATAAACATAATGGCAAAAAAAAAAAATTCATGTCCAAAGTGCACATGCACTGAAAAATGTCTTTAGTATTTTCACAACAAATAAACATAATGGCAAACATCATGTCGACCAGTGACATAAGTGTACTCACACTGGAGTTTAGCGAATCGAAAAATGTATAACCTATGAACATAAATGATGTTACCAAAAAAAATTTTTTTTTTTTTTTTTTTTTTTTTATGTGACAAGAATCAGGATAGGAAAGGGAAGGATTGCATCATGGTTGTAGCACTTTAGATTGCACACAGCTGCTCTGAAAGTCCATATCTTTCCACAGTAGTACAACACCAAGTGACACAACTTGAAGTTCTTTTCCCATCAGAATTTATCAGTGTAGCCAAGACACTGAACTGTCGTAGTAATGTTCCATGTTTTCATTTTGGCAGTACATTAGGTACACCAAACAGTGGGACCATAATAATGTCTTCATCGCTCATGGTGGTGGACAGCATGTCGTGTCAACACCACACTCTTACAAGGCACACCAACGTAGAATTAGTGCAAAACCAAATATAGTGCTCCATGATCACTGGGATAAACAGGACAAATGGACATTGCAGTAATTCAGGGTAGTCAGCTTATGAGGTGAAGGACATCAAGTCACATAATATTGACAATTACAGTCTTCATTGATAGTTCGTGGCATTCATAGCCCAGTTATTGAACATTTCTGTACCAAGTATGTAGTATTACAGAAAAATGTTCATTAATTGTTGTACATAGAATCAGTAGCCTTCTTTTCCTGGTTACAAAATATTATGAAATAATCGCATTCTTTTCAGTTACAGAGTATAATTAAGAATCATTAACCTTCTCCTAATTACAGTTAATTAATCATTTGTCATTAATTAATCATTTGTCTAATTACAGTTAATTAATCATTTGTATAATTACAGTTAATTAATCATTTGTCGTTAATTAATCATTTGTCTAATTACAGTTAATTAATTAATCATTTGTAGCCTTAATTAATTACAAAGCATTATTAAACAGTACCATAGTTAATTAATTATGTGTCATTCCAATCTATTAAGAATCATTAGTCTTTTCCTAATTACAAAGCATTATTAAACAATCACATTTATTTCCAATTACAAAGTATGAACATTGAAAACAAGAGTTAATTAATGGCATAATTAATAACAATTTCGTTGATTGACATTAATTATTGGCACTCAGTGGCCATCAAGTATTGAATAGAATAAAACATAGTTCATCATTCAGTATTATTCAGATCATTACACAGTCATTGTTAAAAATCAGTTAATTACAGTCAAATCATTAGTAATCACAGGCATTACACTAAACAGTGGCAGTTATTAGCTAGTGACAAAGCATTATTTTGAATATAGTCTCATTAAGAGGTCATTACTCGAGTGACATGCTATTCAGAGTTGATCAGTATTATTCAGAATTATCATAAACTAGTGACATTATGTGGGACTGGTAATACATTTTTTTGGTAGCAATGCATTGCGTTGGGATCGATAATTAATTGCTGAGGCATAATACTTTTTGCTTTTGACCTATTGCTGCAAATGAGGATAGGTAACGTCATTCGTCATGAGTCAGCTGTAGCAAGATTATGTAACAAGGCAGTACACGTGATCACATTTATAAATGATAAACACAAATGGGTAAAAAATATAAAAATGCAAGTACTAGAACAGGTATAATAAGGAACAGGTTTAGTAAGTGTCATGAAAAACTTCTCCTGGAAAAAATACAAAAACGGATTATTGACCTGAAAGAAGAAACGCACACTATGCTGAAAAGTAGTGAACTTCGAATTAACAAGTAGTGAAATGTGTATAAAATGTGTTCCATAGCTGTCCTTTCCAAAACTTTCCGTCATCCTACTATGCAATGTAACACCTGCTGTCAAAGCAAACTGCAACAAATACTTAAATAACTACGTAGCATAAATACATTACTTCAACATTATCCTCATCTGTAAAGAAAAAAACTTCATTATCCATATCATCATAACTTCATTATCATCATCACCTGTAAAGAAAAACTTCATTATTCATAATACCATTTCCTTCATCATTATTCATCAGTATTCACTATCATCTGCAAAAAATCACTTCATTACTCATTACATAACTATTCCTTATCTCTAGCATATTTCATCACTAAACTAAGATATGTAGTTCTCTCTGACAGCCTGCATCAATCACCTTGTATTCTGAAAGAAAAAATTAGTTAAGACTGCTATTCTGTGATGAGTATAGTATAGTCTTGTTAATGCTTGTTAATCCTGATCCCTTTACTCTTCCTCATAAAGTTATTGCATCTCCTTTCGTTTATTCCGTAGGTGAAATTCCCATTTATGTTAAATTTATTTCTTAGAATCATCATTCCTTTCTGAAATTGATGAACAAAGATTAATGTCTTGCATTTAAATCCTATACCCACTAAATAATGACTGGTTTATGGTGACACAATTAACCATACAGCATAACATGACAGAAAACGTAATATGTCCAAGACATTGACAGTGTTCGGATGCGAAAAAATGTACACAGAATAATACAATGCAGTAGCAAAAAAAATGTGAAACAGTCACGATGTTGATATGTCATAAGGCAAAAAAAATATGTCAAAGTCGACTGGTGTGTGTTATATCTTAACTATTTCATAGTGCATACAAACAAAACTGGAGTACAGTCATATACACAAAAAAATGGAAAATGTGCACGGTCTGATGTGTAACGACAAGAAAAGCGACCTGCTAACCTTACCTTGCCGGGCACTTGCCAAGAAAAAAAATACGATAATCATCAATAAGTAGTCACATAAATATAATTGCAGAAATAGTCGTAAATGTGTAAATTCATCTGGAAAAATATGCACGGTCTGATGTGTGACGACAAGAAGAGCGACCTGCTAACCTTACCTTGCCGGGCACTTGCCAAGAAAAAAATACGATAATCATCAATAATTAGTCAGGTGAATTAATTGCATTAGTAAATGGCATCATAGTGTGTTGAATCATACAGTGGTTTCACTCAATAAACGGTTTAATGTTTGAGATATGGTGATTGCCTTTCGATTTTCTGGTTCTCAAAGTTCCGACGTGTACAACATTGGGGTGAGGGATACTGCGAATCCGATACGGACCTGCGTATAGAAGTTCAAATTTACTGCACTTACCTTTTAATTTGCTGGATAAATAGTGTGTACGTACTAATATCTTCTGTCCAACGTGAAAGTCGCGGCGTGTACAAACCTGTTTTTGCTGTCTTCTCCGGCGCTCTGCGGCACGTTTGATGTTGTTCAGCGCAATGTCAATTATTTCGTGGTGTCGTAGGCGACGATTTTTGGGGAATTCTATTAATTCTTTAATTTTGTTCGGTGGTTCAACGTTTTTCAGTATAACAGTCGGAGATAGCATAGTGGATTCATTTGGAATGGAATTAATTACATCTTGGAATGAGAGTATGTGTGTATCCCAATCAATATGTCTTTTGTGGCAGTATATTCTGCACAGCTTACCAATTTCCTTCATTAATCTTTCACAAGGGTTCGAAGAAGCGTGGTACTTGGATATATAGATCGGAGAAATGTTTCTAGCTCGTAACATGCGTGTCCATACACTACTACGAAATTGAGATCCATTATCAGAAATTACTTTCATTACATGCCCTACATGAAATAGAAAATGTTTTACAAATGCTTTCGAAACAGTTTTAGCAGTAGCTTTGCGTAACGGAGTGAAAGTAACAAATTTTGAAGTGAGCTCAACAGCGACAAAAATGTAGCAAAAACCTCTGTTAGTTCTCGGAATCGGACCAAAAATATCTACTGCGGCCATGTGTCTTAATTTAACAGGTATAATGGGATATAAAGGAGGAATATGTGAAGTGGTGTCTGATTTAGCTTTCTGGCAAATTTTACAAGACGCTAAAACTCGTCGTATACGTTTCTCCATGTTGGCAAAATAACAGTTCTGTCTCAGTATAAGAAAACATTTTCTTGCTCCGTAATGTGCGTAACTTAAATGAGTGTACCAAATTAGTTTGTTAACCAGTTCGTCAGGAATGCATAATAACCAATTGTTGCTGTCAGGATGAGAGCGACGAAACAGAACGTCATTGCGTACAGTGTAATGGTTTCTAATCGTAACATTATTCCTATCTTGCCAAAGGTGTTTAATTTCTTTCCACACATTGTCTTTATTTTGTTCTCGTGCTATGTCCTGTAATGACGATGAAATAAAGTTTTCAAATGCAACTTGCTGAATGTACATGACACTGAAATTTGTTTTGCAGAAGTTGGTTGCTACGTCTTGCTGATTGTTGCCGAGAGAACGCGATAGTGCGTCTGCTATAACATTTTGTGTGCCAGGAATGTGGACAATCGTAAAATTAAATTCTTGTAAATATAGTTTCCATCTACTTAACCTGTCGTGAGTAAATTTAGCTGAAAGTAAAAATTGTATCGCTCTGTGGTCTGTGTAGACGGTGGTATGTCTGCCATAAAGAAAATGCCTAAATCTCGTGAAAGCCCATACAACACATAATGTTTCAAGTTCTGTGACGGAATAATTTCGTTCAGCAGGTGACAAAATGCGACTTGCAAATGCGATGTTTTTGATTACTATTGAACCATCTTCTTCAATTTCCTGGAAAATATGTACGCCTAAGGCGGTGTTGGAACTGTCGGTGGCAATGGAAAAATTTCTAGTAAGATCTGGGTGCGATAATAGCGGTGCATTCAACAAAGCATGTTTCAGGTTCATGAATTCAGAATGTGCTTGCTTATCCCAAGACCAAATACTGTTTTTACCTGTTAATTGACATAATCTGGGTGTGTCTAAAGCAGAGTGATGAATAAATTTACGAAAAAAGTTAATTAAGCCCAAAAAACTGCGTAATTGCTTCTTCGTCGTAGGAACGGTAATGTCACGTAGAGCTTGAAGTTTTTCCGGATCAGGTGCAATGCCTTCTGCCGAAATTACGTGTCCAAGAAATTTTATGGAAGTTTTGCCAAAGTGCGATTTACTAAGATTAACTGTAAGTCCTTGTGCATGAAAAGTTTGTAACAGTTGTTCAAGAATCAGATTGTGTTCGGACCAGTTAGCTTCTGCGATAAGAATGTCGTCTACGTACGTCGTAATTCTGTCCTTAAGTTCTGTCGGGAGTATTGTGTTCAAACCGCGAATAAAAGCTGCAGAAGAAATAGTTAAGCCGAACGGTAGTTTGCAAAATTGATAACAGTCGCCAAAACAGAGAAAAGCTGTATATTTTCTACAATTCGGATGAAGTTGAATTTGCCAAAATCCCGATTTCAAATCTAATGTGGAATAAATAGCTGTACCATGAAATTTCTGTAAAAGTTCCTCTAGTGTCTGTGGTCGATCTGTTTCGTTAATAATAATGTCATTAATGTGACGTGAATCAAGTACAAGGCGAAGTGAGCCATCTTTTTTCTTAACAATATGTAGCGGGTTTATGTACGGGCTAACTGCTGGTTCTATAATTCCTTGGTCGAGCATATCCTGCAATTCTTTTTTAACCTGTTCTCTGTGAATGTATGGAATAGGATAATGCTTTGCTTTAAATGTGTCGTGCGGTTTGACTTGAAATTCATACATAAAGCCGGACATAGTACCAGGAATGTTGTCAAAAACTGGAGCTTGCTGTAAAAGAATTTTGTGTAATTGCGTTCGTTCGTCGTCTGTAGTTGCACTGCTCTCTTTAACCTTATCAGAAATTAACTGCATAACGTCGTAGTCAGCTTCGTCTGGAGTATTATAGTTATGTACGTACGTATCCGTGAACAATGTGGGATTACAGTCTATGTTACGTGTTGCGGAAATCACCTCTGTGCGGTTAATTGTTTGTTCTTCCGCAGATAAAGAGTGCTGAAATTCTAAAGCCAATTGTACATTTTCATCCTTTAACATTAAATAAGAATTCTGAAAGTCGATAACTGCGTCGTGTTGTACCAGAAAATTCGTGCCTAAAATTATGTCTGTTGTCAATAAAGGCACAATCCAAAAATTAGAGTGAAAAGTATGACCTCCAATACAAAATGATAAATGCGTCTGTAATTTAACGTCTACACCTTTACTCGATACTGCTCCTTTCACTTTTGTTTTGCCTAAAGGTAACGTCGGATAAGTATTCTCTTTGTTGCACTCATTAAAAGTCTCCTCATTTATTACTGATATTGGCGATCCGGAATCAATTACTGCTGAAAATTTCGATGAACCAATTTTAATTTCGATAACAGGATGTGAAATGGTTTTCTGAATAACTGGTTTTTCCTGTAAAAGAGTGTCTCTGATGTCGTCAAAAGTAATTACATTTTCGTGAACAACATTTTGCGTGTCAAAGGTAGTGCTTGTGTTATTAGAAGATGCGTCCTGTGCAGTATTTAGTCAGATTCTATCTGACGTGTTCTTATTATTAGGAGGATTCTGTGGCATTTCGACTATTTGAACTGTCCTATTACTTCTTCCAGGCGTGTTACGCTCTGGATGGTATCTACTGTCGGGTTCATTCATGAGAATATGTTCTTGTGAATAATTTTGCTGTTGGTGAGACCGACTGTTGTTAGATGTTCGCTGAAAATTGTCCTCATTATTTTTACGTCTGTCGTAATAGTCATTCCTATACGGTGCATTACGATAGGAATTGAAATACTGTCTTCTTTGTACGTAGTTGTTTCCTTGCTGACGTATGTTACTATTTGTTGGACCAGGGGCTATACGTCCACGCGGCGAAACATTAAAGCCTGGTTGACCTTGTGTATTCCATTGTTGGTTAGGTATGTTAACCGGCTGGTTTTGATGTTGTTGTTGTGAAACACCTCTATTGTTACTAAAGTGTTGTTCCTGTTGCTGAAAATTTTGACGGTATTGATAATTCGAATTTTGCCTGTTATTAAAGTTTTGGTAATTGTCGTTCCTAAAACGTCTGTTATCTTTCCGATTGGAATTATGTCCCTGATTATAATTGTAGTACTGTTGTTGACCTTGGTTGTTACTCAAAAAGTTTTTGTTTACAAAAGAATAATCAGATTGCTGTACTTCCAAGAGCTGTAAAAGATCTCTGAATGCTGAAATGTTTTCTTTTTGCTGGCCCGTTAGAAGTGACACTCGTAATGACCGTGGTAATTTAGAGATGCATAGTTGTATAAGTGCGGATTCACTGTACGGTTCACTTAGGTACTGGTTTTGTTGTACCATATGCTCAAAAAATTGCGTTACACTGGGAAAATTTGAGTTTTCATAGTTTGGCAAACTAATTAGTTGGTCTTTAATTCCGCGCTGTGTCGTCTTCGACCAGTACGCTGACAGAAAAGCATTCTGAAATTCCTCTACCGAGTAACACTGTCTCGCGATCGGTCTCATACGAGTTGCCGGTTCGCCTTCCAAAAAACTGCAAATAAATTCAAGTTTATGTGTTACAGGCCAAGTTGGTGGAAGAGCAAAACTAAACTGTTGAATCCAATCCAGTGGGTGAATCTGCGTTCTATCGTTTTTAAATATTTTGAACTTTCTTACTGACAGAAAATGTTTATAGTCGAAATTATCATCTCTGTGTAATGAAACAGGTTCAGGATCGTAAGAGTATCTATTGAACTGTGGTTGTTCGGAATCTAAGTCCCGTACTCTCTGCAGATTACCCAAATTATACGCGCTGCGTGAGTCTGACACATGTTCATAAAGTGGCGTCTGTTGTGTATTATTAACAGAAGTGTTTTTCATTTCTGTTACTTCTTGTTGTAAATTTGATAATTTCCTACGTAACGTGTTGTTAGATGAATCGATCTCATTAATAGTCTGCTGTAAATTTTGAAATTCAGGCGTTTGGATAAATGAAACCGGTGCAGTATCGTCTGATTTATTGTCATTAGCATTTTCGATAACATCAATACGACTGGCCAATTCATCACATTTTTCAGTCAATATCTTAACCTGATCATCGGTTTTAGAATCAGACGCATTAATCTGTTTTTGCAACTTGCGCGCAGTTTCGCTCAGTTTTTTAACATCAGCTTTGATAACATCACAATCCTGTGTTAGATCTAACTGTTCGAATCTATCTGTCACTGTTTGAATATTTACTGTGTGTGTATCTGTTTTTGATTTAAGGTCAGAAATTTCATCCCGTAATTCCGCGTTCAATTGTTCTATGGTATTAATTTTGTCGGACACTGTAGTAATATTATTGTCTACATACGTCTTCGCTTTCGCGAATATTTTACGTTTGTCCTCTTGTCTTTGTGCAGTGATTGTTTCCATGACTTGTCGTTTTACTTTGTTTTGATCCTGAATAAATCTGCGGAAACGCGTATCACTGTTCTGTATGTGCTGATTAAAGCGCTCGTTAATCTGAGTGTTATGCTGTTCGAATTTCGCGTCTATCTTTGCGTCCATAGTGCGCGAAAGTTCTACCGTCATTGTTCTAAACTCGTCCCGTAATTGTGTAGCTTTTTCAGAGCACTGTTTGGCGACTCCGCTAATTTCGTCTCTGAGTGTATTTGTCGCGGCTGTTTGCATTTCCCTTAATTCTTGCGCAACAGACTTTATTTCTTCGCTATTTTTTTGTGAACAAGCCTCAATTTCCACGCGCAACTGTTCCTTAGTGTCATGGCACTGCGCGGCAACGGCTGTAATTTGTTCACTAAGTTGTTTGAAATTTTCGTCATTATTGTCAAGTTTTTCTTTTAAGTGTTTGTTATCTTCCCTAAGTTGTTTGACCTGTTCATTGAGTTGTTGTTTGAGATTGTTGTCTATTTTCTCACTCTGTTGTCTGATATCTACACCAATATCGTTCTTAAATTGTAACATTATTGCCATAAATTGATTCAAATCAAATGTAGCATTACCTACTCCATTATCTGTGTTGTTTGATTGTGTACCTGGAATTGTCGCGCTTTGTGTGACCATTTGGTCATTCTGCAATTTACAAAAAGGTTTGCCAGTTAAACATACACTGTCAGTCCCTATTTCGGAATTAAATAAATCCGTCGTACTTTCACTACACTGACCATTTTCATTCGAAAAATTTGTTTGTATATTACTTGAATTTTCCAAATCGGGTGTGTTAAACTCGGCAGCGCTCATTACCATAGAGCATTCTGCGTCATCAATTGTCGTCAAGTTAACAGACGAGACAATTGAGTTCGTTTGTTCATCATTAAGGTGAAAGTCATCATTAGTGGTTGGAATGCACTGATTGTTAGTGAACGCAGGATTGTCATCATTACGTTGCGTATCACAATTACTATCGGTCACGTTGTTTAAGTCGGTAATTTCATTCACAATACTTCGCGATACACTATTCACAGTCTTTCGCGGCATTTTTACAATAGTCAAAATTTTTCACAAAACAAATAAGCACAATGCAAAAGCAACACACAAATACAACAAAGCAGCAAATTGCCGTTGACCTGTAGAAAGAAAGTCACAATATTATTAAAAGCGTTGCGCCAAATCCTAATTATCTAAGCAAATAAGAGCAGATATCTGACTGTCGCTCAAAAGACTCTCAACGAAATACGATCCTGGACTGGGTGTCGCCAAGTGTAACCTCCCCACCGTAATTTTAAAAGAAAAAGAAAATGACAATACTTAATAGAAATGGGAGCCAAGTGTAACCTCCCCGCAAAATTTATAATAATTGACAATATTATTTAGGGATGCTAATGGACATTGCTCTATGCGTAACCTCGCCCACAATGAGAGGTATTGAAAATGGCAACAAAAATGTGAAATACGCAATCTGACTCAAATATAAATTCTTCACAAAATTTAAAGTCCGTTCAGTGATAAGAAAATTCAATTAAACCGAAATATCGGTCTTTGGCCCTGTGTAAAACAATCAGAATTAAAGTCTTACCTCTGAATAAATGGATGTCACATATCTGCTCTTGTTGTTGCGCACCGCTTGGAGGAACTGCATTGCAAATAATAATATTCTCTTTTTTTGTGATTTTAGTGGAATTTTTCTTCAAAAGAAGTGGAATGAAATGGGAAGTGCAACGAAATCTTGAGTTCAATAAAAAATTAAATTTTTGAGAAAATGCTTTTGAAATAAAAAATTATTATTGGGAGACTTGTTGGAGAATAATTACAATAAATAAAATTTTTCATTATCTAATGATTATATTAATTAACAGTATACCTTATTCCTCATCTTGACCATTGTTGCCGACCGCCTACATCACACAACCGCACTGGGCTGCTACTACTGACCGACCGCTCTGCATGACGACTACAGACTCGTAACGACTGACCGACTGCTACTCTGCATAGCGACAACTAACTCGCAAAGACTACTACTGACTGAGAACCGCTCGCAACACTCGCGCGGTCAAGCGCATACTCTCTGGTCACAGATGCTACAATGCCTCGCCATCGCTGCTGCGTTACATACGTGTTTCAATATGTGACCGTTCTCGGCGCAGACATGAATATCGGATATTGTAATTGAAAAGTGTATTGCCAGTGACATATGGGTCCTGTATTGGATACTACATTAAGTGGTTTTCCTACCTGGCAGTGACGTCTCAAGACATAAATGTAAATGACAGCCGGCCGTGGTGGCCGTGCGGTTCTAGGCGCTCCAGTCCGGAGCCGCGTTGCTGCTACGGTCGCAGGTTCGAATCCTGCCTCGGGAATGGGTGTGTGTGATGTCCTTAGGTTAGTTAGGTTTAAGTAGTTCTAAGTTCTAGGGGACTGATGACCACAGCAGTTGAGTCCCATAGTGCTCAGAGCCATTTGAACCATTTTTGTAAATGACATATAATGAAATAAACACACCCACACTAAAAAAGAATTCCCTTAAGATTACTTAATGCAAACAAGGCACCAAGCTAAGACGGAATTCCCACTGAATTTTGCACTACATAAGCCGTGGAACTGATCCCTTACCTAGTTCATATTTACTGAGGTTATCGCCTCCGGATGATCCAGAAGAAGTTCGGAACGACGTTGAACGGTATTTATGCTGCTGTAATGAATGGCAGCTCTCTTTAAATGTAAATTAATGCGACGTAATGCTCATAGCCAAGAGCAGGAAGGCGGTAGTGCCTGATTGCAACATTAATGGAAAATTTCTGGACTCCGCCCCATCGTTAAAAACCTACTAACATTTATGAAATGGAACATACAAGTAAAATCAGTTGTACGAAAGATGACTAGAAGACCTCGCTCTGTTGAAACGGTTCTGGCGAAGTGCGGACCATCTTTAGAAGAAACCTATACAAGACTCTAGTACGAGCAATTCTAGTTCATTAGTCCAACGTGTGGAGTCTTTCTTAGGTGCGAATGACGGAAGACATCTAGAAGTTTCAAAGAAGCTCTGCTAGGGTCATAACAGGTCAGAAGAGACTGAACTATAAAGGGGCAGAAATGCTTAGTGGAAGATAAGCAACAGTACTGGTAGCTACATTGAAAGAAGGTAGCTGTTCTGCTATTCGCGTAGGGATGGCGAGAATAATAAAATAGAGTTAAGGACGAGACAAACGGACAGTCATTTATGCTCATCCATTCACGAGGACTCTGTAAACAAGTCCGAAACCTCTAACTGCTAAGTTTCGGTTTTTGAAGATTACTTCTCGAGTGCGCCGCAGTTAGAATTTTATTTACAACAGCGAGTATCGAACGTGCCGGCGTTCTAATTGCTAGTACCTCGGAAAGAAAGTAACGAGGCTGCTCGGATTATTAAGGTACTATTTTCCTAGCTGTACCACCACGCTACAGTGTTTTACCTTGAACTGTGCCCTTTTGGAGGGACACGTTTCATCAAGACAGTCCGAGTCGGTGGCAGTGCCCAGGGGCCTAATTCTGTATCATTCATACCGATCGGTGCAGTAGGTTACCCTCAGTAGTGACGTCAATTTCTGTCTTTTATCCGAAGTTCCTGTTCAGTAAGCTTCTGAGACCTGATACCGATCGGTCCTCCTGCCTATTTTTCGACAACTTTACAGAGAAGTTTTGAATTTCGGTATGCCCCTCCCGTTCGGTTCGGTGTGGTTTATTTACACCTATAATTTGTTATTTTAAACAAACTGAGCGATTTTAGCTTCGGAGTCAGGACGCGTCCGGGTGGAAAGTGAGTTCATAATAGGTTATTTTCCTTTGTTGGAAATATGGTTTGTGTTGTTGTTACTGTGAATGATTATAACATAAAAAAACAGTTTCAGTCAATATTCTCACAAAATACTTGTTATTCTTACATAATTAAGAGTTTAAAAAATCATTAAATTTCAAAAGATTGGCTCTGTTGACGTATACCACGTGAGTGTTAGCTGAAATTACTAGTGACTTCGCGTACTCTTTTCCACAAATGGTTTGCTTATTAACTATCGAAACGCGTTTAAATCTTTTAAGTAACGGTATCGTCAGGAGTGCCACAGGGAAGTGTGATAAGACCACATATACATGAATGATTTGGCGGACAGTGTGGGCAGAAATCCGCGGTTGTTTGATGATGATGCTGTGGTGTATGGTAAGGTTTCGAAGCTGAGTGGCTGTAGGAGCATACAAGATGAATTACGACAAAACTTCTGGTTGGTGTGGTAAACGTTAAAACAGTGTGCCGGATCCGGGCTCGAACACTGGACCGATTTCTAGTCTCGGTCCGGCACACGGTTTTAATCTACCAGGAAGTATCATATCAGCTCACATTCCGCTGCAAAGTGAAAATTCATTTTGGAATGGCATTTAACTCTAAATGCAGAAAAATGTAAGTTAATGTGGATGTGTAAGAAAAACAAACATGCAGTTTACGGATAGAGAATTAGTAGTGTTCTGCTTGACACAGTCACGTCGTTTAAATATCTAGCCCGCATCTCGTGGTCGTGCGGTAGCGTTCTCGCTTCCCACGCCCGGGTTCCCGGGTTCGATTCCCGGCGGGGTCAGGGATTTTCTCTGCCTCGTGATGGCTGGGTGTTGTGTGATGTCCTTAGGTTAGTTAGGTTTCAGTAGTTCTAAGTTATAGGGGACTGATGACCATAGATGTTAAGTCCCATAGTGCTCAGAGCCAAGCCAAGCCGTTTAAATATCTAGGTGTAACGTTGCAAAGCGATTTGAAATGTAACGATCATGTAAGAACTTTGGTAGGAAAGGCGAATGGCCGACTTCGGTTTCTTGGGAGAATTCTAGGAAAGTATGGTTCATCTGTAAAAGAGACCAATTAAAGGAAGCTAGTGTGACATATTCTTGAGTACTGCTTGAGTCTCTGGAGTCTGTAACATGTTTGATTAAGCAATTCAGAGGCGGTCTGCTAGATTTGTTACCGGTAGGTTCGGGCAACACGCAAGTATTACGGAAATGCTTCGGGATCTCAATTGGGAATCCCTCGAGGGATGGCGACATTCTTTTGAAGGAACGCTATTGAGAAAATTTCGCGAACTGCCATATGAAGCTGACTGCAGAGGGATTCTGCTGCACGGCAATATACATTTCACGTAAAGACCACAAAGATGAGATTAGGGTTCATACAGAGGTGTACAGTCGTTTTTCCTTCGCCCTATCTGCGAGTGGAACAGGAAAGGAAATGACAAGCAGTGGTACAGGCTACTCCACGTACCGTACGGTGTCTTGCGGAGAACGTATGTAGATGTAGATGAAAATATGGACCAAACATGGCCATCAGATACTTTTGTAGACTGCCTGCCTCAGCAGTAGTAGTGGTGGAGAAGCTGACGGGAAGTTGGAGAATATTTCACGTAAATTTCTTGGTCACGTTATAGTTTTACGTGAATATTTTAGCTTACCAGTTATAGACTGGGAAACGCAAGTGATTGGGACTGGTAATAGGGACAGGGAATCGTGTGAAATGCTTTTGAGCGTCTTATCCGAAAATTATCTAGAGCAGTTAATCAGAGAACCGAATTGTGAAGATAACATCTTAGTCATGATGGTAACAAACAGACCCGCACTTTCAAACCCAACTAACACAGAACAGGGAATAGTGATCATAAGACTGTTACAGCTTCGCTGAATACGGCTGTAAGGGAGTATAAAGAGAAAGGCAGAAAGATCTTTCTTCTGACCAAGAGCGACGATAAACAGCGGTCAGCACGAAAATTTCGTCTCCAGTGCTAACAGCGTTGAGTGTCGGTGGGCAGAGTTCAAGAGCATTGTACAATATGCTTTGGAAAGGAGAGGAGTCTTCAGACGTTTAAATAACTTCGGGCGTGCCGCTCTGGAGCGTCACAGGACGTTACATTTCACAGCACGTACACTGCTCAAAACCGTTAGGGGGTCAGGTGAGATATCGTACACAATAGACATATGGTAATGTATTTTATTCAGATATCAGTTACAATTGTAATTTGTGTGTGATATAGTACGATATTTTGCTGTCTCAACTCTTTACTTGACGTTTACATGGCGTTTACATAAAGCGAGGCACCATTGTCTACCATAATAGTGAAACAGTCTTTCTCGTTGCCGTCTGATATGGTGTGTGATCACCTCGGACGACCAGTACAGTTGCACACCTGCGTGGCATGGACAGTATGAGGTTATCAATCAGCCCTTGAGGAGTATTTGGCCATTCTTCCACGAGTGCAATATCCAGCTCTGCAAACGTTGTGGGAGGTGCTAGTCTGGCTGCAATGCGTCTGCCAAGTGCATCCCAGACATGATCAATCGGGTTTCAGTCCAGCGAACATGCTGGCCACTCCATTTGTTCAATTTCTTCAGCTTCACGCAAGTTGTCCACCAGTGCGGCTCTGTAGGGACGAGCGTTATCGTCCACCAGAAGGAACCCACCTCTTATGGCACCAACGTAGGGCACGACAACAGGTCGAAGGATCTCGTCTCTACATCTCTGAGCAGTCAGAGCGCCATTCTGAACGTCAGTCCGCCAATACTGACTCCTGCCCACACCATTAGTCCACCACCATGATATGGTGATGTTTCCTGCACAAAAGCAGCGTTGTTCCGAGTTCCACGTTCTCTCCAGATGTGGGAACGACGATTGTCCGGCCGAACACAAAATCTTGACTCCTCTGTGAACAGCACCCGGCGCCATTCGTTACGACTCCAACCCTGATGTTCCTCCGCCCAGTTTCTGCTGGCTAAACAGTGTCGTGTTTTTAATGGGACACGCGCCGTAGGCCTCCGTGCGTAGAGGCCACATTCCCGAAGGCGACATCGTACTGTTTCTGTTGATATGGCGCGCCCTGTTGCCGCCTGGAGGGTGCGTTGCAGCTGAGTTGCGTTCAGCCTCGGGTCTCGGCGGGCTGTTGACCGGAGATGGCGCTCATCTCTTGCTGATGTTATCCGTGGGCGACCTTGGCCTCGCCTTCTTTTAACGGTTCCTGTCGTCTGAAATCGCGTCCAGGCCCTGGAAATTACACTTTGGGACACTCCAGTAGCTGCAATCACCTCCCTCTGCGTCTGTCCCGCCTCCATAGCTGCGGGCAAGTCACGTTGTTGTTGCATTGCACTACCTGCTCACTACACTATCTGAATCCAGCTACAGGGTGGCGCACGAAATGTGTTACCATTTTGTTTTTGAATGTAAACTTTATTGTCAATACAATCTGAAAGGAACATATACTACAATGAAGAGCCGTCCATGGAGATTTGTTCTAACTCAGCACATGCACAATATGTCCACCATTTCGTTTCCTAACTTCATTTAAACGAACACTGACGTTAGTGATTACCCTATGGCACATGTCTTCCATAATTTCACTGCAAGCTTGAAGAGTAAGCCTTCTGAGCTTGTTGTTCCGTAGAACCGTCACAAAGACGTCGAACCATTTTAGTTCATTTTGCCGATGACAATACTTCAGAGTCTCGATATCTCAACTGATCCCCTAACTGTTTTGACGAGTGTATAAATGGCCTAGTAGATAAAGGTGGAATCTCCATGAGACTTTTCGCGAATGATGCTGTTGTAGACAGAGAAGTCGTGACGCTAGAAAAACGCAGCTAAAAGCAAGCAGCCACGCGGAGGATCGATACTTGGTGTAGGGAGCGGCAGTTGACCGTCAACGTAAACAAATGTAACGTATTGCGAATACATGAAAAGGACAATCCTTTATTGTATGATTACACAATTGCAGAACAATAATCGGAAGCAGTTACTTCCACAAAATACATAGGAGTATACGTACGGGACGATCTGAACTCGAACGATCATATAAAATTAATCGCGAGCAAGGCAGATGCCAGACTGGAATTCTTTGGAATAAATCTCACGAAATGTAGTCCATCAACAAAGAAAGCAGCTCACAACACACTCATTCGACCAGTGCTTGAATATTGCTCGTCAGTACGGGATCCTTATCGCAGGGGACTGATACAACAACCAGAGAAGGTAGGGGAGCGCGTTTCGTTACAGGTTAATTTAGTAAGTATGAAAGTCACATAGAGGTGATCAGGTAACTACAGTGACAGACACTAAAAGAGAGGCATTCTACATCATCCGGTCATCTTGGCCGAGCGGTTCTAGGCGCTTCAGTCTGGAACCGCGCGACCGCTACGGTCGCAGGTTCGAATCCTGCCTGGGCCATGGATGTGTGTGATGTCCTTAGGTTAGTTAGGTTTAAATAGTTTTAAGTTCTACGGGACTGATGACCTCAGATGTTAAGTCCCATAGTGCTCAGAGCCATTTGCATTCTACATCACCGTGTGGTTCATTGCTGAAGTTGCTAGAGCGTATATCCCTAGAGGAGTCAACAAATGTACTCGTATTGCTTCCTCCTACGTACCATCTCGCGAAATGGCCATGAAGATAAAATTACAGACATTCCAGACCACCCGGAGGTTTACCGGCAGTCACTCTTCCCGCGAACCATTCGCGACTGGGAGAAGAACGGGGGCGATGGTAGCGCCACACAAAGTACCGTCAGCCATGCACCGCAAGAAAGATCGCCGAGTATAGATGTAGATGTAGAAGTACTTTATTTCAGTAGGTTGTCAACAAGGTTGTCAACTAACACTTACAAAAGTTTAAATTTCCTGTAGTAGGCTTTTCCAAATGGCTCTGAGCACTAAGGGACTTAACATCTGAGCTCTTCATTCCCCTATAACTTAGAACTACTTAAACCTAACCAACCTAAGGACATTACACACATCCATGCCCGAGGCAGGATTAGAACCTGCGACCGTAGCAGTCGCGCGGTTCCGTACTGAAGCGACTAGAACCGCTCTGCCACCTCAGCCGGATAGGCTTTTCCTTCGCTCTATATGTTTGCATATTTCGTTATTGAATGGCGCTCGTGTAATTCAAGCATAATGTTAGATTGCACCCCTTTACTCAACATCTCTTTTTACACAGATAGATTTCCGCCGGTACACCCTTTCCACTTACTGGTGGAAGGTATGTTCTCTGAGAACCCATTGTTGCGCAAGTTTTACGGTAGATCATCTGTTTTGAATGATGGAATAAATTGTACTATCTCGACATTTTTGAGCAGTTTGTTCTCGGTCAAGTGAATCACTATGAAATGACAACGCCGAGGTCGAAACTGCTACCAGACACCTGGAACGTTGCTCGTCGGTTACGCTGGATAGGCCACTCTTAAACTTTTCCACTGAAGAGTAAAAGCTTGCACGGTTCATGCAATTACTTCCGTATTGTTTTTTTTTTTTTTCACCAGAGAGAATATTTCTGACGATGGGGCACTTTTCA
The DNA here is from genome assembly GCF_023864345.2 of Schistocerca serialis cubense. Taxonomy (NCBI): domain Eukaryota; kingdom Metazoa; phylum Arthropoda; class Insecta; order Orthoptera; family Acrididae; genus Schistocerca; species Schistocerca serialis. The sequence goes on from NC_064645.1 coordinate 49,967,239, forward strand.
AGAATAAAGATCGGGTCATAGGTTGGTGATCATCGAAACTCATAGCAGATGGGAGAAAGAAAATGTTAAATTAGTTAACTGGAGGAATGTCTATCGAAAGGTCCAGGAACTAATCTCGCTTATAAACGGTAACAATATCCACATAAATATTAGGGACATAAAGGTGTCTGAGAGCAGATGCCAGTAGCATGAAATTCTAAATTTCGATTGGAATGTACGAGGGCAGTTCAATAAGTAATGAAACACATTTTTTTCCTCGGCCAATTTTGCTTGAAAAAACCGGAAATTTCTTGTGGAGTATTTTCAAACATTCCCGCTTAGTCTCGTATAGTTTCATGGACTTCCGACAGGTGGCAGCGCTGTACGGAGTTGTTAAAATGGCGTCTGTAACGGATGTGCGTTGCAAACAACGGGCAGTGATCGAGTTTCTTTTGGCGGAAAACCAGGGCATCTCAGATATTCATAGGCGCTTGCAGAATGTCTACGGTGATCTGGCAGTGGACAAAAGCACGGTGAGTCGTTGGGCAAAGCGTGTGTCATCATCGCCGCAAGGTCAAGCAAGACTGATCTCCCGCGTGCGGGCCGGCCGTGCACAGCTGTGACTCCTGCAATGGCGGAGCGTGCGAACACACTCTTTCGAGATGATCGACGGATCACCATCAAACAACTCAGTGCTCAACTTGACATCTCTGTTGGTAGTGCTGTCACAATTATTCACCAGTTGGGATATTCAAAGGTTTGTTCCCGCTGGGTCCCTCGTTGTTTAACCGAACACCATAAAGAGCAAAGGAGAACCATCTGTGCGGAATGGCTTGCTCGTCATGTGGCTGAGGGTGACAATTTCTTGTCAAAGATTGTTACAGGCGATGAAACATGGGTTCATCACTTCGAACGGCAATCAATGGAGTGGCGCCACACCCACTCCCCTACCAAGAAAAAGTTTAAAGCCATACCCTCAGCCGGTAAAGTCATGGTTACAGTCTTCTGGGACGCTGAAGGGGTTATTCTGTTCGATGTCCTTCCCCATGGTCAAACGATCAACTCTGAAGTGTATTGTGCTACTCTTAAGAAATTGAAGAAACGACTTCAGCGTGTTCGTGGGCACAAAAATCTGAACGAACTTCTCCTTCTTCATGACAACGCAAGACCTCACACAAGTCTTCACACCCGAGAGGAGCTCACAAAACTTCAGTGGACTGTTCTTCCTCATGCACCCTACAGCCCCGATCTCGCACCGTCGGATTTCCATATGTTTGGCCCAATGAAGGACGCAATCCGTGGGAGGCACTACGCGGATGATGAAGAAGTTATTGATGCAGTGCGACGTTGGCTCCGACATCGACCAGTGGAATGGTACCGTGCAGGCATACAGGCCCTCATTTCAAGGTGGCGTAAGGCCGTAGCATTGAATGGAGATTACGTTGAAAAGTAGTGTTGTGTAGCTGAAAGATTGGGGAATAACCTGGTGTATTTCAATGCTGAATAAAACAACCCCTGTTTCAGAAAAAAAATGTGTTGCATTACTTATTGAACTGCCCTCGAATATAGTAAAGACAGTTTGAACGTTAGTGATGGAGGGCTGTTTGTAGCCACAAAAATGCGATAATATCTAGTGAGATTAGTACAGATTTCAAATGCGAAATAATTTGTTTGAAGACAAGTGTGAAGTGTTCTCCTCGACGGTAAATGTTCATCGAAGACACGGGTAGCGTCAGGAGTGGCTCAGGGAAGTGTGATAAACCACTACTATTTTCTACACTGAAGCGCCAAAGAGACTGGTACAGGCATGCGTGCTCAAATACAGAAAGGGGGCGATGGCAGCGACACACAAACTACCCTTTGCCATGCACCGCAAAGTGACTCACCGGGTATAGATGTAAGTGTACAAGTACTTATTTCAGCGTTCACATAATCGTAACTTAGGTCTTAGACGTTATGTTTATGTAAATATTAATCGAAAATACAGGATGCGTCAGGAGGAAAGGTACTTGCATTGAGGGGTGACAACATTAGTGATTCTGAATAAAGAACTCCATATGAGCAAACGCAATGCTCCAAATGGTTTCCGACATAGAACACATGTAGTATCACTTTTCTATGATTTTTTTGAATCTCACTAAACCCACACCTTCCAGCGAAAACAAAATTACATTCAATTAAAAAAAAAAAAGGCCAATTCATGTTTCTCTAGGACTTGCAGTTTGCCCAAAGACAGCAAGAGGATGCTGAAAACCTGGCGCGACGCTCATGAGCTGTATCTTAGGTACTCTTTGTAGCCCAATTTCAAGTAGTTTCCCGACCTGATGGAACACAAGTGTCCCGTATCAAACTGTTCCCCTCAGCTTCCTCTACACTACCGTCGTGGTTTGTGAACAATAACGATGTTTGAATAACACAGAAAACAGTAACAAAGTATTATTACATACGTCCTATCTCGGAAACCATTCGCAATAGAGCATATGTCCATATGAAGTTTTTTTTGTTCAGAATCACTTATACTACTACACAGATTTATTTCCGCCGATACACCAATCGAGGTACCTGTTTCCAGACACTTTCTAGGGCTTCCGTGCAATTACTCGACGTCACCTCGGTACACTACAGCAAACAACACTTCTCCAAATGATACCAGAAATAAACACAATAACAAGCCGAATGTAATTTCTTGAGCGCTCAAAGAGCTTTCCTTATTTAAGCCAAGGATTTGTTACCACTCATTCCGCCGCAGTCGGTATGAAATATAATGCATTATCAGCCTGAAGCCGTTAGTGCGAAAAAATTACTCTAACATTTGCTGGGAGAGTATCATATCAACACGTCTCATAAATTTCCCTGACACGTGTTTAACACATTCAGTATATCATACAGATACCCCCAGTTTGACACTAGGTCAACCTGTGATGACGCACTTGATAAACAGGTGATTGTGAAAAGAGAAATTCATCTGAGGAATGCGAACGCCTACGCGAACGGAAATGATGCTTCAAGGACAAAGCTCGACAGGGATTAATATCAGTTATATATGTGGATTACAAATAACCTTTTCCTGTAGAAAATAATGCAAGGTTTTACGCACAAGAGCTGTAAATTAAATTTTTGGCTTGACGACTTCCCTATTGATGAAGTCATCTTATCAGCAAACCATACAGCAGTCACCATGAGGGAAAAGAAAAACCTCTTTATTCTTCGTTTTCAGATGAGAGAGCTGTTGAGAAAACTCGACATACGTGCTGGCTCCAAGCCTCAAAATGTTCGATCGCGTAATTTATTTCTTTTCCACGAGAGAACATTCATTCTCTCTCTCTCTCTTTCTTCCTCCCTCCCTCTTTTTCCCCACTATGATCAGACTTTATCCGTAGCTTCTAATAGGAAGAAGAATCAAGTAATTCAGATACCGGATGACTCGGATAGAGTTATTATTTGCTGTTGACAACATCCAGCAGCTTTTAGCCTCTGAAAGGTACATGGTGTTTATAATTAAAATTTCATTACTGGAGCCAGAGTGGACGAAAATCTATTTTCCGTATATGTACCCAACTTTATAGGAATGACGTTCGCACTGTGCGCTGAAGAATTTCCGTTTTTAATAGTGTTAGTATGATGATTTGCCGTTAGGAGCCGGTGCTGGTGCGGCGGCGTAGGGTTGAACCCCAAGCATCAGTGAGCATCACATTTGCAGTCAGTCATCATGGGTCTGGACAAGTGGGCGGGGCTTTAGTCGTAAAACTGTTTTTAATGAAAACAGCAGCAGCGATGGTGGTGCAGCTCTACCGTAGTAGTGTCGCATTAAAGGAATACGGAGAGGTCCTCTTTCCGCATCGCAGTTGAAGCACATGATTCTCAAGTTCGAATTAAATGGCGATTTGGGAATCGCTCCTGAGAGAGTTCAACGGCCAGTTGCGCCAAAAGCTATTGAAGAAGTTACTGTTGCCATGGCCGAGAAAGTTTGACGCAGTGTGCGGCCTTCAGTCAGTCACGATCTGTGTCACAACGGCTGAACACTCCACGGTCCACCGTTGGAAAAGTGCCGCGAACACCCTCTAGTGCAGTTCCAGGCTGTCGTGGATACAGATGGTCGTCACGTTGAGCAACATGTGTAGCCTGGAAGGTAAACATTGTACGAAATTAACAAATATTACTATCTCATGTGGAAATTAAGCCTGTTCCTTTCAACGCTTTATTCGTTATTTCTCTTCCACATGTCCTTAAGAAAATTTGCACAAAGTTTCATTGTTCTACGATCATTCGTTTTTCACAGGGGCCCTCCGAAGTAGCATAAGTTTAATTATAACCACCCTGTAGACAAGTCTCCGATAGTCGCCATTAAGGAAGTTGATCGGTATTCCACACCTTCTGGAGAGATAGTTAGGGGACTAAGAATGCATTATGTTGAAGCAACGAGCAGAGAAATTTTCCTATCAGACAGTTACACTGGTTCTCAGCGTACGGTTGCAATCAAAAACGTAGAGAGTATTCCACAAGAATTGACTGTCAACCGGCTTCACATTTTCCTTCTTTGGTAAACGTCTTTAGCAAAGTGACTGCATCGAGCGAGGAAGGAGCTGGGCCAAACTTGAATATGATTGAATCTGATACAAATAATGGAGAAAAAGGTTGAAATTTGGTGTGAAGAGCTCTGTATTTCTAGTGCAGTTTTATGCCTAGAGGCGTACGATACCCTCTGCAAGCCTCTTCACCTAGCAGAGCTACTGCAAGCAGCATCCCCTTGCAGTCCTCCATTGGTCTCCCTCTACAATTTTAATCCCCGCCACACACGCACTCACACTCACACACGTTCCTCCACAAGCAAACAGGCAATTCCTTGACGCCTCAGGATACGAACTATCAAGCGATCCTTTCTTTTAGTCAAGCTGTGTCACAAATGTATTGTAACCCTTATTTGTTGATCTGACCAACTCATGTCCCGCATTCTTCTCAAGCAGCACATTTCAAAACATTCTGTCCCCTTACTGTCTGTCCACGCTTCACTCCTTAACAAGGCTACACTCCAGACAATAACGTTAAGCGAAGAGTTTCTAACGTTAAATTTCCATTAGGCCTTATCATACCCTACTGGCCATAAAAATTGCTGCACCAAGAAGAAATGCAGATGATCAACAGGTGTTCATTGGACAAATATATTATACTAGAACTGACATGTGATTACATTTTCACGCATTTTGGGTGCATAGATCCTGAGAAATCAATACCCAGAACAACCACCTCTGGCCGTAATAACGGCCTTGATACGCCTGGGCATGGAGTGAAACAGAGCTTGAATGACCTGTACAGGTACAGCTGCCCATGCAGCTTCAACACGATATCACAGTTCATCAAGAGTAGTGACTGGCATATTGTGATGAGCCAGTTGCTCGGCCACCATTGACCAGACGTTTGCAATTGGTGAGAATCTGGAGAATGTGCTGGCCAGGGCAGCAGTCGAACATTTTCTGTATCCAGAAAGGCCCGTACAGAACCTGCAACATGCGGTAGAGCATTATCCTGCTGAAATATAGGGTTTCGCAGGGATCGAATGAAGGGTAGAGCCACAGGTCGTAACACATCTGAAATGTAACGTCCTCTGTTCAAAGTGCCGCCAATGCGAACAAGAGGTGACCGAGACGTGTAAGCAATAGCACTCCATACCATCACGCCGGGTGATACGCCAGTATGGCGATGACGAATACATGCTTCCAATGTGCGTTCACCGCGATGTCGCCAAACACGGATGCGACCATCATGATGCAGTAAACACAACCTGGATTCATCAGAAAAAATGACGTTTTGCCATTCGTGCACCGAGGTTCGTCGTTGAGTATACCATCGCAGGCGCTCCTGTCTGTGATGCAGCGTCAAGGGTAACCGCAGCCGTGGTCTCCGAGCTGATACTCCATGCTGCTGCAAACATCGTCGAACTGTTCGTGCAGATGGTTGTTGTCTTGCAAATGTCCCCATCTGTTGACACAGGGATCGAGCGTTGGCTGCAAGCTCCGTTACAGCCATGCGGATAAGTTGCCTGTCATCTCGACTGCTAGTGATACGAGGCCGTTGGGATCCAGCACGGTGTTCCGTATTACCCTCCTGAACCCACCGACTCCATATTGTGCTAACAGTCATTGGATCTCGACCAACGCGAGCAACAATGTCGCCATACGATAAACCGCAATCGCGATAGGCTACAATCCGACCTTTATCAAAGTAGGAAACGTGATGGTACGCGTTTCTCCTCCTTACACGAAGCATCACAACAACTTTTCACCGCGCAACGCCGGTCAACTGCTGTTTGTGTATGAGAAATCGTTTGGAAACTTTCCTCGCGTCAGCACGTTGTAGGTGTCGCCACCGGCGCCAACCTTGTGTGAATGGTCTGAAAAGCTAATCGTTTGCATATCACAGCATCTTCTTCCTGTCGGTTAAATTTCGCGCCTGTAGCACGTCATCTTCGTGGTGTAGCAATTTTAATGGCCAGTAGTGTATTTCTCTTTCTACGTAAAGCTTTTCTCGCCATTATCTGTCAGCATTTTAAACTGAAGTGACAGAAGTCGTGGGCTAGCTCCTAATATCGTGTCGGACCTCCTTTTGCCGGGCGTAGTGTTGCAACTCGATGTGTCGTGGACTCAACAAGTCGTTGGAAGGCCCCCACAGAATTACTGGGCCATGCTGCCTCAATAGCCGTCCACAAGTGCGAAAGTTTTGCCGGTGCAGGTATTAAGTCTCTGGATTACGCCCCATAAATGTTCAATCGGATTCGTGTCAGGCGATCTGGGAGCCAAATTATTCGCTCGAACTGTCCAGAATGTTCTTCAAACCAGTCGCGAACAGTTGTGGCCTGGTGACATGGCGCATTGTCATCAATAAAAATTCCATCATTGTTTGGAAACATGAAGTCCATTAATGGCTCCAGATGTCCTTCAAGTAGCCGAACATAACCGTTTTCAGTCAATGATCGGTTTAGTTGGACCACAGGACCCAGTCCACTCCACGTAAATACAGCCGATACCATTACGGAGCCATCAACAGCTTGGATAGTGCCTTTTTGACAACTTGGGTCCATGGCTTCGTGGGGTCTGTGCCACACATGAGTCCTACCATCGGCTCTTACCAAATGAAATCGGGACTCGTCTGACCAGGCCACTGCTTACCAGTCGTCTATGGTCCAACCCGTATGGTCACGAGCCCAGGAGAGATGCTGCAGGACATGTCGTGCTGTTAGCAAAGGTCCTCATGTCGGTCGTCTGCTGACATAATCCATTAACGCCAAATTTCGCCACACTGTCAAAAATGGTTCAAACGGCTCTGAGCACTGTGGGACTTAACTTCTGAGGTCATCAGTCCACTAGAACTTAGAACTACTTAAACCTAACTAATCTAAGGACATCACACACATCCATGCCCGAGGTAGGATTCGAACCTGCGACCGTAGCGGTCGCGCGGTTCCGGACTGTAGCGCCTAAAACCGCTCGGCCACTCCGGCCGGCGCCACACTGTCCTAACGGATATGTTCGTCGTACGTCCCACACTGATTTCAGCGTTTATTTCTCGCTGTGTTGCTTGTCTATTAGCACTGACAACTCCACGCAAAAGACGCTGCTCGCGGTCGTTAAGTGAAGATCGTCGGCTACTGTGTTGTCCGTGGTGAGAGGTAATGCCTCGGCACGCTCATGTCACCATGGATCTCGGAATATGGGATTCCCTAACGATTTCCGAAAAGGAATGTCCCACGCATCTGGCTCCTACTACCGTTCCGCATTCAAAGTCTGTTAATTCCTGTTGTGCACCCATAATCACGTCGGAAACCTTTTCACATGAGAAAACAAATCCATAATGTTCGTATGCAGCATTTACAGTGTGTTGCTAGACACAGTCGCTTCGTTTAAATATATGAACCTGATGTTGCAAAGCAATATGAAATAAGACGAGCTTGTCAGGGTTGTGGTAGGGAAGGTGAATGGTCAACTTCGGTGTATTGGAGAATTTTAGGAAAATGTGGTTCATCTGCAAAGGAGGCCGCACGTAGGACGCTAGTGTGACCTAGTCTTGAGTACTGCTTGAGTGATGGCATCTGCACAATGTTGGATTAAAGGAAAACATCGAAGCAATTCAGAGATCGGCTGCTAGATTTTTTGTTTGTAGGTTCCACAAATACACAAATGTTATGAAATGCTCCAGGGAGTCAAGTGGGGTTCTCTGGAGAGAAGGCGCCATTCTTTTTGAGGAACACTATTGAGAAAATTTAGAGAACTGACATTTGAAGCTGACTGCAGAACGATCCCATTGTTGCCAACACACATTTTGTGTAAAGACCACAAATATAAGATACGAGAAATTAGGCCTCTAGCGTCACATATCGATACCACCCCGTGGCATATCAACGTTGGGAATGGAATGGCAAGTTTCTGTCTGATAGCGGTCGCATACTGTCTGGCAGACCCAATGGTGCGTGTCAGCTGAGCCATATCTCTGTACTAAAAGCGCCCTTGTTGCCACAATACAGGGCAGCTGCTCACCCCACTTGCGCCTGGAGCCACTATGCTATGATACCTTTGTTCGTGCTTAGCACAGCAAGTCCCAGCCTAGTTGCTATTGTATGAGCTGGACTATAGTCCTTGCGCCTTATTTGTAAGAGTCCTCGTTCGCTTGCTGATATAGAAGTTAAATGAATCTCCTGTTTGTCGTGTTAACCTGTTTGCTGATCATTTCTGCTCCCGTCCAGCTCTTCTACGACATTTTCCGCACAACTCTGTAGCCCACCTATTCTCACCATTGTGTACGAAGTCGCACACAACATGGGCTCGTACAGAGTCGTTTTCCCTCAATCTCTCTACGAGTGGAGCAAGAAAGGAAATGACTGGTAATGGTGCAGGGTAATCTTCACCACTCACCGCACAGTGGCTCGGAGAGTATATATGTAGATGTAGACAATTTAAAGGATCTTTTAATTTAAAGGAAGTCGTAGTATAAAAGATTTTTTATTTGCTCTAATTGTTGAACACAATACAGAAGTAATTAACAAAACACAAAGTTTTATAAAAATCTGGGCTGAATTCACACAAAATGACGTTAACACTGTGAGCAGGTACCAAATTATATGGAAGGCTGCGCGAAAAAACGCAAGTTATCCTTATCTGTACAGATAGTGAATTCAACGTTAGTGAGACCAAATCACAAATTACAATCAAATGGGCAACTCAAGTTGCATGCTGGAACAAGTAATTAGTGAGCTGCTCAGACCATGAATTATGCTATCACAGATTGCAAAATTTAATTTCCCCAAAATCAGCACCAAATCGCGGCTGGGAGACAAATCGTATGCTAACCTGAAACTTACTTCTCCCACTTCACCTATCTATTCTCGGAGAACTCTACAGGTAGGGGACGACTCATTGCTGTTGCCAGTGTGATAGATTAGAATACTGCTTTTTTACGAAAGAACAGGGAAATGCAGCGGGAACTTGGTGCTCTTGTCATGCATAATGCACATAACAAACACATGATTGGCACTGGCCTACGGTAGTATCTCCTCGACTGGTCAATCTCTTTTTGTCAAGCACTGTGTGAGGTGACTCAATTCGAGCAAAAATTTTGTAGCGAAAGAAATGGTCTCTCTCACGATGTCGCAGTGGCGACACTGCATCTCGACCTTTGATGTTCAAGCAGGAAAGCCAAAAATGTCGTGTTCAATTACTTCCTGAGGACATCAGTGGCGGCACGGTGTCCCCCGCCCTCGGCTAAGCCAGATGCCGGCTCCGCCCACAGAAATACGAAGAGGGCTCCAGCTTGACTTCCAAGAAAACTGTCCGTCTCTCTGGGGAATCTCATCTCTGCTAATGAGATTCACGGACTACCTTCTGCCGACATCAGGACCATGAGACCGAACCATGTGTGCACGTTCTCAGTGTGAAAAAAGCAAAGCCTTGCTTCCAAGGCCACACTTCCAATGCTCTCAATAAAATAACAACCAGCTACTGGTAAAAAAATAAGCGATATGCGACAATAATGTCACACACTGTTAAGAAGCACAAGCAGTGTATAACATATACTTCAGACACATTGCTCATTAAAAACTCATAACAGCAGAGTATTAATTTCCAGTTATTAGTTCTTTTTTCGAAATACTCTCTCTCTCTGCAGTTAAAGTAATTCCGACCCTCCAGAGCTTCATGAGTTCAAATTCAGATGATGAACACGTGGAGATAGTAGCTTCCCTAGTTTTTATTTACCTGTAGGCTAAAAGCAGATTTTTTGAGGTCTGGATTGGCTCCGTTGTGACATGGGGCTATCACAGCATGTGCTACTGCGAATGAAGCCCTTTTTGTTTCTAAACAGCATCGCTATAAAACTGTCAACTGAGGGGTGTTCTCCAGACTTTGTCACTGAAGAAAGGTGCCCCTCCCTGCTTGATCTCTTCACTTCTGGTTGCTGGTAGTGGATGTAGGCTTTGTCCCTGTTGACAACTGATTCTTGCAAAGAATGATAACATCAAGTGCATTTAATAAGTCTGTGGTTGTTTCAGCTCTAGAGTCAGCAGCAGCTCAAAGATTCTTAATGAAATTGGACTACCGGTATGTCATGTGTATCACTACACACCAAACGTTCACTTTTTTCCGTGAATCAGTTTTCCCTCTTTATGCTGATTTGTTCTGCTCTAACGTGAACGATAATATTAAAGGTGTGACATTAAGCACTTAGGAGGCTAGCGACCATTCCAGTAAATGTGAGTAGATCTGTAGTTAAGCTGGATAGATCGTTTAAAAAGTCATAGAGCAGGTGAAGAATGATATTACTGATGACAAAGTATGCACTACACGTTTCAGAATTATCTCCATCTTCAGAAATCCAACTGTAAAGGAAACAAAAATGGCTCTGAGCACTATGGGACTTAACTGCAGTGGTCATCAGTCCCCTAGAACTTAGAACTACTTAAAACTAACTAACCTAAGGACATCACACACATCCATGCCCGAGGCAGGATTCGCACCTGCGACCGTAGCGGTCGCGCGGTTCCAGACTGTAGCGCCTATAACCGCTCGGTCACTCTGGCCGGCGTAAAGGTAACACAAGGAGAAGAGCGTTCGTTACCAGTTGTACACGTAACATGAGATGACAGACAGAAATAATTCCAAAATCCGTCGTACATACTTTCTCATCAATAAAATCATTCTTCACCTACAGTATTACTTTTTATGCAGTGAAGGAAAATCATGGCATACTGGTCCTGATATGCTTTCCTTGTGATTTTTATTTTTATTTTATTTTTACCAGTAGTAGTAGTGGTTTTATTCATCATTAGATCACTTTTACAGCATATTACAATCGGAGAACAAGAAATATAGCGTAATTCATATAAAGTATATAGGGATTTACATACTTACAGGTCTAGCTTGCAAGGCTATTGGCCAGATTATAGAAGTTATTGCCTCAAGAAATTTAGGGAAACCACGGAGAACCTAAATCAGGGTGATCCGTACAGTTCAAAAATGGTTCAAATGGCTCTGAGCACTATGGGACTTAACATCTGAGATCATCAGTCCCCTAGAACTTAGAACTATTTAAACCTAACTAACCTAAGGACATCACACACACCCGATCCGTACAGTTCCTAGCTGCCTAGGACGCTCGATGAAGTCCCAGTACACTAGACACGGCGCTGTAGAACTGTCACAGAATGAAACAGAACTTTGTTAATCCAATTTTTATGAAAAAAAAATCTGTTCTAAATTTTGTTCTATCAACGTGTAACTAAGTATTTTGCGCTGTGTTAAAATGAATGAGTAAAACAAATTTAAATTGTCAACTTCTAATGTGTTAGTATTAGGGACCATAAGTCGTTCCAAACAATGAGCCATTCTAGTCTTTTCAATTACAATACATAGTACTTCTTTACGTTCAACAACTTTAGTACCCAATTATCTGAAGTAGCATTTTTAGCCAGTCTTAGTAACTTTAGACATGTTAGATGCACTCGAAGTAATGGAATATATATAAAAATAAGGAAAGATTGCAGAAAGGATACATGTAACCGACTGTCCTTCATTTAGCTGCTAAAGAATCAAATCACAAGGAGGAACGTACTCACAGAAATCATGTTAATCGGTGCAACATGGTCCGGCGTACCATGACTTACGTTAACAATTGCTGCAAATGTTAGGTATGTGGCTTGGCAGCTTTCTCTCAGTGAACACAACGTTCTCTTGAGCCACTGTGCAATGTATTTTATTCCGAGAGGGAAGATTGGGTACTGACATCACACCATTAGCAAACTTCGAACGCTATTTATAAAATGGTTGCTGTGATAAAGGTGCATCAGTGCTAATTGACATTGAATCGATGGTGAATTTTAGTAGATTCTGCACCTTCCTATGCAGAAACCTAATACGTAGCAGAAAAATGTACGTTCATGACACTAGTTGCTACGTCGACGACAGTCCTTGTGTGTTGACAAGATATTCGCACCTGTTGGATCTCGATGCTCTGTTATTGCGAACATCTCTGATCAAAATACATATTAAATTATGTATTAACAATATTGTGTAGTAGCAATAAAAGCAGAGCGAGAATATCAGGCTTTTTCCTTCGTAGAGTAGTTCACAAATTATTTGTCCGTATATCTTACCTAAATCCCTTATAATTTTGAAGAGTAATTTCAACTAACGCACTGTGCATCGTGTCAATGAGCTCCATTAAAGTGTATATAAATACCCGCCATTAGGTTGCAGCAGATCTTAAAATAAATTCAAATTCTGCAGACTCAGGCCTTCAAAAACTTGGTATACGTCCTAATCAAGCTAAGTACGCTAATATAACTCACAGGGGCCTACTACTGTTTTGTGCGTATTATAACCGAAGTTTCAAATGACAGAATAAAATATGAAGAAATGCGCAATTCATTGTACTGGGAACATAATGCTTTGGCTGTCGCCACATTACGTGCCAGTACGTTTATTTACTCTCTAACGGAACGAATGTTTGTTTGTGACATGCTGTCCGATAGTCTGCCGTACGTCCACCTGCATCTTTGACTTGCCTACAACATTCTTTCAATGATTCTTGCACTGCTTTCCACCCAGTGAGCTCACTGTTCCGACCTTTTCATCAGTCAGAGATGAAATTACTTACGATTAAATCAGCGTTGATGAGTCAACACTCAGTCTCCTTAACAAGGAGACTAATAGTATGTGACAAGAATTTAACGAAATTCGCTTACGGATTCTTTTTTTTTTTTTGTATTACATCTCTTTATCCTAGCTCCACTTATTCGTTTCGATGGTGCTTTCTCAACGAACTTACGACCTTTATATCCCCATGGAAAAAGTGAGAGGAAAAAAGGCGCAAGGAAGCGCAAATCAGCCACTCACTTAGCCATTCCTGTTTTAAAACAAGCGTCAGGATTACCCAACTCAGCAATGTAAATATTACGAACACGCAAGGAGCACGTGATATTCTTCACGTGTTCGGAGCATGCGCATGGAGTGTAGTTCTATGGTCTGTCGATCGCTGTTTGGAAATGTGAAATTACGTATGATACTACTAGTGTCAATGGAAACCACCAGTTGAAAATTATTCTTTGGTATGAGCCCATATAGAAAAATAAATATTATATAAGCTTTCAGAATAAATATTTCGTAAAAAATTGCATCAAATGTAATTAGTTGCGTTAGAAGTCATTGATTTGATATCAAACGCCTAGAACAGTTGAGAAACGAATTCCGAAAATAAGACGACAACAACAACAACAAAAACAACAGTTGGTTGGGAGCGCTGAAATACTGCAACAAATCTGCTCCCTTTGCTGGAGAAAGCTGTCTGATAACTTCTTGCAGGAAATTTCGTTTGTAATCTTTACAGCCTTCACACCTCTAGGAAGCTCCGCCCACAATTTCCTATCCTTCAGTGCGGCGCGAGCAGAACTTGTATAAATGAAGGCGGTTGCTGGTAGCAGCTAGTAAAATTATCTCCACTGGTTTTTGTGTGATAGGAACGTGACCTCTTCAGAAAGGCAGAGTCCGGGTCACGGCGTATCAAGCAGCTATTTGCAGTCTGCGTGATAGTGCGTCGAACTTTTTGTAGCCGGCGAAGAAAACTTTGTTATTCCTTCACTCAGGACTCATTATGGTATGCGGTATTGGCGATATTACATCTACACGAAAGAGTGCTGCGTCTGCATTAGAAAACTGTTTTCGTCCTTGGCAATGACAGCTTCGTTCAATTGTTTTGTGTTTAAGGTTGACGATGGTTTCTCCGACACGATGGGTGACCCGGTAACTTCGAAATGCATGATAGTTGTATCCAACCGGTTACCCTTTGTTCTGAAGAGGAACGAGAAAACCGGTGCATTGGAACGAAAAGCAAGGTATTGTAATTTTTTTTAATGAAATGGGCACGGCAGTTGATATTTGTTAGTATTAAAATTAACTTACTTTGGCTTTTAAATTGCAATAGTGCAGGAGGTTTGGTTACTGCAGTAGCGCCAGTAGTGGTCCAGGGTCATGGTTTGTGGGTTGGATGGCCAGGTATTCATTTAGAAGATCCAGATGAGCCTATACCAGAATCCAATCCAAATGATAAAACTCCAACTGCCGGCCTGTTGTCCAAAAAGGTAAGTTATTTGGAGGTATTGTTCTTTGACTCGTTCGTTTTGTATGAAAGTAAACTCTTTTAAAATTGATCAATACCACTTTCAGGTAGTTCCTGTGTGTGTTGAACCAGGCAAGTTTGACTCATATTATAATGGTTGCTGTAATGGGACTTTCTGGCCTCTTTTTCACTCGATGCCAGACAGGGCTGTGTTCCTTGCTGAACATTGGAAGGTAATGCGAAAGTAATATTTTATTTTTGTTGTGTCACAGTGATGACAGTTTCATTCTGATATGGTGGACTGCTTTATTTATTTACTTTCATCAGTTTGATCATCTCCAATAACTGTAAATGTAATGGTATTGTGATAATTCTACGGTGTTATTGCCATTGACTTTCTTACTGTTGTATTTACATCTGTTCTAAGAGTTTATGTATCTGGTTTCCAGACTGATATTGTGTCAAGACCATTTGCCTTAACACTTACGCATCTGCATTTGTTTACAGAATTATTACAGTGTGAATGAACTATTTGCTGAGAAAACAATAAAAGGTTTAAAAAGTTTACTAGAGGAGCAGCCAAATGCAACACCTCTTGTTTGGATACATGATTATCATCTTATGTTAGCAGCAAATTGGGTCAGGCAGGTAATGTTGCTGAGGATCTCAAACTTATTACATTTAAGTATTACTTTACATACATATAATTTGTGTTACATCTGGCATAGAAGAGGTGTATTTTGTCATATGTATATAACTGCCTGTAAGTATCTATTAAATGTTTGTAACTTTTACCCAACCTCTGTAGTATGAGAACATCAATATACTTATTATGCTTTGTATATTTAGGTTACTGTAGGAGTACTGTGATTGTATTCATCTACTTTGGCAAATGGTTTCCACATATTAAGGAGATATAATTCTTTACTGATGCAGAACGTATGTACTTTACTCAAGCCACATCTGCAGTAGACTTCTTTCATTGTATAGCTCTTTCCATTTAATAGCACCCCTACTGTTCAATTCTACACCTTACACTTCATGCTGTCTAAGCACTCGATATAAGGTCATGTATGGCTATTACTGCATTTATGTAATTTTAATGTTTCACTACTTTATGTAGCCATAACAATAGGTTACATGAATTAAGAATAGGTTTTTAGTCTTTACTTGATACTTAAGTTTTCTTTTAAAGCTTTGTAGGGACAAGAAAGTCACTATTAATGTACGCTTCATTGAAAAGGCTTAAAATAGAAATATCAGTTTTCCAGATTGAATTGAGACTCTTTACTGCATGTTAGTCAAATATTTTTGCATTATTGCTCAATATCCAAGCCCTGCATCTTACAAAAATACTTTTGTCTAATGCAAGAAAATGCTTTGGAGTGTGGATGCTCTGAATGCTTATAGTAGTTTCTTCTGCTAATGCAACAGAAGATTGCTTTGTTGCTGGGGATTTTTAATGCTGCAGAATTAAAGCGTAATTTAAATGCAAATGGAAAAATATTTTATTTCAATGGCAGATACCAAAGTAGTACTTTCCATGCCAAAAATAAAATTGTAAGTCGACTGCAATTACCAGAAACAGCTAATTGTGTGTTCAAAAACTGAATTTGATTTGTGTATCATACTTTGAGGGCCTTTGTCATCTGTAGATGAAACACATGTATAAGAGTAAGATGAAGAAAGGTAACAAGAACACAAGTGCATAAGTAAATCGGGCAATTCAAGCGTTAGGGCACTGACATCAAAAACAGGAAATTAACAGAAAACATGGGAAGTATGTAACAGTTCAAATATATTTTAAATGAACTACCTGGTGTATTAAAAAAATAAACTTTCACTGTTCATTTTTTTTATCCCCCCCCCCCTCCTCAAGGATATAAAAATTTTCACTCAAAGGCTGTATTTAGGACTAAACAAATGATAAGGACCTTGTTTGTTATTACTCTATGAATAGACTTCTGTTTGCCTTACTGTTCCTTTCAGGAAAATATGTTATACTCTCTTACAATATTTATTGTGTGAAAATAAAAGTGCAGAAATAAGCTCTTACTTCACTATTGACAGAAAAAAATCAATTAATAATTATAGGCAGTACTTGATTATCAACTATTGGTGGAGGTATATTTACACTCTTTCCTTCAAAAACAGCAACATTGACAAGTACAGTACTAGAAGTAGAAATGACTGAACGTATGTATCACTCAGCCTTACAGTATCACAAGAAAGGAGTGAGGTATTCAGCCACTAAGATCATAGACTGCTGTTAATGAGATAGTATTAACTAAATTATCTGGCAGTGCTGAACAGAACATGACAATGATTTTAGAAAAAACAGAAGATTGGCGGTATGTTTCTAATAATAATGATAGGAGACGAAGACGGTACCGTGAAAGTTTCTTCGCAGTGCAAACTTTGTAGTAAAGTGGATAATATACATGTGTACTCAGCAGCCTATATTGTGGTGTGTTGCTCATTTAAGAGGCTTTTTCCATTTGATGCTTTCTTTTTTACTAAAAGTAAATAGAACACTATAGTGTTTCACAAAAACAATGTAAATTAAACATGTAATTAACTCTCGTTTTTGTGGTACTTTTTGGGTGTATTGAAGTTTCGCACACAGCCACTGCGCTTTGACCAGTGACATCGCCAATGTCAGTGTCACCTTGCTGGTTGATGGTGTCAGTATTCAGAGCTGAATGGGTGTGTGTGCACAAAAGGAGCAGCAGGCAGACATTGAGTTATTAACAAGTGTGTACTCCATGATGGGTACTTAAAGCACTGCTGCTAAAAGAATACAAGTTGAGAGCAATTAAATGTGGCACTTTAAGTAATTAAATTTTGCTCTATTAAGTGCGATCTAGATTTAGGTTTGATGTAATTTCCCAAAATCAGCTAAGGCCAATGGTTCCTATGGAGAAAGTGGGGGGAGGGAGGAAGATACTGCTGACTTCCTTCCCTATTCTTTTCCTATCAGAACTCGAACTCGTGTGTTATGACCTCTTTATCGATAGGAAATTATATGCAAATCTCCTCCTTCAAAGAGCAGTGCTAGGTTTCTATACATGTGCTCTGAAGCTACACTTACAGCACCTTAAAAAGTTTTTTCATTTGCTCATTTGCTTATAAATATTTAAACTGTTGATCGGTATATGGCCGGTGTATATTTTACATCACTTGTAGTGCAAAAGTATTTAAATAAAAATGAACTGCAGTAACAACACAATTATTCCTGAAACATATAATGTATTTGCTTTAATATCTGTGCTTTGGGCATGTCCTGACTTGTTATAATACCCACACTTGTTTGGACAAAACTTTGTGTAGGGTCTGTAGTTTCCATTTCTGTTAAGCAGCGGTCTTCACTGTAGGTGTTTTCACATTTCTTGTTGCTGATGACCAGTGAAACAGTAGGGCATCGAGTGGCAGCTGTTTTCAGGCCAGAAGTTGTTAGCAGAGTGCCAGGTATCAGAGTAAATGATCGAACATATCATAGTGTGTATTGTTCTAATACAAAAGGTGCAACATCCTTGATGAAATACAACAGCCAGCCTGTGAAGTCTGGCTGAAGTTCATCCTGTATAAAGCTTTGTTTTTCTTAACTGCCAGGTTGGGAATGACTGTCTTTTGTATTTATGGTAGTGGTTGATTTACCACTCGAGACTAAAATAAATACAACTGACCAACTTGTGTGGCCCCACTACTGCTCAACTGCATTCTTATGAACATAATGCTCCTGTTTACCAGAACAGGTTGTTATTGACATTTTGGATTACTTGCTTTCTTTTGTTTGCCCGGTATAGACTGGAATGGTTATTCCTGCAGATAACATCATCTTGCTTTCCATTGCATAACATTATTCTGTTTTTCATTTGTGTCTTGAAACATCACCCAAGTTGCAGTAATTCATCAACAATGGAGCTCATACATGGACATAAAACATATTTTAGAAAAATTCTTCAGGGTGATGACACCATGAAAAAAACTTCCAGCAGTAGCAGGCAAAACATTGTTTGTTTTATCACCACCATTAGCGGGGGATTATTCCAGCAAACTGGGAAGGGTATTTCTGGTTTGCCTTCATATGTCTAATGTGCCTAAAGCACTTATTAATTAATTAAATCACTGTAATAGATAGAATGAGAGAGAGAGAGAGAGAGAGAGAGAGAGAGAGAGAGAGAGAGAGAGAGAGAAAGAAAGTGTGTGTGTGTGTGTGTGTGTGTGTGTGTGTGTGTGTGTGTGTGTGTCACTGCTGCCAGCTGCCAGTATAGAGACTAAGTCAGGATCTGTCTAGTACAGATATTAGAGTTGTGCAGAATATTTACTTTCCTGAATCAAAGTATTCCAAAAACTGTAGGTGTGACTTTTTTTCCCGGAATATTTTGGAATGTTCAGTTTCCTGCCTAATGTGTGCATCTAAGTGTAAGAATCCCCACACCCCTTCAACCCGGTTAAGTTGTTGGCTGTCAGCCAGTAGTAATCCCAAAAGAATGTGTAGTTTCACAGCAGTAATAACAAATAAAAAGTTCTAAGGTTTCCAGCTGTAGCAAGTGATTAAAATGTCATGAGCTTTTGTCAAGTGGTATGACTGACAGCGGGCTGCTGGTACACCCTTATATACACTAACTGCCGGCCGTGGTGTCGCTGGTTCACATGACATTGCCATAAATGGGATTGACTTGCATTCAGTGTGCCTGCCTCAGTCATGCAATTGCTGGATCCCATCCCACACTAAGCAGCAGGCTGCGGTATCTATTAAGGGTGCTCTCATTGATATTTATTTCAATGACTTCTTTAATTACGTAGTCCCAGAAGCTGTTAGAGTGAACCTTGCATCTGCAGCTATCAAAGACACTCATAGCCTTGGACTGGAATTGGGTTGACACAGCTATGGTTTCCCAAGAATCATCATCACAGAAACTAACTACAAAGAAGCAGAAAGGGAAGTTCAGCTGCTTTCTGAACAACAACAACAACAACATGGTGACAGGCATAGGCACAAGTGTAATGTCGCCACTCAAGAAAAGACCCAACTTGGCACCGGACTATGGTACATTCCTGTCTGTGAAATTGACGCAGGTGTAATGTCAGCACTTAATAAAAGACCTAACTTGGCACCAGACCGCAGAACGTTCCTATCTGTGAAACAGCACCTGAAATATGCCGTGAAATGAACAGTATTCTCACAAAAGCAAAGCTACCAGCACCCACCATAGCCAAGGCTGAGCACTGCCCAAGCACTCTATGATGGAAGGCAATATGGTTAAGAATGTTATTCCTCAGACACATAGAGCACCAATTGATTATACTTTACTTAAGATCCCTAAAGTTGTTATGCCATTTTGCCTCATTCTATCCCCCATTGGTTCACTGTCTGATGAAATGCTTGGCCAGTGGGACACTGTGACCATCATGTTAAAACTCAGCTGATTTAATCAGCTGAATTAAGTTTTCAAATTAGTGAGGATAAAATTATTGTCAGTTTTGATGTGAAAGACTCTTTGGACCTAATACCTTAGTTGTTTGTGAGTGACGTCTCCAAGTTGGATACACTCTTAAATCTTCTTATGTTTTGTTCACTGGCCAGTATTATGATCAGATGGATAGTGTTGTGGTAGGAAACCTGTTAGCTCCAGCTGTTGCAAACCTCTTTATGGAGAATTTAGAAGATATTGCCGTAGACATTGAACAATTAAAGCGTAGTTGTTTCTTTTGATACATTTACAGCACATTTATCACTTGAGCTTGAAAGGTTCTTTGAACATCTTAATAGCATTAACAATAATATCAAGTTTGCCATGGAGGTAGAAAAAGCCTGTGGATTGTCCATCGTCAACATACTCATTTGCGGTAAACAGAATGGCTACCTAGGGCACAGCATCTATAGAAATCTTAGTCACACTGATCTGCACTTGCACGACATCAGCTATCATCACCCAGCACAGAAGTGCACTGTGTCCTAAGCGTTGATGGAGCATGTGAGAATATCAGATGCTGATAACCTGCCCCATGAGGTGAGCCACTGATGTGGGGTCTTCAGGAACTATGGCTACAACATTCATCAAATAAATTAAGTGATTTCAAGCAAGAATCTCAAAAAGATTGCTGACAAGGAGTAGAAAAAGAAACTTGTTTTTGCTGCGTGTGGCTCTGTGTCGGGCAAGATAAGACACAAGATCAAATAGATCTTCAGCCTTCTGATAAAAATCGGGCAGTTATTGAGACCAGTTAAAGATGCGCCACTTCTCTGAAATTCTGGGGTATACAAGATATGTTGTGAATGTGATCAGTTTCTCTTTGGACCAACAGTACACACTATAGAACAAAGCAGGAAGAAATATGAGAGGTTTTATCGCCTATGCTATCATCGAGGAATCTGTTTTAGCTTAGCATGCTCTAGGAAACTGTCACCACATCAAATTTGATGAAACCTCTGTCGTGGCTCACATGAATGACTTCTGGTATTGTGTAATTAAGGAAGCCATTGGAAATAAAAATCACCGATAACACCTTTAGTAAAGACGGCAGCCTGCAACTGACCTTGGCGTGGGATCCAGTGGTTGAACCGGGCGCATCAAAGACCGAGTCAATGTATGCCCATATATGGCGATGCCGCAAGCACCAGTGACATAACATCTGGCAACTTTAGTATGTAAGGAATGTACCAGCAGTCCACTGGTAGTCATACCACTTGACGATGGCCAAGGAGTGCTTGGCTGAAAGCTTGTGGGATTTTAATCACTTGAAGCAGCTGGAAATCTGAGTACTTTTTATTCAGTTGTAATTTTTTTCCATTGTTCTCCTGGCAGTGTGTGTTATGGATGTGTTTAGGCTTTTTATCAGCAAAAGTAATTGGCAAACATTACTGTTTTTGAAGGTCCTCCAAACTTTCAAGAAATAATTTACTTAGATCAAGAACAGGGGCAGGACACGTTTATGTTGGGCAGGACACATTTAATGTTTCTCCTTCTGAATTTAATATTATTCTTGTAATACCATTCACCTCTGTTTTCTGCTATTAAGATATGTCTCCACCCATGCAAGGAGAAGACCTGTAACTATAATATTTTATTTTTCGAGCCATCATTTTATGATCTACACGATGAGAAGTATTTGGCAAGATCACAGAAAATGCCAGCTGGGTGATTTGTATTGTTTAGTTCTAATATAATTGTGTTTGCAAGATCCTGCACTGTCTTCACAGTAAAGAAGTATTTAAGGAAATCAGACTGAGTTGTCGTAAAGAAGTTATTCTCAAAAAGACGGGTTCAGTATTTTATTGTAAGCTAACTTCTCAAAAAGTGTCATAACGTGTGTAGGAAACATGTCTGTCTATAATTAAGAGATTAGTCTCTTACATGCACTTCTTTTTATTCTTGTTGCTACTATATACTTCAGACTTACAAAGGTAACTCAGTGATGGCGCGACCAAGTCAGCACAAGACTTTAGTCCTTTGAGACTCTGTCATAGCCAGTAGCGCTACTACCTTCCAGTAACTTCTCTCGAAAGGCACCCATACACGTAACTGCTTGCTTGACAAATACACATGCACAAGCGTGCTTGCCCGAGTGTGCTTGAGTGTGTATATGCATGTGCTCAATTGCGCATGTGTACCAAGAATAGGGAGGCATGCGCAGGCATTTGTCAGTTTGACTTGATTTGATGTACTTTTTATTTGGTACTGTTAAATTACATTCTGTACAAATGTTTAACTGTAATGTAGGACAAGTCATAGAATACACTATTACGTGGAGAAAAAGAGAAGAAAAGCAGCAATACAGTGAGACAGATACTGCAAATAGTTAGTATGGGACTAACATTTTTGTTTTTTAAACACTTAACTTTACATATTGTGTTTCCTCAATGCTTCTACAAGCACACTTGAGTTGTGTGGTGGCATGAGGAATTTGAGCATGCTTGTGCAAGTGTGCCTGTGGAGCATACAGTTATGTGTGTAGCCATCATAACAGATCAGCTGGCAAAAGTAATGCTGCTGGTGGAGCATGCATTGCCTTTCTAAATAAGTTTATTAGATCTGCTTTCAATGGACCATTTCAAGTCATGTTTTCAACTACTGTTAGGAATAAGTCATTGAATTTAGTAGGCAATGATTTTAATTTCATATCATTTTTCTCACTGTTACTGCCATCTAGAAGTTCAATACCATTTACTTTGCCAATTTTTGGGCTTTTTGTACCTAGTAGTACTCCAAAACGTCCTTGTTTTGTACTTGAACATTATAATTTTTTGTGCATTATACATGATGTTTGCCCTTTTGATGGCATGCAGAAGAATCTCAGTTTTTCTTGGTTATGACACAGCACTTCAAACTATAAGACAGGATAGGCAAAGGAAAGTTTTGAACCTTGTCTGTTGAGCTCTTCGCGACCCTTGTTTTTACAAGTAGTCCCATACTTTGTACCTCTGCACACACTAAATATGTGCTGATTTGTAAATTGAAGCTTTAGGATGGCATGACGATCGGCTTCTGGACAAAACTTGCAGTTCAGTAGGTTGCTGACGTGTTTTCTGTCACATGTTCCCTTTACCGCAGTTGCGCACATTCAGTTCAAACACCTACAAGAAACGGAGTGGTACCAGAAATAGATATTGCTTATCATACACCAGATGAAACACTGCATCTTAAAGGCATTGGCGTTAGCATATTCTCCATATTTTTGAGGTCCTGCTGCCTTATAGAATTATCTTCTAGAACAACATAGTTAAAATGAGGGGAGTTTCTTTTCAGCAAAAGTGACCAGAAGCTTCTTCAAAGGGTAGGGTTGTCACTTCCACTTTTCAACATTATTTGTTGCTGGTGATAAAAATTAATTTGTTTAAGTGTGATTACACAACTATAATCACAATAAAAAACCATAACTTAATGTATACATTGTCTACTTACCATTGTTCTTTATTCTGGTACAAAAGTATTGAATGAACCCCATAAACATAAGGCAAGAGACAGGGAATCCCAACAAATTCAGAAGAAAATAAATAAATACCTTATTAGCTACTCCTACAAATTATATGATTATAGTATTGAAGATTTCTGCTAGCTGCGTGACCAGTAGCAGTATTTGTTGTTGTAGATGTAGATATTAAGTTAGCAAAGATGAGGGGGACTACAAACACAATGAGTGAATGAATGGAAGTATAACAGGAAACCAGTATTTGGCATTAGGAGGTAAGTTCATTGTTGCTGTTACACATTGAAAGTGGAAAGAAAACTATTTGTAATTTTTCAGAGCTGTTAGTTTGTTTGGTAGGAAGAATATAGAGAGAGGTTTTAGAAGGAGGGGGGGGGGGGGGGGGGGGGAGGACATGTCACTCATTCCCCAGGATTAGAGGGGACCCACCTGATATGGGAATGAGAGGAGACAAAGACGTTTCTGTAGGTACGAGCATTTTGCCTCCTGGGTGTAAGTAAGTGCTGAAGAGCCATACTCTCTGTTTGTAGTGGTTTACAGTTTTCTCAAGTGAACTCTCCTTTCGATATGAATGGATAGCAATAAATTCAGAACTGGACTCATAACATTTTATTTAATTGTCTTAAAGCTTCATTAAATAAAAATGCCAACATGGTATTTGTTTCTGATAATTTTAGTATGTGAATTTTGGATCATTGTAAAATTGAGACAAATGAATGAAGTGTAAACTTATTGGATAATGTGCTGTAGAAATTTGTAAATCTAATGTAGATAGAATCCATAGTAGACTTTGATCAATTTTTTATGGGAGGGAAATCTAAGTTAACACACACGTGACTGTGTAGTAGAGGAGTGGTGGGTCATGAATCTTACTTTAGACAACTTGTAAGTTTCAGTGAACTATTGCATTAGAGAATAATGAATTATTTCGTTGTTTCACTGCTTTTAGCTAACTGCCTCGTTTAACAATCATTTTTGCATCGTAGAATTTGATGTTACGTTTATGCCATACCTTCATGTGTGACACTTGTTACACTTTTGTCAATCTAGATATGTTGATTTCAGATCGCAGAAGAATCAAATTTAAGGTTGAAGCTTGGATTCTTCCTACACATACCATTTCCCCCGTGGGACATTTTTCGACTGTGTCCGTGGTCTGATGAAATTCTGCAAGGTATACTTGGTAAGTATAACAAATTGTTTCTGAGAAATTATATGAGAGAGACTGACGCAGAATGATTTGCTTCAACTTTATTGATAATCATACACAACTGTATCACTAATCTCTGCCTGACTCATTTGTGTGTGTAGAGTCCAGTCGTATTCTCTTCAATGTAAGAAAACATAGTGCTTTGAAGAAACTGACTATACGTAAGTGATAAAACATGTTATATATTCCTGACATGGTCACTCAGGGGGCAGTGTGCATCGTATGGTCAGTGTAGAAAACTTCACAACCAAGATTGCTAAAAAAGCATTTTATTAGATGACTGGTTTTTATTGGGCTATCCTGTCATTGAATTTTTTAAACCTATTATCAATTCCTGTTACAAATTGCTTCACACTTCCCACTACCATGAAGGTCACTGCACATCAGCATGTCAGATGTAAAAGATTATCTACAAACATAAACCTAACTCTATTGTACTGACTGTGAGTGGTCTTATTTACCACCAACTGGTGACTGACTTGGGTCATAGGCTTGTTGATGTCTATTGGTGCAGGAACATAACATCTGTATTTTATACTGCTTCAAACATATTTTTCTTTTCTTTTTGCCCTTGGCTGCATGTTTCTGTTTAGTATAATTTTAATAGTATCATTTATCTTCCTTCTTGCTTGTAATTCACTCAGGTGAGGTATGTTCTCTAAAAAATTATTTTTCTTCAGTCCATTTAAAGTTCTTGTAGTTTAATTGGTCTCAGTGACTTCTTTTCTGGTAAATATTGTTTTACTATTAAAAGTCTCTCCTATAGAGGTCAAACTGTTAAATTCACTTAAATGTTTGGTTGGGGAGGGGGGGGGGGGGGAGGGCAGAAATAGCAGCTCTAATTATTACAAGACTCTGTTGCTAACATTTAGTATTAAGAAACAGTTGAGACTGTCAGTGATGTCATCTCATTAATGTGTTCGCTCCGTTTGTCATTGTTAAATGTGGATGTATTGTCAACTCACCCAATTTAACTGCTCATGTACTGTGAAGGCAGTTCTTAGCCCATGAGCAGAAGATTTATTGGAAATAAGACGTACCAATTGTTTCACTGACTCATTACTTTGTGGTTAAATAAAACACTAACAAAAGCTGGATATAATTTCTCTTTTTTATCACTGTAAATATAAATACATTCAAGTAAAATTCATTTTCATTCTAAAATTTACTATGGTGCTTATATTATGATTGAGGGAGATACTAGCTAATATCTAATATCACATTGCACTCTGGGTAATGCTTTCAGAAATTTTGGGGGACCACTTATGTTGACGTAGAATCCTGTTATAGTTTTGGAGGTTGAAAATAGGTGCTATTATTTTGTCGTTCAATCTGCAGTATAGTGTTGTCAAATGCAAGTGCAGCAGTTTATGTACGTATAGTGAGAGAGAGATTTTTTTATTACAACAGTGAGAACAGAGAAACATAAAATTTCCTGCTAAAACTCAAACCTAGAATATTTTACAGGAAATGGATTCGCAGTTGTGAAT
This sequence comes from Schistocerca serialis cubense, assembly GCF_023864345.2. NCBI lineage: Eukaryota > Metazoa > Arthropoda > Insecta > Orthoptera > Acrididae > Schistocerca > Schistocerca serialis. Next base: position 49,993,447 of record NC_064645.1, read on the forward strand.
ATGGACAACCATCAGCTGTATAATGGAATGACGACAATGAAAATTTATGCCAAACCAGGACTCTAAACTAGATTTCTGCATATCAAAAGCGGTTGCCTTACCATTAGGTTATCAAAACATGACTCTTGGCCAGATCCAAACTTCCATGTGTCTACAGCCACCACTCATACATCCATTTGCATATCCTGTACAGGGGAGACTAATTGGAAGTCACTTTCACTTAGCATCGTACTTCTGAACAACACAGTCACTGCAATATTTTATAGAATATTTTAGATTCTAAATGTAAACTTTAATTACTAACAGCAATAAAAAGTAATGTTTCTCTTTTTATGAATGATGCTGCTTGAAACATTTTTGTGTCGCAGAACTGTATATTGTTTGCAAGTTGGGAGCCACACTGACACTTATTCCAAATGTGGACACTCCGTGTGGCTTTGTTTATTGTGCTGTCTTCTCAGTGCTTGGTATGACACCTCAAAAAGGAAAAGTGGCTTTGTTTCTAGTTTCCTTCTGGGGCATTGTCATCTTATCCCCTATCAACGTTTTCATCTTTTTTCAGACATTTGACGTGTTTCCATGGTATGCTTTTTGCAAATGTTTTAATGTAATTTGTAAATGCTCATAAAAAAATTTCATCTGAATATTAATTCATAAGATGATATGATTCTGTTTAATTCCTGCTCGCTAGTTTTGTCACATTTTATGCCACTTATTTTGTTCTTATTGACAGCCATTTTATGAGAAAAATTAATGATAGTTGATAAATTTCAGCAAATCACACATGTAGAAGATTCAGCAGTTACTAGTGCTGACCAAAAAGTCACGAAAAAGTCATGGTCGGGATTGCTTTGAAATAAGAAATTTGTGGTATGGTTGTTGAAAAGTAATCACGTTATTAGTGTCTTCTGATGCATTTTTTCTCTATGATTTAATTAAGAGATATGAAGCAGACCTTAAATTTTCTAAAGCAAATAACCCATCCCTTATTTTATGTTTTTGAAGTTTTACTATTTTCAATTATTCAAATGGACAACAAATGAAATAACTAATAAAACTATACGAACCAGTTAGAATTACTGGTGGAATACTTTCCTAATTTAGCATTACTCATTATTTTCCCATAACTATGTTGTCATCAAGGAGTTACATTGTTTGTTAGACACGCTTTGAGAAAGATTATATTTTTAGATGTGTGTGGAGATATAATGGGCTGTTATTAATTTACAGAACTGAGAATCAGAGTGGAATAAAGTTTACTATTGCTAGTATCTTTGGCAGATTTCTATCCTCTGTTTAGATACAGTTTTGACTCGGCACAAGATTTGTCATTGAAGAACATAATTTTTACTTGTATGACATTGACATGACACTATAATTTATATTTGAATAATTAACCAAATCAGTGACACATAGTTTCAAACTTTAAACGAAGTAGGTTTCATTTGAGCAATCAGATGGATGTGAAAACTGACATGGAGGCCAAAGGGTCAAACTGCTGACTTAGATGTGCCTGAGGTACAGTGTGTAACATAATTATTTTATAACATAAAGAATTAAATTTTCTGAAGCAAAGCGCTTTGCTACGATACATCACTCATCTTCCATAAATTGAAGAAAAACTGGGAGAAATGTAAGTTGAGAAATTATATGTTAATTGTATATACCTTGCCAAAAATGTGGAGCATGACACAGTACAAATAAAATGTGGAGAAACAATTCCAGACCAAAAAGTTGCATACAGATTTATAATGTGTTTGAAATGCAGAAAGTAGATGTGTCAGTTAGGTTCAGCATAAGTAATGTTGCCCTGAATGACAATATAGCAAATGCAGTAATGTTGCTGTTAGTGTGATGTCTATGAACTCCATAGGAAGTCAGTTCCATTTTTCTTGCAAATATATCCTCCATATGCCAGTGAGTCCCAAACATGCTCCTGGAATTAGAGTTGAGAGATGGGATCCTGAGGTTCCCTCTCCCCTCTGTGAACTGAGTTGTTTGCTTTTGAAGGTATTCCTGTATGTGACGAGCACAGGCAAAAAGTGTGGGATTAACTGTGATTCTCATAGGGCTGTAAGACTGAGAGACCACATTCATAGACAATTTGTGAACATGATTTTAAAGCTCATGGGACCTCAGCTGAATGCAATAATGTAACCTAGCAGACTTCCTGCTTGGGACATAGCAGTGATGATGTAGAACTCCCAAGATCTCAAAGTGGTGTGACAAATGCCACCACCTTCCATTAGCTGTATCTTGGGTATGGAAGCTACTGTAGAGCCCACTCTAAGAAACAAAAGCAATGCTATTTGATAACCTTCATGATTGGATTCCCACTGTCCATCTGCAGTAAAGTGCTCGGTAGGCCAATTAGGTTGCTACTGCTCCATGTGCTGCGTATATCAGCAGGATGTACTGTATGTTGAAGGGTTATTGTTATTACTCACTACATGGTTTTTTGGGGTAAGATACTTATTTTTTTCAGAAATTGGGAACAATTGTTAGACTGTGTTCTGTGATGCATCTCAAGACTTTCAGGATTTCCTTTGTATCCACCTGTACACCATCTATTGCATCTGTATCCTTTTCACCTAGTATTTTTTAATACTCAGTGGTCTCTTTTGTATTTTTGTTGTTTAAATATATCCATTGTTCTTCAACCAATGTACTTTATACCTAGTTACAGACTATCATTTGGCGTCTGCTGTGTTATTGACTATTGTGCAGTTTACCTAAACCACAATAGCACAATGTTGACTTGATGCTTCTAAGCATGTTCACTGTCACATTACTATTTTTTCACTTATAATTCCACTGTAGCCATTTGATGTGGTGTGAAGGAGAGAAAGTGGCAGATTGCATGCTTCCCCTATTCTCACTGACTGAGGCGGCCAGGTGCTAAGGCTCTGGACTCGCATCTGGGAAAACTGTGGTTCAGTTACCTGTCTGGCCATCTGCATTTAAAATTTTCACGGTTACCTTAAATCACTTATAGCAAATGTTAGGACACAGACTATTACATACCCTGTTCCTCTGTCCAGACAAAGCTTATGCTCCTCTTCTAATGTCCTCATTATCAGTGGAACATGAATCACTAATCTTCTATCTTACTCATAGCTTCACTCTATTCATCAGTCAGTATAAATTCTGCCTGCAATTGCTGAATTGGATGGATTGTGAATCTTAAGCATTTGATAGCCATAGAAAAGGACTTTGAAAGAAGTATTTGATAGCCTAGTACAGTTTTAAAATAATAGCTGTTCAATATTTTTCTAGTATTTGAACATTTGTCATGATAGGTTGAATTATAAGTTCCACTTGCACTGAACATATTTATTGAACTTGTAGGTTACTGTCCTAAAAAAGAGAAGTTTTCTTCATGGCCACAAAAAACAGAGTGGCATGCAGCTCACTGCCTTCAGCCTTTCCCACACCAACCGCAAGGCATATCACCCGCAACCTGCAGAGGGTGTGTTCATGACCTGATTGCAGCTTAAAGTATATATTTGACTACATATTTAATTGCATTACATTTCATTTGAGGTTGTAAATCATATTGTCCCAAGAAAATAAAATGAATTAAGAAATATCACAAAATTGGTGTGCGGAAAAGTTTTTATGGTGAAAATACATGGAAAAAAGATGGACTCCTTGGGGCACATAGTAAAGAATAGTCATTGGTTTTGCCATCAAACTCTACTGTTGTGAAATATTAGTTATAGCTCTATTGTTGACCCTCTCTGTTTTTGATGTGATGTATTTGCAAGAAGTATTACACAAACTGTTGCTAAATATACTGTTACAATGTATCTGCAAGTTTATAAAGTAATTTCTGTTTCAATTACATGGACAGTTAAGAGTTGATCAGCTCAAGGGAACAGAGTGCCTGTTGCACTGCTTGAGCTATTTGGATCCTCCCACCTGGTAATGGTTTCCCATAACTCCAGAGATAATGACTTATCCTCCAACACATCCTCACAGGCAACACCCTCCCACCCCTCCCCCTGCGGGTCCGGGGATTAGAATAGGCCCGAGGTATTCCTGCCTGTCGTAAGAGGCGACTAAAAGGAGTCCCTCCCCCTCAAGGGGGTAGTTAGCGCCTGCGTCCGGAGACGGATGGTTCCACGACCTATATTTGCAGTCATTTTAGTTTTTCACTTCTTCTCGTTTCTTCCTTCCTTTGGTTGGTTCCTTACTTTGTTCTTCTCCATCTCACTGTCTTCCTTACTCTTTCCCTTGCCTTCTCCTCTTTGCCTTCTCCTCCTTGCCTTCTCCTCCTTGCCTTCTCCTCCTTGCCTTCTCCTCCTTGCCTTCTCCTCCTTGCCTTCTCTGGTCTCCGCCTCGGCGTTTCAGACAGTCTGTCCTCTCTCTCCCACTCTCTCTCTTCTTTATCCTCTTCTTCCTTCCTCCCTGTGCACGCCTGAAGGCTGACCCACGCGTTCGCACGCGTAGCCGGTGACGGGGTAACGCGTAATTCCCCACCTGGGTAGACACGTAAGGCATGCATGTACCCCCCTGGTAAAGGACAGGCCCAGGGAGGGGTGATTGCCTGAGCTGATACCTTCTGACCATGCCGATTGGTCCCTCCGTCTGTTTCTCGGGAGGTGTGACATGAGGTGTAAACATTCACCTAAGGCGGGAGTGCCCTCTGAGAGGGTCCCCACAAGGAAGGAGCGCGCCATCGGAGATGCTGGCAATCATGGGGGATTCCTCCGCAATGGATTTCTCGTCTTCTTCTCTCTCGACTTCTGCCCATAATCGGAAACTTGACCAGCCACCAGTGGCAAAAATACTACCACCTGCCCCACAGTTCCTCGTAGTTTCTCGATCTGAGGACGGAAAGGATTTTTCCTCAGTCAACCCTTTCGTTATCCAGAAGGGCGTAGATGCCATAGCCGGATCTGTCAAGTCATGTACCTGGTTGCGTAATGGTACCTTGTTACTAGAAACTGAGAGTGCCTTTCAGGCACAAACACTGCTTCGGGCCACACTCCTGTACACGTT